>NW_028237739.1:0-618186 GCF_034619465.1 Leptosomus discolor | reverse complement strand
TTGGACAGGGCTGTTAGATGAATGACCACTCTGACTGCAGGAGATGAAGGAGCAGAAGGAGATGGCAGGGTTAAACCTGGCAGCTAGCTTAGAAAAAGCAGTGATGGGTTACATGTGCAAGAAGGGGGCTGCAGCAGGGGTGATCACTGCACACAGAGCACCGAACTGCTACAGTTGCCAGCAGGCAGTGGAGGTCTCACGCAGCTCATTTGGGAGGAGATAATAAAATACCATGACACTCCCAGAAGTAAAACAGAAGGAGGGATCTGTGGGACTCCAGATGTAAAGTGTCGCCTTGCTAGTCTTAGGCACCGAGAATGTGTTTTAGAGTGGACATCTGTAAACTGAATTGTTCTAGGAGGAGTTTTCCCTTGTTTTGTCAGAAATTTTAGTTAATCCAATGTCCACTATTGTTTTCACAGGAATGTAGATTATATGCAGATCCTTCTAATTCTTTATGTAATTACAGATAATCTCCTTGCGACAAAATCTTGTATGTCATTCATTAATGTCACAGATTATATTCTTTATACTGCTGTTATTCCTTTGCTGGTACTCAGCCATAAACTAAGACACCAAGATGTACCTAGACCAGATCATCACTGACTTAAATGCTTGCTACTGGCATCGACCACTGATTGACCCGCTTTCCAAATTTTTCTCTTTATGCCCGAAAAGACTCTGCTGAAATTTGCTTTTCATTCCATCTTAGGGAGAGAAATTTAAGACCAGTGTTAAGGATGCTTGATTTTTCTCAAGCTCCCTCAAGAAAAGGGTTTCATTAACAATTTTGTATGCTTTATGCTCCTGGTTTTCATTTTTGTGAATTATTTTCCCTAAACTGGAGACCTGAGGACAGACAAGCTCTTTGTTGGAGAAGGAGCATCATTGATCCTATGACTGCTTACGTGTCTCTGAAGAATGTGTCAAAGAAAGGTTACTTTTCTGTCCCAAATTTCACACAGATCAGATAAAAGGAAAGTCAAAGGGGAAAGAAAAAAACTCCTCTTTTTGAAGAGCCAGGGGAAATAGTACTGAGAAAGTATTTTAGATTTTTTTTTGCTGATGTGTCATTTTTTTATTTGTGGCTGAGGACAGTACATGCACAGGTAAATAATTCTGTCTCTTCCTCCCTCTGTTTCTTCACCTTCTGTTTGACTCTCCACTTAACTGGATGAAAGCTAAAAGACTGTGGGGGCAGTATCTATGTTAGAAAAATGACCATTATAATTTGTGTTGTTTTCTTCACTTTCTGACAGTCTCAGCAGAGAGACCAATTGCAGGAAGTCATTGTCTGAAAAATGGCTTCTCCAGGTTAAATTAGGGGTGTATTATAAGGCAGCATTATGGAGGCTTTCCAGATTTCTGTTACATCAGAAGAGTAAAAGCTTTGAGGATTTTGGCAACACATAATAATGTTATTTGGCAAAGCATGGAAAAAGTCACACATGCTACATTTAAAGCAGATCTATGAGAAACTGCCTTCTCAGCTGCATTTGCCCTAAATGTATAGGGTGCTCGGATGGTACACAAATACATCGTATGTCTCTCCATTCTACAGGAACTACTTGGATGAACCCCAACCCTAAAATTAACTGCTCAGCACCAGAGCCCATTATCAACTCCAGGTGCATGAGATCATTCTGCCCTTTTACCTTCAAACCGCCCTGTCTCCTTGTTCTTTCCTGGCACTTGTTTGTTTCTAAACCAGCAACCAAGAGATTAGAAACAAATGGTATGCAAAAGGTGACCTTTGGAAATGAAGAACCTTTACAAAATGAATACCTCCAGTTCTCTTCTGACAAGGCATCTACCTCCAATGTGTTTACAGACTGTACTGTCACTCTCCAGCAAAAAAGTTGACAGCAGTGGTGGGGAGCATTCCTGGGGGTCATGCACTTTGCAATAGCAAATACCTCATACCTGAAACAAAACCAAAATAAATCCTAAAGCTGTTTCTTGTAGTTTTATTCCTGCAACCTGATGACTAGGAGGGAGAAGCAGTAGCTTGGGAGGGAGCAGCCTGACTGGGACTGCAGCATCCTACAACAGTGGGCGCGCTGCAGCCTCTGAACTCTGTCAAAATCAGTAGGGGATGAGTTTTTAAGGTCAGTGCCTCTGAAGCTCTGAAGGGAACACTATCAACTCTTGTACAATCTCTGGGTAATTAGACATCAACCAGCTAATCTGTGTGAGCATGAGGTTCATGCATTGCTCAGCTCTTTTCAATAAAGAAAATGCCTTGATTTTACTTGTAATATTTTGTAATATAAGCTGTAGTGATTCGCTACCTCTTCAGCTCATCTGATGGCTTTGACCATCCCAGTTTCAGAAAGAACTGCAGAAAAAATATCAAGCTAAGTTTGTTTAATCTTTTCACAAAGAAATTCACATGTCTCTGCTCCTCCTCCCCGAGACAGTCAGAAAACACTTTGTAGTGATCATAAATACAATGTATTGCTTTTAGGGGCAAAGATGTTCCTCCTCATTCTCTGTTGAGCATGATAGAAATCCAATAAATCAACCCATAATGCTTGTTTAATCTTTCCTCCCTGCTACCCAGAGAGATGCAAAAATAAGTGAGAGAATGATTTTTTAATGCTCAAGATTTATTGGTCCTACAAAGTCAGGACACACATTGAAATTTTGAAGAAATGTCTGCTCGTGTAACAAGTTTTGATCAAGTACACCTTAAAAGCACAGTGTTTTATTTTACTAATAATCCCTTTTCAAACATTACCAAATAATGAAAATGTGTATTTCGTAATTATCATTTGTTGCAAAAAAGTGGCAAAACCAGAGGCATTTGATCTTCATGATTGTTTTCTGTAGTTGTTGGCATGAAGACATGTCTTCAAGCTGATTATAAACAAAATACTTCTGCATTTATGCTCTGGAAGGGCAAAATATGGAAACAACTGCATCCCTCCTCAGTCAGCTTTTATGCTGAGGAAAGTGAGCAGCAGGCATTTGGGAACATTCTGAGATTTTTCAACCAGAAAGCCGAACAGTTGACTCTCAGAAAACATAGCTGGTTTGCTTGGGCTTTTGAAATATATTTACTGACAAAGAAGAACAGATACACTGGGTGAAATCTTAAGACGATGTAACTCAGGCTAGTACTGTTGGCTTGAACAGAGCTGGTCCCTGTACTAAATTGGAATTGGTTCTTTGTGATGTAAAAACTCCATACAGAGCCTTCAACATCTAATTTAGCCCACATTGTAATGTCATAAATCTACCACTTGATGGCTCTTTATTAGTTTAGACAGACGAAACCAGTTAATGGATCCTGACCAGTCCCTTGTAGCGCATGCAGAGCTTGTCTGCAGACACATCAGAAGTGAAAGGACTGTCAAGCTGTGAGAACAGAGCCACTCAAAAGACATATTTCTCCTCTTCCTCACTGGACCAGAACACCATGATGCAATCTACCACTGCTTTCACTGCCCAGACTGTGGATTTCCCTTTCTGGAGCTGTCTGCCCCAAATCTTTCAGTATTAAAACCAGATGCAAACTGAACCAGAAACAACAACAGAAGTTTGATAGCTTCTTTGACTTTTGTGCACTAAATTCCAGAGGTGGGGGAGGAGTGAGAGGGGAAAAAAGAGCACTGGAAATAAATACCCCTATGAAGAAATTACAACATCAAAATGCAATTCCCTTGCTCATGTTTTTCTTAGAAAGCAGCTCAGTTCCATCTGGCTGTGGGCCTGCAGCCAATGCTTGCTTCAGAAGAACCGAGACATTTAAATATAAATAAATAAATAAAGGAATAATGTACCAAGTGGCTCCTGCACCCATCTCTAGACTGGGGACAAGGCAGGTCTCGTAAAGCTGATATTGTTCTGAGCCAGCTTTGCACCCCCATGCAAACATTAATCTTGCTTAGGCTGATGGGGTTCCAAATAGAGCCATGCTACACATGCATTCAAGAGAGACAGAGGCAAAAGGAGAGGATCAGTCAGATGACACAGAACAACTAAGGTTTTGTTCTCAGTGATGGGTCACTGGAGCAGCATAGATGGGGAGATACATGCTTGTTGCGGTGATGATTATTTATTTTTGTCACTAACCAGCTCTAAACAATGCTGTGCTATTCAATTGCAGGCTGGGAAACTGCAAAAAGCCTCTGAAAAGAAGTGTTTTGCACTGGAAAAATCTCCAAATATTATTTTCTCTTTAAATGAAGAAGAAGAAAAAATGGAAAAGAAAAGGAAGGGTTCATTTATTTCTAGCAGCTCTTGCAATGTTCTAAGTTGCCAAAGAAACACGAAGCTCGTGCAGAGCCAGCCACTGCTTCTGCGTCCTAGAAATGCGCTCTGGCCATGGCTGTCAACAATGACTAGGGATTTTAATTGTCTCTGCTTGATGGATTCTGACACGAAACTCCTTAAATTTCTTACTGCACGTGCTTTGCTTAGATGTGGGGTTCTGCTTCATGCTGGGAAGGAGAAAACCCAAAGCGCAAACCGTTAGAGCCACCTTCCCAACAGAGCTTGGAGTTTTGTCCTGAAGCTCTCTAAGCAAGGAAGTAAATCGAAAACTGTCTCGTTTCCATTTCAGTCAGGCTTAATGGGAACTCTCTCTGTTGTGAATGCAGGACCATGTTCAAAGCAAAAGCTGACACACAGCTTAGTGGGGAAAGAGGCCCTAGTGGGATCTGACTCCTGGCAATAATTCTGGGGATATCCATGGGCTAACACACTGTTTCTTAGTATGACACAATAATGACGCCATAGCAAAGTACTCCTTCCACTGAAGAGTTTCCCACCTCCCTTCATGAGTCCTCCCAAAAGTTGGCAGAGACAAACAGTTGGAGAAAATGTCAAAGAGAGCCAGAAGGCAAGGGAGATACATCATATGCCACTCCTGCTGGCTGATGCACAAAAGGAATCCATCCCATTCTTGCCTACAAGAATCAGGATTAAAGGCTGATTTTCAACTTGAGTTGGGAGATCAGGGAAGAGGGTGAAGTGGGAAATGAGAAAGAACAGATCTGATATGACATTACTGAGTTATCTTGCTTAATTTTTGGCCCAAATGTTTGGACAGCGAATCTGACTTCTTACAAGTACAGCCTCTAGCCAGATGCAATCCAAAGTTAGTCCATTCGCTCCAATGACTTGTGCAAACAAAAGGAAATCAGAGCAATATAGATTATGTCACAGATTTTAAACAATCTATAAAGATGGAGAAGATTATATGGCTAGATGAATGTTTTTATGTGTCTCTGGGAATTTAACTTAATGTCTAAGAACCAGGGTAAACTGAAAATTTAAGCATTGTCTCTTTTGCTTCAGTGGATGAAAAACAACTTTATTTAACATCTTCCTCTTAACACTCACAATGTGATATGTCAGCATTGGCTAATTAAGGGATTTGTGAGTGCATGCTTCACCAGTTTTATTTTCTGGGGTCAGCCAAGTGAGGGGAGATTTAGCACCACCCCAGCTCTCGCTGCCAAACCCATAAAATATCTCCATCAACTCCTGCTAGATCTGTCATTGATAAAGATAGTTTAAGGAGCCATCCTGAACGCAGCCAGATAAGCGCAGACTCGGTCGATGATAAGAAGGAAAGGCGAGGTCCCAAACTGTCACTAGTTATCAGAGTGGCAAGACCAAGTAAGGCAGCAGCTCACCAGCTGCCCAGTACCAATGATGTCAGGATGGCCTTGTGCCTTTGAACACATCCTTGCTGACAGCAAACCTTTCCTGCACGAGTTGAGGAAGAAAGAAGGAACACTACAGCCACCCTAGCACAGACAGAGGATGAGCTCTTGAAGCAGCTGAGCTCTGACCTTCCCTCCTCCAAGGAAACTATTTTGTTTGTTTGTTTGTTTTGATGGTAAAAACAAAAGACGTGGGGTTTTTTTTATGGAAAAAAAGTAAGTCTTGGAATTGGGATTTCTGACAGATTTCCAACAAAATAAAAACATGACAAATTTTCACCATCTCTAGATGCAGCCTATATTCCTCAGGGGTGATGGGGGTGGGGTAAGGGAGAGTGAGACAGAACCCATTATTTCCATCTGAAAATAATTTTAAGGGGGATATTTATCCCACTGGGTAGAACAACTCTTAACTAAAGCAATGTGCCTGGCCAGTGAAGTACTATGAACAGGGAAAGAAGATCCATCCACTCCAGGAGATAAAACACAGCCTGAAAAGGTTGAAAAGTGCTTCTATAAGCAACCTGTTAACTATGAGTTCTCTTGGGAAGGTGCACTGCATGTTTTGATGTGGGCAGATTCTTGATTTCTTCCTCCAAAGCAAAGAGGCATCCAGGAGGTATGGGGAAAGAAATTGAATATCTTGGAAGCTGCCTGCAGCTTGGGCATTGAAAAATCTTTGCTTTGTAACACTGTCATTTAGCCTTGCTGAGAATTAGTCATTTTTGGTGAGAGTTTCCTTGAAGCCTGCATGGAAAAAACATGAGGAAACATGAGGAAAATAAGAGATATGGGCTAAGATCAATATCATCTTGACTGCTACATAAACAATCCTTCATGGACTGTGTCAGTGAAGAGGCAGGCAGCCTTCATCATCACATTTCCTTTCTAAATATTTTGCTTGCTTCTTCAATCAGGCTTAGAAGGGAAGCAGGATCGAGATGTCAGGTGGGTTGCCTATGATCCCTTTCACTTCAGTGCTGCTTGACCCTTTTTCTGTGGTGTTATGGCATTGTAAGCTCTGTGGCCAGAGACCAGCTTTCTCAGCTATGTTGATACAGTGCTGAGCACAAGAAGTCAAGGTCTGGGACCAGAAGATGTTACCACAGTGAAAATTATGTAGAAGCAGAGTCAAAAGGTTTTTGCGATAACTTAGACTTTCCCAAGTGTTTCCAGAAATAAAGTCATCCCTTTTCACTTAATGCAACCCCTGGGTTTCCCTAAGAGCTTCTTTGTACACTGTTTTTCTCTGGATGCTCCAGAGTCTTCCCTGTCCTTTACTGCTCAATGATGTGCCCACCTGGGACATTTCAGACACCTTCCTCACCTTAGTGGAAGATGCAGACAAAAGGAACCATGGGCAGAGACTTCTGGAGGAACTGTTGGAGAGAGAGGGTGAAAGTGGTTTGGGGCTCTTCTCCAGGGTGAAGCATTTGCTCCAGGAAGGGCAGGGCTATGTCAAAGAGCTGAGAGCAGAATCGGCTCAATTGGAATGTAGACAAAGCTTCCTGTCCACTTGGTCCTAAACCCCTAGATGCCAGAGAAATAGGCAACAATTATTTTATTTATTAAAAAAAAAAGACTCAATTTATCTTACCTTCTCTATCCTCATTACACACAAATTGCAATGAGTCTTTGACTTTAACAAAGAAATAACCCATGTTTTTTCATGCACAGACCTTGAGCTCCTGATGAAACACTTTGCAGCAGACAAGAATGCCCATGGAGCAGTTAGAACTGGTAACATTCATTTGGATGGAGGCTGTGAGGTTTGCAAGTGAGCACAAGTATTTCCCCAGGTCATGCAAGGAAAATTCCTTCCACAGAATTTTAGATAGCAGATTGCTCTATTCAGGCCTTGGATCAGCCACAAGCCAACCAGAGCTCGTATACCTGCCTTCTCAGGAGGTTATGTTGCTTCTGGTCTAAAGCCAATCCATGGCTCCTACTCAAATCTCAGCCAAAATGATCTTGTGTCTGTCTGCAAAGTACCATGTAGCCATACCCATGATAACAGGCTTTGGAAAATAAAACCTGAGCACTGACCTGCAATGCTTTGAAGAAATGGCTTTGAATGCCAGGACCACTCTTGCTTAACAGATTTCAGCCTAATCTGATTTATTTATTGTTCAACTTGCCATGTGCCTGCAAACCAGCTGGAAGCACAGCCGGCTAATTACTGGGCCGTGCCAGCATAGGCTGCCTTTGATTGCTTGAGACAAGATGCCTGTAAGATGGACAAGATTTAAGGCACACAGTTATTGTCTATGCCGCTCTTTTAGATCCTAACGAGCTCTGAGAGGCTGAGATGTTCTGTTGGAGAAGCAGCAGGGGCCTGGCTGCATCAGGGCAAGGGCTGCATATGGAAGTTATTTTGTCTCGGGCTTTCCCTGTCTTGTTCTCCATGCTCTCTATCGTACGTCTGTGAGGTATAATGTGTTTAAAGCACAATCCTGATAATCTCTCTAGATCTTCTTCTCCCCTTTTTGCATCTTTCAGGGGGCATCTGTGCTAACATGTTTCCCACTTTTGCTCTAGACAAATGAGACATCGCTGGTTTTCTCAAAGGCTGTGTGAAATAGTGGAGGTTTTTCATTACTCTGAACATGTCCACAAGCTGAAATTCCCCTTTGTAAAAGACTGTTAGCTCCAAGAAGCAAGCTTATCCTGAGCAGGAACAAAGTGTATTGAGGATTACTGTAGTCCCCATCTTTCATGCTTAGTTTAGAAGTGGAAATGCAAAGTGAAATCACACTCCATTCTACTCTGTTCGTGGACTGGTCCTTCCAGTCACTGCATATACTCCCTTTCTGATATAAACAGGCAAGGGCGTCTCAAGATCTAACAAACTCAGCACTCGAGTAACCTAGAGAGGCAAACTTTCTTATCAGTTAGTATTTGAATTCTAACTGTTGGGGGTGTGTGTAAATATAACTAAATATATATTGCTTCATTAAATATATATTGCTTTAAGGGCTATTGCTGGCCCCAAATGTTTAAAGTTCACTAGTTCATGTTACATCCACTCTACTGAGAGGATGAAGGTATGGGCCAGAAAACAAGAAAGTACTAAGTAACTGACCACATTAAAAATAACAAAACAGAACGGAACCAAAAAAGAAAAAGATGATCTCAATAATTTAGAGTCCTTTTATTGGCCTGGAAAGGGTGGAGAAAGCAGGAGAATGGGGAAGGGCAGGAAGCGATCTCTTTACTACACAAGGGTTCTGGGAATCTGGCTGCCTTTGGGAGACTGGGAGAAACGGGAAAATAAAATAAAAACATGTTCAAAATGCCAAAAATGATAGGAAATGGTTATCAGCTTGAAAAGTTCCTCCAAGGGTTATTAATAGCTAACAGCAAGGAAATAATGACTCACTGGGCAGATAAGTATATTCCAGCCCCTAAAATGTGCATTGGTTCAAAGTTGCTTAACCCTGAATATTCTATCATAACACATACAGGGAATGGCTATCACCAAAATATCATCACCCCATGTACGTAAACCCATCTCTGCCTTACAAAGCACTCAAACACGTGCATAAGCCCTGTTACTTTTCATGAGATATAAGCACATAAAAGTGTGTTGTATCATGATAAAATAAAGCACTGGATTTTGACTGCATTGCAAAAATGTCTTTTTCAGACATTTAGAGTATTTTGCATATAAGTGGCTGACTGGTGGTGGTTCTGTCTTGGACCAGGAAATAACAAATAATCCCACTGTTTCACCTCACCACTTGAATCACAGACATTCTTATTTTTTGGCATGTGTAGGGAAACTGAGGCACAAAGACATTATAGGCCGCTCTCTCAGACTCTGGTTGCAGAGATGCAGGTAGCAACAGTCCCACAGCAGTCCATTTTCAGCATCAAGAAGGGCATATTTGTTCAGGATCGCACATGTGGGTTTAACTACTGATCCATAGACACATGCGTAGCAGATTTTTAACCTAACAGACGTTCCTAAAAAACACCCAGGAAGTCTGACGGGCTTGAGGAAAGCTGGACTTGAGGAATGGTCAAATGGACAACTGTGTTGCAATGGAGTGTGAGAACAGCCAGCCAGATCCAGAGCCCTGTTGCCCGCTGCTGCATGTCAACATCATAAAGAAAAGTCCCTGTGCTGATAGTTAAGCTGGGTAGAGGCTGGGGGTAGTGCAACACTGGAACTGTGTTTAAAAATCCAGTAAGCAAGCAAGCAGTGAGCAAATGGGTGGAGTAGGCCAAGACCACCTGAATTTTGGCCAAATGTATAAGCCTTAAAATTATCTTTTCTCTTGGTTGGAGTGGTTATTTTCTTTCATGTCCAGCAGCTTTGCTGCATCATGTCTGGATGCAGCAGAGTTGATAACATGCCTACCCTAAAACCATGGCTATGAAAATGGCTTTCTGCATATTAAGCTGCCTAAGATATTCTCTTGACATAGCAGTTACTGCATTTTGATAATCGCCTAATCACTGAATGGGCCAGAGCAAGAAGAGGCTTCAGTGATATCACAGCCTGTTCCCTCGTGTCAGTTCCTCAGATAGGTGTTTTTCTACCTGGTACATGAAACCTTCAACAAAACGGGTGCTCCGAATCCACAGGTAGTGTGCCTGTGAGGTTTGATATCCTGTCCCTTTTGAGTTTTTCCTAGTGTCTAGCTTATACCTCCTCTGTGGCAATGTAAACTCTTGACTCTTCTCCTGTCACCAGTGGACACAGAGAACTTATTGCTGCCTTCCTCTGATGCCTCCTTCTCCATGTCTGGAGTTGGTCCTCCTCTCTCCCCTCACATTGTATAGCACCACAAGCATAAGAACACAGGGAATTTTTTCAGTGTCTTATACAATGGGAAATCATCCTGACTAGGCTGCTAGGAAAGAGAAGAAAGGGAAGCTAATAAATCTTTTCCGTTTCTCAATCCTATGGTTTTCTATTTTTGCATTGGAATGGAACATAATATTCTAAGTCCTTCAGCACAACAATATGTCAGTGATTTGGTAACAATATGTTGGGCTTTTGGGTGAGGGATGCTCTTTTGTGGCATCAGTGTGAAGGATGATTTTCCTCAAACAGCTTTATGGCTTCAATGAAATATTTGTAAAGTGGCTTCTGCAAGTGTGACTGATTGTCTAGTTTCATTCTGTTTTCTCTTTTCATTTGATTATGTAAATCACCGGGTATTTTGTATAATCTGCATTGGATCATTTCAAACCTGTAATTGAACAATTTGTGTACCGGGGTAAATTCATGGTTTCTGTGAAATTCTTCTTTGCAATGAATAAAAGCATGTTTACCCACATGTCAATGAATGAGAGCATAAAAGGTGTTAGGAATAAACAAGTTTTTTTCTTTATTTCTTTCATGAATGTACAACTATATTTATTTATTATTTGCACTCAGCTTAAGCAAAGGGAAAATTTTTGTTCATTTTTTCGTTTGCCATATATTTCATGAAATGTATTACACAAGCATTTAGAATATATCAGACAATATGGAACATATTACAGCCTATAGCAGCTGTCATGGTATTTCAAATATATTACATGGAATGACATAAAATATTTTCAACATATTCTTATAATTTTAACTTATATTGTGTGGTGTCCCATATTTTAAGCAGCAGAACAATGGGCCAATTCTTTTTTTTTTTTCTTCTTTTAAAAATTTCATTTTATATATTGTCAGATATATTCTTACCATGTGTGCAATAAATTATATGAAACACGTAACACACCTATGGAAAAGGTATGACTTCTTTTGAGGGGGAAGGTTGTGGATTGCTTAGCAAGGAGCTTAAATCCTTTGTGCATTGTTTCAGCAATGGTTGGTATCTCTGGTCTGGTCTGGTCTGCAGGCAGTGAGGTTTGTAAAACAAATATTTGCAATTTCCAGCAACTGAGGTATATTCTGGTGAAGTTAAGAAGGCAGTGCAGAGTCAGTCACAGAAATCTGTAGTCTGGAGCAAACATCAGGGATAGCTTGTCACAGGGCAATCCATTCTTTGTAGATCTCAAGAAAGTCGTGAACATATGGCCTTCTTCTGCACCAGGTCCTGGGAAGGAGATGTATCACTCGGAGCAGCTTGTCTGAGCTAGGTGATTGCAACCAGCAATGGCAGGGTTATCTGTGCCACAAACACAACCCAGCTTCTGAGATGGTTTGTGCTGTGTCCTTGCCTTCTACCTGAAGGTGACAGGAAACTCTGAGTAATTCTGTTAAGCTAGCTGAGCCTCAGAGAAGCCAAGGTCTGTTTAGAGACCATAATCAGAGTTTTAGCCTGTCAGGTTAGTGCACTGGGAATTGTAGTGTGCAGAAATCTTACAAAAATAGACTGAAGTGAATCATAAATACAGTTTTTCTGTTCTAATGGATTTCAGATGCCTATTGGTCACATTTTCAAGAAATATGCTAAAATCTGAACTACTCTGAAGGTGATTTGTTCAAAGTGGCTGCTCTGGTCTGCTCTCTATCCTGTGCAATCCTGTGCTGCTGTTGAATGAGTCCCCTCTCCTGAGTGCTGGTTTTGGTGGGCAGCGTTCCCCTCTCTCCACTCTGCAGCTGCTCAGATCTGAACAACGTCTCCAAATCCAAGCAAGGTGAGATCCAAGCCTTAAATCCTAATGTAGATGACAGTTTCACTTGTGACTTTGGGAGAGGAGGTAAGTCAGCCAAGAGTACACCTTCACTGTGGCCCACTGGACTATTACACGTTTTCTAAATGCCTTCAGATGGTGGGTTGCAAGGTTCCTATCTCACCACTAGAAATGCAGAGGGCTCAAAACATGCACCACCAAGGGAGGCTTTAGGCCAAAGGAAATAATCCAATGCAGGATTCCAGTAGTGAGTCTGGATTATATAAATATAAATCAGTGCTCTGAAAGAGTTACTCAAGCCTTTTAATAACTGCTCAATTCACCCACTAGGACTACAGTTTTTATTTCCAGCAAGCATAGAAGATCTAAGTTTTTAGTATTTGAGGCAAGCAGGAACTAGAACTAGGGGGAACTGTCTTTTAGTCTTTGCGTTTAGACAAACTACACTCTTAGTTCTATCTGAGCATACTTGCTAGAGTGAGGGGTCTTTGAGGTTCACTGCTTGACATGTGAGGAGTGGACAGCCAGCTTCAGGCCTCCTTTCATGGACTTGCCTTACAGCATGGTCGTTTATAGTATGCTCTTTGCCCTCTGGTGCACCTTGCTTGTATATAGAGAATAGCTCAGTATCAGATTTATCCTTATCCTTTTTTACTTTATTGGTCATTATGAACTGCATGGTCCCTCTCTTACTTCATGATTTTTCCACTGTAACAGCTGCATTTGAGTGGTGGTCTTCCAGGAATATCTTACTGAGTTTGTGCTCCCTATGAAGACAGCACATGTGCCATTCAGCTATGGATGAGGAGTGTGTGGGAAGGAGGTGAAACATACCACTGATTGATGGGGATGGCATGTGAAAAGCACAGTCATCATAGGAGCTGTGAGAGACCTGAGCTCAGGGAGGAATGAGTCTGTGGAGATTTTAGGTAATAAAATCTAAGAAAACTTGACAGATCATTGATCAAGTCCAGGTTTTTTTGTTAAAATAATGTGGCAAATTTGGGTGGATGTTTGCAGGTATAAAACATGACATGGTTGTTAGTTGACACAGTCATCTCTGCTTTTACACATCAAATGCCTGATGGTTAGCATAGAAAGTGATGCCTTTCAAAAGAACAATTGCCATTTTGTCTTTGACATTAAAGTTGTCAATGATAGGGTGTTATATAGGTCCCTCTCTGTCATTAGTTATTGCCAGTAGCATCTTGAATAATTTTAAGGTAAACACTTAAATAGCTTAGTCTAAGTCATGTAAATTAGAAGAAATGACATGTTGCTAATCAATGCTGTGAGTCTAAGCATTTAGTCCACCAAGTCACTGTCTTGCAAGTAAGAAAGATGTTTGGCCAACACATATATATGCATAAATAATCATTTACATACATACACATATACATGCATATATAGGTAATAAGCCTGAGGGAAAACATCCAATTACATTGGCAATTACAACACCGATGATTAAAACTTGGCAAAGTTGCAAGCAGATTTTCACAGTGAGAAGTGCTGAACAACCTTCCTGATGTCCGCAAGTCTCTTCAGGATCAGTCACACAGACAGACAGGCAGACACTCTGTCATGACTTACTCCTCCCTGAATCACCTTGACTGCATTTCCTCCACACTGAAGTCACACCCAGAATAATCCTTGCTCCCTGCTGCCTGTGTGTTTTCTATGGTGGTACTGCTGGGGCTGCTTCAGGGGAAGAATTGAGATGTGTCAGAGATATTGCATTAGCTCTCTCACATTAGAGACATGCAAGGAGGAGGCAGAATCTGCTGAAGGAATCATGTATGTGTGTGTCTCTGGGGGGGACACACGCATTTGGACATCAAATGGTAAGGTGAGCAGAAAGGCCCCTCTTCTGCACTTGAAGAAATAGGGGTGACTGTGTCCCTTAGGAAGCAACCTCATAGACTAAGCAGCTCTGACATAGATTGTATCAGGCAGATAAAAGTGTTGTAGAAGGAGGAGAGGCGAGAATGGCTCCAGCTTGTCCCAATTTCCTGGCAGGATTAAGAGAAAGGGAGGGGAAAAAAGGAAAAGAAATATATATACTTATGAGCTAGAAATGCAATTATTTTTTTTTCTTTTTATTTGCTTTCTGGCTTTTGAGCCTGCACCATGCATTTGGAGCAGATAAAATAATAACTTTTTCCTTTTTTTTTAGTGCTTATAGAAGTATCGGTCTTTCATTTTCATGATGTCATCCCTTTCCTGTCCCTGAGTTGTAATTTTGGGTGGACGGCTGGAAGCAGAAAAGCCTGTATTATCTTCTCCTCATCGTATGAATTTTCCATTCTGGTTTGTAACACACCTAGGACCAAGAGAGCACAGGAAGCACAGAGAAAAGGATTCCCTAGTGAAAAGTACATTATAGAACAGCTCAGTGAAGGGCTGACTGTGTGGCCTGTGCTTCTTTATCTGTCTGCTCAGGAGCACTGTGAACTAGGTCACAATCCTTCTGTGCTGCTCCTCTTATTCATGGATAAGAGATACACTAGCCCTGAGTTTTTAAGTGTTATCACTGATAAGCAAATGAATGTTATGTCTTGTGTGCCCAAGCTCTTGGAATAATGAGAAATTTTGCTATCAGTTCATGGATGTAAAGAAACTTCTGGTTTGTGGCCATGACTGGTCTCTGTTATCCTCTCATGTTATTATCCATATGTCATTTAATATATATCATTGAGTTCTCTGAGTTAATTCTCATTTGTACTAAATAACATCACTAAGGAAAGAAAAAGAAAGAAAGAAAGAAGGAAAGAAAGAAAGAAAGAAAGAAAGAAAGAAAGAAAGAAAGAAGGAGAGAAGGAAAGAAAGAAGGACAGAAGGAAAGAAAGAAAGAAGGAAAGAAGGAAAGAAAGAAGGAAAGAAAGAAAGAGAAAGAAAGAAAGAAAGAAAGAAAGAAAGAAAGAAAGAAAGAAAGAAAGAAAGAAAGAAAGAAAGAAAGAAAGAAAGAAAGAAAGAAAGAAAGAAAGAAAGAAAGAAAGAAAGAAAGAAAGAAAGAAAGAAAGAAAGAAAGAAAGAAAGAAAGAAAGAAAGAAAGAAAGAAAGAAAGAAAGAAAGAAAGAAAGAAAGAAAGAAAGAAAGAAAGAAAGAAAGAAAGAAAGAAAGAAAGAAAGAAGGAAAGAAAGAAAGAAAGAAGGAAAGAAGGAAAGAAAGAAGGACAGAAGGAAAGAAAGGACAGAAGGAAAGAAAGGACAGAAGGAAAGAAAGAAAGAAGGAAAGAAGGAAAGAAAGAAAGAAAGAAAGAAAGAAAGAAAGAAAGAAAGAAAGAAAGAAAGAAAGAAAGAAAGAAAGAAAGAAAGAAAGAAAGAAAGAAAGAAAGAAAGAAAGAAAGAAAGAAAGAAAGAAAGAAAGAAAGAAAGAAAGAAAGAAAGAAAGAAAGAAAGAAAGAAAGAAAGAAGGAAAGAAGGAAAGAAAGAAGGAAAGAAGGAAAGAAAGAAGGACAGAAGGAAAGAAAGAAGGACAGAAGGAAAGAAAGAAAGAAGGAAAGAAGGAAAGAAAGAAGGAAAGAAAGAAAGAAAGAAAGAAAGAAAGAAAGAAAAGAAAGAAAGAATTCCTGATGAGATTTTTCTGCTGATGGAGATGACACCACAGTCTTTAGTCACCACAAGTCAATGCAGATCACTAAGAAAAATGCAAGCCCTACACTAGGCTGTGTAGAGAGGATTATTACCTTCAAAATGTGTGGAATAAAAATTCTGTTCTACTTAAACAGTAAAGCCACACAGTTGTCTTTGTCCCCTCTGAATCACCACACTTCTAAGAAGTGAATAATGTTTAGAGAGTCCAGAGATGAGTGCTGAGGGCTTTCAGAGTCTTCAAAAACAAGAGTTATGGGGAAAAGAGTGAGAAAATTAGGGTTTTCAGTATAGAGAAGTCTGAGAGCCTGCATAACTGTATTCAAACCATGATTTCTTGTTTTACCTCAGCAAATAAATAGCACAGGTTTCCTTCTTCACTGCAGTTGCCTTTTATGCATTAATGTTTCATCATGATAGATGCACTGTTTTTAAAAATGTATTATACAGCATTTGTCAGAAGTGACATGGCTGTTGTTGATCTCACAGCGGACAGGGAAAGACGAGGATGCCTCTGAAGGATCATGCCACCTCTTCAATGGGATTCTGGAGTCACTTGATGCACTAATCTTAATTATTTCCTTCTGAGGAATGTTTTCCAGTAATGTAACTGAACAAGCAGCTCTACAATTATGCCTCTGCAAATTAGCTCCATGCTGCCTGAATTGTTAATGTTAGATATGAACACTGCACTTCAGCAGTGGTTGCACCAGTGACAAATACAGTTGTCTATTACCTCTTTCTTTTCAGCATATCATTTTATACTTCAAGAAATCACATTTTCCTTTTTCAACACTGTGTCCACAGAGGCCTTCAAATAATTATCAAAACTGCAGCTGCTGTGCGTGGAGTCCTTTATCTTATGTGCAAATTCCATTACACTTTGAGTGCCTAGATGGATGGCTTTACAGCTGGATGTATCTAACCTGTGCTGCATTGCGTTTTCTTGCATTGAGCTTGCTAGCTGACCCAAGGCAATCTGTACCAAGGACCAACCTTCACTATTTACTGTCTTCTGTTTCCCCAGCACATATCATCTTATTAAGACTTTGTGTAGTATGCGGACTTTGTAGGTATTGGTTTACAGTTCCTCCCTGGTCACTGAGATCCTTGAAGAGCAGTGGGACAGGAGTGGATGCAGCTGGGACCTCCCCACAAATGCTTTTTCTTTGTAAGGGTTCTCTCTTTTATAGTTTCATTTGAGTCCCACAAGTCAGCCATTTCTGAGCTGTTGAATGAAGGCCAAACGCATTCTGTGTCTTTCTAGTTTCTTAATTAAAACATCCTGCAAGGCAAAGTCAGATGCCTTACAGAAGTCTGTTACATCAACAAGATCATCTTAGCCACCAAACTGGTAATTTTATCAAATAAAGATATCAAGTCAGTTTGACAGGATCTGTTTCCCATAAAACCCTGTTGATTGGCCTAATTTATATTTCCTAACGTAATTGTTTATTAGCTGAACCCATGTCATACCATGATTTCTCTTGGGATGTATGTCAAGCTGTCAGACTTACAGCTATAACGGGCAATCAGAGAATCACAAAGTTTTGTTTGGAAGGGACCTCTGGACATCACCTTCTCCAACACCCACAACAAAAAGGAGGGCCGACTTCAGTCTGCTCAAGGCCTCGTCCAGTCCAATTTTGAGTCTCTGTGAGGACAGAGATTTCACAGCCTCTCTGGGAACCACTCCCAGTGCTTTAACACAGACATTGTACAGATTTTGCTCTTGATTTACAATCCGAATTTCCCAAGAGGCGAACTAGGCCCATTGCTTCTCATCCTTTTGCTGTGCATCTCTGAGAGTTTTCTAGATATATTTTGTCTGTAAGACTCCATTAGACAGCTGAAGACAGAAATATGTTCCCCTTTTTGCCTTCGCCTCTCCAGGATGAACAAATCCATCTTGCTCTTCTTCCCCCTGTACATTATGTGCTCCAGCCCCTGAAAGCTCACAGAAGCACCAAGCTCACTGGAAACTGCAACAGCAAAAATTGTTGTTGATTGTGTCACATACCTTGGTGACAAACACCTTTGAGGGATGCTTCTTACACCTACCTTCAGATGGGATATATCACCTTAGACCTTAGCTGTACCCTCACTGCCTCAGAGAGAGTCTCAAAGGGTGGTTTAAACAAGAATCCTAACTTTTGAATATCTGAAATGAGGTGAGAATAATCCCACCAAAAGAGTGCATGCCCTTGCTAGCTCCTTCAGATCTTATGGATGTATGCTATCTAATCATAATGTCTAACCTTTACCCTTGCTATTTAGTATCCTTCTCATTCTTGCTAGAATGTAGTGTACAGACCTCATACAGTTTTTTCTTTCGTACAGGACAGAGCTATTTCCTGAACATTTTTTCCTACCCTGAATTGCCACATGTTATCTGGTACCAGCTCCTTTGTTAGTTTTCCTTTGGTGCTGCTTATTTAAAAACAAGCTATCTGTGTTGTCCATAGTGCTTGTTGCTGCATGTTTCTCCTTGCAGCATTCTACTCCCCTTCCTCATAGCTTCTGATTTATGTCAATTACTGTTAGTTTCTCCATTCTTTTATTTGCTTTATGTAATACAGACATGCTAGTGTGTGCCTGTGTGTATATGTGTCTGTAAGTGACTGTGTGAGACATTCAAAGTCCCTGCTAAGCCAGCATGGTTTTATAACCAGCATGACCTCTTTCTAGAGATACATCATTTCAGTTTGGGGGAATCTAATAAGATTTCTTTTAGAAGCTCCTGATTACCATTCATATTTTTGCCACTGCTTTAAATTCTGCATCTCTACTGGCTTGACTAATAATTAGTTTTGTATTGGTGGACTGGCCCATTTGAAGCATCAAATGTATAAAATATCTGTTTATATACTCACACATGCACTGCCTCTATATGTATGAACACATAAGCACACGTGCACACATGCATGCACACACACGCACAATCTTACTGTGGACCTCTACAGGTCAGAGCAACCCAGTTGCACTCAGCCTGTTATTGAGAATTCTCCTCGCTTTACCCAGGATCTCTTTCCCACCTAGCATTACAGAAAAGCAAGATAACCAAGAAACCTTCCTGGAGTCACAAGTTAAGAATCCTTGGAGTCTATAATGGTTCCACCCTACTTTAAAAACTATGAACTCTGTAATTCCCATGGTAACCAAAATGTCTGACCAAGTCATGCTTAAATGTTCTGTCCCGGTTAAATACGGCTTTGATTACATATAGAATAAAGTGAAATCATATAACTATCTGATTATCCTCTATGGTAAACTATAGATAGAGCAGCCCTATAGTAGGAAAACTGAGAACTGTAAATTATATTTTTATACAATAGAAGTCTTTTCATGTAGAACATTTTATTTTGCTATTGTTACTTAAAGGCCATGTCGGGGGGTATTTTAGAAGGGTGTTTCCTTCCCAAGCTTTTAAGCAATACAGCTACTTAGATAGACTCCTTTGTTCTTTCTAGTGAAAAACCAGAACTGACAGAATGAGAGAGGCACTCGGTTTCCTGACACGCTTTTCTTATACTCTCATGTCTCCTTTCAGCAGCCTTACCTACAAAATTATTAGTTTTGGGGACTTCAATACTCTTCATTACTATGGATTTTTTCTCATTTCATGATCTTTTGGGTGCAAAATGGAACTGTGTCATCTTTTCCTGTTCCCCACTTCAAATTCCAAGTCACGTTGTACTCTCAGGAATGTGACCATCTTCCTTGTAAGACCAACTTCGATTATACTACAATGTGAAAGAGGTTCAAATGAGACGGGATGTACGAAACAGCTGGTTTCAATCTATCTGGTTTAGCCTTTTTTGTCCTTAGCTGAGAAGCTTAGGCGCTATGTTTTGTTCCTGTGGCTGGGCCTAACATCCTATTGACCTGTACCACCATGGGATGCACTTCCACTGTTTTTCACAGGGACCTATAAAAACCTTTTTTTTGCTTTCTGCTTAGGACCTTTTTTTAAGCATTGATGATCTCCTAGTGTATCACACACACCTTTGTAACTTTCAGGGGTTTTAAAAAACGATTTACAGATGGAAAGACTGTAGAATGGGGGAAAAAGAAAGGGCAACAGAATCACAGCGAAACTAATGTAAATATCTTCCTTCTAGGAGCTGGTAATAGACAATCAAATTGTCTGCCCTTCCCAATTGTGGTGTTTCTCTGAGAGACAGTGAGAGAGTTGTAGAGCTCTGACAGAAAAAATAACGTTTTGTTCAGATGAGCTGTTGATAGAGTTTGGTCCACGTCATATTTTGGACATTGGTCAAACCTATCCCAAAATGTTGGCTTTTCTTTCAAGTTCTTTCCTCTGAGCAGAGCCACAAAATGGTTGCCAAATTGGTCTCTTTCCTGTTGCTGCCCTCTGTTTTTCTTCTTTTGGGGGGTATGGAGACAGTCACCATTGTTGTTCTTAGTCAGTGACGTGGGTTGGTTTTACCAGCTCAACATCGGCCCAGAAAACTGTTCAGTTAGAGCTGGATAAAACAGCTTGTGCTTTTTTTAAACCTCTCTTATGCTTTCTAAGAATTTACACTGAGTCTGTTCCATTTTCCATATCTCACATTGGCCTTTGTGGTTTTTATCCTGGGAACCGGGCTGAGAGACAAGGAGAATGAGGAAGAGGAGTGCTGTTGTGAATTTGGTGATTAAAGCCTTGAGAACAGATTAAGCTGAAATTGCAGTTTGGGAGACATAAGCTGATAAAATAGCACAGACTTCACTCCCCCCTGTGGGAATCACAACCAGCAGCTATTTCTGATACACAAGAAGCCGAGGTTTCTGCCCCTCCATCCCCGCCCACCCCCCCCCCCCCCCACCCCGCTCCAGCCCCCATGTTTTCAGTTGCCTTTGTTGTTCTATAAAGTTTAAGTTTCTTGCACATCTCAGGCCTTAAACTTCTCCCTTGCTAAAAAATCAGTCTTTATTGAAATTAGGGAACCTGCATGAAAATAAAAATAAAAATGCATGAGATCAGGGAAAAAAAAAAGACAAAACCTAAGTGTCCTTATCTTCTCTAAACCCTACCTTTCCACTTGGATTTTGATGGCAAATGGCTGGGATTTAGGAAGCAATTTTTTGTTTATTTGTTTTCACTACAGGCAGATGAAACACTTGGAGGGAATAACCAACAAGATGTTGGGAGGCCACATTCAAATGTTATTTCCTCTTGGCCTCAGTGCCTGAGTCTTGACAACTGGAGATGCTGACTGGGAGACTGGATAGCAGATTTCCTTGAGAAAGGCTCCAGAGAACTACATTGTTCCTGTCCTGACAACTGCTTCAGAGCCCAACAAATCTGACAGTGACTTCCGGACCTGACCTGGGCTACAGATTTATTCTGCTTCTAAAAAACATGTCCTGAATATCCTTAGTGAAGACATGGTGCCAGCCTCTGTTTTTCTAGCCTGCAAGAGTTTGCCTTTGAGGGGAGACTTTCTAGGATCCTGTAATATTCCCAGGGAAAACCTCATAGCACACCAACTGCTTTTCCATCACTCCCACCAGGGGATGATAGGACCTGTTTTTTGTGCACCTTCTGGCTAGATGATCTACTTCTGATGACGTTAATCAGAAAATATGATAAGGCTCCTTCTTATGAAGGCTCTGTTGTCCTTTACCTAAAGGAAAAGACTTGATACTGCCTGCCACAGGAGCAAGTAGTTTTTGTGGTTTATCTGAGAGCAAGTGGCACGCAAGAGATTGCCAGGATGGTAGGAGTCCTCGGACTCAGCCAGCAGAGGGAATGGCTGAGACCATGAGCACATTTCTGTCTTGCTCAGTATAGTTGTCCAGGGCACTTGAGCCGTTGCAGCCTGACTGTTCTTCCTACCTCCATGCTGCAGTTCACCAGGATCATGACATTGTCACTTCACAGGAAAGGGCCTTTGGAGGCAAAGCTTACCTGGAAACTGAACTGAGGTTCTGGAGCTCCTTGTTAGAAAACTGAGACTGGGAACCTCACTATGCCAAGAAAGAAAAGCACAGTTTGCGACTTACCTTTCTCCTAATCAGTTGCTCATACACACAACGACACAGGCAAGCAGACCAGGTATTTCTCCTGTGCCGTGAAAGGGCAGATGGAATAGTTGCTAAGATTGCTCCTCCTTGGGAATGCTTGGGAGGGTTGCTGAGGGCAAATCTATTTGTTAGAGAGCAAGGAGGGAAGAGATAGGACTGTTGTAGTATATCTGCAGAGGATTTTTGTTTTTCTGTGAGTCTGCAGGACACACACACAGACCACATGGTTCAGTCATTACCTAGCAATCATCACAATTGCCTCCAACTGCACCAGGCAGGGTTTCTGTGTACACCACAACACAGAGTTTTCTTTCAAAAGAAACTTTTCTGAACTCCCAGAATGACTGTGGCTGAGTATAGAGCTCAGGATCTGGGTCAGGTCTTGTTTTATCCCTGTGGATTTTACCTAATCCTCATTGAGTACTGCCAGAGCTTCTCCAACCTCATTTTTTTTTCCTTTGGACCCCTCTGATAATATCATCTACCCATCGTGGCTGTTTAGATGTCTTAAGGTTTTTTTTCCCTAAAATAATGTGAGTATGAGAGGACAGATGCCGAATACAAACCACCCCTACCCCCAAAAAAAGGCATGGGTGGGGAAAGATTGAAGAATATTAAAAGAAGAAACTCCTGCCTTTGATGGGTGCATTTTCCAAGGAAAACAGAAGAAAATGTAACAGACACCAAGAATATAATCTGATTTTCTGCTGCCAGCCCATTTTATGACTTTAAAAACCAGTCAGTTTTATTCAGCATAGTTTCTGGGAAAGAAAAAAAAATGTGTGTGTGGAGAATCCGCACACTTCTAATCATATTCAAGTAGACACTGTACAAAACCTGCTGGAAGCCAGCAGTGGTGATGACTGGCTCATTACCATTATATAAATAGTATTTAAAGTGCAGCTGGGCCCTCACATGAGCAGAGACCTAATTGATGCCGAAATATGTTCATTTCAAGTCCTGTGACTTCACGTGGAAAATATTACACTGGCTAATTAATGGCAATGAGAAGAGATGATGCATTGCCTTATAAAACAAGAAACTGAAATGTTGAGCCTACATCCAAAAGGAAAAAGGGGAGGGGGGAAGAGCTCTGGAAGTTTAAAGCATAAAAAGCCCCAACAAAATAAAATGTGTGCTCACATACTCACAATGACACACACATAATCAAGAAATAGAAACATTCAGGAGGAAATGACTTGCTATTTATCTAATAGCTCTCAAGCCAAATTCGAGTTTATTGTACATCCTTGACAGAAAGACAACATAAAGCCCAGTGTTTATACAGAAGAGTTCGGGAAAATATAAATGCCTTGATTCTGACAATTCTGAACACTATCTACCTAGTATCATTTTCAGGCACTTAACAAAGTTGCATCTACTGTGTCATCACTTAATACATACAAATATGAGTTGGTTCAAACTGGGAATATAGGCTTAAGTTAATGGGAGAAATTATTTGGGCACTGTTGTGCTGCACAACAGACAGATAATTATCATGGTCTCCTCTAGCCGTAAATCGTACAAATGTGTGAATTGAAACTTTAATGAAAACTTTTAGTCTAATCTATGATTAGCCATACCAGAAGGTGTAGTGAGCTATGACGAAGGTGTGGCCAAAAAGATTAGAAGTGTGGACAAGCCATTTTTAGGTAAGGCCAATAGGCCTGGATCCATCACAGGTTAGTTAGGTGACTGTTTATGAATACCAACTTGTCCCTACCAAGATATGACCCATCTTTACTATAGAATACATTTGAGGGGGAAATATCTCCTCCTCCAAGTTGTTCGAAGACACAGATGGGGGCTGATCCATGCAAATACAAAGTCACAGAAGTTAGAAAACTAGTATTGGGTGCCTGGCAGCTTCCCTGCCTTCAGAGGACTGTTTGGCACATAGATACTATCTATGCATTGTCTCAGGATGGGATCTGACAGCCCTGAATGCTGGGTTTTCCAGTGCCCTCATAGAAGACTCTATGATAGTGCCACTGATCTCACCGTCAGGAAAAAACTGGCTCCAAATTTATCCTCTGTTTATGTTTTCTTACATATTCATAGCAAATTCCTTCCTATTTTCTGCAATCTGGATGTTTTACCTCCCCTCCCTACCTACTCAATACCTGTTTTTCTATTTTTTCCATGGTTTTTTTTGCATCTTCAGATTTTCATCCTTTCCACATATATCATACATTCCAGTTATTTCATAATTTAAAAATGTTTTCTTTCAATTTCATGATCTTGTCATCGTCTTGCTTTCAAGAATCAAATTCATTGATCTGGGTTTTGATCTTTCTAGATTTTGTGGCTCAGTGACTTGGTCACTTTGCAGAATTCCAATTGACCTGTCTTGGTGCTAGTTCATGACATAAACCCACATTTGCCATAAACTCTTGGCTCTTTTTTTTATCTGCCTTATAAATCTTACTTTCCCATTAGTGCCTTGTGGTGTTTTCTTTTCTTATGGGCACCAATGAATAGAACTAGACTATATCCTTCCTTTATGCCATTTACTTCCAAATTATACTCACCAAATTGCCTTTCTTCTACTTTTCTGCCATGGTTGTTTTTGTGACTCCTCCCAAATTATTGTTGTTTGTAAATTTCATCAAGTGCCTGATTATTTCCATTTCCAGAGATTAACAAAGATGCTAAATGAGACTCTTGCAGAACCCAAGTAGGCACATCTGTCTCCGTGAAACAATGTTTATAGCTAAGTCAGCCGCAATGATTTTTGGAGTAGAATCTCAGGAAACAATTTCTGAAAAGCCAAAATGCATCATCTGCTCAGGGTCATTTCTCAGTGATATTGCAGTACCAGCAAGGCCTGTTAAGGTGGAGGGTAAAAGGCCACACGAAACTAGGGCTGGTTTTCCTTTCCCTGCTTCAGTCTT
Organism: Leptosomus discolor; assembly: GCF_034619465.1. Lineage (NCBI taxonomy): Eukaryota > Metazoa > Chordata > Aves > Leptosomiformes > Leptosomidae > Leptosomus > Leptosomus discolor. Next base: position 593,415 of record NW_028237739.1, on the reverse strand, counting down.
CTGCAACACAAGTAGGCATTACATGTTTTGTAGATAGCTTAAGGTATCACTTACAGCCAGGACATCAAATGAGACATATAGCCCTACCGAGGGATAGATTGCATTAGCAACTCTCTTTGATTAAATTGTCTGAGCTCTGCCTATCCACCCTTCCATCGTGATGGCTAGTTGTGACAGTCTCCATCCAAACAGCCAATGTACTCCTCCATCCCCACACCTGCAAAACACCCAGAGCAAAACAAACCAACCCAGACTAAGCTTTCCACTTGATATTCATCTCCCCTAGGGAAAAGGATAAAGCACAAACAACACCAGGCAGATGGCAGCTACGTTGTTTTCTGCCCTACTGGCAGGGGCTCAGAAACAATGGCAGTGAAAATGCATAAGATCCAGGACAGAACAAAATAAAATAGTTTCTCATAATTTCCTTTCCAACAGTTTGACTTTTCATTTCAGGAAATGAGAATATCATCATAATGGCCACAGTGGTAGAAATTCAGAATAGCTAGTTCTGAAACAAGCTCTGCCAGAAGGACTAGCTTATAGCTATCTACGGGCATGTATATTGTGTGTACATTTACCTTTACTGTTGCAGCAAGTGGGGCTAGCATGGGGCACCTGAGAGCTATAGAGGGAGAGTGAACTTTATCCAGAACTCACTTCATATGATCTTCAAGCCTCCTCCCCTGTACTTGTTGCCATGCAGTCGCACTTCCCAAATGCATGCCAGCAGTTCCTTTAATCACACCCCCACAAGTTTTTGTTTGTCGACTGCATGGCCTGGGGCAGGCAAAGCAACTGAGACTTGCCATATTTCAGACTCACACCTGCATCTGGGATGCAAGTGTGATCATCTAAGTGTGGTGTGTCTCAGTTACTGACTGTTCAATAAGCAATAACGGAGAGGAGGGGGCTGGGTCTAAGCCACCTCATAGCTTTTTACCTGAAGCTCCACACCTGTCTGTGTCCAGTGACCTTGTCTAGCAGTCTTGGGCTCCCCTGTCCACTGCTCTGTTCAATGCATACACCATTTGCAGCTACCTAAGCCTGCCGTAGTCACTGTGGTGTAGAGCCTGGATGGAGTCCAAAGTGTTTTGCCTGAGGTTGCGAGGAAGATCACCAAAGAAAGCTGTGATTTGAAGCATTATCTCCCAAATCCTAATTAATTTCCCTACTGGCAGGGACCCCTCTCCCTCCTCTTGTGGTTTAATTTGCACACCTGAAATAATGAATGAAAATAGAGCAGAAGTGAGAGGAGAGAGACTGCTGGGCTGGTGCAGGGCTTTGAACACACCCTCGGAGGGGAGCTCCAGTGTGGATGCTGGCTTTCTTGCTCTGGTGCAGGGGCCTTTTCCAAATTCAACTCCACCTGGGAGCCCAGGTTACAAATCTTCTCAGGCCTCAAGGGCCTGAGATCCCCTTGAGGAATTGCTTCCCCTCACCCCACGCCAAGAAAAAAGACCTCCATTTAGTGCTCTGTAGATGAAGAGCCTGTGTGTGCAGCTGTACATTTACATGTGTATGCAAGAAACATGCATGCTTTGGGAACTCTCTCTGTGAAATTTTGGACAGGATGATGCCAGAAGACTTCAGGAATGGTCCTCTAACTTAAAGGCCTTTAATAACACAGGCAGTTATAGAAAATTTGTGATGACCAAGGGACTGACCTAATTTTCTTGCAGGATAGAGTCTGGTATGAATAAAGCCTTCCTCCTGTCTCTCGTTTCTCCTGTCTGTTTAAGTATTGACATGGATGCCCTTTAAGTTTTATCTTCCACTGGCATCAAAACTGTTCTCCAAAGACTTCCAGTTTCACATTGGCTTTTATTGTACTAACAAATGTTAACTCAATTGAAACAGCAGACTCTTGCGGTCTACTGTTTGGGTGAACTGGGTGCAAAATACCTATCTTAGCAAAAGTAAAATAGATAGGGTGTACAGCGCAGTTCAACAAGAGTTTTTACATTCCCCTCTGTTGTTTTTCTCCATTTTTTTTAATTACTTGGATAAATATTTTTTAAAATGATTGCTAGGCAGGAATGTTTCAGAGCTGACCTGTATCCTCTAAACAGCTTTGACCTAGTGATCTCAGAGGTGAAGAGAAGAAGTGGCTGAAACCACCAGCAATCTCCAGCTGCATCTATGGCATTGGACAAGTTTGATCGGAACCCAAATCCTGACAGATCAGGGCCTGTGCTGTGCAATTTTTCATTTGATACTCTCCAGCTTTGATTTCTGAGGAGGGGAAAGGAAAGGGTGGGTAGAGGATCAAAGGCACCAGCTATGTCCACACCCTCACTTTAAACCTAAACCTACTTGCTTTAGGATGTTAAAGAAGACATACAGGAAGAACAGAAAAAATATAGAAGGAAAAGTAGAAGAAATAATGTTTGCAGAGAGAGAGGGAAAAGAGGGGATTTGAAGCTCATATTCCATTGAAAATTCAGCTGTGTAAATGTAAACCTTACAGAGAATCATATACAGTTTTTTCCTTCAGTTTTGGCATATATACCTCCTGCCGTACGACTGTCCAGAATGGCACAGGAAGGACGGGTTTACCCAGTCCCTCTTACACCACCCCACCAGAGTCACAGTGGATTGTTTGTGTGTTAGCATGGTGCCTTCCCAGCTGGCAAAGAGCAGACACAAAATGGAGGAAGACCACAAGATATCATTGGAAGAAGTAAAGTTGCATCAACGCTTTCTTTGGGGAGACTAAGCCAAGGAGTGGGTTGAGTTCTGGTGCTCTCCTCTAATCCTTGTCTAGATATCCATCCTCTTTCTGATAGATAGCCTATGACTGTAGAAGTGTAGTGTGAGCTCACACAGACCGCAAATCCTATCTGCCCCTGGGGCACATGATCTCAAGCCTTTTCTAAAGAGGATTCTGGGGTGGGCTTATTTGTCCAACATTGTTGCCAAAAGAGCAGCTGGGAAATGCGGAGGCAGCTGGGCCAGGCATGGTGAATGTCCTTAAAGACTGATCTAGTTGAAGAGTGTAGCTCCAGACAGGAATCCAGACTGGAGGGATTTCAGGCCATTTGGTTGGCGTCAGGGTGGTTGTCTGACCTGGAGGGCAGATCTGGGAGAGATGCCATAAGAATAGGCTCAAAGAAGCCAGTGCCCAAAAGTATGGGACTGGTTGAGGGAAAAGGCCTGGAGTACAGCCTGTGAACCCTGAGAAGCTGTATCTAGATCAGCGAGTAAGATCTGCTGCATCAGACTGGATTTGTCAAACAGAATTAATTTCCTTCAGAGCAGCTACTCCCAGGGCAAAAAGAACTCTTCATGGGGACCAAAAGCCTTCACGGGGTCAGTGGAAGTTTGGAGTAATAGACGGATTAAATAATGTTTTGTATATGCGTATACTAGGGATCACAGACCACTGTGCTATAGATAAGGGTGTTAGAAAGGGTCTTGAGACACTTCTTGCACTAAACTAGGGTTCATCTTCCCCAGACATTACTGGAACAGCTGTTACTGGGGACAATCCTGCCTTTAGTGGAAGATAGCCTGCAGATGATTAGGCCAAGAGGGGGTCAGCTAGGGTTCTCCAACACTGCATCGGGAGAAGTGCAAAATGAAGCAGGTGTTGTGCCATACTCCAAAGGGCTGAAAGAGCAACCAAAGAGCTTTGGAAAGGACCTTTAAGCATGATGAAGTTAATCTGTTAGCGGTGAGACTTGTTGCCAGCGAAATATCGTGAAAAAAGCTAGGGGAGCTTATTTAGGGATTTGGCTTCAGGAGTTGTACTATTGCCTGTTCCTGTGTAGCTGGAAATGCTCCACAGTGACCCACAAACAGAATAGCATTTGCCTTGGGAGACAGAAACATTCTTCTATAGCAAAGCCTTTTCAACAAGAACTGACCAACCCAAACTCCTTTTTAGAAAGGGAAGCTTCTGCTAGGACCAACAGGATGCCAGTCTTCTGCAAACTTTGACTCCATGAGAGACAAATGTTCACAGAATGAAATCTCCATGAGAGAGAAATGTTAACAGGAGGGATTTCCTGCAAGGGAAGGGGATGTTCTGAAGATGTGATTCAAACTCTACTCAAATGTTTCTTTTCCATTGCTGCCCTCTGGTTTCCCTTAATTAGTCAGTTTATTTGTCACTGGATTGTGCTCCAGGAGATCGTTGGAGGTGACATTCACAGTACCCCCAGCATAAATCGTCCCTTCTTATCTGCTGAAGCTATAGAGCAAAAATGGGCCAAATTCCTTCCCTGGTGTGCTGTCAATAGTTACACTCCAAATGAACTTGGTCTAGTAAGCCACTTTCCTTTAACAATCCTTTCACAAACATAAATTAGATAGGTTGTAGCCAGTAATTTCTGGCAGAACCTTCATCAAGAAGTTCTCCCTGTAGGGAGATGGAAAGATTGGTAGCTTTTTATCTGTCTTAATATCTGCATTCATGCTGATATAGGGCCTAGAGACCTCTGTTTGTCCTCGTAGATGGAACAGCAACAGGACCTACTGAAACACATGCACAGTCACTTACAAATGTACTTCTGCGCCAGCCTGGAGAGTCTACCAGGGAGTTCATTCTAAATGGCATTGTTCATTCTTTGATCTCACTGATAGTGTCAGCGAAGGAGGCCCCACTTGCGAAGCCACTGCAAAAACCTTATCTGATTGCATTTATTAATAAGCTAGGCTGGATTTGAATGACTCATCTAGGAGGTAATGCATCCCATTGCATAATCCACACACTAAGACGTGCAACCCTTGCTTTCATGAGGTGAACTGTTCCAAAAGGTGGAGGAGAAACAGCACGGAGAAGGGAGGACTGAATTTAGAAACAATATACTAGCTGATGTGTAGCATTCAAGCATAACTGATAAGAGAGTAACAGGTGCTAAACTACCAGGAAACACACCAAAGAATGACATACCTTGTACAGAATCATGAGACACATTGCTCAGAGGACAGCCTGGAACCCAGACACGACTGCCTGGCATTAAGGTAATGGCATGGAGCCATTTGGTGTAAAGACCACACGGGTTTAAGAGAAGATGCCCAGAGGGCTTCTGCCCTATAACCAGTACACAGCATGTGCTATTTCCTCATCATCTATCACAGAGGCTTCCCTTGGCCAGAGAGAGCAAAAGATTGATTATTCTTGGCTGATCTTTTCTTGCTGGACAGAAGGTTCCTGGGTCACATTCAGATTTAGCAGAATTGGTCTTGTCATTCTCAGATTACTAGTTCAGCTGCTCCATTAGGGGAAAGTCCAGGAAAGGAGAAGGAGGGGAGAGGTTCCAAAACTTGAAACTGGAAAGTCTGAGACATGTGCATTTCTCCTTTTTGCTCTCAATATGATTTTGAACCACATTTAATGTAATGTCACCTTTACGAGGTCATCAGCTCTGAAGTCCAAATCCCAAACCAAAGGTTCCTCTGGTAATATGAACCATGGTGCATTTCATCTCCCATTTGCTTTGCTGTTTGCATTTGCAACAAAAAGCAGTAGGTTTAGGAAAAACACATGAGAAAAACTAAGCATATTCAGTCAGGGAAAACTCATGGCACACCTGTCCCCTTTACGAATACGTGACCCTTCCAAAGCCAAATGCTTACACCGACCTTGATAATTACATCAACAGCAGGGAAGCATCTCCAGCAATATCACATTCTTGATTGCTGGAATTCTAATAATTTGTTTTTAATTTTGTAGGTATTTAAACAGATAAGAAGAAACAAAGATTCTTTTCTGGATCTTTGCCTTGAAACAACTATTCATCTTGCTCCGTTTACTTGAGGCTAACGAGTTCCTTTCTTCACCTCTGTCTAGGTGGTATTTCTGGAGACTGAGTTCCTTGAACTAATACAAATGAGCAAAAGGACTTAGTTCAAAATCTCATGCAGGCAAGGAGAATCTTTGCACAGATTTCCAGATGCTATGGGCTAGATCATAAACAAGTGCTGCTTTACAGTTCCAATAGTGCAGTGCTGATCACCTTCATCTGCAAAAGTAGGGACCCAAAAGATCCTTAAAACTTTCTCCTCTCCAGAAAGTGCAATCTTAAACAGACACACATGTCCCCAAAGCCTCTTTATAATGTGACTGGAAACACAATTCTACTACACTAGATCATTATTCATTCTTTAAGTACAGCTGTATTAGTTCAAAGACAATTTAAAAAAACTGGTCAGAGCAAGCAATGGAACCTGATTTTGAATGGTCATTTCACACCCAAAGTTAAGCACAAATAATAAAGATGCAGCCACACTAAATTCACTCTGTCTCTATGTTTAGAGAACATTGCACAGGTTAGAAATAGAAACAATAAATTAAGTGTTTAAAATCAGGATAAATTTACTTCCATTTCATTGCCAGATTTGAACCTGAAAAAATGGTCTATCTACACATTTTTCACTAGTTGCTGCCTTCCAGAATAGATGATGGATAGGAAACATCAAGCCAGAAGCTAATATTACAGTAAGCTGCAAGCAAAAGGGAGTTGAAATTGAAAGCATTTCCATACCACGGGCACTGCTGAGTGACTGCCATGTTAATTATATGATCCCTTCTTCTAAAGCAATCTTCCACTTGGATACCAAGTATAACTCCTGCCAAGAGGTTTCTGAAATGCCATCAACAATTGTGCTTTCTGACAAAAAGATAAAGTTAACTGATTGTAAGCACCCTTTGCTGATGAACTCAAAAAAACCCTACTGTCTTCTCTTCCTGGAGAGACAGCAAATAATGTGGGTCATGTGCATTAATATTTTTGCACTGACATAACTTTGGCACAGGCCTTGAGCTCTTGCCAAGGTGCCACCTGCAACCGACAGCATACATTTAACACAACGCAGAGCAACAGTCATATAAAATTAAATCACAAGACCTTACCCAGCCCAGTGCCTTACCTCTGGCAAAGGGTCGTAGGGGATATCTGGGAAAGAAGTATAGGAGGCAGGGCAGATATAGCATGATCCTCCTCTTAGCAGTCCTCCCCTGGCCTCTGTGTGATTTAAACTCATCTTGGACTAAAGGCTGTTTCTCAGGTTGCTGTGATTAGTGGCCACCAAGACAAATCACTGATAGATTAATCACCTTTTGAGCCCTTGTGTAAGCTGTGAATTCGAGGGCAATCCACTGCCTGATAACTTCACTGGTGTTCTGCTAACTTTAATATAATAGAGAAGTAAGTACTAACTGTTCCCTATTCACTTGCTTTGCATCGTTCATAATTCTACAGGGTTCTATCATATTCCCCTCAGCCACCTCTTTTCTAAGCAGAAGCTCTCTAGCCTGTTCAAAGCCTCCTGGCAAAACTGTAGTACCGTGTCTTTTACAGCTTTATAATCTTTTTTTAGTGGAGTGGGACCAGAACTCCACTCACACACCCTCGGTCTATACCATGGTGAAACTGTATTCTCTGGTTCTGTCTCAGTTGCTTTCCTGATGTTCTGTGGGTCTCTGTGACTGACAGCAGGGACTGAGCTGACATTTTTAGACAACCAACCATCATGGCTCCAAGATCTCTTTGTGAATAGAAACAGCTAAATTATAGCTCATCTGGATAGTGATTCTCTCTCCACGCCATGTGCATTACTTTGCATTCGTCAAAACTGTATTTGTAGAATTGAAATCTGTGATCATTCAGTTTCATTAGTAACTTAACAACAGAGAAGCAGCTCATCTGGCAATGGAGAGCTGTTTTAACCACAGCCAGGATTGTTGTCACCCAAACAGATTAGTGGTTAATAATTCGTTGATATAGCAATCTACAACTGCATTTTTTACATGTGTGGCTAAGGTCATTTTTCACCTCTGCTTTAATTTGAATCAAGCACTGATTTGCCAGAAATGTTGTAGAGTAATGTAGATGGGTTATAACTGAACCAAGGCCAACTTTGTGTCCAGATGGGAGCAGCACTGCCCTGGCAACCTGGGTAGTCTCCTCAAAAGAGGGAAAAGATTGAAATTGCTGGGGGAATCTATCTTTCACTCTTCTTCCTAACAGCGATGCATTCCCTGGACACCTCAAGACTACAAAAGTTTAGCAGGTCTTTACACGTCATCAATACATGGATGGGAGTCTTCATTCTGCTGTTTCATGGCAGCTTGAGTTCTTTTCTGCCTCCTTTTCTCTTTAGCCTCTTCTCTTTTCTGATGCCTGTTCTAAACATGGAGCCACATTCATGAACTCACCAGCTCCTCTAAACTTTCTTCTGAAAATCTAGATCACCTTATGGCTGCAAAACATTCCTCTGTAGGACTGGGTACTAAGTATAAATTGTTCTGCTTACCCTTCATTGTGTTGCTTCTTCATACTGACATGCTTTCTGCAGACATTGAAATTCTGGATCAGGGACTGTCCTGTTTGGTGTTCGTTTGCACAGAGCCTAGCCTGACAGGTACTTGATTTTAAAATATAAGGAAAAAATGTTTTACAGGTTTACGTTATAGCTGTCACAGAAAGAGCTGGCATAGTGTATTTTTGGAGAAGGGATAATAGAAAGAAGGGGCAGTCGCATTGCTTTTCTGCGATAGTTATGCCCCTGCTGTTGTCTTATCGACTTCTCATCCTTTACCCACAAACTGTTAAAATGCTTATAACAACAAAGGATGCTTTTTTTCCACTAATCTTGACTCATTTTCAGTAATTTTCCTATAAGCACCCAGGGTTAGAAATGGCAAATATGACACTGTGCCCTCCTGGCTCAGATGTGCTTTCAGCCTTCAAAAATTGTAATTTTATTCCTGTCTCTGCCACCAGACCAGTGATATTGTGCCAAGATGTTTCCTCCTCTGGAAAACAAAGGTAATTATTTTGGAATCTTCTTTGCAAGTCTATTGTGAGATCTGCTGACACAATGCACTGTGTAAGAGCTGGACATGATTGTTGTTGTTATTCGTCCCACAGTTTACGAGTGCATTTGCAATCCCTCCTCCTTCCTCTTTTCCTTTTCATGGAGGAGGCAGAAACTACCAGCTGATGGGATCTACACGATTTATTTTTTTTTTATTATTGACCTTTTTCAAAGCCTCAGCAATTATTTCTTTCCCTTTCTAAAATACACATGCAGCTCTAAGGACAAGTCAAAGACTGAAGTGCTATTTTTGAATGGGTTTCTACACTTATTTTTCTTTTATACCTTTTTCTCTCTTTGTACCCCCTCCTTAACAAAGACAGAAATGAATGGAATTCCATTTTAGAAAGACATGAGAAACAAATGCAAACATGCATGCATCAGGCAAGGCATTCTCCAAAACCTCTTCAATTGAAAGAGCAGATTTAGAAAGACATTTGATGCTGGTAGGCCGTTGAATTGTTACCAACAGGCACAGCAGGATACCTGTCCATCTAGCTATATAAATAAGCAAATAATTATCATGCACAAGTAAATACATATGTATAGAAGCATGTATGTTCCTTGGAGCAAAATTGCAAAGGTGGAATTAGGGTAAGCACTCTCTGTACATCCCTTTAAAAATTTTACTTCCTGATTAATATGCTCAATGTTATTTACAGAGCTTTTTTTAGAGCAGTTCTCTGGTTCTCAACACCTCCTCTCCCCGCATGTTTTATACACAGCCCTGTTGCATGGTGATTACCCTGAGCAAAGAGGGGACCTTTCTGTGGGCATCTCTTGCTTGACTGTTGTCAGCACATTGCTAGTTAACTGTAATAGAATAAGGCACCGTGATGTTGCAGTCAAGCTCCCTGCCTATGTCTGTAAATACAACTCGGTGAGGCCCAGTTCCCCAGGGCATTACCCAGCTCATCCTTTGCTGGTAAGAAACAACCCTTTGCCAGGATTTGGTGCACTGAGCGTTGGAGATTTGGTCCTGACAGGACCAGGGACCCCTGTAAAGACAGGTTGCACAGAGTGCAGACAAAAGTCAGACCAGGCAGTGACATAAAACAGCAGAACCCTTTTCATTCTCTTTGGACATCTGTGGAGCTCCTTGCCAAAAAGACATTGCAGGACTCCAGACTGAAGGCTGAGCAGGAAACAGACCTTTCCAAGGGAGAGACAGTAATGGGCAGAGTTAGATCAACAAGGAATAAAATGGCCACGATTAGAAGGATGAAAGCTGCTTCACAGCTCAAGTCCATCCTCTGGGAAGAGACATATGTGGGACTCACTTATGTAAGGCTCTTCCACCCCTGGCCCTGATGCCAGGCTAAGATGTTCTTCACAGGGTGGTCAGCCAGCCATTGTCTCCATGGACTTCCCCAGCCCTGTGATGCCTTGCCAATATAAAAATGAGCCCATCATCCTCTGGCCACTTTGGAACGAGGTGAAATACGTTGAATGGCTCTCATCACCTGCTGTTCAGCTTCTACACATGCCTGTACAAGCTGTGAGGAGCTAAAGAGTCAGTCCTTTACTCTGCCTCAATTTCCTCACCTATAAAACATCAATCAAGACCTTTTAGTTCCCCCAGCAGTAGTGTAAGAAAATTATACTGTTATGATAGTTTTCTGTGATGTGACTGCCTCTGTCATAGGAAAAGGAAAATCTTTTTCACTGTGAGGTTGACAGAGCACTGGAACAGGCTGCCCAGAGAGGTTGTGGAGTCTCCTTCTCTGGAGACATTCAAAATCCACCTGGAGGCACTCCTGTGTGACCTACTCTAGGTGGTCCTGCTCTGGCAGGGGGGTTGGACTAGATCTTTCGAGGTCCCTTCCAACCCCTAACATTCTGTGATTCTGTGATTATTATAAAAGGTCTCATTTTCATCTGGGGTCTATTTTCTAAGCTCCAAAGAGCAGTTGTGATGTGGCATATGTTTTCTTAGATGGTCATATACAGGGACATATCATAAAAAACATGATTCTGGAACAGAAGGACAGCACAGATTTTGCATTTAAACCTGGTCTTCACTGTACTTGGGAAACGTGTCAAATGTTTCAAGAGACAGCAGTGTAACCTTTTGTCCTATCACTGGTCTCTTTTTTTCCTGCCTGAACTTTACCTTTAAATTATACTAGCTAGCAATATCCACCAGGCGACGCTAAAGTAATCTGAGATCCTGGGCCACATTGAAGCCCTGATCACACTCTCCATGTCCTAATCCTGCTCCTTATTGTAGCTGCAGGCAGGCAGGGAGGTCGGCAAGGGGCAACTCTGTACCACGGAGAGGCGGCGTGATCTTCCCACCTCCAGAAATGCTGGTTCAGTTTGTTGGTCCAGTGCAATGCAGCCCACCACCCCTTCCAGCTTGAACACGGGGTCAGGGTGTAGGTGACAATGATTTTATGATTTTACTGTCAATCCTTTGCCTGTGTGGGCTTTATGGCCAGAGGGCTGTGAAAAGGAGAAGGAGTATTTGTGTCTGGCAGGCTGAACGAGGGAGGGAGCTCCAGGCATGGGCGTGATGACAGTAGATGGTGAAATCATTAGCCCAGGATTATAGAGAGATGGGGCCTAAGCCACAAGAGCAGAATCTGTATCCAGAGCTTGGGGGTGGTGGGGCTGGGCTTGGGCCCATCTCTAATTCAAGCTTCAGCGCAGAATTCAGCAAAAAGACACCAGGCCCAAGGGAGCAAAAGCAACTTATCCACACACGCAGATTAGCAATAACAGTGGAGGGGATGAAGAGAAATACCTGCCAAGTACATTTTAAAAATATTAATGATCCCTTTTTTTTATTTCATTTTTTTCCCTTTTTTTTTTTTTTTTCGCCTAGTAGGGAAGCTCCTCCCCACTTTAGTATCAGATCTGGCGCCTTGGTTTCCTTCTCACTGAGACATTCCGTCCATACCCAGCATGATGAGCAACATGGCTCTGCCTCACGATAAACATGGTGACCCAGCTCTCTGGATCCCTCCCTTGGAAAGGAAGTGTCCAGCCCATCTTGGAAAGGACAAACCACCTGTCAGGGCAAGGAAGCTGCAGGGTGATTCAGAGCCAGGGCACTCAAATTCAGCCTCCTTTGGAAAAAAAAGTAAAAATAAAGGTCACCTTTAGATTTCAATCAAGATTAGAATTTCTCAGGTTCAGGCTTGTTTTAGTAAGGGGGCTGAACCAGATTGCTAAACTGAAACTTCCTGGCCCACTGGGGATATTTCAGCTTTGGAGTAAAACCTTGTTTCCAGCTCTGCAGGTTTGGATTCTTTTCTAGTAATAATTCCATATCCCTCTTGAATAAACCAGTAACAAAGGTGGTGTATGGTTAATGCTGTGTCTGGTTCCGTGGACAGTGTCCCTTGCAGTGTTTAGGGAAGAGGATGTAGAAGATTGGGTAGCTGGGGGGAAAAGGCTTGAACACCAGTGTGGCTCTGGCAAAACATGAAAAAAAAGAACTGTTCTGTTTAATTCTTTTTTATGCTTCCAACCTAGGATGCTCCTCATTTTATGCCTTTGCAGTGGTTGTTTCAGGAAGAGCCATCCGAAGAAAAGAAAGTTGGTGGTGGATAGGGTGCACTGAAAACCATCTGTGAGACATGCATGCTTGTAATGCTTTGATGCATTTAATCATCCTTTTGAACAGAAGTCCACACTCCTGAGGACAAAGGTCTATGCCAGACAAGGATCTTTCCTACTGGACCATTAAAATGCAGCTGGACTGCTATAAGGATGTTATTGCTACAATCATTTCAACCTTGGTCTTTACCTACTGGGTATAACCTGACTGGCGGATTTGCACCTTGGAGGACTGGGATTGCTGCTGTGATGACAAGAACAGCTATTGCTGCTAAGGCCAAACAACCATCCCCATCCATAGAAGTTCCCCTGTGACACTAGACAACAGTGGGTGCCATGAGAAGAGCACGGGCAGAAGGCAATCCTGTCTTTCCTCTGGTTGCTCTCAGTTTCCAGTCACATGGATGACTTTGTATGTAAAAGCTTTACACATATTTCTCCCTCATGAACTGCTCCAATCACTTGTTGAATTTGGTGTCCTGAGGCAAGAAGTTCCACAGCTAAGTTACCTGTTATGAGAGAAGACACCTTTTTTTTGGATTTGAACCTGCCTCCTACTAGTTTAACTTGGTGCCTGCCCAGCCTCTCCTTCCCAGCTGCACACAGGAAAAAAGCAATCCTTCTTGGGAATGGGGTCAACTGAGGAGATGACCTCCTTTCATAAACTCTGATGGAAAATTTTTCCCATGGTTCTAAGCTGCGACAAGATGAGTTCACAGAGTTGCATGGGCTTGGATCAGAGGCGGCTCTGTACAGCGGTTGATGTGTGTGTGTGATAATGCATGGACTGGGCTGGCACAACAACATGGCTGTTCACACTGTCTTCTAGTAAATCTGTTTCAAACTTGACCTCCAGGGTATTAGTTTATGCTCTCACCAGGAAGAATCATTTGCTGTTGCTGTTCTTATTCTTTCAGTAAATAAATCAATCCAGCCCAGATTTTGACCTTTTACAGAGCTAAAATGTAAACAACCACCCAGAGAACGTAGAAGGGATGGAAGATGTGGGAAGACGTCTTTGCAAAATACTGAGACATTCATTTTCCGACTGAGCAACTAAGTTTTCAGGATTTGTGGACTATATGACAGCACTAATTGGCAAGCACTAATTGGCAAATTTAGAAACTAATCCTGCAATATAGAAGTGAAATAGCCATTCAGTAATAATCCCTCTTGGAACAAAGACAGGTAATTCAATATCTTTGCAAAGTCCACAGTTAGACTGGGGCCATGGGTTTAGTGAACAGCTTCTCCAGGGATTGCATTTGTAAACCATAAACAGATTAAGAAAACCCACTCCTGCAAATAGCCTCATCACAGTGAATTTTTCCCTTACTTAAATCCTATCTGCATTTGTGCGGTAAAATCTCCAAGAGTCATGGTAGGAAGGAATCTTCTTGCAATGCAACGTTTTGCTTGATCAAGCAAAGAAGGGAGGAGAAAAAGAAAAGAGAAAAAGAGAGAGAGATGTCCTGCAAAAGAAATAAATGGCAATATTTGGGTTGGCTTTTTTTGTTTTGTTTTGTTTGTATTTTTTTTTCCCCCAAGATCCTCCTAAGTGTTTCTATGGCTCTGCGAGTGAGGGGTTGTTTGCATATTCTTCTTTGCTATCAAAGATCACTTCCCAGCCACATTGTTACAAAATACAGATATACTGGATACAGGCAGACACTAGGTTAGAAACCTACAGGAGGTAGAGGAAAGAACTTGTAGCTATGTATCTCCCCTGGATTGGTCATGATAGGTGAATGAACACAAAGCAAGAATGATCTTTTATACACAAGTGGCAGGCATGCTCCTTGTTTTCGTGTCCACATCTTTAAAGATGTGGATCTGCATGAATATGGCTTATGAAGGTGAAAGATGTATGACTGGGGAAAATCGTTGTACCCCTCTTATTGAAAATTATGTCTGTAAGGGAAGCCTACAACGGAACCAACACCCACCCCCCCAAAAAAAAAGAACCCAAAAAAACAAATAAAAAAAAGAAAGGTCAACAGAACTGGGAATGGATGGCAAAGAGCCACAAATGTATACGCAGGGTTATGCGGAGAATTATACATATTATAGATAGAAGAAAAATGCTTTACTGTAAAGTAAAAACTAACATTTACCCTGTTTCAGGAGGCTATGCAGAATGCTTCCCAGCAATCAACTGAGGGAATATCCTTCTCCCCAAAGAGTTGCTTTGGTCACCCAGGAGAAGACTGAGAGCAGTCTTGACAGGAATTTGTAAATGTTGTTTTCAACCAAATGGAGAAAATACTACTAAAGAACTAATGTCTTTGCACTTCTGACGGAAATTGAACAACTTAAAGTTACGCAAAATGTGGGAAAAATAAAGGAAGATCAGATTTGATCTTGCTGTGAGCTTATGAGGTGAAAATTTTAAGCCTGTTTTCACTACTAATAAGGAAGCAAAAAGACAAAAAAAAAAAAATTAAAAAGAGAAGAAGAAAATTCCTTTGTCAGGTCACTTTCTAGCTTTCCTTAAGGTCATTCTGTCCTAATGGTGCATTTTCAGATGTGGACACCTGCCCAGTGGGAACTGCACTGAGCTCACTATTTGGTTTCACAGCATCACTGGTGGGTAGCTATGTGTAACAAAGTCCAGGCCACGTGCATGCAGACTCCATGTTCATAGCAGAGAAAAGACTTTGGGGATGATGTTCAGATGGAATGACAGAGAGCTGACTTTTTTTTTTTTTTCCTAAAAGCAGTTGTTACAGCAACAGTACAACATTGATAAACTGCCTGGTTCAGTGAGCAGGGGGATGCATAACCATAGACATGATGACCCAGAGTTTTGGAGGTATTCAGATAGCCAAGTTGCATTAATTTCAGAGGGGGTGAGACACTCTGAAATCTCTAAGCACTTTGCCATTCTTCCATATTATCTGAGAACATTCTCGTTCTTCATGCACTTACTCAGCTAACATCTCTACAGTATCCTTCCTGTATCCTTACTCCTAAGACTTACTCATTGCAATCTAAATCTTTGTTGTACCATGTCTTTCACTTGAGTTTATTCTTTTTTTATATCCCTGTGGCTTCATCCTGTCACATCCACTAGGACTTTTTTCTCAGCCTAGCACCAAAAAGTCCTTTTTCTGATGTTTCTGTTGCGGTTCCATGACCTGAATACAGAGAACCTGCCTGACTTACTTTTCTTTTAAAGGCTATCAGTCTTTCTGTTGGCGTATTTTGAGGGTCTGTGTCTCTGGTAACAAAGCAGGAAGCAGGCAAGGAAGTGTTATTATAGCCATTTTAAGAAACTGAGACAGAGAAAGGGAAAGAATGAGAGAGCAACTGCCTACATGAGTCACCCAAAGACAACAGGACATCAAGTTCCAATCTGTAATGTCACAAAATACCCTAAACCTAGCCACAGACATTTCCTTCTATTCAGCAAATCATGAATGACATGTTTCTGGTACTCACCTATGCTAAGGCAATGTTTGATGTAGTGGTTGAAGTCTCCATGCCTTGTTTTACTCTTTTGTCTTCTGCTGATTTTTTCACATAGCATTAAATAATTTCAACTATGTGCAATGTTTGAGGCGAAACATGGTGTAGAGAGATGTACATATGTGGATGCCTTGCATGCCCCTAGCTGATTTAATCAGAAATCTGCTTCAAATATCAAATCAGCCTTTTGCACATGGAGTGCAACCAAGTATTTGTGAACAAGCTTTGATGCTGGCATGACAAAGGAGGACACAAAATATCCACCAAAATCAGAGTAATTTTCTTCTAAGTACAGCTGAACAGATACAGGATGCTAGTGGAAAAACAAGATCAAGGCCAGTGTTAAAGGCTGGCTGAACAAGGAAAGTCCTTGAGCCTCACAGCACAAAGGAGTCTTTCCGTTGAGCTGAGCTGGTGGAGGAAAACTACTGCAAGAAAGCTAGGGGAATATTGCACTATCTTTTCCATTCATGCTGGTATGTTGCTTAAATATCATCCTCTCAAATGCATCTGTGAAGCTGAAAGAAACATCATTCCTGTGCATTTTTTTGAGGTGGACTGATCAGAGAAAGAGTAAAATAATTCCAGTTGTGAGCAGTAGTGCTCAAATAAATTGATTTATAGGCTCTTCTTATATTTAAAAGCTAGTAATTAGAAGTACTGCACAGAGTGATCTTCCCTAGGTGACAGTGTAGGTCTGGAATCACACCCAGGGTTTTCTAGTCCCTGGCTTTGCTATCTGATGAGCAAAGGCGATCCTGAGAAACACTAGGACATACTTGATCTATGGAGGGTTGCGTTCTGTCTTCCTAACACCAGAAACTGGCTGAAAGTCACTTTGAGTTTGTCCCAAGCTCACTCAAATAATGAACTGATCTCATATGAAGCTGGCACCAGGCTCCCTAGAGGGCATTCTGCTTATGTTTCCTCATATTAGGCACCTATGAGCCTACTAAAACTTCACAGTCCCTGCATGCAGAGATCCAGGAGTTTGCATATTACTTACATTAAAAAGCAAAAACACCCATAGAAGATAGTCTGAATTATTGTTCCCACCTCCCCTTTCTCCTCTCATCTACCTGCAGGTGCTTCTGAAATAGAAATCTTTTGGATGCATCCCATGGGAGTCAGTGGGGGAAACTTTGTCTCCTGTGAGATTCAGGCGCCAGCTCTTTGGGGATGTTCAGATCGTACGTCTAGACGAGATAACATCCTTCTCTAAACCCAGGAGCTAACCCCAGGGGGACCATTATTCATGTATAAAACACCAAGAGAAACTTTTACTGCATGCAGCTTCCTTTTTCTTTCCCTCCTCCCCGTGGGAATTTGCTTGGTTTAACCCTTCTATCTCTATGAGGCAGTGGCTTCCCTGCTCAAAGCCATGACTGTTTAACCTTCCGCCCTTCAGGGCTCAGTACTCTGCACCTGCAAAAACAGCATGGCTGGCTGAACAAAGCCAGGTGAGCCTTCAGCATCGGCTTTAATGTGAAGTCCAAATCCAGAGAGACCTCCTCCTTTCCCCATGGAGAATAACAGCTCTTGGACTAAATCTTCAGCCCTGCCTATAGTGCCCAGACAGCACAGAACACCTGGCAGTTTGCCCTAAGAAAGCACCTGGAGTTGCTCCTGAGATGGAGCAGTATCCAGAGTGTGAAAGAGTAATAGGGATATGCACAGCACAGAAGGAATACAAGACACTTTATTCTGATCTGCTTTCAGTAACACCATGCCCCTAGAAAGTCTCATGAGTGTAACTTGGAAAGATTAAGGAATATCTTACATTCTGGGTGACAGTAACTAGGGGTAAAGCATCTCCCAAGACTAAGAAATGTGTAAAACCAGTGAATGTCATCCAGACATGCACTTTTCCCTCCTGGACTAGCCAAAGGGCTGCACGCACATCTTTCATGTTTGCCATGGCCATGCATAGGCCATGGGCAGGTGCTGCTCATTTTACATGAGCTAATCTGACTGCAAATTAATCAGAAGATCTTTTTTAGCCTTGTTTCATGACTTTTTTTTTACTTGGTCTCCAGCACTGAATTGTGACACTGGTTCTTTCAAGGTCTCTAATATGTGGAAGCCAATTCAGTGTCTCTGCTTTCTGATTCTCCTCAGCGCATTGTCCTTTTTGTCTAAGGCTTTGAGTTTGGATTGTAATGGCTAAGTAGAAATACATAAATCAACACAGAACAGTCTCCCTGAGAAGATCTGCTTTAAGATATATATCTTGCCCCATGGAAAGAGAAATCTGTCCACAAAAACATTTGTCCTAACAGCTCAGTTGTTGAAAGACACAATGGAGCTTTGTGTCTTTACAAGGTCAGGTTGGTGGAAGAGAGGAGAGATTTGGTCACTACAATGACCGTTATATCCACAAATTATCTGGATCTACAGTGACCGTTATATCCACAAATTATCTGGATCTTAGGTAGTATTGGTCATGTGTATCTATTTATGAAAGGCACTTGCAGGCAACAGTAGCACAGTTCTGCTCCCTGTTATTGCATCTTGGCTCTGAGTTGGAAAAGTCACTTCTAGGCAGGTAGTGTGCTTACACTGTGTGGATCCAGCATCTCTCTCCATGGACAATGAAAGGACAAGTGGCAATGGAGGAAAGATAAGAAAATGGGATCCAGTAGACATAAATTACACTTATTGGACAAAACAACAAACTGTGAGGTTTTCTTCCTTTCCTGTGCATTGAGAACTGCAGAGTTTTTACAACATCACAACTGATTCATCACAGTGATAGGGGCCCATGGCTAGATCAAAGTAGTAAAATTTTTGCTAGCAACAACATTGAAAAATCAAACATATTCTGTAAATGTTTCTACATTTAGAAAGAAGTGGGATGTTGCACTCCTGTGACATGAGAATAGTGAACTCATATCCCAGTCCATTAGTAACTAAGCATGGTTTTAAACAACTTCAGAGAGGGATAAATATTTTGAAATCAGTAGGCCTGAATAACTTGCACCCAAGACGCCTAAAAGGGTTGTCTGAAGAGATCTCTAGCCAATTTATCTTAGTTTCAAATGAAACTTGGCCTACCCAGTAAATTCCAGTAGATCAGAGCAGTTAATTTTGTGCCAATATTCAAAACGGCCAAGTAAGATGACCCAACTAATAGTAAGTCCGTTAGCTTGACACCAGTCTTAGGCAAAATAAAAAAAAACCCACACAAATCCAGGAGTCAAATAATTGAAAATCAGAGAACAAATCTACTTAATGTCAGTCAACATGGTTTAATAGAAATGGGCCATGTAGAACCAACATAATTTCATTCTCTGATGAGGTCATGAGCTTGGTTAGCAAATGTCACTGTGGAATGATAACGGACCATTGTAAGGACTTTATCTTGCCCAACATGCTCATTTCAAACACAAGTCACTCTAATTCCAACAAATTCCACACTAAATGGGAGATGATTAAACAGCTGTACAACAAAAACTTATGAATTAAGGCATTTTTACAAATTAAGGTTTTCTGGAGAAGAAGTTAAAAGAGGAAATGTATGAATCAAATCTTTTGCTGGTGTTATCCAGTAGCTTGATCAGATAAAACTGCAAAGAACTAGCAGGAGTGTTCATTCATTTTTTGATTTTATTTTTATTTTTTTAAAAGCACAGAGCAATCCTCCCACACACAAATATTCCTGCCATGGAAGGAAGCAATGAAAAAGATGAAAAATAGGTAGAAATCTGAACGTTAGCCTAGTTTTAACTTGATTGAGAACAAAACCAGTATTTCAGCCCCTCACAAGATGTTCTGTAGATATTTTTTCCTCTTGAAAATGAAGTGAGACTTTGATTTAAAAGGTAGAGATGTAGCAATCAAGATACTTGATAAACTGAGCTTATTCAAGTGAAGTGCATATATGGGAACAAACATAATTTTAGAGATACTCTCAAAAAAGAGGACTGTTCTGAAAAGTAGTGGCTCTGAAAGGGTTAGAGTGGGCAAGTAATTGAACGTGTGGGAAAATCGTACTCCTTAGTTATCAATGGTTCACTGACAAAATGGAAGGATATAGGAATGAAGTTCTACAGGGGTTTGTTCCTGCTTCCTCTACTATTCAATATTTTCATCAGTGAATGATGTAATACAGAGATTTTTTATTAAGTTTGCAGGTGACACTAAGCTAGGGGTAACTGCAAATGCTGGAAAGCAGGAGGAGAGTTTAGTATGATTACAACGAACTGGAGAAATGATCTGAAAAAAAAAAAAGGTGGTCTTCAGTAGGAATCAGTAAAAAGGTTCATGCCTTAGGCAGCAAATACAATTTTCCCAAATATGGGGTTGGTGATGCTCTCTGGGTAGTGGGAGTCTGAGGCTGCAGTGGAGCGTAATCTGAACATAAGTCAATGGTGTCATAATATCACAAAAAAGACAAACAGCGCGGTGGATGGATAAACACAAATCTCACCTGCAAAATATGTGCAGTAACACTTTCCTGCAGTTCAGCATTGATAAAGTCTTAGCTGGAGGTTTTCCCAAAGTCCTATGGGTAATTTTGGACTTGTGATGCCAAAAAAGATACAGATCAACTGGAGGAAGTTGACAGGTGAATAAGGTCAGAAGTCTTGAAACCTGGAGAAAGACACATTGTTTATCCTAGACTGTAGGTATATGAAAGGATGCTGCAGAAAGGAAATGGATGCTCTGTTTCTCCATGCTCATGACAGACCAAAGTCATGGCTTAAACAACAGGAGAGGATCCCAGGTAGGAATGAGGGGAAAAAAAGTTTTATAATCGGAAGGCACTGAATCACTTGAGTGCATTGTTTGGGGTGTTGTTCCTCCAGGTGGATTACTGGAAGTCTTTAAGAACAATTAGAGAACCATCTGCAGGGATGAAACAGCTGGAATTGATCCTGAATTAGTGCAGGTAGATGGGCTGGAAAGGGATGTTAAAATCCCTATAAATCAGGAACATTGTAATAAAAGAAACAATGCAATAGATGTTATAATAGTACAGAAAAGAGTGCTAATTAGGAGATCTGTATGCATATAGTGCCACTGAGGCTTAAGTTTTGCAAAGGAAATGTAAGCTATCTGTGAACTCCATTCTCATTTAGGTAATAGTTTCAGTCAAAGGAAGTGGGAATATTTTCTAAATTAATGAAAAATTTTGGTTTGACGTTATCAAATGTATTTCTTGTTTTGAAATTATATTTTATTTTAAAGTTGATCTTTTTAAAGACAAACGTTTCACAGAAGATTTAAAAAGTGTTGAATCACTTCAAAACAAGGTGTAATATTATTCTTTGGTCCAGAATTAATTTTGGGATTTTTGTCCTCAAATAAAAAAATAAAATAATCTCAGTCCAAAATAAAATATTTTTTCCAGCAATATTTTGTTTGGTAGTGGAACAGAAAAACCTCGTTATTCACTAGTTCTATTCGCCAAGTCTTTTGAGACCTGGGAGAGCCCTGATGCATAGCAGCTGTGCACCAGCCCATTATAACTACTTCTTTCAGGGCAGTCTTGTTTAAGACTATTCTCTCTCCTTTGGACTGCAGACTTTCTCTCTTGTCTATTAATTTGCAGCAGTCAGGGAGGTAGCTAGTATATTTCTCTACACCTTAATAGCGCACAGAGGCATAAAAAGCAATGAAAAACTGACAAGGGTAAAGACAAGGGCCTTGATGGTGTAATAAGAGATAGTAGATGAAATGTAGTGGTCTCTGATACCACGGTAGTACTTACTTTAGACCTCAAGCTGAATGGACCTATGATTTGTCAACATATTCTTTCTCTTCTTACCTTCTTTTCCATCATACATATCTTGTCAACAATATTTCCTGTCAAGTGTACTTAATTTGTCTTGTGTTCCTCTAAGATTTCAGTGACAAGCAAAATTGTCCCCTCTGCCTGCAAGCAGGATTGTAGAAATCAGCCTCCCCAACCTCCCTTTTACTTCCTTCTCTGACCTATCCACTCACTCCACAGCCTGCTTTTTTACACTTAAATCAGTGAGTCTCACGGCGTTTGTGGGGTTTTTGAGCCCTCTCCTCCCCTATCCCTCTGCTCGCCTGTTTTCATCTCCCCCAGACCCGCTTCTCAGTTCAGCATCTCCATGAAGAGATATCGGACTCCATCAGGCTGCTGCTGTTCAGGCGAGAATTTCCTTTTGAATTGAGGATATCAGAATCTTTCCAACAGCTGCAGAGGCTCCAGAAGGACACTTTCTGGTAAGAAACGCTGTGGAGTGTTGCCTGTGTATTTGAGGGCCTATTTTATTTCTGCAGTTGCTCACTTGTGCCATTAAATGTGAGCCTTGAAGAGGGCTTCCGCTTGAGGCAACGTCTTTGTAGTTGATTTATTTATTTTTGTTTTTTTTGAAGTATAAGGTGCCTGTCTTCTCTCAGGCAACATGTAAAACCAAGTGTCTGAGTTAGATCTTGCTTGCACCAGCACTTATTGACACCAGCTGTGAAGCTGTAGGGGTATCAAACCATGTAAACATTTATAGATATCT
This sequence comes from Leptosomus discolor, assembly GCF_034619465.1. NCBI lineage: Eukaryota > Metazoa > Chordata > Aves > Leptosomiformes > Leptosomidae > Leptosomus > Leptosomus discolor. The sequence goes on along the minus strand of NW_028237739.1, from coordinate 571,072 downwards.
TACCAGGCTGAACAGAAAAAGGTGTATTTAAAAAAGTTCTCTGTATCCCCTTCACAAGCAAATCTGTAAAGCCTGTGTTCTTCTTCCAGTGCTTATTGGACATGATATCTTTTCCACAGGCAAGGGAAATTAATACAATTATTTGTCTCTGCAGTTGTCATTTACTTCTGTGGCCTGTTGAGTCCCCAGTTCATTTTAGCTTGTCCCAGCAAGTCGTGGAAAGGATATAGTTTTGAAGGCTTCTGATGACAAGCCCACTTTGAGGTCCAGCCCAGGGAGCTTTCAAGAGCCGTATTTTCTGAGTGATTTCTCGAAGTTCAGGGTATGGATATAAATTGTTCTGGTGGCCAACAGGGCCTCAACTGCAAAAGAAGCTCTGCTCCATGCATCTGCAAGGACTTGTAATCCCAATGACTCTTGTGTTTCCCTTCATCCCTTCGCCTGACTTTACTGCCTCTTGCTGCATCTGAGTGGTTCCACAGTGCGAGTTTTGTTTGGCCTCCTGATTAAGATTTTAGGTCTTCAATCATAGAATCATAGAATACCAGATTGGGAGGGAACTCAGGGATCATCTGGTCCACTCTTTCTTGGAAAAAGCATGGTCTAGAAAAGGTGGCCCAGTACCCTGTCCACCCTGTCCAGCTGAATCTTAAAAGTGTCTGGTGTTGGGGAATCCACCAGTTCCCCTAGGAGATCATTCCAATGGCTGATTGTTCTCATTATGAAAAATTCTCCTCTTGTGTCCAGTCAGAATCTCCCCAGGAGTAACTTGTACCTATTACCCATCATCTTTTCCATGTAACTCCTGAAACTTTTATCTCTCCAAATTTGCAACCACACTAAGCCACAAGAATGAACAAATACCTTTGACTGTCCAGAGTGGAAGGAACTGCTATCAGATCATCAGGGTTATTTCCTGCCATCATCACTGTCTTCTGGAAGACATGTCCCACTCTCAACCACAAAAGAATATGAACGATATTGGATGATGGCAGGACCACTTCGTTCACCTCTCCTCCATCACCTTGTTGAATTGTCCAAGGACCTTACAGGCAAGCTGTGACAATGATGTAAAACTCTACTTGAGCAAAGCAGGACATAAATTGTCCTTCAAAAGGGCTTCAAGAGGAAAGAACAAACTCACCCAGGCCAGCAAAAGGATTCCTGAGGATGAGTCTGGCATTGGACAGGGTGTGTATGTTTCATTATAAAGTCTGTGTGAATACAGTAGATGGCATGGAATGTCTCTCCCCAATATAATTTATATCTCCTATGACACTGTATGCTGTTCCATTTCTCCCTGAATTAAAAAAGCAAGTAATTCAACCCACCTGAGAGCAAAAGCAAGGTGCAAAGGATCTCTGTCTCCAAACAGGATGACTGAGTGCTAATGAAAACCAAGAGTCCAATGTGAATGTGTTACAAAGGAAAACTTTGCCTCTGAAAAGGGTTTTATGTTTCTGTGAAGCCAGGAGTAGTTGCATTTGTATCAGTTCCACAGCCTGTCTGATATTGATATGTCTGTGTTGTCTTTGAAAGCCTGGCTCTTTCTTCTGATAGATAAATATAAACCCAGATTATTTTCACCCATCTGCAAGAGAAATCATTATGAAATTAACCAGTGATCAACCAAACCACATGGGGAGCTCAGAAAGGTTTTTTAGGCTTTTTCAAATGGCTGGCTGTTCTCTCTCCATCTGGTTGTGTTTAGCTCTGAAATATAATTTTCAGTGCTGATCACTTCTGGGTAGACCATACAATTAAGGTATTTGAAAAACAAACATTTATAAACCGCTGATCGTTGGGGAGATGGCTTAGAAACGACAGCCCATTTTCCAAGAAGATGGTTGGGAAAGGGAACCTGAAAGCTTAAGATAACATTGAAAAGGAAACAGAAGAAGGCCAGGGAGGGGAAAAAGCCCCAACAAAACAACAAAAGAAGAAAAAAGAAACCAAACAAACAAACCCACCCTCACAAGTATTTTAACAGCTTCTCTTAATACTTTAAGACTAATATTATTTGAATGTTTTAAGAAATCCATCCTGGTTTCTGTTTATTTCTATGGATTCATGCTGCTACATGAGGAATGTATTACTGAGAAGTGGAACCTGCAACAGTTTGAAAATAGGAGATATTTGCAGTGATAGGCGGAATTTCAGCACTGTAACTCCTTTTTGGACTTTACAATATCAAATTTCAAGAAGAAACAATGGCAGGACTGAAGGCCGAGAAACAAATTTGGACGTGCCTCTCTCTTCTGGTACCCTGTTGATAATTTCTCTTTCCCACCTAAACTCAGCTCACTTTGGCTCACCTCCCACTATCCTCAGGCAACTGAACTTTTCTTCTTAAACAATTCCAAAACTGTTCATTGCTGAAGATAAGTGCCTGGTGCATTCTCACTCGAAAGACAATTTTAAGCCAGAAAGTTTGGTAAAGTTCCATTTTGACTACTTTATCAGTTAACCAAAAAGATAGAGATGGTAAAAAATGTATGATTTGGCGTCTGGTGCAGGAATACAAGTGTTCGGGAGTGAGCCAGAAATGAACATCATCGAATTCTTGCAGAGTTCAGATTTAGATGTGAATGCTGCTGAGGCACTATTACGTAATCCATTTAAATCAAACTGAAATCAGGATCTACATCTTGGGGAAGGTTCAACCCAGGCCTCAGATGAAGAGGTAAAGCCCATCTCTAGCAACAGTACTGCTGCTGTAATCAACAGTGTTTTGAAGATAATTGGATAATACAAGGACAGGATATATTTGGATTTCCTCGAAGTCAGTGGCCACTTGTGACTGAGGAGAGAAAAAGTTTTGGATCCTGCAAAGGAAGTTGATGGAGAGGCCAGCGTCGAAGCCTCCAGAATCTGAGATAAGCTTTGGCTAAGCCTTTTAATACTTGGATGCTTAAGCAAAGATAACCTCCAAGCTTTTGGCAGCCCTGCCCCTAACTAGCTGAAACACAGAAGGACTAGGTAATTATCTGATGTGGTAAGAGCAATTATGGGAAGTGTGTAAAAGGTGAGGCAAATTCTACCTGACATAAAGGCTTGCTCTCACCTCTGGGATTTTCATACCCAGTGCAAGTTCTTTCCCTTCCCTTTGGATTTTAATGTTTGCTGAAATGCATCTACTGATGGGGTGAGCTTTAGCATGGCTTTGACTCTTTCCCTGTCAACCCTTCTCATGCGCTTGTGGAGAAGGGAAAGTCCTGGTTCCTTCTCCCAATCTCTTACTAGGATGAGGAGACTGTAATAATCCTTAATTTCCCATTTTTTGAACTGCTGTTACTCAGAACATGGTCATAGTCAAATTCGCAGATCTAGACCTCCCCAAACTTTGGGAAGACTGCATCACAGCATGTCAGCTCTTCTAAGTAGTGTGCAGGAGTTGCTGAATCCCTGGAAAGCACCTAGGGAGCTTCCATAAACAACTTTTAAAATTATAATGATAGTTAATGACCTAATTTCCCAGCCAGCCAAAATACCTGCGGAATCAAAGTCCCATATCTGAATTAATCTAAACTCCTGGGAGGTATTGTTCTGGACTTAATCTGCACAATTACTGCTTTCTGTCTGGCATTTTTTGGGCCAAATCAAGTACTCTGTTTAGATACCCACATAGTCACAGATAATTATTTATTTTCTGTAAAATACCAGAGATTGCAGTGTTGTGTAACAGGAAGGAGTCTCAAGAGAAACGTTATTTTACCACCCTCCAATGAGGCAGATGTACGTGAAGAACATGTTGTATAGCCAGCAGTCAAGCCTCAAAAAGCTTCAGCAAAAAGAGAGTGTATGTCCTCCTAAATTTCTTGTTTCTATTACAGTTATGTTCTTCTTATTTTCCAACCCAACTTTTCTTTGCTGTAAATTGGGATATTTTCCCCTCATCTTTTAATCAGTTGCTATAGTAAAAGAGTCATTATCAACCTCTTTATAACAACTTGCCACATATTGAAAGACAACTTATGTCTCTTGCCAACTTCATTTTTTTTTTCTTTATTCTTTAAACTGGCTTCTAGTATGCAGTGATTCCTGAATTTTAGCTATAACTTCTGCCTGTTCTAGAAAGGCATACAAGCTGCATTGTTGTCAGTTCAGAGTGAGACTTATCTATGTGGGGCTCACTAGGCAAATCTATGCAAACAAAAAAATCAGCATATTCTGCCTGCTCTTGCAAGAGAGCCTTTTGTGGTAAGTTCCTCATAATTATCAGTTAATTGTCATGGATCCCATGTTGCCAAGAATTTGAAGATGTGAAGATTGGATGCTGGTACAACTTCCATCTCACAGGGTACTTAGCTATTCCAGCAAAGACCTCAGCACCTCCCTATAGCCACATGCCCACAAGCCTGTGTTCTGATATAAATGACATTAACAGGGTTTCTGACTTGTGATATTATCTCCCTTTCCTAGTAACACTGGATAGAGTTGGTTGGTTTGATTTAACCTTCCTTTTCTTGGAAATCCTCCTTTGCAAAAGCATCTGTGTAGTTAAAAAGTCCCTAAAAGTAAATGAAATGTTCTCCAACAGCCTGAGAAACTCCTAATTCTAACCTAATGAGAGGAAACATATTATGCTCTTTCTTGACTTCAGTTCTTTGTGACCATCAGAAAAATAATTGCCCATTTGTATGTGAGAGGTCCCCTTTGTGCAGGTGGCTTCCATTTTTGGTGAAGTCTTTTTCCAGTCTTTCCTTCCTAGCACTTAGGTACTTTGGTGAGAAGAAGGATTTGGGAACAGCTCTGGGCAGTGACCATTGGACTGCTTACATGCCATGTATGAGAGAACAGGTCACCCTTTTCCAAAAATGTGCTAGTGTGGTGTGGTGAATGTGATGTGAAAATCCTCACACCTCACTCAGTAGGAACACATGCTGTGAAGAAACTTGAGCAATATCCCATTGTGCATCCTCCCTAGGAGCAGAATCATTTCCTGTGGGCCCTTGTCAAATTCTGTCTCTGCACCCAGAGAAGCACAGCTTCCCCTTTGGGGACCTTAAAGGCAGATCAATCTTACAGTCTAGTCACTAAAATCTCTGCCCAGTTTTATTTTTAGTTATAACCTAATTAAAAAATTGTCATCTTCCCTGTGTCTTTAGAAACTCTCACACCTCTCTGACTGGTCCATGGAGAGAAAACCAGTTTCTTTTAATAAACTGATAAAAGTACACAGTGATATTTTTCATTTCACAGGTATTTAACCTGTTTCCAAATTACAGATGAGGATTATGTACATTCGCTTAAGAGCACATTCATTAGGAGGGGAAGTCACATAAACTACATTCATGCTGTGTTTGTATTCACTTCTGTTTCAAAATCCGTCCAAATTTGAAATTATATACATTGCACACAGAAAAAACAATAAGGAAACAAAGATGATCCATAGAGTGTTAGTGTTTTATAGTGAATGAAATAGATTTCTATAGCCGTGTGGAACTCATGAGCTCAAATATACCATGCCAATGATTATATTTTATGCAGTTGTATTTACATTTATTTAGCAACATTAAAAAATGCAGAGGCATCCAATCAAATCTCTAAAACAACAGGGCATTAGGAAACAGCCAGCTGGGACAGCCAAGTCCAGGACTTGATTAGCTGTCTGCTTTGATACATGTGAAACTGATCTTTTTTGGGTCACTGCCTTTGTATCTTTCCCCCTTTTTCAGTAAAACAGTTTTCCTGGCCTTGATCATAGTAAATCACCAGGAACTCAAACACTCAGAGAGCATACATACTACTTTATCTGCATTCTTTTATGAGTTTGCAGATGCCATAACAAAGTCCAAACACTTCTTGTCTTCATTTCATATATATATATATATATATATAAACAAGGAGTGGTCTGTAGCCCAATATAATTCCCATTTAGGACGAAGACTTTGAATTTATTTGCTTATACAGATCTTTTGACTCTTTCTTAAAAAATGGTAATTAAAGCTGTGTTTTGCATGAACTGTATTAATGTAGCATTAGTGTTATTAAAATCATTTACTCTTGAGTCAGATTCTGAATTCCTTTATTAAGCCAAATTCCTGTTGGCTTGTGTGTGAGTTTTGTCTGAGTGAAGACAACAGATTTTAGCCCTTGTATAACTCTAACTTTCATGTAATTCATTGAAAAATATTTTAAAAACTAGTTATATCTAGTTAATAGGTATAACATCACAGATGAAATGCCCTGAGTGGGCTGAGCTACAAGTTATTTGAAAGACTGCACAGCAACATTTTGCTGTGATACATGACAGGAAACAAACAGCATTACACCTTCAGTAAAACTTTGGGTAAAAAGAATGAAGTTACCATGCTGGAAAAAAATTTTGATGCAGGGTTTAGCAACATTTCATCTTGACAGCAACACTAAATGAGCTCAGCTTTACAAAATATACGAGTTGCTCAGAGCAGGCCACTGATAGAGGAATAGAAGGTTCAGTTTGAGGCTGGAAATAAGTTCATCACAGGACAGACTTCAGCTTTGCAGTGACTTCTGGGACTGGACTGTGAACTGCTAATACTCAGTATTAGTCACTGCCCTGAACTGGTCAGATGGTTGGAGTAGATGATTGTCGTAGGTCCCTTCCAACTGAAATATTCTAGTCTAGTCTAGTCTAGTCTAGTCTATTCTATTCTAGTACATGTAAGGGTCCGAGAGAACTGATCCATACACTCTGTACAAGACTCTTTCTTGACATCCAGCTAAACATTCATCCTAGTTTCTCCTCAGTGTTCATCCTTATTGCTGTGTGAGTGCAAGACATCAAACAGGAAAAAGCACAAACCACTAGCTGATTCAAATAGAGAACGTTGGCTAGGGCCGTGGGGTGGGATATGGTTGTTATCTTGATGTGCTGAGAATGGCTTCGTACGTGTAGCTGTGCGCATTTGGCTCTGAGCACCCACTCTGCAGGTACAAGTTCCAGTTCTAGTCTTCCCTGCATCACTGAGCAAAAAAATGGCTTACTAAAAGTGTAAAGAAATAGAGGTTTGTGGAAAAGAGAGGTGATGAGACAGACCCCTGTTACCATTGGAAAAGATTTCAATGTGGCTTTTAGGGAAATGAAGATCTTTTGTATTGATACTGGCTTGCTGAGCACTTCCCTTGTCATATAATTGCCCATGAAATTGCAGCCCATACGGTTAAAATATTAAACAGGATAACATTACACTTTTTAATCCACAGCTGAGACAAAGCAGAGATCAGGAATAATCCTGCTCAACAGCACCACGTTTACTGTCTGATGTGGGAGATGTTGATTAGCTTTTAAGTAGAAACACATTTTTTAAGGTTACATAATCTGACGCTCAGATTTCCCCCTCCCCCTTGAAAAGAATTAAACTAAATATTATGAGATATTAAAAAGTTCTGCTGTCCTTTGGTCTTGGGGGGAAGGGGGTGCACCTGCAGCTGGGGTTTTCCTTTCCCTTGCTCCCAAACCCATCACTCAGTGAAGCATATTTCTGCAGTGTGTCGTGTATAAGATTGCACACTCAAGTCTTCAAAACCTGACTCAGCTGTTACTCAGTGCTTCCTCTGGCAAAACCAGTGGAAATTTGCCCGAAGGAAGACTAGGGATTGAGTGAAAATGGCAGGAGATATGAGGAACTGAGACATAGAAACTGGAAGGAGAAAGGACCTCTTACCTCATTCATGTCCCATGATGACCTGTCCCAGCAGCTTTGCTCCTTGGGACACCCGTTGCTGGGCACTGGATAACTTCCTGCTGTTTTTCTTATCTTGGTCTAGCCTCTTTTCCATAGAGCTTCTTTAGGATATAATCCTTGGACCCACACTGAATCATTTTTTTTTTCCTGTTGCTCTTCATGCAGGTACCAAAAAGCAGAGCATGAGCTTTCTATAAGGGGTTTCTGGTTCTACCTACTACATGCTGTCCTGTGTGCAGATTGTGCTGGGAACTGGTCTTGGGTACTGGCAGGAGAACTTATTTGAGAGAACATTATTCTCCATTCTTTGTCATATTTCCTCCTGGAGTGCAATGAGTAAGGTCCTGGGGCAAAATGTTCCAGCTGTGGTCCTTAAGGTAGCATACAGAAATCAAAAGAGTAAATCTATGCAAAAAAATAAATGTTAGAAATGTTCTTAATTTGGCATAGACAACCTAAGTTAGTCAACATCGTTTAGAGCACTAGTGAAGCCAAAACAATCCAGAATGGTTTGGGATGGGCCAATAAAGGATCCTAAAGTTGAATTTGAACCTCTGTTATAAGTCATTTCAAGTTAAGAATACTGCTTATTTTCCATTTTCTTCCTCTCTCCATGTTTTTTTTCTTTGAAGTGTAGACAACCCTGCCAACAGGCACCTAAATAAAATCAGAAGGATTTTTCAGAAGTGCTGAGCACAAACAAATCTAATCAAAATCAGAAAAAGCTGTGGGTGTTCAGAAATTTTAGGTGCCCAAACATGGATCTGGCTTCAGAGAGTTAGACGCCCTTGTTTGAGAAATTTTGGCTCAAAAATATACTACCCAACCCATTGTACGAGTGTAATGTTCAGTGAAATGTGAAATGTCAAGCTCTGTTTAAACCTCTGGGAAACTAATAAAGTCCATGTACACCGCTGCAGCGTTCACCTGGGAAACTGGCCCTTTTTCATTTCTTGCAATTACATAGGAAACAAGACTCACTGAAAGAATTATAATGTTGCTTTTTTGTCTGTTTTTTGCCTCTTTCTGTCTATTTTTAAATTTTTTTTTTCTTTTAACATATATATCTGTTTGTTTCTTTTTCTTATATTCATCATCCTGGAATAACAGTAATAGCTCTGAAAGTAATTTTCCACGTTGAACTTGGAGGTGAAAGGTTGCATCACTCACCAAACCTGGGCTCTGGGGCCAGCTCAATCAACATTACAAAGAGTATTCTGAGGAGATGCATCAGCCTTTTTTGCAAACGTGCTTTGTGTAGTGGGCACAACTGGCTGTTACAAGCTAAATGGATATCAGCATAAAGCAGAAGACCCAAAAATGACCCTCATTTTACAGTGACTTTAGACATTCAGCTCATTAGGGTGAGGCAACATCCAGCCCAAGATGATCTAAACAAGAGTAGGTCCTTTTCAGTGCAGGGAGAAATGTGGTGCAGAACAGAGGGTTTTCGCTGCCATGTGCAAGGACTCAGTACAAGAGGATCAAGGGCAAGAGGCTGTGATCTTGTCGGGTTGTCAGTGGGTTTTGCTTGTGTCAAGAAGAAAGTAGACTGAAAATGGAGGGAAAGAGAGTACAAAAAGGAAAGCTGAATTTGAGGCTCTGTCAAAACATTGAAGCAGCTGGAAACAGGGTTTGGCTGAAAGAAAAAGGACAAACATCAATCAATAAAGATGTTCTTTCCAAGCTTCCGAGAGGGTATTGCAATCCAGATTTCTGGCCCAGGAGTCAGACCCTTGCCCAGCAGCAGCTGTGTTTTCTGTACCCGATCCCCTCTTAACATTTTCCATTTTAGCCAGGTCTCTCCATATTTCTGCTCTCGCTCTCTGAAATTCAGATGAAACAGCTGCAGGCCGCACCATGCCAGGCAAGTCCTTCTTTAATTTTTCTCCCTCACAGCAATAATAAAAAAATTAAGCTGGTTGATGCTGCATGAATGAGAAGGTTAATCAAAACCAGACCCTGCTGGTGGCCTGGTTCCAGTTCAGCTCAGAAGGGTGGCAGGGGTAGAGCCAGCTCCATGCAAAGTTTTGAATTAATATGCAGATGGTTGGACAGGGCCTGTGATGTATGGGATTGTGCTGAGAGGTCCTTGTATTATAGGCTTTACCAAGGATGGGCTCTCATCTTGTTGGTGCTCAGCCCTCTGCTCAGGTCATCTGGCTCCTCTCCTTTCCTTCCCAACTTCCAGCTTGAGGTGATTGCTCATTGGAAAACCATCTACTCCTTGTCACAGTTAAGTATGAATAAGCATTCTCAGAAAAGGCCATCACGGGCTACAGGGAACATATGCATCTATTTATTTTCCATTAGTATTAATTACATTTTTAAAAGCTAGCTCTTTCTTTCCCCTCTTTGGTTGGAACTAGCAGACGCAAATCTGGTTCTGGGAAGTGCAATTATTCCTCCTAGTGTGAGCACAGACAGATGTACATATTTAGAGGAGAAAGTCCCAAGCCTATGATCCAGATAACCAAACATCTCCAGGCTGGACTAATGAGCTCTGAATTCATTTTTTTTTCCTTACAGAAACTCGCTGGAAGAAACCATTAAGAACTTGGTTTTGAGAAGTGAGAGGCACCTACATACCCAAATGAAGTCAACAAAAACTGCAGATACTTAAAGCACCCAACTCTCAGACCCATAGGCCAAGGTTCAGGCCATTAAACATTAGACATCAAACTGACATGTCTGAATCAGGTGTGTAATAGCTGAAGGCTTCCTCTGTGAAATAGATATTTGCACAGAAGTGTTGAGAGCTTTAAATTTCTAAATTGCTCTTCAATGAATGGAACTTCCTGCTTCTTAGCACTGCAGTCAGAAGAGTGATGTTGTCCAGTGTAAAATGTGCCAAAAGGAAAAAAAAAAAGTATTCTATTACCATCTTCAGGAGCTGTTGAGACCAGGTGGGGCGGTGCTCCCTGCCTCCCCCCTCTGGACTGTCTTCTGTCAATGGGCACAACAATGCCTTATCGCCTGACCCATGGATAACTCCCTCCTGGACTATCTCCTGTTAATGGCCCATCAAGGAACTGCCTCACGACTCCCCATCCCATTGTGAGATGCTCCACCCGGGGGGAAGAAGCCAAGCAGTCCATGCCAAATAAAAACTGAGATCTCGAACACCCTAGCAGCCTTCTTCCACTGGATTCCCAGAGGAGTTTTTTCCCCCACTGGAGTTCCAGAGGACAAGACCTACCCACCTACCACTGGACCTTCGGAGGAAGACCAGACCCTTTTACAAGATCGCTGCTTCAACAGAACTACATCCATCGCTTCAGGAGGACTGCAGCCACCATCTTATCGGACTGCTACTGCCACCCTAACAGGGTGTCACGTTGTATTTCTGACTCTGTCAGTGTAAACCAGTGGGTTGTTTGTTTTTCCCTGCCTTGTGTTATATATATATATATATATATATATATATATATATATATATATATATATATATTAGTAAAGAACTGTTATTCCTATTCCCCATATCCTTGCCTGAAGGCCCGTTAATTTCAAAATTATAATAATTAGGAGGGAAGGGGGTTGCACTTTCCATTTCAAGGGAGGCTCCTGCCTTCCTCTGCAGACATCTGTCTTTCAAACCAAGACAGATGTGCAAGGTCTTGAGGTCTTGATTCTTCAACCTGTACCTGCTCTAAATTCGTTTCCTACTTTTCAGCTGAAAATGGTTATAAAAGGCAAAGCCTGCATCCTGTTATGTCTCTGTATAAAGCCTAACACAGTAGCAATTAATAGTAAAAATTATAAGTAATTAAAGCTGGAGAGGGACATTCTTTTCCTTTACTCTGAGGTCTTGCGTAACATGAAAGGGTTAAAACTGTTTAAAAAGAATGTGCAATTTACACATTTCACTGCTGAATATGAAGGAGGAGAGCTGAAACAATGAGAGAGAAACATTCCAAAGGCTGATAATACAAGAAAAATCTACCAGCTTGGCTTTCAACCCCCAGTGGAGACCATTTGGGTAAAATAAAAACAAAACAAAAGAAAACAAAATGATGTATTAATCTGGAATCCATTGAGGGTCACACCCTAAGAAAACGTACAAGGAAAGTGGACCAAATCATACACATATGATCCAGAAGAAGTAAGTTGTCCTTCTGCAGAACCATTGAAGAACTGCTCTGTAGGCATAGTCCATGAGTAGTCAAGGAGAACCAGTACAATTTAAAAAGATACTTCTGTAATTGGCAGGCATCTTAATAATACAAGGACAATTCTCACCTTTAGTGGTTTGGATGGATATCCCAGTAAGAAAACACAAATAACGGAATTTTGTGTAGAGCATCCCAGCTGCCTTCAGTCAACATATGTGCCCAGCAGCAGACTCATCTGCTCAGTCAGGACCTTGGCAGCTGTTTTTTGCTAGCTCACATGTCCTGTAAAGGGGAGGCCTTGAACAGTAATAATGTTTTCTGTACTTACCTTCTGACAGTCCCTAGATCCATCATTAAATTGGTGCATTTCCCAGCTCCTCTGGCCAGGCTCTTTGGCAACAGCCAATCCCCCAACCTAGTTATTCCTAATCCTCATCCCTGGTAAACTGGCAAAAAAATAACCTTCCTGTTCTGAAGATGTCTTCAGACATTTGAGAAGCATTTGTGAAGCCCTTTACCCATCTAGTGCCTGCCTTACTGCTGTGCCAGGGGGAAAGGGAACCCCATCATATTTTGTGTAATTCAGAATCTCTGCAGATTTGTCTGCATGCCACCACCTACTGAGGTAAAGGACATTTCCTGTGGTTTTGGCAAGGGACTGGCAGTGGAAACCTCCATGATACCTACTGCTACCCAGTGGATGTGCTTGTTTTCCATTTGGAAACATTTTGTTGAGTGAAATCCTGGCTAGAAAAGCTCCCTGGCTATCCTATTTACACTATATTTCAGAGCAGAAAATGTTATGTTTCTGCAGCATGGCACAATTGCCCATTTTCTCATTAATTCCCTTAGCAACCAGGCAGATCAGAACATTTCCATATTGAATCCTTCTAGAAGGGATCTATCTAAGTGGGTATCCTTTTCCCAGGAGAACTCACATCTAGGTTACTCTGAAGTTGCTAGGTGACAGGCTCCTCTTTCTCCTTCATGAGAATGTTTTCTCTGGTCCTTCAGGACTTCATCTACAGTATGGGAGTATACAGGTCTTTGTGGAGGAATTCTGAAAGGAGGTCCATGAAGACCAATGGAGGTACTAAGGGAGAAGAAATGCACACATGTAATACACCTTACAACTAGTAGCATTAAATATTGCCTAGAGAAAGTGCCATCAACAAACCCTTCGTTGTCGTTCTGAATTTTCTTCTTCAGAGAGACCAGTTTGCATGTTCGGACATTGACATTTAAGGTCTATATGTAGGTGCCTACAAGAGTTCATACCTACAGGTATTTAAGGTACACCTACAGATGAGATTTACATTTACTGTATCAAAGATCAGAAATTAACATGTAATTCGGCAAAAAATATCACTGCTGACACTGATTTCCCAGTCTAGGTCAGTTTGCTGTTTGTTGGCTGCTTGGTGTCTTTGTGGGATGTTTCTAAAAGCAGAACTACTTCTTGAACTAAGTAAAAACTTACTTCTTGAAAGTAAAAGCTAATCATGTTGATTCTTCACCTATAATGTATGTGTTCTTCTTGTTGATACCAGTCCAGCATGGGTGACTGAATTGAATATAAAAAGGAGAGTGTGACAGGAACATGACTATTAATTTCATTTCAAATTTGGAATTTAAAATAAAAAGAAAATTGTACAAATTCATACCAGTTTAAGACAGAAACAAAAGTTCTGATTTTCTTTTTTCTCTTTCTTTTTCTTCTCTTCATAAACTGCAGATTTCTAGACAGTGTGAAGTTTGTTTTGATTGTTGTTTTGAAAGAAATGGAAACATTTTCCCTCCATTTTTGCCTTCAGAAGTTCTAAAAGTTCATTTCAGACTTAAAATGTAGAAACTAGTCTGTTAAAATTTCCCAGAAACATGCTAGTTAAGAGAATGTCAATAAAATGTCAGTCTTGACCCAGACCTGCCTTTTATTTTTTCACAGAAAGGAGCTCCTTAAAGAAAATTCCTTCATTCTTCTCCCCTAAATCCTGCACAGTCCAAGTTTCAGAGGAATATGTCATGCTCTGCTCCCTTTCATAGTCGTAGGAACTGCCTGGTAGGGCATTCCCTTTTACAAAACTCCTTACAGTGAGTGTCACCTTGTGCTGTTCGATCACAGAATGGGTAAGGAGCTCGTGATGGTTAGTGAGGCTAGTGCAATGAAGTAGAAAGACTTGTGTGCTCTACCTTGTATCCAGCACAGTGCGGTGCAGTGCAGATGACTAAGCTTAATTAAAAGCAAATCGTACAAACAAGGGACACAGCAAAAATCCAAAGCAATAACCACTAGCAGTGTCAGCCTCACACATGATTTATTTCCCCTTCAAGTTACCTAGCACCCACCAGGTTCAGTGAAGCTGGCTGGTTTTATTAGCTCTGATTTGGTGGAATTTCAAGTGCTTCACATGAGCCATCTGTTTTATAAAAAAAGTTTTTTGCAAGAAAAACCTGTTTCCCAGAATGACAAAGCCATGGAGAGAAGTTTCTGAAATCATCTGTTTGGCTAAGTTTCTGCTGGAATCATTCATCTAATGCTACTGGAACTCTGAAACAATGAATTAATTAATTGTGTCACACAGTTAGTTAACAAATGTATGAGAGCTTTGGAAAAGTGCATGCTGCGTATATACACATTTATACATACACATATACATGTATATAAACACATATATATCTGTATCTCTTTGTACATCTAAATAAACAGCAGACTGTACTCCAGGGAAGTTCAGGGTTGAAGAAGCTGTTTACGCATCAGTGGCCTTGAAAACCCAACCACAGTATATCAGGGAGAGCGGTAAATCATGACAGGGAAACCTGGAGCTGAGGGTGAGTTATCACTGGTGTATGCGAGTCAAAAGTGAGTTGCTTCAGCAGGACTGGCTTTAGGAAGAAGTGCTCAGCACTCAGTTAGGTCTGTCCTTAACAAATCTTGACACTCTCATTTTCACAAGCGTCTCTCAATAATGTTTTCAATAATGATGACATCCCAAAGCATATAATAAAAGGGTATCACCCTATGAAAAGGACTGGAACAGGAGCTGAAATATAGCAGCAGTGTATCTCCTGGAAAAGGTTGAATGCATTCCAACCCAAAGCAAGCCACTCACCTTTGTCTCCAGTACATTGCTATTGTATGTCATTTAGCCTTTTGTGTTAGGTCTTGTTGAAACACTCCTTTCTAAGCCTCCTAATTTATTCTAACACATGCCATCCAGCTTCCTGACAATTAGTACATAATAACACATTCTATTATCAGTACAAACATCAGTGCGAATATTAGTACAAACACTGCCTTTCTGTGCCACATGTACTTGCTTTTTCCATTAAATAAAATCATCAGTCTTAACTCAGTATTTTTGTTCCTTCTTCACAGACAGGTCAGTTGAGAAACAAAGAGATTTGTATTTGGTTCAAAGCCACAAAATGAATCAACTGCCCACAGACTTTCTTTGTGTGTTTCTATAGTGCATATTGGATCCTCTTCCCCTTTGCCCCTCAATCACTAGCCTAATAGATATTTGAGCCAGTCTGAACTTGAGACTCATGGTGTTTTCCCATGTTTTGCTTTCACAGGATGTAGAAGCAGGCTGCATGCCTTCCGCCAGTGCAATCCAAGCACAAAGACTTGGAGGCTACCTCTGTGTTTTCCAGAGGAGTGTGTGTCAGGCAGCTGGCTGAGATGTGGCATGATCTTCATCTGTGCTTTGTGTGAGCTGATCACCATCAGTGTGACTTCTGGTAGTCCTTTGCCTGCAGCTTCTTCTATCCTGCTCCAGGTGATATCAGATTCCCTTAGGAAAGAGGCAAGAAAACTTTCCTGCCTGTTTTTGGTTCCCTAAATTTGCAAGGAAGTAGAGGAGGTCATGCATAGGTAGAAGCATGGTTGGGACCAGTGTAAGGGATAATGTGGGCCCAGGCTCTCTCACCATTACACTCCAGAACATAATTAAAATCTGTTTCTAGGCTGAGTTTTCTGTCCAGGCTGGACACAGAAAGTGCCACAGGGAGGCAGCTGTAGGTGAGGGAACATCCGCCATAATTTTGTTCTCTGAAGCAGTAACAGCACTCCAAGCAAGTTTGGGACAGTTGACTGCTAAGATGGCGTTATTGTGGCTTGCCATTACAAGCACCAGGGAGATCGGTCAAAGTGGGTGGCAGTTGGCAGACACTGGTGTTATGACATGGTATGATGACACTTCTGCCATGATTCTAGGCCCTCAGGCATGGAAGGAGCCCAGCCTTGGACCTCCAGCATCAGAAGAGCTGCCTGCAGAAAATCACTGCAGAGAATCGTGTCAGAACAGGGATTGAGCCTGAATTTTTCACTTTCTCTGGGACAAAAACAAAGCAGAGGCCAGCACAGACAGGTGTGAGAGCCTTGCTGAAGTATGATATGCACTCCAGGGGCAGAGACAGAAATCAAAATAGGGTCTTGCATTGCTTTAGACCTGGACTCTGCATCATATCTGTCTCCTGCTACCAGTTCAGAAAGCTCCATCCTGCCTGTGGTCTGTGTCTAGTCCCCAATGTATGTTTTAGAACCAGTAGTAACAGATTTTCAAAACAGGACTAAAATAGGGCTAGCAGTATTGGCCCACAGCAGCGAGCTGTGGTCAGATTTAGCGGGAGGGAGGGGAAGCCTAGAGATCGGAAAGGATTAGTGTTGCACCAGTATATCTGGTCATCATCTCGATGTTCTGCTTTGATGTGGCTCTCTAGAAAAGACTGCAAGAACAGGTTTTTCAGCTCTTGCTAGAGGTGAACTTCTAAACAAGGAGGCAAAATGTGGAGGAAGGACTAGGAAAAAACCAACATTCAGTCTCTTAAAGCTCTTTAGTGCATCTGGCTCCTATTTAGTTTTGCAGATGTCTGGGTACTACAGCAAGGGGCACATTCTCCTGGAGAGTGACTTTGCATGACATGGCTTAGCAAAGGCAAGGCTTGAAATGCTCATTACCAGCCCCGTGACAAAGCTGGTGATGTGCCTCACCTGGAGTGTTAGTATTATTTTCATGGCACTCTGTTGCATTACATGCATGTTTATGTGTCTACATAGGAAGTGCATGTGTGGTGGGGTGCATGCATGTATGTAAAAGAAACAATCCCTAGCTGTATGTCTAGCTGGATTTTTTGTAATTTGTGCATTGTAAAATGAAGCTGGACACTCATCCACGACAGAGGCTGAGAGCATACATTACAAAAATGCCTAAACAGGCTGTCAGCAGGCTCTTTGCAAGGCAGCTGAGCAGTCAGGAGCAAGACAGAGCATGCTATACTTATTCACTCATTAACAATGCAGCAGGCACAGGCCCAGGGAGGACCAGACTATTCAAAGGTTTGGGCAGATTTCAGGACATCTACGTAGGCAGCTGGAGTCATCAGGATGGGGCAAGGCGCCCAAGGCTGCCTCCTCCAGAGTGGCACACCTCCCTGTGCAAAGGAAGCATTTCTTTGCCCAGCTGACCTACCATAAGGATGACAGGATGTGCTGCAGAGGGGCCGATTCACCTCAGCAGGAGAAGGGAGAGGCAGCACCTCTTTGCATCCCCACTGGCGCTAGTCCCCTGCCCCACAATACTGCAGAGAGATTGCAGCTGTTGTGGACAGGGCTGTCTTCTCCCTCTCTTGGTGTGGTCAGGGACCTCCCTGAAACACAGTCTCATGCATTCTCTGCAGGATGAGCACCTGGGGAAGTACCTGGAGTCAGGTCATGACTAGCTTGGCCATGCTGACCGCAGCCCAGGAGTTACCTTCTAACTAGATCTTTTTTAGAGAAAGGGAGCAGAGTCATAGATTGTCAAAGGTGTTTAGACAGCAGCACTTACCCAGGGACGCTGAAGCAGAAAACAAGTTTGAAGCAGTGTGCAAGCTCTACCCTAAACCCACCTTGTCCTATAGGTGCTGCATGAACCTCAGTGTTCCCAGTTTTCCAGGTACCTGTTAAAGGCAACAGCTGTTCTCAGTGCTGGGAGCATCCCTTTTTAATTCCCTCGTTACATCTGTTAACTCGTTTGCCCCCTGTGAGAAGGAAAACGAATCATGGATGTCTTTTGTTTGCTAAATGTTAACAGCCCTGTGGAAAAACCCTATTAAATATTCATCCTACCCTGCTCTTCTAATTTAGACAGTTACAGTTCTAACAAGCCCCAGAGAAGAGTTCTTCATTCTCTCAGTCGAAAGTACAGTCAAACATTTCTGCAGGCTTTTCTGTACTCTGCATTACCCTCAGCCAAAGTTTCTGCTCCCCCAAGTTCTGTGCTGCTTTTATTCTTGCATATCTTTT
The DNA here is from genome assembly GCF_034619465.1 of Leptosomus discolor. Lineage (NCBI taxonomy): Eukaryota > Metazoa > Chordata > Aves > Leptosomiformes > Leptosomidae > Leptosomus > Leptosomus discolor. Next base: position 553,004 of record NW_028237739.1, on the reverse strand, counting down.
TGTATAAGGCACTACAGTTGGAGAAGTAAAGGTTTCCAAATGCATTCATCCACGTTCCTGCTTTAATGGTAAAGAAAAGGAACATATTTGCTATTGCAAATGCAAGGAATGATTGGTGGGAGGGGGCAGGTGTCAGCAAGTAAATACTTCCCACCTGGGGGAAGGAGAGGGAGGGGTCTAAGAGGTTTTGAAACCATAAGTTTGTTGCAAGACTCTGGACATTACACCATCTGTTGCTTTCTTGGGTGAAAGGAAATGTTTTTACTCTTCAGAGCGCTCATCCTCCCTCTTGGTTGTATCAGCAAGACAGAACAGAGATGGCTTCACAGTCCCTGTTTTCCCACGTGTTTGTTTCCATGCTTTCCCATCCCTACCAGGTGCATGCTTCCACAAAGAGGAGGATGGGCACAGATGAACAGGACCAGCTCTCTCTCTGCTCCCTGCTAGCCTTTCATTGTGGCTCCACCGTGCCTTGCTCCTGAGCTGATTTCTGATGACTCACAACAGGAGGGAAAAAATCCTCAGATACACTTTTTTGCTTGAAAACACCAGGGAATGGAAGAAAAAGGGAGATGGAGAGATTTAGATTGAGGGAAAGGGAAGAGAGTTTTGATGCCAGCTCCCTTTCTGAATAAATGTTATGGGTGATGACTTGCAGATCTTTAATATGGCCTGTGTTACTTTAGGCTGATTCGTTCCGTACAGTGACCTGACCAAGCCTGCGAGACTCAGGGCATGTGCCTTGCTGTGTTTCAGGCTCTTCTTGAAGTCTGAAGCAAGAAGTTGCTCTGACCAAGCTGGTGATGACCTCTTGGCTGTGCTGTAGGCTCCTGCCTGCAAATATAAAGGTTTCTTGGTGAGCAGGGGTAAAATAAGTGCATGAGGTCCTGTTCCTAGTGAGGGGAGCTATTATCTTTTCCTGTGGTGCTTGTTACCACTGGTCAGAGACAAAGTTGGCTTTCCCAGCCCTGGGCAGGCTGTCCTACATCTCTTAGCCCCCTCCATGGTCACAGCCAGGGAAGGAGAGAAAAGTTCAGCCTTGTTTGTGCAGGAGGAGAGATCTCAGAGGGGTGGCACTGGATTTTCCAAGCATTATCATTTGCTGACTACAGCCAACAGTGGCCAAGAAGCTGCTGGTGAGCACCTAGCATGTAGAAACCCCTCATGGTTCTTTCATCCTTCCCTACAAAGAGAACATCATTGCCAAGGAAAAACTGATGGTAGCGAGGGGCTGTCAGCTTCTGAGGGTTGAGGGGCCAGCAAGGACAGGATGGTGCTTCTTTCCAAATGATGAAGTTAGTTCACTTGGGGAACTTCCTACTCCAGAGTAATTAGCAAGGTAGACAGGTGTTTGTAAGAGGAAGGTGTTGGAGAGTGTGGTGTTACCTCCTAGGGCAGGAGTGAGCGGTCAGGTCGCTGCTCCAAACCACTGGCAAGTGTCACAGGCCACAGGGAAAGACACAGAGGGAGAGGAGGATTTGCAGAAACAACAGGAAAGATTAGGGAGTCAGTCTTGGGGAACAGCTTGTTTCTGAGACCCTGAGGCAATCTTCTTAGTTTGTAGTTGGGCAAAAGTCAGTCAATCTCCTCCATCATTTTTGCTGTCCGGATTTGATATAATTTGGAAAAACACACAAGCTGATGGGAGGGATGGAGGAAGCTGTGTTTCAAAGAGAAGGAAACAAGGGTCTCCTCTTCCGTCTGAGCCACTCGTTCCAGTGTGTACCTTTTGTCAGCAAGCGGCTTTCCAGACTGGCTGCATTGAAATTAGCCAACAATCCCACTGAACTTTGCAGGAGTGGGTTGGACTTTCAGACATGCCAGAGCTTGAGAAACAAAGCATGTATTAAAAAAGAATACCTTTAAATCCTCTAAAAAAAAAAAAAGCTTAGGTTTCAGAGGGCATAAAGTGCTCTTATTTCCCTAGCACATATTCTATATGTGGAAAGCAAAAAAAATTTATGAAAAAAATTGCAGCTAATAAATTTTTTAAGTGCAGAAATGTTTCTTTTTTACATATAGTGGTGCCCAGTAGCACCACTAAAGTTAAAGATCTGTCAACAATTTCGTCAATAAACCCCCAATTTTCATGAGCTTATTACTCAGCCATAAAAGCCTGCTTCTCAGTTCAACTTGCCACATGAGCCCTTAGTTCCTTCCTCCCTCCAGTCTGAAGCCTGGGGAGTATATACAGATGTGATTTAAACCTTTACTCCACCCTGATTTTGCACCACCAGAACACTATTAGCAGGACTCCTTATTTGTGTCTCAAAGAAACATAAAAAGTGGAGGCACAAGTCTTTATGTTTATACCACAGAGGAACACTGTTAGAATTAGATCTTGTTTAAAATACAATGAAATTGGTTTGGCTGTATTTAGAGCTGCAGGAATACAAAATGGAACAGCAGGCAGATTTCCAGGGCAGTGTTTCCTATGAAGCAGTCTGGCTTCATGTAGGAGTTGTGGGAGAGAGAGGGGGAAAGAGATTCAGACATTTTGCTGTCTAATGCTTTATTATCTCCACTGTTTGGGAGTGCTTTGAGCTTCCCTGGCTTCTAAAAGGTAAGGGTTACTAAGGGACCAAACTAATGTTAAAAGAACATTGAGAATCTTAGGAGGCTTCTCAAAAGAAACCAAAACCAAAACCCACTCAAAAATTGTTCAGTTTTCCTAGTCCAGTGGTCATATGTGCATGAAGGTAAGGTCCTTCTTCTAACTGTCTTGAGGAATGAGGAGAACAAAGGGTGAAAATGGGGGAAAAAAAAAGCAATATCAGATCTTCAGAGTCAAAACTACCAGTTTGAATAGGAATAGGATCTAGCTTCTCTGCATCCCAGCCCAGTGTTCCAACCATCAGAGAGTGTTGCTGTGTGATTAGAAATCTCCTTTGGACTTTTAAAAGACACCTCACTGCTTGCTGTCTACACCTATGGCAGAGAAAGAGTCAAGACACGAGCTCATCCAGGGCAAAAGCGCCTTGATCTTGAAATTTCTTATGTATCAACTTCAGTAAGCCTGATTCGGGATTGCTGAGCATCCTATTCTGGCTTTCCTCTAGACAAGTTCGCCTTTGAAATTTTTTGTATAGCCACTTGATCCAACCTGCTGGAGGAAACTTGGCATCTGACTAGATACCAAGAAAATGTGTTGTCCTATTTGGGACATGCAGCCATGAAAGGCTCTTTTTCCTAGGGGCCACAGTAGCTTGTTTGTACAAAAATAGATAGTCTTTTCTCTAGGACACTCCCTGAAAGAATCAAAAGTATTAGTTCAGCTCCTACTTATGAAGCATCTTGGATCCACATGTCCTAGGAGATGCTCCATATCACTAGATTTTAACTCAATCTGCTTTGAGTTTGTCAAGGTCCGCAGCTAAGGGCTGGGCTGCCCTATGACTCCAAAGTGTTTCTTAGATATCTCCTACATGTTTATAGGGCAATCAGATAACCAGATGATCCAGATATTCTTCAAAATTCATATTCAGATCGTTCAACTTTATATGAAAGAATTCAGCACCATGGGAACAGATTTGCCAAGCCAATAACCACTAGTCTGAACCCCAATGAATATCAGAGGCATCTGGGAACCATAGATCATCTTCCATGTGAAGGACGGAGAAAGACACTCTCTGGGACAGCCGAGGTCCTGGTTCAGGCATGTTTCTATTTCTAGGAAATACGTATTCAGGTTCCTTTAAGTGTCAGAAACCTGAGTATTTGCTCTCACCATGGATTTATTCAGGGGAAAATTCCTCTGTAGGCGTCTGGCCACATAGGATTATGGCTTGGAGACCTTTTTGAAATCTAACCAGGTTAGAGAAAATCCTGTGTGGGACTTGGCTTTGGAGGGGCATGTACCTTGTGTTGCTTTAGGGTTGAAGGTATCGGCAGGATTTCTTGATGATCCTTTGTACCATTTACCTCTGCCAGGCTTACCCGCTCCTTTCTGCTCCCTTTCTTTGGCAATGTGCAGCAGACACACAGAAAGGTGGCTATTCATGGCCTGGCAGGTGGAAGATTAATTCTGACAGAGGAAGAATTTCTTGATGAAGTGACTTCAAAGGCAAAACACTGGGTGGGGGGGGAGCACGCAACACTTGTGTGAATGAAGAAGAGGGAGGCTGTGCCAGTTGGCATCAAACACTAGAAGAATAACCTTTGTCCTCAGGGCTGACACTGGCAGCTCAGCTTAGTGCATTGGCAGCTCTGCTTGTATTGCAGTTTCGGCTTCCCCCAGCTCCTGGCTGATTCACATCGAGGGGCACAAAGGGCATCTGGCCCATGTCCAGTGCCTGCACCAGGTAGAGAAAAGAAAGCTTTGAAAGAAGTGATAGAGGTATGTAACAAATCTCTCCTGGGAAAACGGAGCTTTTTATCCCTCCTTCCTGCTCAGGCTGCTGTTGTAGTAGAGCTGACTAAATCCCCAGTGGCCTTGAGGCCTTTCTGTAAAGTTTCTCTCCCCCTGCCACAAGCTGTAGTAGCCAGTGGATTTTTATATTTTTTATTATTATTATTTAAATTCTGTCACATAGTCTTCTTCAGGCACGTGAATGAGTTGATTCAGCTGCCTTGGTAAGCACCATGGGAGAGGTCTGACTGACTGTTGTCTTCTTTTGTGGATTGCCTTCCAGTGGAAATTTCTTTCATGAGGTGGGTGTCTCAAAAGATCATGATGGCATTTGAAATGGAGGGGAATACAGAAATACCAGAAACAAATCCCTGCTAGCAGGGCCCAGTATCTCACCTAAAGCACCCACACAACAAAAATGAGTAGCCTGCGGGAGTGAAACAAGAATTAGCCATGAGCCTTTGCAACCTTTCCACTGAAGCACTCTCATTCTCTTTCGGACCACATGGTTCCATGTCTGAGGTGTCCTGGACATGGATGAAGATAGACAGATATGAAGTCCTGTGGAGGTAGCTGTATTTCCTCCTGAAACATACTATCTGTAAGGATCACACAACTACCTTCAGTGTGGGAAGCAGCAGCTCTTGTACAGCAGAGATAAATGCTCATTATACTCCAAAGCAGGAAGTGAAGCAGAATGTTGTATCTAGATCAAACTATGTGAGATATTGAAGGAGACAGAAGTTACCACATTATCAACTAGCCAGGGCTTTCAAGCACATCTTCAGCCCTTGTGAAAAGTGTGCTTTAGTTTCCTAACATATTTTAAAGTGGGCTACGCAAGCAAGCACCAAGATAATTCAGAAACTTCAGCATAATTCTTCTCAGAAGTTTGTCATTCAAAAGTTAAGCAGGCTCATCCTGGCTTAATTTACAAGAATGTCAGACATGCCAAGCTGAAGTCGAAGTTGGTTAAGGCTCATCAGCCAAAGAATTCTTTGTCTCAGGTGACTTGTAACATGACTTCACCTGACCTTTTTTCCCTGCTCCTGTTGAAAGAAAGTAATTGACTGGTTTAGACAGTAGAAAGCCGTACAGCAGACTTTCAAATAATACAGCCTCACAAATCTGCTGTGTAGGTTTTCTAACTTACTAATCCCAGTATTTGGGGTTGTCTCAGAAGGTGGGTTCCAGAGATGGCAAATTTCTTTGAGATGGACTGAACTTGGGGAAAGATCAAGGAAAATCAACATCAAAGATTTTTAATGCAAACCAGCAAGGATTATGTACGCAGTCATGGAAAGCCCTTTCATTAACTTCTTCTATCACAGGCAAGGAACAACTTCATTTGGCCTTGTGGATTATGAAGGTGTTTAACCAGACTGATCTTTTTGTTAAAGCTAAAGGAGCAATGCCAAGTGTGTTGTGTCTGATAATGCCCATGGCCATATATATGGATAAGAAAAGCTCTGGTGGCTTTCAGCAAGACAGTTATTCTGGAACAATGAAGAGTTCTACATATCCCTCCAGATTTTATAGCTGGTTTTAATACTCCAACTGTGAAGGGCAAGGTAAAGTGTGAGGTAGAGGAAACATTGGGTTCAGAGGCTATCAGCAGCTAAGCCCGCAGTTTGATAAGATAAACAGTATTGGATACACCATCTGTAAGATTTCGTGCAGCACCATGCAGCCTCAGCTGCTTATTCCAGCTTCTGAACCACAGCACGTTGCTCCATCCATGCCATATCAACACTGCTGTTGAGGTCCATGCTCTGAGCCCTTTGTGTTGCTGTTTAGGGCATATTTCTTTGCTATCACAGAGAAGAATGAGGGGATTGAACAGCTGGGATTGAGGGGGTAGAGGACTCCCAGCTTTAGTGGAATGATGCTTGGAAACAACTTTGGGATGCAAAGCAGAAAAAGCTGCTTCTGACTTCTTCCATCCTCCACAGCTGTCAGCCAGGGAGTCTATCTACCACAGCCTTTCTAATGTGTTAGTGGCAGATCTGAAGCAATTGTAGCTCAAAGGAACTTGCAGTACTCCTATAGCAACCTCTGTAAACACAATGTCACAGAAGTGAGGCCAGCAGCCAATCTACCAGCTCGCTGTCAGGGAAGCGGCAGCCAACACCTCTTGTTCTCCTCCAAGAACACCACAAAGTCCCCACTGACTCCTGTTGCTTCCTTCAGTTTACATGGTTTCTTCCATTCAGATGTTGTTTTAACTTCCAAATCTAGCAGCAGCACAAGTTGGTGATAGCAGTGATCCTCAGATCTCAGAACATCTCTCTCTCTCTCCATGCAGACAGAAAATATCCCAAGAGTAAAAGATGAGCTACAGCCATGTTTTCAGATATAATTCTGCATAATAATCTGTTTTTTCTCAAGGGTTAGAAACTCCCATCTGGCTCATTATAGGTATGGAGGTTAGTATCAACTTCCCCTGAAATTCAAGAGTTTTAAGGGCTGGGGCTTAGTTGTCACTTCTTGGAATACAGCCCAGCAGGAAGGACAGCTGTTGCGGATGTCTGATGAGTGATGGCTGCTACTGGGAGTCTGCAGAGCTGGGGAATAAAATATGTTTGCTCCTGCTTACCATTATCAAGAAGAAGAAGTCATAGTTCCTACAGTATTATTTAGCACTGGTACATAGTGAAGTCAGAGCTTTGTGGGGTATGGCAAGGATGTGATCCTGATTCCAGGGAAATCAAACAGATCCCCAGTTCCATAAAGAGTCAGAGCATTGGTGCCAGGGAAAGGAAAGGCAAATGTTTTTGGACAAAAAAACTAAGAAATTCCTAATGCATTTGCAGACTATGGTGTACCTTATCAGACCTTAAAGGAAAAGTATGATTCACAATGGCCGTGCATGTCTTCAGCCACATGTGGACCACAGTTCAAGGATGACAGGAACTGAAAGGAGAGACAAGATGCTGGAACCAGCAGGGATGCATCACGGATGGGTTAGTGGGGGACTGCTTTAGACCATTTGTGAAAGGTTTAATTGTTTTAAACCTTTTCTTGTATGCTGTTACACACATTCCTCTTCTATTCCCTATATTCCATACTCTCACAGCCTCTCCTCCATCCTTATCTATGTATTTTTGCCCTCGAGTCTGCCCAAACTTGAACAGTAACCTGAAGGGAAAGAGGCTATCCTAAGGCAGTTGCCTCTCTAAGGGAAAAACCCTTTCCCTCCATCCTCAGTGAGTACATAACACGTCTGCCTTTCTTCTCAAGACACTCTCTCTTCTGCTAAACTAAAACCTGAGAAAACCATAACCAAACCAAAACAAACCTCTAGCATTCTGAACGGGATATGACAGTTTTAAAGGAACTGAGTAAATAGTTTATCCCACAAGGAGAAACAATATTTTTGTTTTTCTAAATAAGTTGTCTTGTACATGTAGAATTACTGAAAAACCACAGGAATCTCATGTCTGAGCTGAGACATACTTTGAGACTGGACTCCAAAAGGGCAGTGCTTTCAGTCCATGACTGTCTGGAAGCTAACTTACAGAAGTAAGTGTGCAAAGTCATGGGCTTACAACTCGACTTAGACCTGTTACCACAGGGTATGTTTTAGTGCTCAGGAGAAGAGGAGCAATACATCCATAGATGGAGGTTTTAAAGTACAGATTTGTGCAGCACCTGTCAGGACTGATTTAAGCATTTCTGATCCTACCATATGGGAGAAGATGGACTAGAGGACACCTCATGAGCCCTACTTGTTGTATTGGTGTTAAGTACTAGGTAGAATTGCAAGATTGCCCTCACAATGTCGTCACCACTGGGGCTCAAGGAAACATCCCTCTATTTTGTGACTCTGATAGGAGCTCTGATGCCAGGATAAATACAGATTTCAGTTGCTGTTCAAAGACCCCTAATGATTCTCCACAGGTTGTACCACTTGAACTGATTGTGAGCTACCAGTTTGTCACACTGGCCAGTTGGTAGGGTGGAGAGTCTTCTTTGTCTTTCCTTTCCCTTGCCTTTCTTTTATCTACTGTAAGTTTGATGGTAAGTCCATAGATGCAATGGGATTTGAGTAAGTTTACACTGCCCTTTTAGTCTTAGGTCCCTGGCCTAGCTCAGATGAGATTGGCAAGGCTTTGCTGAAGTCCTAGAGTTCTGTAATGAGGAACTGAAGAGTTCCACCAAACGACTATCTTCAGCATTGCTTTTCACTACACCTTCCATTTTAATCCACTGTGTTTTATTGCTTGTTTGTGGGATGGTTACAACATCCTTGTTCTGTGATTCCCTCTGCTGCGCATTTAAATCCCTGATGTGCACTCAACCTGAGTTCCAGGTTAGCATAATTTTTCTATCTACAAATATGTATTTACTGAACATCTTTTAAAAGTATTTGTGTGGGATTTAAGATAACATTGAAATTCCTTTTGCTGATGATTTATAAAACTATTTTCCTCCTGTCTAGACACTTTCAATATTTGCAATTATCTGATGGAAAAATAAACGTTGGAGTATTCGTTCCAAACTTGCATCGGAGAGGGGAAAAAAAAAGGTCTCCATCATGCAAAGTAAATGCTCTTCTGTCAAATCAGCTAGGAAGAATCTGCTAAGAGGCAAAAGACAGGGAGGATGAGTTGGTTAGTGCTGTACTCAGGTGTAGAACTTGGATAAGGAAGGGGAACAGAGTTTTTTATAGCTCCAGGGAGAAGAAGGAAGAAACAAGCTATTATGCCAGAGACGTTTTTCTTGGGCTGATTGCAAAATTAGCTGGAGCTGAAGTTAATTGATTGTGTAGGCAGATGAAACAAACTTGAGATGACTATAAATAGTAACAATCTTGCTTTCCATGCAGCTGTAAATCTGAGCTGGGGAGCTGTCTTAAATTAGTTGTGAACATTCACAAACAAGGGAGGGAGAGTAGAGTAAAATAAAATAAAATAAAACAAAACATGGTCAAATAAAATACACATACACACAGAGCCCAGCACAGAGAGAAATTTTCAGGGTCACCCCTTCCAAGACAGATGAGAGCTAGAATTTGATCTCAGAGATGTTGTGGCCTGATGCATTTTACCTGTCTCACCCCCTCAACCACAGCCTGGGAGAGGCAGAATTCAGTAATTTCTTTCTTTTGTCTTTCCAGGATTTTATGACAGATATTGTTTCTGCCTCTTCATTGAGGAAGAGGGGGAGTGAAGCAAGGGGCTAGGTCTGCTTGTCTGGATACTGACAGCTAGGGCTGCCGGAGAAAGAACACCACATCCTATTAACCATTGGAAATGGGAAAGACATTGTGTGCTCTGTGGAAACTGCGAATACATGTGGGCAGACCCTTGCCGTATTTTTTTTCTCTCTTTAAGGTGGAGGAGTTTGTTTCTTTTCATCAGGATTAAGCTTCATGATTAAACTCTGCTCTACCGGCTGTGATGAACGACAGCCTGATGAGGAAGAGCTATGGTTGAAAACCCAAAAGAGAGATGTCTGTCAAAGTTAGAGCCTTCTCTGCATGTTGCAGGTGGCAGCTTTTAGTATCTGTACCAGTACCTCTGGCCTAGCTGGTCTCCAGAGAAGTTGATCTCCTCGCAGTGTAAAGACTACAGGTGTGAATGTAACCTTCCTTGCGTCACTCCCCTGAGAGCTGCCAGTGGACCTAGCTTTTCATCCACATGGGGCTGTTCTTGGTCATTTGTCTGTCCATCTGCAGGAGGGGGTCACCCTGTAAATACCAACTGACAACTTAATTCTCACAGTTTATGACTAAAAAGGTAGAATGATGTCATCTGAAATTACAGAGTAATTTGAAGTAACAAATGCATGACTAGAATTTGGTTAGGATGAAAGATGTAATATTTGGACTATTTCAAAAGGGGTCATCAGGCTATTACCACTAGCACTACTGTTTGAGCCATACCTGTGGGCTGCACTCTGCTCTGGTGTGTTGGCATCTGTGTTTAGCAGGAGAGACTTCCCACACTGAGGAGTTATGGTTTACAGATACAAGCCAGACAAAAGGGTAGGAGTAGAAAAGACAAACATAAAGGTTTACCCAGCCATTTCAGCAGGCCGCTGGCTAGTCTGGAGGCTGCCTGCTTCCCACATCTCTCACAGGAAGGTGACTGTAGCGACTGTTTTACAAGTAGGGCAAGTGAGGAGCATTCGCATGGTCAGCTGGGTGTGGAGGATGAGTAGTAACTTTTCCAGCTCGGGTAACTCCCTTGGTTGGCTACACTTCTGCTGGGTGATGACAAGGCAGTTCAGGAGCCACCAAAGGCTGTGTGGAAAGGAAGGACAAGCTGGGGCAGTACAGCAGGCCACTTCATGCTGCCATGTGCTCTGCTAGCCCATTTGATGTACCTGAGAGCCACCACACTGGGGGGAAGACTTCCTTGGCTTGGCTATTCTACCAAGGCAAACAGAGCCCAGTCCAGCTCAGCAAAGAGCTTCTGTAGTGTTCTGCTAAATACAGCATATTTGTATGAATTTTAAACCTGTTCACTTCACAGCCCTAGGGAATGAGCCTCTCTACCTACCCTCAGAATGAGCCCATGACATTATGATGTGACTGTGATTCCTCTCTCTGACCCATTAAAGCACATCTGGGACCTCTCCAAAGCACAAGGAGCACCTGAATGTTCTTAAAATGGGTGTAAGATAGGCAGAGTTTATTCTCCTGGATTCGTTCATATGCTCAGGTTTGACCCAGCCTGCCAGGCAATGTCTGCTCAGTACATGTTGCGAGGTCTGCTGTATCAACAGCACCAGATGTGGTGAGTAAACCAAGGCAGTGGTTTGACTGCTAAAGCACCTAGAGGAAAACCCTCTTGGATTGTATTTCTCACGTAGTTTGTTTGCTGATAAGAAAATGCCAATCCAAGAGCCTAGGACTAACCCCTCCCCCCGCAAAAAAAATCATGCATGCACTCTCCATCTGACCTGTCACCTCCCTCCTGACAACTGAAGGCATCTGTGTTTATCTTCTTTTTTACTGAGTTTCAAAAGACAATGCTCTGTTCTCGTGGGGTATTCTTTTATCAGCTGCAGAGCCAGGAACCTAAAAGGAGTTAACCAGGAGGTCACTTTCCAGCCATTTCACTACTCAGTCAGAAAAATCACCTTGAAGCTTCCACGTTTAATCAAGACATTTTTACAGCTTTTCTGCTAAAGGGAGAGGCGCACTTTGATTGAAGATAAAATCCATCAAATGATGCAATTCATTTATTCTGGCGTCGCAGAGTCTCTGACCGTTTGAGGAAAAGACTCACTGCATGTGTACGAGTGCATCATAGAGAGGAAGGCTTCTTTTTCAGGGGGATGGGGGAAGACAGATTGTTTGGCCTGTTCTTCCAGTCCAATTTTAACATCTCTGTCCTGCTGAACCCCATTTGACTGCTCTGAGAAGACAAACAAGACAAATAGCTCCTGTTGAATATGTCCTGTCCAAGGCCTGTCTGTCAGATTTGGCCTCTGATTTCACCAGCTTCTGTGAGTGTACCTTCCATTTGGAAGACACTCACCCCTTTGAAATAACACTATCATTTCATGAGACACGGGAATCAGTTATATACGCCCTCATTTACTTGCCAATATCTGCTAGTGTGCTGTATCATTCATGCTCTACTTGCAAAAAGCCTGCTCACCCTTATCCTGGTCACAGAAGTGAATGGGAAACTTTGGGTCTTCCATGAAGTCTCTGTCTATGCACAGCCATGATCAGTGTTTGCTTCCCTCTCCTTCTGCAGTAAGAAGCATTCTTCCAAGTTTTGAGACACTTTAATTTCTACCACACACCCTATGGTCCCAGCTCCAATGTAGGTTAACACAGATATGTCTGAATGGGAATCAGGTGTGTCCAAAACTCAGGGCCCCTACCAGGATAAGAGCAGAGTTGCAAAATCCCTGAAATACCTGTATTGACACATTTCAACCAGCTGTGTAGCAAGCAATGAGGAAAGGCTTATTTCGTGCCTCTTACCCACTCACACCTCTTTCATGTTTTGCCCAGTTGGACATCTGGCATGTTTTTTGCTACACGCCCAATGCTGAGCTTTCATTTCAGGTGACCCATTCTGATTCTATCAGAACTGACTTCTGCCCTTATAAATGCGTGGAACTCAAGGCTTGTCTTGAGGCAGAGCCAAACACTGGAAACGTTGCTCAGCAATGGGTCAACCTCAAAGGGTTTGAAGCATCTGCTCTTTTATGCTCCCAGGGATTCACATGCTGATGCCCATAACTGTTGGTCTCTGAGTGAGGCAGATGGTATTGTCCTGGGTGTCTGGCCTAGCTGATTCCATCACTGTAGGTTTCTTCTGCAGCTCATCTTACATTTGTTTCCCACTGGAACCATGCAAGAAGAGACTTGCTACTGGCATTATGTTAATGGAAACCAAACGTATGCACCTGGTCCATCCTATTGTACTGAACACGCATCCCAGCTGAGATAGCACAGGGATCTAAAATAACCAACTGCTGAAAGGTTGTGCAGAAAGAAGTTGCAGGAGGATCTTATTTGGACAATAGAAGGGATGACATTATTCCAAGACCAAAAAAGAATGAGAAATTAGTCTGGAAGGAAGATACCAATATGCTGAGACATCAAGACACTTTAGCTACACACATCACACTGATTCAACAGAAAGCATGTAACTCAGTCCCTTGGTCCAAGTTTCCCAAAAGCAAGGGACTTCTAAAATTGTAACCAACACTGACAGATTAGCTGATCTTCAAGTCATAGGTACTATAGATCTCCAGCTGTGTCAGTCCCAGTCCAATATGAATTTCTATGCTGTCTAGTTCTGCCTATGATACCATCATACATGTTCAGCAATATCATGTTATCTCTACTGAACATGAAAATATTGTCTTAGATACGAATTCAGCTTTGTTCATCTCACACCCTAATGTCTCAACTCTGTTAAGAGCAAAATTTTTAGAACTTCTGGCTTCAAACATACAAGTAAGAAAGAAGCCACCAGAGATGTCAGTAGAATAGGCTGGCTCTCAGGACTGGAAAGGGAGGATCAGGGATCTTCAAAGCAGACACAGAGCCTTGAGAGGAAAGTACAGGGGAGTGTGGAAGTCTGTGGCACAACCCGTCTACGGGGCTACAGCAGACAGAGGGCTGGAGGCACAGCCACGGGGTTCCCTGGCCCTGCCATCCGTGCAGCCCCTCGGGGGGAGGGAAGACGGCTGACCTTCAGCCTCAACAGCAGCACAGCCGTCCAGCAGCACACTCATGAGTTTCTTCTTACACCAGGACCTGCGGGCTCCGGCCCATGGCGGCTCGCTACGGCATGTCGCGCGTCGTGGGTGGCTCGGGTGCCCAGCCAGGGGCCTGGCCCTGGATCGTCAGCATCCAGAGCCCCTGGGGCCACGTGTGCGGAGGGTCCCTCATCAGCCCGCAGTGGGTCCTCACAGCAGCCCACTGCTTCAACGCGGCCAGGTAAGGAGGAGCAGGGAAGGGGGCTATCCCCACAGCACCAGCAGGCGCCCCGTCCGCAGCCCCACGAGCTCCTGCCATCCCGCTGCCTTGCAGTATGCCCGGTGCCAGGGCACTGGCGAGCCCAGCTGAGAGACTGCTCCGCAGAAGGCTGGGCTCGTGCCACCGCTTCCTAGCAGCCTCCAGCTCCACATTCCTGGTGCCCAAGGCATGCTAGGGCAGTGGCACCCTCCGCAGCGCTGCTTTCCTCCCTGCCTTGGGAAGCAGAAGGCAGGGAACCGCGGGGCTACTGCATTACGTGGCTCCGCTCCCTCTGAGGCCTCTCTGCATCTGCCTTCCAGGTACCTCACCATGTGGCGTGTGGTGATCGGGGCCACCCACTTGGCTCAGCTGGGCCCTGAGACCCAAGTGCGCGGTATTTATCGGCTGATACTTCATGAACACTATGATAACGTCACGGAAAGGAACGACATCGCCTTGCTGGAACTGGACCAGCCTGTCCAGTGCGGCTACTACGTACAGCTGGCCTGCGTGCCCGACGCCTCGCTGAGAGTGTCAGAGCTGACGAGCTGCTACGTCAGCGGTTGGGGTGCCACCATGGCAAGATGTGAGTTCCCAAAGAGTATTCGTGTGCCGAGGGTAAGCTCGGCACGCTGGGGAGGCGGGCTGAGCTTCTGGGCAGCGGCGAAAACCAGAGTCGGGCTGTGGGGACGTACGGCCACGGAGAGATGGGCCCGAGCCATTAGCCAAAGCGAGATGGAAGGGCAAGCCCGGCACAAGGCCTCTGCAGGGGCAAAGGCGAGCCCTAGGGAAGGGCTTCGCCCACACAGGGGAGCAGAAGTGGGAACAGAAGGGCTGCTGGCTGCTAACTCCTTCCTGTGCTCACAGCTGGAGGATCGACCGCTGTCCTGCAGGAGGCCCAGGTCCACCTCATCGATGTCAAGGTCTGCAACAGCAGCCGCTGGTACAGAGGGGCCGTCCACCCCCACAACGTGTGTGCCGGCTATCCGCAGGGCGGCATCGACACCTGCCAGGTAGGAGCGTGCTCCACGCCAGCCCCCAGCAGCACAGGCAGCCCTGTCGCCAGCGCCCAAACGTCCCCCGGCGCGTGTTGCACCTGCCGAGTCGCCCTCCTGCCGCTGGGTCCCCACCGCTGTCAGGGCTTGCCTTCCCTTCCCCGTCTGCAGGCCCTTGCCCAGCACCCCTCTTGTCCCAGAGCCCCGGCACTCTGCCCAGAAAGGCCACCCAGTGCTCTTGCCCCAGCCCAGAGGTCTGCATCCCAGTCCTGGAACGTCCCCCTTCCACACCTCCAGGATCAGCGGGCAGAGAGGAGAGAGAGCGCCCTACCTTGCAGGCCCACCACCCCCTCCCAGACAAGGTCCTGCAGGCTCCAGCACCTGAACAGAGCTTTGCTGGGCACTGGGTACAGCTCTGGCAGGTGCCAGGAGAGAGAAGGAGCCAGCCACAGTGCTGACAGGGGCCACCCAACACCACCAGAACCCTCTGACTCTCCTCCGCTCCGCTGCAGGGTGACAGCGGTGGTCCTCTCGTCTGCCAAGACAAGCACGCCGACTACTTCTGGCTCGTGGGGGTGACCAGCTGGGGGATAGGCTGCGCGAGAGCCAGGCGGCCCGGAGTCTACACCTCCACGCAGCACTTTTACGACTGGATCCTGGTACAGATGGGACTGCACCCAGCAGTCCGGGCTGCTCCAACGGCGCGGGCATGGAGTCATTTTCTCACCGCCTCCACCCCCGTGCAGAGGCCAAGGCCGATCCCAACACAGTCGGGCACGTTTAGCTCCTGCCCATTCCCACTCCAGAAGCTGGTGGAGTTCTTTACTCGGGTGCAGGAGCTCCTGCAGGATCTAAGGGGGAAAAAGGCTTGAGCAGCAAGAGGAAGAGGATCCAGTGCAGGCTGCAGAGTAGCACCACCCTTTCCTCCTGGGGCAATGCCTGCTGAGATCCAAAGGCAGCCTCAGTGCCAGTGGCCTGCTCGGTCCTGCCCACGCTCCTCTCAGGGCACACACAACTGCTGCTCTTGACTTAGTTCTTGAAATAAAGTTGACCATTTTCACAGCTAACCATGCTTCAGTCCAGTCTCCTGTGCAAGGCAAGGACTTCCATGCCCAGCACCTGCAGAACGAGGCTGCAGGCAGACAAGTCGGTCACATGGGCAAAGAGTCACTCCAAAAGCTGAAACCGTGCCCGGTCTGAGACGAGGGTGCTCAGAGCCACCGTGGGGTGGAGAAGACTGGCTAGAGGGAGGCTAGCAAGAGGAGAGGAGGAAATGATGTGACAGGCAGCCAGCGTTGGGGGTATGCCTTAAGGCACGCAAGCTGAAGATTAGGGCCTGCCGGGAGCCTTCGCTTACTGAACACACCGTGGGAAACGCCTGAGCATGCCAAGAGCTATTGCTGCCTGTAGCAAAGCGAGTGCGAAGCTGACGGGAGTCAGAGTGCCATGAGGAAGAGCCGGATTTCACAGGTAGTTAAGGGGGATTGGTGTGGGAGGTGGCCACACTTGACAGATAACTGAAGGAAGAGCTGGGGTGGTTTTGGGGAGAGAAGTCTGGCAGGGACAGCAGTACCCAGGAAAAAACTGCATCGGTAATGCCGTGGAAGTCCGAGGTGACCCAGCTAACAGTGCCTGAAACAGCAAACCTGTGGACGGCTGTGGCAAACCTGGGAGCAACAGGGGAAAAAATACCCGCGGGGAGGTCCCTTGCTTGGGAGGAGACAGGGGCGGAGAAAGAGGGGAGTCAAGGCATTTGAGGGGCATGTATAGGCATGGAAAAAGGAGGGGAGGGGGGGATCAAGGAGCCAACCCCACAGAGGCAAACTGCTGGTTGGTGTGCTTGTTTGACTGAGCCCTGCAGGTGATCACCGCAGTGCGTCCTACCTCCTCTTGGAGAGCGATTCCCACTCCTTCGTGTGCGGCCCCACTCTGCACCCAGGGCACGGGTGGGTCCAGAGGGCTGGCGGCCAGCAAGGGCAGAAGGGAACACAGGCCACGGCGACCCAGCGGTGGGCAAGAGCGAGTGTCTCGGGCCAGCTACTCTTCGGAGCGCTGTGTGTTTGTGCAATTCACTAGGGAAACCAGAAGCTGGACTAGCTCACGAGCAAAGGAGAGAGACCCTTGCAGTCGTGCAGATGGCCTGTGGTTGCAGCCCACCCGGTTTGTTGAGCTGCCCGGTGGTGCCGATCCTGGGGAAGGCTCAAGAAACGGCGGCTGCCTGTACCTGCAGGCGGACAGTGGAGTGTGCACAGCGGGAGCCAGCGGTGGTTTGTGCGGCTGTTGAACGGGTTTGGGCTTTCAATGTGCCCAGCCCGGTACACCTGGTTCCTTTCTCCTTGCAGGTTGTATTCAGAGCTGTAATGCTATTTTTTAAAAAAAGCAAAAGCAAAAGCAACCAGCAAACAAAAAAAAAGCTGGGCAATTCCACCCTGCAACGGGTTGTCTCCCCCAGGCCCTGGCCACCCTGCCAGGCAACATTCACCACCACCAGCAGGGTGCAGGAGCGGGCCCGGGGCAGGGCTTTCACAGGCCACCCCTATTTTGAGGCTCCTGGCCGTGCAGTTCCTGGGCAGTGCTCAAGCAATGGCAGCAGTGCCCACAGCCAGTATTTTTGATCTTTCTCCCTTTCTCCCAGGCTCTGGCTCCCTGGTTTCCAGCTGTTCTCTTTCTGCCTTAAAGCCTGTTGTGCTGCTTCTCTTCCCCTTCCTCACTCTGGCTCCTTGTCCCCATCTTTTTTAGCCTCCTCTCTGCCTGCCCGGGCCCCTCGTGCTCCCCCTGCTCCCCCACCCCGGCGGCCACCGTTGCTCGGTCCCTCTCTGCCGCCCTGCCCCACACTCCCCCTCCCGCTGGCCCTCAGGCTCTGGGGGATGTTTCCCGCCCTGCTCTTGGCTTGGGGGAGGGGCCATGGGGCCCGCGGGGGCGGGACAGGGCCGGGGGAAGTGTCCCTGCAGGGGCAGGCAGCAGGAAGAGGCCCCGGGGCATGCTGGGAGCTGTAGTCCTGGGGCAGGGGCTGCCGGGCGGCCATGCTGGTGCCGGGAGGTGCAGGCTCTGCTCCAGCCGTGGCCCGTCTGAGGTGAGGGCTGGGGCTGCCCCTGAGGTGAGTGAGGCCCTTGGGTGGGTGACGGGGTGTCTTCTGCCTGCTGGCTGCCCGGGGGTGGTGGGTGGGAGCTCCAAGCCGGAGCCAGGCCGGCTGGGGCAGCCCCAGGGTGACCCAAGAGCTGGGCAGGGGAAGGAGAAGGGAGACAGACCCCCCATCACAGGCACTGGACACGCCGACTCTCAGACCCCCCCCGAGCCCCCCGAGCCCCGCTCCCCCCCTGCAGCTGCCCTGTCCCCAGCCCCTCCCCTGAGGCCTGTCCCGCAGCCCCAGGCTGCCCCACGGCCTGTCCTGGCAGCGGCGAGCGGGGCCTCAGGCAGGCCCAGGGCTCTGTTAGCACAGTGGGGAAGGAGCGGTGTCTGCAGGAGCTGCTGCAGCAGGAGGGGCTCCAGCCTGGGGCCTGCTGTGACAGTCACGGTTCTTTCCCTCTGCCAGAGGCCGTGCCAGGGGCTCGGTGGTCTGTTCCTGCCCTGGGGATGTCGTCAGCTGCATCCAGCTCAGGCTGAAGCTGAGGAGATGGGCAAAAGGAAAAGCAGCCGGAGAAGGACACGAAGGGGATCCGGCTGCAAGCTGCCCCCAGCTGCAGACAAGAGACAGCCGGCCTCTCCGCGTGAGGAAGGGTCCCTGTGAGTAGTCCTCAGCAGAGCTGGTCACCAACATGCACCGCGGGGGCTGTGTGCGTAACCAAAGCACGGTATAGCTGTGGGGGCGGGGTGTGTGTGTGTGTGCGCAGTGAGGCTGTGTATGTAGGAAGCCTCATATTGTAAGAGCTGAGAGAGGCAGAGACAGAAGTGTCTCAACAGTAAAATGCTCCCAGCAGCACCAAGAGCGGGAGCGGCAGTGAGTCCTGGGCCCTTGTGTTATAATCAGATCTGAATTTTGAATTTCACTGATAATTAATTGTTTTGAATAAACAACTAATTTCTTATAGTTAATTATTTCCTGATTCAATTAATTTACATTATGGTAAGGAGTAGACAAAACCTCACTTATGCTAAGAGACAGCAGATGCAGGCCTTAGGAAGATGGCCAAAGCTGAAGCTGCTGTGGATTGGGAAACTGTACAGAACACAGAGCGAGGAGGGAGGGAGGCAGGTACAAGGGGTGAAATTGTACATTCTCGGCTAGTTCTCTTATGTGATGAAACCATCGAAACAAAGGCATGTTGCTGTGAAGACTCTCCCGTCCTCCCCATCCTAATTTGTATATCAGAGATTTTGATCAGTAAAATAACCAATGATTAGATTAGGATAGGACTATTAAGAAAGTTATAGAATAGGGCGGACCAATCATTGTAACTGTCAAAATTAATAGCGGGCATAAGATGCATGCTTATGTTAAAATCTGTTAAAGATCCTGACTTTGCAGAAAAAGGGTATAAGATGTTGAATTTTTGATGTAACTTTGAAGCCCGTCGGGTGGAGCTGTCCCCGTGCTTCCCAGCGCTGCAATAAAGACGTGCCAGCTTATCTGCAAGTGTGTAGATAAATTTGTTGTGATTGCGACCCTCCGTCCACACTTGGGGCCGTGTCACCCCTCTTGTGCTCCGGGTGCCTCCCTGTGCCTGTGCCCTCCCACCTTCCATCACTGGCGTCACTCTTTTGCTTCCCTGTACCTTTCTTCTTCTGTCTGTTCTTGTCCCCTGCTCCCTCTTTGTCCCTCTCTGGTTTCCAAGCCCCTCTCTTGTTCTGCTATTCTACCTGCCCCTTTGGTTTTCCTTGCTCTCCCTCTGTCCTGCTCCCTGCCCCTCTTTTTTCCTTCCTCTGTCTCTGTCCTGCAGCGCATGGCTGGTTTTTCATTCACTGCCTCTTTGTCCCAATCTGCATTCCTCCTTGATGTTCCCAATCTCTCTGGCTTCTTGCCTGAGATGCTTTTTCTCTCTTGTTTGTGACAGGAGACGCTGTTCTCTAAAAACATAACGGCATTCTTTTGGCAAGCCGCTGAAACGCTGAGAAGATCCCCTCCTGGGAACACTGTGCAATATTCTTCCTGTCTGCAAGTGGCACCTGTTCATCAGAATGGATTCCAGAACCCAAGGGGCAGTTAACCTCCAGAAGTCTTAAACCTTCTGGGGAATCGCACAGACTATTTCTTGCTAAGAAGATGAAGGCTCTGTTGTTGCAGCTGTCCTTAGTGTTTCGAGACAACAAGCACTTGCACTGGTACTTGTTCTTTTCTGATCTGCGGCTCCTGTGAATGTTTCTCCAAGTTCTTGGTTTCCTGTCCGGGTGACTCTCCAGAGGACTGTAAAAATCAGTCTTCGTGGAGACTCTCTGTGCTGCGGAGCTGCCTGTATCGTTGTTGTCACCCAGCTGCCTACAAACGGCTCCCAACCCCAGACAGTGGGGCGGCATTTCTGATCTGCTGGAAGGGGGTGTCTCCATTTTTAATGTTGTTTCTTTCAGGGAGCACTGTGAGCGTGGCGGATCCTAAGCAGAAATACACTCGATTTGAACAAGTCGGGCAAGGGTAAGTCCAGTCACAGCTGCTTACACAAAAGCACGCGCCAGGTATTTTGCTGGTGTGATATCAAGCGTGAAGTCGGGCAAGCTCCAAACGTGTTCAGACCCTGGGCTTAGATTCTGCTGTCTCTCAGTACTGATCAGAATTGGTGCCTGTGGTCAGAAGGCGTCGTCAAAGAGCACTTGATGCTGGCAACGTCTTGTCTGCAGCGAGGGGCAGGACCTGGAAGATCTACTGTCCCTCAAGTTTCTGGCACCCGTTTGCTTGTTTTCTTAGGGGAAATCATTTTTGTGTGTCTCAAAATAATACGGCCACGCTAAAGAAAGGAGAAAAATCTTTATTGCCTGAAAGAGCAGCTTAGAACCTGATAGCTGTCAGATAAATAACACTTCTCAAGAACATTTCTTTCCAATATTTTGCTTTCAAAAAATACTCAGTGATCAGGATTATAACGGCATAGTTTAGAAACTGCAACCAGAGATTAGATATTCAGCTCTCTTTTCTGGCAGAGGTAGTGAAAACCAACAATTCAGTAATAAACACAGTGTCGATGCACTGTCCTTTCCTCAGATGGCTGGCACGTGTGTTCAGGGCTCTCAGAATGACTGCGTGGTGTTGCCTGAGTTTTGCAGATAGATCCAAAGAAGAGATCTGAGAAGGCACAGCTAGACTGTGCGTGTTACATTCTCCGGAAAAAACCCACACAAACACACCACAGGAAAAAAAAAAGGGAAAAAATAAAACCCAACAGCGCAAAACTGGAGAAAAAGGGAAAAGAATGAAATCTATTATTTTCCAGTCTGTATATGCACCCCACCTTTCAGTTGTGGACTAAAAGAATTTAGTATGAACTCTGGAGATTTGCATCAGCCCTTTTTCTTCCTGTTGGACCTAAGTTTTCTCTTGGATAGCCTGCATGGCAGGGGGCTGGTGGGCTGCTGCGCTGTGCACTGCTGGCTGAAGGAGTGGAGGAACCGAGGTGTTTTGGAAACAGTACAGGCAACAGAGAGCTCCTGTCAGGGCTTTCACTTCCAGGGTCTAAACCACTTCTCATGTCTCTGCTGCTCTTTTGTTTCTGGGGCGTCTGGAACTGTCTATACCGCACTCGACAGCACGGGACAAGAGGTAGGTGTCAACAGCCCCAGCAGATTTGGCAGGGGTTCAGCGCTTTCCCCCCAGGTGCGAACAGCGGATGGGCTTTCGGATCGCCAGGAGATCTTTACTGCAAAGGCTGTTCCTCTGAAGCGCAGGCTGGCGTCAGCCTGCAACGTACCTCGTCTGCTGTCTTCAGCTTTTCAGGGACAGCTCTTTAAGGGCACCGTGGTTCTGTGCCTCAGGAACTGAACGCTTCCTGTGGCTATCCGCTTTCCAGCAGCCATTGCACCGAGGGGTTGATTAATGCCTGAAAAGGTGCCTGCAAATTCCTGGGGGGAGGTCCTGGTCCCCCTGGCATCAGGAAGAGCCTTGGTGCTTTCTGTGCTTGGGCTGATGCTTCACCCATCGCTTCCAAGGCCCATCGTAAGAGAACTGGTTTTTTACTTACTGTGTCTTGAGGACAGGTTGGTGCTCTCCACAGTGCTGTTGGTCCCCGGCTGCTACCATGTTACATCATCCCTGACTGGGCATTTGAATGGAGAGAAATCTGTAAAGAAATCGCAGCAATCCTTTGGGCCTGCTAAAAACTATAGTTTTTACTGCCAATGTGAATGTGTTGGTTTAGAAATTGTTACATCTCTGTTCCTCACTGTGCATGAAGTTGTGCTCTTACAGAGAATGTTGGTCTCGATATACAATTTAACTCTGTACATTTACAGCATGTAAAACTGCCTGTGGACCTGGCCATAGATTGGTTAGTAATACAGATCGTAAAATCTGAAGATCTGTCACAGTGAGAGGCCTCGGGAGAACCCCAGGGGTGGTCACAGATTCCCCTGTTGCTGTGAGGAATAAATAGCTTCGTTACGTCACTTAATTTTGGACACACTTTGTCCTTATTAACAACCAGCAAGAACGCAAGGAGGGCACTTTCTCCTTTCAGAGAAGGCCACACTAGCTCTGTCTTAGTTACTGAATATATTGATGCATCCACTCGCTTCTGAAGGCTGCCGTCATTCAGTCCCAATTTACCTTAACCACAGCTTCAGGCAGTAATACTGTTTAGCATTTTTTCCATCAGGTGTTTCATCTCCAAAGTGTGATGCAAGACCTAATGAAGGAGAGATTGTGTTTAGGACTCAGTTTTGTGCTTTAGTCATCCTGAAGCTGGTTGACACACACCTGACAGATGAGAAGACGTATCTCAAGACCAAAGCTCTCTCCAAAAGAATACAGCCGTGTTTAGGTCCAGTGTCGGTGACAGCCTGTTACAGCCCGTGGAGTGGTTGCAGTGAAGTGGGGGCCGGGGGGTTGAGAAGCAGCTCTTGAAGGAGAGTTAACACTGACAGTCCCTGTAGTGGCCCCTTTAAAGTGGCATCTTAACGTTTTTGAATATGGGCAAACACTGCCTGAAAATCTGGCTGGAAAACCAGGCCCGAGAGCGGAGGGGTGCTCTCTTTTGGGCCATGTCAAGAGCAGGACTGGGCAGAGGGGGAGGCTGGCCAGACTACGGGGGAGCAAGAGGCAGACTTGAAATAGCCCCGGGGCGTCGTCTCCCCAGCGGGCGCGTGTCGGGTAGGGGGGCTCTTCTGGGGTGGGTTTGTAGGAGCCCTTGGCCGGAGCTGAGCTGGAAGGCAGGGAGGGAAGCAGGGCTGAGCCCAGAGGGACGGGGCTGGCAGAAGCGGGCTCACGAGGAGGCCAGGACGAAAAGCTCGAGCAGGGCCCATGGCTGCCTGGGGGAAGGTGGCACTGGGCACAGGAGCCAGGCTGAGGCAGAGGCAGGCTGGCTACAGCGGTTCAGAGCAAAAGTGGTCATATTAGTGATAATTAGACAAGGTGGTGTCTTAGAGAATCCCTTTGCTCTTTGGGGCTACAGCTTCAGCTTTCTGATTTATCATTCCTGGCTGTCAGCAGATACATCTGAATCTCACGGGTAGTGTCTCATCCACCTGCAGTGCTGCACTTTACAGCTGCTCTGAGACAGAGGTCTGCAAGGGATCTAAAAGCCCTAAGCTCTGCTTATGACCCTGGGTGTATCCATAAAATACTGATGAATGGATTATTGTTTTTTAACCCAGAAAATAATTGCAAATCTAAACTGTGCTAAAGAATGGCATTCAGAGTTGCAAAATAAAAATTCAAGGCATTAGGAAGTGCTAGGGTCGTACTTTTTGTGTAACCTTAGTAATCTTTTTAGTACAGCATTTGCCACGTAACGTGCATTTGTGTTTTGTTTCAGTTATGCAGTCAAGAACACCAGCAATTGCTGAAATAATGATCAAAAATCACGATTGCTAAAGCATTACCAGCTGGTTTTATGTTTTCACAGCAATAAAATTACTTCCTGCTTGAAAGCGTGCATGAATAATAATACCGTGATACACTAAGGCCATTTGAAAAGAACCTAGATAGACCTAAAAATGGTAGACCATTTTGACAGATTTACAAGGCAAAATGTATTTGGCCATGTGTCCTGCAAGCAGCACCCAAGCTAGCAAAGAAATAGGGCGTTGTAGTGTGAGTTACTGACCTCTTACGTCTAATAACAAGACAGCTTGGCAGAGCTCTGCTATGTCATTCCAAACCCACTCCCTTCGTGTTCATTCTGATCTCGTACCACAGACTGCTCAAATGAATGGTTTTTAATGTCATTTCAGGTGGCCATAAAACAAATGAATCTCCAACAACAGCACAAAAAGGAACGAGCTCTTAACGAAAGCCTGGTGATGAGGGAAAATAGGAATCCAAATATTGTTAACTGTTTAGACAGGTAAGTAGTTCTGGTACTATCACATGAATGTTCATTTACGTACTGCAAGCCAAAGATTAAAAAACTTCTGGTCTCTGGCAGAAGATTGACCTCTTCATTATTTATCTACTCATATACAATTTCTGGGAGAAGATTGTGTTTTGTCTGCGTTAATCTTTTCTGGCATATATAGTTTGAAGACTGTTTTTAAAAATGTGCATCAGCCATGTCTTACTAAAACAACAGCCCATGAGTTCACTACCTCTGTGTTGTTTTGTTGTTGTTTTTGTTGTTGGGGTTTTTTTGTTCCTTTTTTTTTTAAATTGATCATATTTTCTCTGTCTTATGATAAGTGCTGATAAGTCCTCATAGAAATTATTTCCGTTGGGCTGTTCCCACTATTTTCCATTACTGTGGATGCCAGGAAGACTAGGTTCTTGTTTCCAGAAACACATCATTTGCCAGTTTTAAATTTTTTTTTCCTCTCTCTGTGTGTTTTTTATGTAAGGTTTTCCAAACTGTGGACCAATTTCTGTCCTCAGTGGTACACACCCTCCTACCATGGATGTCTATGAAAGTTGTGTTGCCTTGTTTCTGGAGTTAATCCTGGAATCTTTGCGTTAGGATGATGAACCAGATGATGTGCTATGTCCTAGTTCCAGATTTATCTTTGCTGTTGGTAAACTGCATTTTTCACTTGCTTGCCATCTAAGACATGTAATTTTTCACTCGCATGCCTTTCTCATTTAGGCTGCACAGATTCTAAGTCCTGTATAGCCTAGAAGGAACGTCTAGTCATTTTATTCTGTCTTCGTTTGAAAATGACCTGGAAACAAAAGCCACCAGCAGTCTTTTCCATGAGGTAATTTAGCTGTGCCTGTTCATCTCAGTGCCCTTGTTTTCTTCTTTCAGCCACCTGGTCGGTGATGAGCTCCGGGTGGTGATGGAATACATGGCTGGTGGCTGTTTAAGAGATGTTGTTACCCAGTTTTGTATGGATGAAGAGCAGATGGCAGCTGTCTGCAGGGAGGTGAGGGATCCCGCGTGTGCTTCCTCTTCCTTGGACAGGATGGTACTGGTGAACAGGTGGTAAGAACATGAGGGATTTCATCGTGAGAGCTTTGTTTCTGCGTTGCTTTATGATATGGAGAAGAAAGGGCACCTTAAGTGAACTGCCTGCCAGTATCGCTGCACTTACTGTCCTCTGTCATTACACTCTGAAACACTGTTACTGTGTTATCTTTTCTTTTTTTTTTTTTTTCTTTTTTTACTCTTCTCAGCTCTACCTCTTTAAACACGTGCCTGGAGCATGTCTGTACTGCATTCCTTGCCTGTAAAAGCAAACATGCTGGTGGCAGATTTTTAAAAGAACAGCAAAGAAAAATAGAGACTCATTTGTCAGAGTCCTCAGCTTAAAAGGATAGCATTCGACCCAAAATGGCATTTGCTTCTGAAAAATGACTAAGGTGCTATTTCCAAACCTGCTATAGAGCCTGACAATAAAATCTTTGTCCTGCAACCTCCCACCCAACAGTGATCCACTTCAAACCGAAGGAAGGGACTTTCTCATTTTTGGCAAAACATAGTTTGTCATACGGATGGAGATAGCACACTGATTGGGCAGCAGCCATCCTGCCTGTGCTTTCAGGGGCTAGTCTGTGACAGTAATGGACATTTCTCTTTCCAAACCTGATAAGCCTTTATTTGGAAAGTTATTACTTTAATAGTAAGTTGAAGCACCAAGCTATTCCTCTGGACAGCGCAATATTTGGGCGTTACTCACAATTAATCTAGAAATTAAATCTTTTAGAGGCATTTCCTTTCTTGTGTGGTGAAATCAGGTCATTAATTTTTACCCTCATGTTTGTTTTTTACGTATCAGTGCCTTCAAGCCCTGGATTTCCTTCATTTAAAGCAAGTGATTCACAGGGACATCAAAAGCAACAGCATTCTACTTGGCATGGACAGGTCTGTCAAATTGGGTGGGTATTCCTGGTCAGGCACAGCCTTCCCAGGCTGTGGCACGGGGCTGCTTTTGACTGATGGCCAGTTCCCCAAAAGGGATGCCTGTGGCAGTGCGCTGACCTCTGCTGCCAGCTCCGAGGACAGTTCCAACATGCAGAGAGGCATAGAAAGGAAAAAGGTGTCAAGAGTGGCTTTGGTTTGTGTGTGGCCCTTCCAGAGGGAGGCAGTTACAGTCTAACGGTTCAAGTCAATAAAAGCCACTGCAGAAAACTTGAGGGGTGTTATTAAGTGGCCAAATCAGTATTTCCGTGGCTACAGCACTGAGTAAACAGAGCATGGCAGCTTTTCCAGATAGATTCCACACCGTCTTCTCAGGTATAGAGTGGGGATTTCTTTTGCTCGCCTTCCTAATTCAAGCTGCCTTTAACACCACTTGTTTTTCTCCTCAGCTGATTTTGGCTTCTGTACTCGGATCATCCCTGAGCAGAGTTGACGGAGCACAATGCTCAGGACTCCATACTGGATGGCACCAGAAGTGATGAGAAAAGAAGCCTATGGCCCCAAGGTGGACATCTGGTCGCCTGGGGTCATGGCTATAGAGATGGTGGATGGAGAACCTCCTTACTTTAGTGAAGATCCTCTCAGGGTAAGGTGCACATAAAATCAGATACCAGTGTCTTTCAAATCTATCCCGTGTTTAGTCCCCCATGAGACAAAACCCGAGCCGCATCAGCTGGAACTAGTTCCCCCATGGGCCACTTCTAAAGCTGTCAGGGAGCGCAGCAGCATCTACTGTAGCTTTGGTGACGTCAAGGGGAGAACCTCCAAAGAGCAGTGACTTGTATCCAGTTCAGAAACATGCCATTTCTGCCTTCAACGGGGCTTGAAATACCTGGTATGTTTTTTGAACTCTCTTTGAGCTGTATCTCTGAGTGACAGCGATTTTTCAGCGGCAAGTTTCTCCAGTTGGGGAGTTTTTCTGAAAAGCATTCCAGCTGTGTCTGCAGGCAGAGAAGTCTTTTCAAACGGGTCAGTGCCGATGGCTTACCTGAGCCTTTCAGGAGGTGTCACTGCTTATAGAAATGCCATAATTATTCATTAGCAAATAACTTCCTGAAAATGTGTTTTAGCACAGAAACTTGTAGTAAATGAATGTATTTTTAATGATTTGAAGTTTTCAGCTTCATCCTCATTTCTTAACATGAAATGACCAGCTCTTATCCCAAATGGGTGTGTAATAGTGGAGGAATGTATATAAAGATAAAACCTCTTGACTGGTAGCTGGAACAAACTTAGATGCTGCACAGTTAATTCCTGATAGGGATGCAGGAATTTATGAGGAAATTAATTGTGACCCATGTGTATAGACACAGAATTTTTGTTAAGGCTGGAATTAAAATAGAGCATGATGCGTAGCTTTTCTCACAGCAGTAAGGCTGCACTCTCCCTACTCTACAGCACCCACAGTGCGTGCTGCAGGCTGAGAGAAGAAACAGCAGAAGGATCAGGACATACCCCCTGGCAGGCTACTTAAGAAAGGAATACAACAGCTACACCAGTGTCAATCCTCCACTCTGAACAAAGGTTCCTGAGTTTTCTTGGAAGACTTCTTTTGGTTTGGTAGGTGCCCCAAGGTTTTTCGTTCCAGTGCACACAGAAGGAGCAGCGTGCGCTGTGCCACCTCGTGAGGGGGGAGAAGAAGCAAACAGGTTTGGGTTCAGCCTGATGCTGAGTCAGCTGAGTGCACCGCAGCTGGCAGGGTGGCAGTAGGCCTGTGTCCCTGGTTTGGAGGCTGAAAATTCCAAGCTTCATTAACCTCAACTGTTAATTAGGGCTCCTCGAGAAGCTTCAGGTCGACTGTGAGGAAGGGAACTGGATTTCTTATCTCTGATCAAATTCACATTCAGCCATTCCTGCCCTTGCCCAGATTATTTGAGATGCTCTTTTTCTTCATACATGCCTCGTCTGCTGCGGGAGTTGAGATCAGCTTGAGCACTTGGAGCTTCAAGGCATCTTCAGGTGTCTGAGTCAACCTGCAGGAGGTTAAAATCAGGCACCTGGAGTTGGTCCCGTCTGTGTTCACTTCCTGGGCTCTTGGGCAGAGGCTGTTGCCCCTGAGCTGGGAACAGTGAACAGCTTGTGATGGACCGCCTGAAGTTCCCCAGTTCCCAGCTGTTTTTATGAAGGTGAATCATCCCCAGCAGGGACAGGATCCCTCTGCTGTTGTGTGTGGAATCACAGAGTGCAGTGAGAGCTCTCAGCTGCATCCAGACAGGAGAGCTGATAAGCAAGACCCGTCTTTACAGGTCAGGTTTTTAGCTGATGGCACACAGTAGGTGTTGGGTTTAATAGTCACATTTAGACCCCATCCAGGGAGTTCTGCGAAGCCTGGAAACCAAAGGATGCTCTTTCAAACTTTGCGTGTTTCAATAGTGCAAGGCACGCAGCAGCTTCCATTACCGACATGGATTGAAATACCGAAATATACTATAAGGGCATTAAAGGATCATTAATCGTAGAGTTAAAACCAGGCTTAATGTCGATGCGTTTGTTGTTTTCCATGTGCAGAGCAAACGCATCCCCTGTCGCTCAAGTTCTTCCCAGCCGATGCAGAACTCACAGGAATGAACCATTTTCCAGCCAAGAGTGACCTGGATATTTCTGTGACGGTGTTTGTTTTCTCTCACTGTGATTTCCTTCCACCAGGCGTATGCCTGGGGCCTGAGGGACAAATACTGGTGCGATAAATATCCTTTGAAATGCTGGTCGGACCTCCCCAGTTTCAGTTTTAAGAAAACCCAACAAACCAAATCCCAGGCATTTCTGTTTGCTTTTTCCTTTATTAACCACACTGCATCAATTTTCTTCAAACCTATAACATATTTTCCAAATGCTGTGAATCTTCTACAGTTTCAGGCTTCTAAATCATCCATATGTTGTTCCGTCATGTATCTGGGTGCCCTGGATAACTTTAGGGTCTCATTTTCACAGACTGCAGCTGTATGCCAAATCCATTCTTCTTTCTTGGTACGTTAAAGAAATCCATGAGCTTATTGCCCCTTTGCAGCTACTGCAAACACTTCTTTCCTTTGTACTGTACTTGCTTTTCTCTGCCAGCTGGATCACAGGAAAGCAAAAGAGACACGGCAAGAAGGTGCTTCAGCTTCCCCTAGATCTTTTTCTGTGGTCGTAGAACTGTTTAAAAGGTTCAGTACCCAGCTACAGATGACTCTGCTGATTGGAGTTCTGTGAAGAAAGGAGCAGCTGAAAGAGCTCCCTTTGTCCTGGCACTCCTGTTTCACAGCCAGGTGAATGGAGCCGGAATAAAATTCCCAAGGCTGGCATGGGTGCTGTGTTCCTTTACCGCAGGAGAAGGGACGTCCCTGGGGCAGCACCATTTAACCGCAGTGAGGACAGGCCCTCCGGCTCACCGCTGTGCCCGGTGCCTGAGGGCAGCTGCAGAGGGACGGGACAGGACTGATTTTGTGACACTTCTGTTGTGGGCAAAGTAGAGAAACTTCCTTTTATTGTTTTTCCTCTAGGATAGTTCATTTGCCTTTTTAGGCCTGGAAATTTTCCTCTACCTTTAAGAGGATAAGAGCAAAGTCCCTTTGGCCACCGTCTCTTTAAATGCCAGTAGCGCAGAGCTGTTCTTGTCATGGCGGACATTTGTATGGAAGACTCCTAGGCCTATT
This sequence comes from Leptosomus discolor, assembly GCF_034619465.1. Lineage (NCBI taxonomy): Eukaryota > Metazoa > Chordata > Aves > Leptosomiformes > Leptosomidae > Leptosomus > Leptosomus discolor. Next base: position 523,161 of record NW_028237739.1, on the reverse strand, counting down.
TCCATTATTATTGCTGTATATTTGGGACATATTCTGCAAGTTTAGGTGCAAACAGTTCAAAACGTTTGTCTTGCGTTTCTAAAGAACGTCTTACAAAAGCAGAATGAACTCATCTGTCCAGCTTCTCAGCATGTGAGACCTTGGTTCCAAGTGAACTGCCCCGGATAATGCTCGCCCCATGTTTTGCAAAATTCTGTTCTAATTCCTTGGCCTGAGGTCTGTCAGGAAGACTTGCTGATCTGGAATTTGGAGACTGCTGACATAGTTGCAGGTGGCTCCTGTCTGCCCAATAGTGTTTTTTCTTCCTAATAAAATTGTGCATACAGCTTACATGTCTGTGTTGGAAATGAGGTTCCAAATGCTTCTGTTTATCCAAGGAATAAGCTGATGGATCTAGTTTTTATTTCATCCATTTACCATTTTTATCTAGAACAGAGCAAAAATCTGGACTAGGTTTGTTTTAAGGAAGCTGTACTTTAGGGAGCAGTGAGCACTGCAGGGATGCATTTTATGTAATCATCCTTTGAAATAATACAGCTGGCCCGAATTCACTCTTTAAAATAGCCAGGAAAGCTGGTGTCGATGCATGGAGAAGCAAACTGTGCTTTTGCTGATGTAGTTCCTACTAATGAGGTCAGCCACTGCAATCAGCTGTCGAGGCAAGATCACGTTGATGTTGGAGTAGCTGTGGCTGCATTGGGGTTTGTTTTGTAGGTATAGAAAAATCATCTCTAACCCTCTGCCAGGGAAGAAACTGGCCCTGGAGACTGGACCTTAAAAAACAGGCTCCCTATGAGCAGCTCTGGGTAAGAAAGAAACAGGTGGAGTCTCGTGTTTCTTGTCTCTCTAGGCGATGGATCTGATAGTGACCAACAGGACACCAGAGCTGCAGAACCCCGAGCAACTGTGTGCTGAGTTTCAGGCCTTTTTGAGCTGCTGCCTGGAGGTGGACGTGGGCAGGCGAGGGTCTGCCCAGGACCTTCTGCCGATAAAACGCGAAGCGGCTGCAGGTGAAAGAGCTGCGCTGTGTCCTGGTTTTGTCATCAGCTGAACTCGAAGGCATCAGATGGAGCCCCCTCGTGTTAGTCTCCACTCTCGGTGCTTTTCAGCTGAAAAACAGGTGGAATCCTACAGTGGTTTGGGTTGGAAGGGACCATTGGAGGCCATCTAGACCAGCCCCCCTGCAGTGAGCAGGGACATCTTTAGCTGCATCAGGTTGCTCAGAGCCGCATCCAGCCTGACCTTGGATGTCTCCAAGGATGGGGCTTCTGCCACCTCTCTGGGCAGCCGGTGCCAGTGTTTCACCGCCCTCACGGTAAAAAATTTCTTCCCCATATCTAGTCTGAATCTGCCTTCTTATAGTTTAAAACCGTTACCCCTTGTCCTATTGCGACAGGCCCCGCTAAAAAGTCTGTCCCCATCTTCCGGATAAGCCCCTTTCAGCACTGGAAGGTGGCTGCAAGGACTCCCCGGCCTCTTCTCCTCTCCAGGCTGAGCAACCCCAGTTCTCTCAGCCAAATGCCTCCAGGGCTGGTGACTCAGCCACCTCCCTGGGCAGCCTGCTCCAGTGCTTGAGAAGGTTACCACTCCCCCTGTGCTGTGTCAGTTGAGTCGTTAGAATATGGATAAAGGAGTCTTCATAATCATCTTCTAGTGAACTTGGTGACTTAGTAGGTAGGGGCTGTTTTGAAGATGTCAGTGGTGAATGAGAATGTCGGAGAAGCCTATTGAAATGCACAATGGCAACCTCTCCCAACCTAGAAGAAAGCTAAAACATGACAAAATCAAGCTCGTTTGCATTGGAAGACCTTTGAAGAACTCGAACAGGGGGGGAAAAAGGAGATCTGGTAGAGGCCTCACATGCTGGCGCCACTCCCGAATAACAGCAAAGGTGAAAGAAGTCACAACTAGGAGGTGCGCAGGAGTTGAGGCCCATTCTGTAGACATGAAGTGCTGCAGAGCGAAGGGTGGGTGCGTTCCTGAAGGGGTGAGGGGAGAAGAGAAGGTGGGCTATTCCGTACTGCTTACGCTCCAGTTTTCACCAATTGCTTGTTGTAACCGGACAGCGGAGCCGAGGGTTTGATTCAGTGGAGTTACATTTGCAGTTCTGTCAGTCTGACTGTGAAGGCACTTAAAGGGTTTTGCTGGCTTTCATCGGTGAAAGAAGCGGCTGTTCGTGAGCGTAGCGATAAGCAGAACAAAGAGAAGGTAGATTTTGGACTTCAGTTATGGTGGTGTTCTTCAGGACTGTTGGGGAATTCCTTTTCTCCGTGCAGAATGATCTGTTGAATTGAACTGGGTGTAGGGGTGAAAACTCAGCGAGTGAATTTTGGAGTACTCTGCGCGTGAGAGAGAGAGAAAGCAAAAGGCAAGAGAGTTTTTAAGTCTGAATGTGAAGGTAGATGAGCAACCAAATCGGTTCTTAATAGGAGGGGAGGAATGGAACTGGAGTAGGTGATTAATCTCTTACTTTGTCCCTCGATGAATATTGTGGTGAAAAATACGGTCTATGGCAAACTGTCAGAGTGATGAGGTGTTCACGTCACCTTCTGTAACGTTTCTTCTCTTCTCTCGAGGTTCTTCCTGAACACCAATGAGGTGACATCTGTTTTTAAAAACTTGGGCATGATTGGATGGGGAACAACAGGGCAGTAAGTATTGTTGTTTTTTAATGAAGAGGCTAGGTACAGTAACTTACCTGTTCTTCTAATGGTTAAATATTTATTGGAAATTAAATTTTAAAATGAAAAAAAAAAATCTGCGTGTGCTAGTGGGTGTCTAAGAGTGTAATGAAAGAAAGCAAAGCTGCAGATACTGGTATTGCAGTTGGCATTCCAGGTCATCCAGTTAGTGTTTCAGTTCTGACATCTCGGTTTTACTTGTGCTTCACCCAACTGTTTCCCCGTGTCGCTGAAGAGATTTTTCTGTGCTGTGCTTTTCAGCTGTGGCTGGCGTTTAACGATACGATCCTGTGATTGTTCCCTAGGATCGGTGAGGTTGGAAAAGACCTTTAAAATCATCGGGTCCAACCGTAAAAGTAACACTGCCAAGTTTGCTGCTGAGCCATGTCCCTAAGCACCGCATCTACACGTTCATGGTACAAGTAATAGAGATGTTTATTGTTTCAGCAGTCACGTCATCTAAGTGTGACGTATGAGAGCAGCAGGAGGTCATTTTTTACAGCCTCTGTGTTCCTCGGGTAATTGCCTTTCCTCCTAAGTGAGGAAAAGGCAAAGGTTCTGGCAAGGTAGTGGATTCTAGCCTTTTACTGTCTTTCTTTTAACAATTTAAATGTGCGCTAGGGCATCCCAAATAACAAAATGTCTTGAGGAGCCAGCTGCCATGTGTCGTTCGTGTGCTCTGTTTGTGATGGGACAAGCATGAGAGAGAATTGGCTGCATCAGCTGCAGGAAGGGAAGGTCAAGCTATTCATACAAACACGAATCGAGTTATTTTGATAAGACCATTTTGCACTTTTTTAACGGGCAGCTTGACGTTTGAATAGAAAAGGGTTCCTTCTCAGTTAATTTTGAGAGAATTTATTCCAAGTTGTATTTTATTTACCTCAGGTTTAGAGCACAGCTTCCCCGTCAGTTAGGAAGTACCATCCTGCAGTATAGCCCACCTAGGATTCCACAGGAGAGAGAAGTCTCAGTCGTAGTTTCTCACATTAATAGTCCGAGTGATTTCTATCTGCAGTGGGTAAGTTTAGAAATAAGGTCTGTTTAAATAAAACTCTGAACAAACCTTTTAACGTTTGGCTACTTGTCGTCCACCTTAAATAAGCTACTGTCCGTCGCTTGTAACCGGTTTTAGGATTCCTGGAATTAGTAGGTGAGATGAATTCTTACAATCCTAGCTTGATTCCAGGAATTCTTAGAATTCCGGAAGGTTAACACATTTTGGTCAGTTTTGTTAGATGGTTAGTTCCTATGCGGGCATGCAGTGGTTTACTGTTTCAAGCAGAGATTGGACAGGGCAATATCCAACAATTGTCAGGCTCTTTGATTCACGTGAGGTGTTCCTAACCGCTGTGTCATGTTGGGGGAGGCCTAGGAAGTGCATTGCTAGAGAAAATGGCCCTTAAGAGAGCAACAGTACCACGGGGCAGGGGTGCGGGGGGTGTGGGGGTGTGTGTGTGTGATTTGTTTTTCTCCTTTTAGACAGACAGCCTGGATTCTCTGTCTCCTGCAAAGAAAATTCAGGAGGTGTATAGACATGAGCATGGGACAAACGTGGAGATGCTCTGCCCAGTTGAAGGCCAAGCCTGCGTGGCAAAGTGGGAAGATGGGAATTGGTACAGAGCGCAGATTCTAGGTGAAGTCTTGGTTCTTTCGCTCTAACGCTGGGTTGGGAAGTCAGATGTGGCTCTAGATCACGGGCTGTGAGCAGTAACAAAGCTGTTGTTTTCACTGAGCGTTCTTAGACTGGCGGGAGGTTCATAGAGTCAGTAGTACTAATGCATGTTATGACCTTTTGCTGTTACTGGAGTGGGTTATGCATTTTTACTTTTCTTTAAATCGAGAGAAGCGGTATACTTCATTTTCTATATATTATTGAAATTCTATGATCTAATTATTTTAAATAATTTTTCTCTTACTGCTACAGTTTGCACTACAGGTTTGTCTGTTAAGCCAACCTCTGAGCCTAGCTCGCGTGGGTCGCTTATTCCCCATGGCAATTCCGAAGGGGACTGGCCGTTCTTGTGCTGGCTCCTGTGCTGCCTGTGTGGGCAGCGCCGCGTGCCTGTGTGCTCGCGTGTCTCCTGGGCACATACTTGATGTGCCAGGGTCTCATGAAGTGGTTAGATGGAAGGGGACCAAACTGCGAACTCTGTCGTTGCAGGAACGTGACAGAGCTGACTCTCAAAGAACAGAGTTTTGGAACTGGGTTGTAGGACACTTGAAGCTGTGATATTTGGTGATTGTATGGTGTAAATGTGGGGTTTGCTCTGAAATTCGGGTGCTTTAACCTGTATCAGATACTCATTTTTTGTTTTAATAACTTGGGCTGTTTTTCTTGAAGGGCTGCCAAGTCATCAAGCAGTTTTGGTGAAATATGTTGACTTTGGCAATGTTGCCACCTTAACTCTTAAAGACATACGCAGAGTCAAAAAGGAGTTTCTGAGCTTTCCAGAAAAGGTAAATTAGAGCTCGCCTGGATTAAATACTCAAAATAAACAGAATCTGGGTGGATGGAAGAGGAAGGCGAGGGTTGTTAACGTTCAGAAGTAAATAAAATGTTAAGCCAGTTCCTTGTCACATTGAAAACCCGTTTAATTGGTTTTGGATCATCCAGTTTCATCCAGTTTTAAATGAAATCTGAGGCTGCCTTGGGGTGAGGAGGTGTCTGTATAGTGTGTGTGTGTTTAATTCAGATCCAATCAAATGGCGGTGACGTGGCAGCAGAAGCCGAGGTCACGCTGTCTCGTTGTCCTGCGTGAGCGCAAAGCAGAGGCTGTGACGGGGCTGTGGTGAGACGGCCTTGGTGCGTGATGGGAGATCGATAACTTGAGTCCTCCTGTAGGCGATCAGGTGCAGGCTGGCTGGCATTGAGCCCTGCAAAGGGGCAGACGAGTGGAACAGAGAAGCCAAGGCAAGATTTGGAGAAATGACTGAAGGTAAAATTCTGCTGTGTTCAATTTTTGGTAAGTTATCAAGTTTCTATTTCAGTATGATTGAATTGACTCAAACGTTGAAACATGCACTCTCGTGTTTTAGATAGTGTTTGTTGGAAGCGCTTGTGCTCGTACTTGTGACAGGTGGCCTGGAGTGAGAGTATCCCACCATGAGCCAGCTGGAGGAGACCTAACAGATGATGACTGCTGACAAAAGCTCTGGTTATGGCTCCTCTTACGGACCACACCAGCCTTGAGGGACATAAGTGTCCTGGTTTATTAAGAGGGGCCTGTTTCCAGAAGTGCTCGCTGTCCTTGACTCTTCTGACTTTACTGGTAGCTGGGAGTGGGATCGCTGCGGCTGTAAAGCATCGCAAAAAGAAGAAACAAGCAAGAAGAATTTCAGCTAACACATCTATGCCTTAGTAGGATTTTTCTCAACGCCATTTATTGTTAACCTGTAGCTCGTTATTTTTCAGCGCCTGGGGGATGGTGGTTTGGAGCCCGTCTCATAAATGAAATGACATGTAGCAGTTGGCTTTTTTGTACAAAAACATGGTGTAATTATTGGTGTATTTGAAGTTAAATTTTGTAGACACGTGCAAAGCTAAGCCTCTGCATTTTGTTGATGTTCAGAATCAATTGCTTTATAAACAAAATGTCATTTTACAGAATTCTGTCTCTTATAGTACCATTTGCCTCCAAAGCCGTCAGTAGTCTTTATACTGTCATTGGGTGGCTGTAGTTCTGTTTATATTATTCATTCACAGAAATTTTAGAGGCGAACGTCTTGTCTGTTGAACTCGTGGACTCCCCTGCTCCTCCTGGAAGAATCTTTAGTATTAACTGCCAGCTAGTTAAAGAAGACCTGGCGTCCTACATAACTGGGTAAGTACTCTGTGCGTAACGTAAAGTATGTGGAGATACTGAATTTGTGTAGTAAAGTTTCTGGCTTTAATATGTTGCCTCCAGTGACTGTAACTTACCACATTTGTGATAAATTCATGACAAGTCACATTCCTCAGCTGATGTGAGTTACAGAGTGTAACTCTGCAGTTTGGCGTGATCGAGTTCTCCAGCTGAATCTTGACCAACGTCATGTATTGGAATTGTAGTTGATGGAGAAGGTGGAGATGAAATGTCTGCATCGTACTTGTAGTGTGCTTAAGTGCCCAGTCCTCCCAAACTGGTTATCGTGAAGGTTCCCCTTCCCTTGTAGTAAGGAAAGAAATACCCCTTTTGTGTGTTGGACCTGCAGCTGAGGTGAGTCGTCTCTGTGGAAGGTCTGTTGTTGGAGAAGAAGTACTGAGGTAACCAGCTGTGATAGCCACAGACAGAAGGGTTGGGAAGCCTGCTGGGGGAGATGGGGCTGATAAGGAGATGACAGGGCTGCATTTAGTTTGTTGGCTTTTTGGAAGGCTAATCTGTGGGCTGTGTTTGTGAAAAACAGTCATTACTCTCTCGTGAATAACTCTTGAATAGGGATGAGAATAAGAAGATTGCTGTGCAGAAAATTTTGATTCCGAAAGGGAATTTCTGAATTTGCTTTTTTCAGGAGGAAGTAAGTAAGTGGATTTTCGTCTCTTAGCTCAGAAATACGACTAAGTCCTAGGAAGACTTTTCTTTACCGGTCACGCTTTTCAGTCAGGTTTTTGTCAAGTGAAGGAGCTTTATTGAAACCTGAACAGCAGAGTTGTTTTGTCACTGTCACTGGGGTGTTTTATTGTGTGGCAGCTGCAAACAAGCAGCCGTGTGACTTTACTGTAAGTGTCTAAAGTTGGTGGCTTGCCTAATGTGGATTTTTGTGGTCACTCGCTCACTGCCCCCTCCTTGGTTGGACTGGGGAGAAAACAGAAGAAAGAGGAGCAAGAAATCTCATGGGTCAACTTGACAGAAGACAGGGAAGTTGCTTACCGACTACTGTTGTGGGCAAAACAGACTCAATTTACCTTAGTTTATTGCTAATTAGCATAAATCCTTCAAGACTGGTGCAAGCATTGTACCCAAACAGTTACAGCAGCCCCCTCTCCCTTTCCCAGCGCAAGTTTGCTCCAAGCCCCTCTCCTCCCCTGATGCCCCGGCTCCCCTCAGTCCCTTCGGTGAGGCCATGGGCAGGGCAGGGGCTGGGGCCAGGACCAGCCGTTTCTCCCCGCTGCTCCTTCCTCCGTGCTCTTTGCTTCCCGTGCTTCAGCGTGGGCCCTCCGCAGGCCTCGGTCCCTTCAGGAGTGTGCCTCTGCCCCCCCCCAATACCCTCTGCTCTCCTGACCTTGGTTCCTTCTCCCTCTGTTCCCTCTGTTCTGTTCCCTCCTCTCTCTCCCTGGCGTTTCTGCCCTTCAGGAAAGGAGAGGTGCCACCGGCTCCCGTTAGGATTACTCTTCCGTGTTTAAGGTTGTTGTTGGGGGATGCCCAGGCCAGCCCTGAACTGGTAGAAGAGACTCTAAGCGGGAGAGCACAGCTCCGCTGAAGCTGGCTTGCTGGCCAGCAAACCTTAGTCACCTCGCTCTTGCGTTGGGATAGGAAGTAGTCCATGCAGAATTCCGGGGAGCAACCTTGGAGCCTGAAGTTCATTCCAAACAGATGGTTTTTGCTGATGGGTGTGCAGTGATACTGCTGTACTGGAGTTACTAGAGAGGGTGTTGGAGGACTCGTAACGTGTGCTTCACTTGGGAGAGCTCTCTGTGGCACGTTGCCTCTGTCCGTTTCCCAGTTCAGGCTGGTTGGACACACGGCAAGCGTTGCTTGTGAGCTTTGGTGTTCCTTTCTTCCCTGGTTCTACAAGGCGGCTGTTTTACCCGTTGGTTTCCAAACGCCTGCCCCAGGCAGGTTTGCAGAAATAACTGTGGGGCAGTGGGCAGTGGGTGAGTCAAAGCTTCAGGGAATTTCTCTCTGCCAGAGCAGTTTGTTTCCTTCCCGTGAAGGAAGGCATAGACGGGTGGTAGATCTCCGAGAACAGAGCTTCTTCCTGGCGGCCCAGCAGTGCCCACAGTTAAACTCACGCTTGCCGTCTCCTTTGGTCAGCGGTGGTTACCAGAAGCCAGTTCTTTTGTGTTCACAGCTTTTTGTTGGAGCTGCAGTCTCTTACGGCTCTAGCTGGCGCAGCTCACACAGGCTTGTCCTGAGCCGGGCTGTGGCTCAAAGTACCTACCAGCCACCTCTGGGTTGCTGCTGGGCTTTATTCTATCCGGTTCAGGCCATTTAAACAAGTTTTCGTCAAGGTGTTGCATGACCAGACTTCACTCGGGACTCTGCTGAGGACAGTGCTGGCACCGGTTGCGGTGCATTTGTATGCTCAGGGACTGCTAGAAAGGTAAATTAGGTAAATAAAGGCTGACGTTCGTCATCTTCACGTCTGGAAGGAATACTTACACATCTTAGAAGCAGAATGTTGCAGCTTTCACTCGGAGACAACACTGATCTCCCAGAAGCTTGATGTCGGTCATTTGATGTCTTTTAAGCCAGACGCAAACGTGAATGTTCAGCAGTCCGTTTGTGTCAGGCTTGCTTTTCTGCTGGCAGCCTGGACTGTGTAGTGCTGCCATCTCTCAGCAGAACGTGCAAGGATGCCTTCTGAAGGGGAATAAAAGCAAGGTACTCTCCCAAGTGTTTCAGCACTTAGAAATTATTTTGCCTTTTTTTGTCTGCTTTTCTAAGTTACTTGTTCTTCGCTCTTCTCCACGTTGAGTGATTCCCGTCATGTTGAACTGTTGGTTGAGCTCTTTTTTGTGTTGTCTCAAATGGCTTTAAACTTCCCGTTCCAATGACTTTATGCTCTTTACAGGTGCCCTGAAAGTACTGGTGTAAGGCCTAATGAAATATGGGATGTTCCTCTAGAAATTCCTGAAGCCTCGGAAGCTTTAAATCCTAGAGACGTGGAGTCCATGGATGGAGGAGATTTCAAATCCCTTTCTAAGCAGGAGCTACAAGCGAGAATTAGTCATGTTGTATCTCCCAGTAAAATCTTTCTACAGTGGCTGTCATCAGAAAGGACACTGAAAAGGTACTGAAATCCAAATGAATTTTCTCAAAGCATTCTTAGGACAAACTGGTGAAGTGTAGTTAGAGCAAACTCTGGTGCTGTGGGCTCCGCTGGCTTTGTTGGGGAAAGTCTAGGGCCAGAAGGCAGATTGGCACTATGTTGTGTTTTATTAAATATTTGGGATTCCAAATTAAGCACATGTCGAACTCCTATTTCTGGTCAGTTCTAGTGTAGTAAATGTTGGGGCCTGATAAATGCCACACTGTCCAGAAAGAGATGAAATCTTTCTGCTCTTTCTTTTCTCCTCCACATTCCCGTGTTAGAAATCTTGCTAAAGAATCCCGGTGTCTTGCATTGTAGAGCTTCAGTCAAGTTCGTTCTTTCCAGGTGCTTCTAATAGGCTGTTAGGAAAGTCTGAAGGCCTTTTCTAGACATGGTGTATCCATCCGCCTGCCTTTGGCAGGTGTTTAGGTACGGCATGTGTTTGGGAGCTCCACTTCAGGTATTTCTAACATGTCATGAAGAAAAACAACAATACTGTGTGTCTGTTAAACGGTCACTGAGACTGTCCTGTGTGCTAGTTGGGCAGTGGTGGGCTAAATACCCCTTCATTCGCCGGACAAAACGGGGCCACTAGAAACGTGGTTTCCTTGAATGTTAGTTTGCAGGAGAAGATGGCCACCACCTACAGAGAATCCCAGCCCCAGCCCGTGAAGTGGGAACGTGGCACGCACTGTGCTGTTTACAGCTGTGAGGTGAAACAGTGGCAGAGAGGTCGAGTAAGCAGGACTGTGCCTGACAGCTGTGCAGAGGTAAGCCTCTTGCCGGGGGAGGGTTCGTGCTTTGATTTCTAAAGGTTGTAAGCGTGCGCTGATTGAAATAATGTCAAATCTCTGCTGCTTACTTCTGTGTTAATACAGTCTCATCCAGCCTCCTGCTTTTGTCGAGAGGTCGGGTTCTGTTGTGCGTTGCTGCAGACAAGCTTCCTGTCTGATCAAAGCGCAGGTGCCTGTAGCAGGGGCCCGGCCGTGGCGGAGGGCTCAGGAGGTTGACTGTGCGGGTGTTTACGCGATGCTTTGCACCATGGCAGATTCCCAAGCTGCAGCCTAATGGTTTAGCTTAGATTCCAGCTGCGTGAGCCTGAGGGTCCCAGTAGTTCACACTTCATCCAAAGTAAACGAGGGAGCCAACTGAAGGGAGAGCAGCACCCCAGCGCCCATGCCGTCCTGCTGTTGCTTGGGCCCTAAACGGGCGGTGACGCCCTGGGCCGAGCAGGGGTAACGTTTTCCCCGGGAGCTTCTCCCACAGGGCGGCTTTAAACAGGCGTGTTGTTGCGCTCATTTGAAAAGAGGGAGGAGCACCAGAAGAGGCGTTTTGTGAATAGATAACCACTTGCCTCAAAAGTCAGAGTGGCTTTTTAATCCTGCAGATAATCCAGGGCTGGATTGCCATGGGTTCTCTCCCGCCCTCATCAGCTGATGCCCATGGGTGGTGGTAGTTGGGAGCAGCGGTGCGACCTTCTCTACTTGTGGTTTGTGTCGCCTGCTTTCTGAGGCAAAGAGCCCTCGAGCAGCTCTTTAACCACCTCGGAGTGAAAAGCGGGGGGTGGAGAGGAGCTGTTCCGCCGTTCCTCGGTTTACAAACTGAAATGCACCCGCGTAACTGGAGCACAGGAGAAGAACTTTTCTTACTCAAGTCACAGGCCCTGTAAAGTTGTTGGACCCCCTTTGAGCATGTTTGTGTGTGTTTTGTCCTCTCGGCCCGCTGTGGTGGTCACCGGTGTTGTGTGAGGAAGTACTTCAGCACAAAGGCCACTCAGTGAATCCTGGTACTGTTTGTTTGAATTTTGTTCACCTCTTCAGGCATGCTTTGAATTCTGTTCCTTACAGCAAAGAGTGAGAGGGGGGTTTTGTTCTGTTCTGTTGTGTTTCTTATCTGTAACAGGTAATGCTTTATGATTTTGGAGCTGAAAAAACAGTGGATATCAGCTGTCTAAGAAGACTCGAGGAAAATCTGAAGATCATTAGGCCATTGGCAACAGAATGTTCCTTGGCAGATATAAGGTAGCCTTTCCTTATACGGAGTAGCAGTCTTAGACACCTAATAATGCCATAACAGTATTTTTCTGTGTTAGCACTGATTATTTGGGATTTGGATGGGCTTTGCTTTTTGAATAAAGAAGAAACGGGATGGCAGCTGTGATTTGCTCTATTAAAAGGGTTTTTTTTTCCGAAGGGTTGAGCTACTTACCAGTAAAGCAGAAACGGGGCTATAGAAAGCAAGAAAGCATACTTATAGGATGAATTCTAAAATAGTGGGCAGATGGTAGAGGTTTTTCTGACTGCACTGAGTGCTTTTTTCCTTGTCTCAGAGTTTGAGATGAATGTGGTCTCGTGAAAACATGCAGGAGGTCAGAGAACCGGGGTATCGTCCCGTGCCTTTGTTTATGTGCCGTCTGTGCTGTGAAGAAAAAATAATCGTGTTTGTAAAACCTGTTCTCTGAATGAATATAAAAAGCCAATTTGCAGATGACGTATGGATTTTCCTTTGTTCTGTTCAGACAGGCGTCATCCTTCTGGACCTCCTGATGCTCCTCATTTTGAAGTTTTGGGGTTAGGTTTTTGAATTCTTCCTGTCGTGTAGATCCAGAGATGAATAACCATTTCTTTTTCCTGTTGACTGTAATGGAAACTGTCTTTTTTCCCCCTGACAGTTCAGGCAGTTTCAAAAAACATTCAAAAGCCGAGTAAAGGGCAGGGTTTGTGGTTAAGCTCAGGAGATGCCAACTTCTCTTGTACTAAAGGGATCGTAATTGTTCTGTGTCAGACCAGCAGGTGGAAGCCCGCAGTGGACAGCAACAGCATGCGAGTGTTTATCCTCTTACCTAGCTGGGGCACGAGTCAAAGTGATCCTACAGGTTTGTAACCAAACCCAGCAGGATTTGTAAACTTTCTGTCAGGTTGTCTCTTAATTTTTTATTTCTTTTTTTCTGACTGTTGTTACTCTTCAAAAAGTCCTGAATGGAGTTTGCTTAGATGGTGGTGTTTGCTGTGGGGAGAAAGGTGGTGTTTGCTGTGGGGAGAAAGGGGCTTTTTCTGTTTTCTGCTTTACTCTCGTTATTCCCTGGTGCGTTAGAGCAGTTTGGCCCCCGGGGCGGAAAGAAAAGAGTCTGAGCTACATTTAGTTACTGAAGAATAATATTTACATCTTTGGGATCACTGGATGCTGACAGCTTTTATGGACAGGTGAGCAAGATGCTCACGTTCTTGAGGAGAACAGTCTCAGCAGCCACTCTATTAGCTTTCAAGTTTGCTCGGAAATGGAAAGAACGAGTCCGATGCTGTACGAGCATCGTTAGTCACTGAGTGCTTGCACCGGTAAAAGAAAACGGAATTATTGTGGGGGTTGATGGATTCAGTGTCCGTTGGCAGCTGCCAGCGAGGCTTTACAGTGTGTCTGGAAGTGACAGCACTGGTGAGCACAGGTGGTTACAAGTGGGCTTAAAGCTCCTGCTGGAGGAAAACTGGTGTTTGGCAGCTCATGCAAGTGACAGAGCTGAGGGACTAAGCAAGGGTTTGTGCTGTGATTTGGTTTTTTTTTTAAATGACCTGTTTAGAACAGGTGGTAAAACGATGGGAACTGTGACACAGATCAAATGGTTTTTGTCTTCTGATGTGGGCACCAGTTGTTCAACGACGTCTGACTGGCGGCCAGTACCAGTACAATGGAAAACGCCGGTAGTTAGCGGAGCTGCACAGTGTAATATGTTGTCGATCTCTCTCATTTTCTCCAGGAAAGGGATGTGGCTGGTGCATTGCCTGTGAAAATTCTTTGCAAAGATGAAACAGGAGAATTGATTGATATTGCAGAGCAGCTTGTTGAAAAGGGTTTGGCTTTTCAAAACAGGAGGTTTGGATACTTTCCTTTTTATGTTCTTTCTGACTCTCATATTCGCATCGTGATAAGCTAATGAGTAAACCAGAAGTTTGCACTGTCCTCTACAGCACATGTGGCAGCTGAACTCCATCTGCAGTGAACTACTTGGATTATAACGTTCGTAGTTGTACCCAGTGCACGTTTCAGTTCTCTCAGTTGGTAGATGAGATGTTGGGCAGTATTTTAACAAGCATTTGCCATCTTGGTGTGTTTGGGTTTTGACTTCTGTTATTTTGTTCTTTTGCACTTTTCAAGTTCTTTGCCAGTTAATGTGTTGATATGCTTTGATTGAATCTGCTAGAACTCATAAAGCTGGTGTGGCTCGCTCAGTCTCCAAGGAACATCTTAAAGTACATTTAGAGCAAGGGAACACACGACTGGACGGCTGCGGTTCAGAAACGGCACGTGGGAAAACCAGCGCTGCTCTGGAGGACCACATCGCTGTTTCAGAGAGTGAAGAACAGTCGTGTAAAACACGTGTGTCACAGCGTCGTTCAGGAATGGGTGAAATCTATAAACCCCCCTTTATACCTGAAGCGAAGACTTTTCAAGCTGTAGTGAGTTGCGTTGGATGCGATGGAACTATTTATATAATACCCAAATCCTCCGGTAAGGTTCCAGAGAAGAAAATACGTTTGTGCCTGTGAATCTGCTGGCTTGGGTGCACCGGAACATGGCAGCTCTGTGTGCTGGTGTGCGCGTTCTGTGCCAGAGCCCGGCTCTGGGAGGTTCCTGCTGGGGAGGATTGCTGTTGGGAGGCGATGAGGCCTTTGGCGGGGGGGGCGAGGGGTGCATGCCCGTGCACCCCCTGCGCTGCAGCGGTGGGGAGAGCTCCGGCAGCTCCCTGGCAGAGGAAACCCTGATCCCCGGAGGAGTTGCTGTGCCCTGACACCCACCCCAACAGGCTCTCCCCTCCTTCCGCCCTCCCTAGAAATCCAGGAGGCCCAAGCACTTCGACAGGCGGCTTACTCACCTCTTCTCTGGGCAGTCTGGGGTGCGGCAGCGAGTGCTTGGCTTTGGAACGCGGAGCTGGTGGTACGTTTTGCCGCTGTTGAGGAAGGTGCAGGCCTAAAGATGCTTGGGAGTTAGCCTGGTTCTCAGCTACTGCTGGACTTTCCCCTTTCCGCGTGAGCTCAGTAACCAGTTTCCCGGTTTCCAGAGGGTCGTCTGGACGTGTGTTTGGTGGTGGTTCATGGTGTTCTGCTGCTGTCTCTGGCAATCTATTGCATTGCTCATGGAGAGGCTCTTGTACTAGTGCTGTCAAGGTGTCGATTGCAAAATTTACAGACTCTCCTTCTCTGAGAGTCCAGAAATACTAATGGCTTCCCAATTGGAAATGCAGTTTGCTTTTTGTTTTGAGCAGTAGCATGTTTGCATATGCTGGACGTCGAACATACAGATTGTGTCAGTGTTGGAAAATATTCTTTGGAGCAGCACGTGTGGTTTCTGTTTATACAGGTCTTCACCTGAATCTGCTGGGGTTTGGTGACTGAAATCATTTGCACTACTATGTTATAGACTGTTTTGAATTGATTTTTTTTATTCCTCCCCCCACCCCCAGAAACGGCACTAAACCAATTGATGACTGACATACAAAGTAACTTCCAGTGCCTTGGTCTTCTGCAACCGTACTGCTGGGCAAAGGGAGAAGCTTGTGTTGTAAGAGGACCAGATGCCATGTGGTATCGAGGTAGAGTTGTAGGACTCAGCAGTGCCTATCTCCAGGTAAGTTTGATTATATGGGGGGAGGGGGCATGTGCGTATGAACAGGCGCACGTGTATGTTAAAAAAAAAAAAAAAAAGGCAAATAATCCAGTCGTCTACCGTCAGTTTATGATCACACCTTTTTTTCATTCAGCTGACCTGACTTTCCAGATGCTCATTCTGCTTAAAAGTGTGGTAACTGTCCGGATGTTAACGTTTCTGTTAAAGATGAATTCTACGTACCTATCTCAGTTGTCACAATCTTTCCCGTAGTTTTCCTGGTGATGATAAATGTTCTTAAGTAAAAAGCTCCCCTTGATCCCCTGTAAGTAATCCCTTGCAGGTTTTTTCTTCTTTTGCTGTTGTTGTTACCATGTGTGGAACGCTTTGAAAATACTTGGGTTTAGCTTCCCCCCACCCAGAGAGTCGGGGCTGGCTGTGTGTTTTGAATGCTTTCTGCTGCACAGGTACAGAGCTCCTTTTTCGAATGAGCAGTTAATCCTACCTAAACTCTTGAGTCTGCTTGCCCTCTTTCAACGTAGATTTGCAAGTCTGACTCCAGCCTGGTTCACGCATTCTTTGTGTCTTTCACTTCTAAACTGCTGTGGGTTATTGCACAACACGTGGGGTCTCTTGCAAGACAAGTTTGGAAAGTGAACTTCTGACCTGCCATAGCGGTTTTTTAATCCTTTCCTTCATTTCCACCTCATCACATCACCTGCTCTCAGCAGACCGTTATTTTTTCCCCCAGAGAAGTGAATGCTGTCAATGAACGTGTTCTCTGAGTAAACTTGACTGAATTATTTCAGGAAAGCTTTTCTTTTCCTATAGGTACAGTACATAGACCATGGTTACATGGAGAGGGTTATTCCGTGTCTTCTGTATCCAGCCGCGCTGTATGCTGGTGTTCCTGCGTTTTGCATACCCTGTGAGCTCCACAAGACAGTACCGGTGAGCAACGGTGACTTGGAAGAGGTTTTAGCTGGTAGTTACTCAAACTGGTACGCTGTTGAGTCCCACCAAGGTTGAGGCTAGTTGCTGGCGTGTTTTCTTGCCTGCGAGGATGGGGAGAACAGCTGGAGGATGGTTTCAGCAAGGGAGGCTTTTACCAGGAGCTGCTGGATTACTTTATGAAGTGACCGTGCTTCAGGAGCAGCTGTCCTTGGAATTAAATCTTTGTGAGAGGGGACGCTGCGGTAGTTGGCAGGATGATACTCAGGAGTGGTAGTTTGTTTTGCAGTAGCAGCGAGAAGAAGGGGGGCCTGAATTTCTTAATGCAAAATAGCCAGAAAATTGTCAGTCTTCAAGTCCTGCAAAAGTTTCTGTCATTCTGCAGGTAGCTGTGAGGGAAACCCTCTGTTACCGCTGCTCAGCTCATGGGAGTGAGTGGTTTAGGGGTTTTGTTAGTCGGTAATTGGTATGTAAACAACGTTCTCAGGTGTCATCACACCTTAGTCCCATTTGAATGGTGCATTTAGTAAAGTGAATTACTGAAACGACTGGGTCACTTTTGAACTTGTTCTTAAAGAAAACCTTTTTATTGCTGGGAGCAGTTCAACGGATAGATTCAGACAGACAGGCTTATCGGCCTGCGGGTTGGGACGCAGACAGATATTGCAGGGAAACACAGAAGTCTTTAAAGTGTCCTGTGTTTCCTGTTGTCTGTTATCTCCGAGTGTAATTCTGTGTCTTTGGGTTCTGCTTTGGGTGATTGTGCACACAGACCTTGTTATGCCTGGGGTAAAGGTCAGCCTTGGCAAGCAGCGTCTCTTTCTAAGCCACTTCAACGTCTGAACTGGCTGGTGGGCTTTGTCACACGGAAAGTTTTAGTGTCCCAAAGAGCAGGTAACGTTTAAACTGTTGTAGACAACTCAAACCAGTGATGGGTGTTTTCAACCAAGTTTTTCAATGATAGTCGCCTATTTTCATGCCCCTGTGTTGAGGATGGTGTGGGGCTTAGTGTCAGCGTCTTAACGTGTGGCGATTTCTTGCTTTCACCCAACAGATCGGCAGTTTTTGGCAGCAAGGTGCAGTGGATTGCCTTCAAGAACTACTTACACATGAGGAGGTTGAAATCCATGTTCAGGTAGCTTAATGTATTCACGGGTGTGGAATGAGGCTTACTTTCTGTTATCTTGCTTTAATTTCCTTTTAACTTGCATCAGGAATAATAGGTGAAGGAGTACAGCAGTAAATGTGTTGCGTAGAAAGATCAAAATCCCGAACTGAAGTTTTCTCCCGTGACTTTACCTTTGTTATAGTTTTCAGGCCCGAAATGTGTCCTTTAGAGGTCAAAAATGCTTTTTGGTGCTGTTTGTATTCTGTGTTGTCGTTCTGACAAGCAACCTACCTACCAACAGCATAAATTCTTGTCAATTCAATTTTAAGTTATTAAAATTGGGCGTAATCGAGTATGGAGATGCTTAAATTAATGTATGACACTACAGGGAAACAGATAATCTGTATTGTCTGAAAACCTGCAATTTCAGATAATTTAATTTCTAATGGTATATTGTGGAAGAGAAGGGTTTATCGCTGAGTGAGCGAACGTGGGATGGTGTTTCGGTGTTGGACCGAGTGGTCGGGGCTGCCGTTCCAGGGACGGGCACGTTCCCATTTGTGTCGTTACCTGACGTTAACGACCATCCTTGGGGGTTTCGTCCTGTTGGCGAATGAGTGGGGCGCGCGTAGGACTGACAGGTTGGAACTTCCGGGTTGCTGTTTCTAAAACCTCAGTCACACTGTGCCTGTTCTAATCTTATTTTGTCCTGTGTAAGTAGGAATTACCAGATAACCCGTGGGGCAAATTGTCCGTCAGCCTGTGTTTTGGTGGAACGTCGCTTTCTTCCTTCATGGCACGTCAGAAGTTCTGTGTTGCTGAAGAGGGTCAGGACATAACAAAGCTGGTGAGCTTTTTTGTGTGTGTAGGTGTGTCTCTTGCTGCTGTCCCTCTGACATTAAAAAGACTGCTCAGTTGCTCGTCTCTGCTTCAGAGGATCGTTTTCCCCTTCAGAGGACGCTGCTGTCACTGCTGATGTAATCGTGGCGTGCATGGCAGTCATGCAGTTAGAAGAATCTCTCAGCGTGCGTTAGAACTGAGTAACGGTGAAACCCCAATGGTGAATCAGTCTCTTGTTGCATTTTGGTAAAGTCAGCACGTGACACGCGACTTTCTGCAAACTGTCTTGAAATGGGATTGTACCCTTAGAACAAAAATGAAATTTGGAAAACAGCCACCAAGCTGCGTAAGGCGGTTGTAAGCAAGGAGCGTTCGGAAAGCCCGGAATGCTCTCCGCAAGGCATGTAGCGTTAAGCAGACCCGATCCAGAAATAAGCGGTTCAGAAGAATGTGTAAGAAAATGAGTGTTGGAGGTGTTCATTTGTGGACCAGAAAAGGAGCAAGGCGTCCAGAGCTCGAGCTGGTTCCGGGAGCAGAGCCTCGGGAACAGCAGAAGGGGGAAGCCTGCAGCTCTGAGAATGTTCAGCCGCGATCAGCTCTGGGTTTAGCTGCAGAGAGGCTCAGCAGCCCTCCATCCTCACAAGCCAGCTGCTACGCTGCGTTGGCTGAAGGATACCGTTACTATGTAAAGTACAGCCATTACCCATGTTATTATTTTATAGTAACTTTACTTCCTTGCTTCACATGCGTGTTTTCGGGTAGGTAACCTGGTAAGGACTGTGGTCTGTTCTGGGAGTGTTGTCGTGCTGTTAACAGTGGTAATGAGCTGCTTATGCAGAGCCCGCTACACCGGTGTCTTGCTTCAGAGTGTGTTCCTGTCTGCGAGATGCGCTTCTGCTGAGCTGACAGGCGAGTTCAGGAGCTGGTCTTTGTTACCGTAGCACCATCCCAGCTTAGTCATTAGCCAGGAGATTCCCTGGCAGGCAGTAGGGTGTTGGAGAGCACCCCAGAACCCCAGGCGTGGTGAGCTCACGGCAGTGAGTCTCGTCTCGTTCTGGGTGAACGTGTGCACGTGAACGTGTCTTCGTGTGCATACGCGTAGGTACAGGTGCTGCCTTGTGCTCCTAGATTCAGGCCTGGGGGACTGTGACCTTGCTTCATTTGACAGACAAGTTTTTAATCTCTTTGTTCTGAGCTGAGGTTTAACTAACCGTCATTTCTAGAATTACTTTTTCTACAGCAGTTGACGACAAACCCTTTCCAAGCGTCTGAGCCAAAATAAGTCCCCAGTTCCTCCTACGGCCTGTTTTTGTATTTAACCGCGCTGCCTGTCAGCCCCTCCGTAGGGAGGTACTTGAGGTCTGCAGGTTTTAAGCTCATGATCTGAGCGAGCCCTTGGCCAGCCTGGTCCCTTGTAATCTGCCCCTGGAAATGGCAATGCTGGCTTTTGGAACAGTCCGTCAGCTCGGGTCGGAGGAGAGCTGCGCTTCAAACTGCTGTTGACACCCTGGGCACGTTCATTCAGTGAGCCCCTGCCTTCTGAATGACAGCCAAGGCCGTGCTGAACAGACTTGACGCACAGCCGTTTGTGATGGGACTGACTTGTAGTCGTCTGAGCGCTTCCAGCCTCACCAGGAGCTGTTCAGCCACCAGCCGTTCTAGGAGGGACCAGCGTCTCCTCAGGCAGAGGGAGAACCCTTTAGGCAGAAGCAGCAGCGTGCGAGGGGCTGGTTCCTTCTCCTCTGATTCCACCTGGGCTTCCCTGGAAGGGAGAGCAGATGCTGCAGTTGGTGTTGCAGCACTGCCGGCAGCGTTGCAGATCCCAGCACTGGGACTGCGAGGTGGTTGGGCCCTGCGGCTTGCAGGAAGGCTTATTCCTCCTGTCCCTGTTCCCCACTTTTACACAGGCAGTTAATTCCCTCTGGAACCGGTGATCTGTACGACTGAAAGACCTGCCCGATCCCCTGAGCTGTTGTTTCCTTGTTAGAAATTTATCAGGCCAGGCCTGGATGAAGGACGGGGCTGTCACGTGACTGTGGCCGTATGCTGAAGGCCAGCTGTGTGGGTCGTGGGTCCCGCCATCTGTGACACCAAGAAGACCTGTTCTGTGGCTGATGTTCGCAACAAGTCCAGTGGAAAGGCGTTCTGCAAACACCTGGGTAGAAAGCCCTTTCTGCTTTCCTTTTGTCAACAGGAGAGGGAAGTCTGCGGTACCCTGTCCGTGTCGGGGAAGTACAGAATCTGAGACTTGCCGGACTGTCACTTCGATCTTCCTCACCCTAAAGACGTCTTTAATGCCTCAGCCTACTGGCTGGGCTCATGTAGGCTGCTCAAGGCCAAAGCTTTGCGTGTGGTGAAGGAGGTACGAGGTGACACGCTGCCCTGCAGCCTGCCCTTTGCTTTCTTTGGATTGAATTCCTCGTGCTGAAAAGCGCTCCTGTGTTGCCTTATTAAGTGTGCAGTGTTAGGTGATGTGTGAATTATCTATTAAACATTCAGGGGTTTGGCTGTGGCTTCAAAGATGCATTAAGGAATGTGAGGCCTTTTCAGGTGTTTCAAGAACAGGCACAAAGGCGGAAAGGCAGAGGGACAGCCGTTTGAAATGGGTAGCTCCTTGAGAGGTCTTGGCAGGACACCTTTTTAGGGTCAGTGTTTGCAACTGGGCTGTCCACGCCCCGGTGTGGCAGATCTGGCAGTAAGCACCCTGCTGGCAGCGAGGAAGGGCTGGTAACACAACAGCAGAGCTGCGAGGGCAGTTTTTCTTTCAAAGACGCGCACGAGAGGTGACCAAGGTGCCCGGCTGAGCGATGTGCAGTGCTCTGTTGGGAACAAGCAGGAATTTCAGAGGAATCTTCAGAGCCAGGTGCAGTCAGGTGGCCCGTCACAATATTCCTGGTGATTTGGCAGAAATCTGGCACTTTGTGTGTGTCTGTGATCTAGTTAGATGTCCTTTCTTTACCGGTATTTATCAAGATGGGTTTGTTGGGTTTTTTAAGCTGTTTTATTTTGCAGTTATCGGTATCTGATTGCTTCCACTTTTTGTTTTGGGCAGAAGTAGATATTTGAAAAATAAATTATTTCAGAGAAATTGTGCCTTTTGTTACGTATGACATTAAAGTACGAGAGAGGACAGGAGCTGTACCCCGGAGCTATGGTCCAGCTGAGCTATGTGCTATCCATCCTTACTTTAAAGGCATAATGGAATGTGCCAAGGTTCATTTTGTCCTGAGCCAAGTGAGCGTACGGCACGTAGAGCTGAACCTGTACAGTATGAGGGTCTAGAAGACGACAGACCGGAGCGTGCTGTGCTGCCCAGACAATGGGCATCTGTACTCTGCAAAGTCTGTGATCTGTTTTGAACGTGGGATGATGCTGGCGGCTAAGGAGTCAAATTATCCTTTGCCTTTCTCGTAAGGGATAGCTTGCTCTGGCAAACTGCAGTAGCCTTGGGCACGGCATTCGGGTTAATCCGTGCCGGTAAATTGCTGTTATCTTCGTTTTTCTTTCTAAATATTTTCTCTCTTTAAAGGGAATGCCATATTCAGTGCACTTTTGAATTAACAGCAGCCAAGTTAGCAAGTCAGTGTGTTAGGACCATTTCAAAGATAGATGCTTTCTATTTTAAAAGTGTTAGTTAACTAGTTCTCTTCTGTTATCTTTTAGCTTAAGTTTTTGTTGGAAATGTTGATTAATATCTTTTTCGTCAAAGACATGCTGGTTACATTCTCAGATAACTCCTTTGTGCCAGGAATCATCCCAAAGCTAGTTTCCATTTTGTTACTAAACATGATGCCTGACCAAAACCTCTCTTGGTCTAGGAGCTACTCGAAGAAGACGTTCCTGGTTTGCCTTCGTACCTGTTGCCACCGCTACCTGTTCCAGGAGATCCCTTTCCTGTCAGAGTCACCCATGTGGTGTCCCCTGAGGAGGTACGTTTTGTGAACATCTTGGATCTGTTGCAGTCAGGAAATGTTGCAGTCCCGCCCTGCTGGTGAAAAGGGCGGGACAGCTAACAGTTTTAGGTGATAGAAAACAGTGGGTAAGGTGGCAAAAGGCTGCTGAGTTGTTGATGCAGATGGTTGTGCACTGCAGCTGTCTGCATGAACTCTTGCTTGAAATACCCTCTTCAGTGAGGGCGGAGAAATCCTGACCGTTTCCCTGAAAAGATAACTTTAAGAATTACAGTACTGCAGTCTGGTGCTTACCTTGTATCATCAGAAAATAGGTCATTGGATTTTCACTTGGTGGAACAATGGTGATTTATCTCTTCCTTGTCCTTCAAAGGTTAAATTACTGGAACATTGTAGAGTGAGGTGAACATTTTCTGCCTGTTACAGTTGTATTTTACATCTAAGTGATTGCTTTAAATTCAGCACCATGGCTTAACAGAAATTCACCCCACCAATTCGCGTGACTATAAGTATTTGGGGGCGGGGGGGATGGCCTAGGGTGTGCCTATCCGTTAGTACCCTGTACATTATCCGGGATTGATTTTCCAGGTAGGCAGCGATGAAGTTGTAACCAGAAGTCCAAGGGCAATCAAGAGAGACTTCAGGGTCTTGGGAGGAGCGGTGAAGGGATCAGGAACACAAGTAGTGTTCTCCTTTCCTTCCAGTTGCAGGGAGTGACGAGGGAAGAGACAGGAACAGCCATCAGATGAATACCTGGCTCCGAGCCCTGTGTCACTGGCAGAATTTTGGGGGTTTTGATCACAGGACCCCAGGCAAGTTGTTGTTGTTTTCTTACCGGAGAGGAATATAAAATGTTTTTGAAAACAAACCAACCCAACAAAACCCCGGGGTGGTGTTTGAGCTGTGGTTGCTCCTGAGCATTAGTCTGGGAAGTACATAGCCACGTGATGTCACATCGAAAAGGGATTGTTCGTGTAACGTTACAGGCCTTTGCTTGCAAAATTAAAATAAAGAAGAAAAAAAAGAGAATGGAAAAAATAATTGATTTTACTTTAAGATCTTAGAGTCAGGTCTCAAAATAAGTCTGTTGGGGTTTGGTTTGGTTTGGCTCTTTGTATACTGCCAAAAGAAAAAAAAAAAAAAAAAAATGAAAAATTTTACTTCACAAATTCCTCACGAAGTCTTTTTTAATGCGGTTGCATCTGATGATCGTTGTCTGGGCTTTGATTCTTCTGCATAGGCATAGGGGGAAAATCACACATCTGAGGGTTTTTAATTCTTGTAATGCCCAATTTAGAGGTTTCTATGAACTTGTCCTCTGGCCTTAACAGTAGTGGGGAGCTGTCAAGCCTGAAGGGCCCTGCTTTTGTAGCTGTAAGAATGGTAACACCTGCCTTGTCCAAATACTGCTGCTGTAACAGAAATAACCCATCCGTTCTAGTGAAATTGTTTTTGTCTTGATTCTCAAGGGAAAGAGGCTCCAAGTTAGACATCCTAATCGTATGTCTTGCATGTGTGGTTTTGTGATCTGGTTTTACAGTGCTATTAAATTAATAATTTGCTTTCAGTGCTGAGACTTGTTTTCGGAGTTTATGTTTTCTTCCGGGAAAAACAGAATAATCTTTCTTTTGCATGGTTAGACTTCCGTGGTACAGAAAGCTGTTTAATGATCTTTTCTCACTGAAATGTGCACCTGTCAGCAAGGAAGTTGATTAAAAATAAATACACCTTGTGCATGGTCTAAGTAGAGCCTGTCCCTCAGCACTGCCCCAGCAAAGACCCTTCGGATGAGAGGGGTGTCGTGAGCGCTGGCAGTTCCCACTGGCCCTCGGCCCTCACTCCAGCTGCACTTCCATGGCCAGGGAAACACCAGGTTTGGGCACACAGCCCCGCTGCTGGGGCAGGTGCTGCTGGCGGCAGCGGGGTGACCCGCCTCGTCCCGAGGAGCCAGCAGGGATCGGGGCTTGCGCTGGCAGGAGCGGGCCAGCCTGCAAGGAACGGCGTGCCGGTGGAGACGCCTGGGCTTGGTGCAGCGGGGCGATCCCGGGGGTTTTTAGGGCACAACCCCGTGCGGCTTCGGTTCAGGGAAGTGTTTCAGCGAGCCTGACCTTTAAATGATGCAAGTGCCCACACTGAGCTGAGCGTGGTTGCTCACACGCTCCCCATGAACTGGGAGTCCAGCATCATCCTGGTCAGCGCTCCTGACTGCCGAGCTGCACCGACTCCTCCCCGTTGCATCAACATCCAAAATGATTTTACTCTTCTGTGGCAAATCACTGCGCCTGGAGCAGCCCCCCCCCACGGCGGTATGACCGGAGCTTTGGTCGGAAGGGAAGAGCGATCGAGTGGGGGGTTTCACCGATCCCCCGCTGTGGCTCGTGGCCCTGCCCTGAAAAGCCCCGGCAGCGGCCAGGGGTTGCCAAAGTGTGGCGGAGATCAGGTCATCCCAGCGCGGCCAACCCCCCACCAACCGGCCTCGGCTGCAAAAGCCTGATCGCAGGGCTCAGTAGCCCGTTTGGCACTTGCCCCCCGCTCGTGAGGGAGGAGAAACCGCGCCCGGGGGGGCGACCACCAGCCCCCCCGCCCCCCCCCCGGTCCCGCCGGTGCCCTCCGGCGGCGCCTGGCACACGCGGAGGTGGCCGCGGGCCGTCGCGGGGCGAAGAAGCCGCCCCCGAGCGCCCGGTGCGGGCCCTGCCCCGCCCTGCCCAGACCCTCGGCCGCGACCACCGCCCCCGCCGCCGGCACCGCCCCTTCTGCGGCCCCCGCCCCGCCTCTCCGCTCGCCTCCGCGGCCCGAACCTGCCCCCGCCCAACGCGGCCGGGCCGGGGGTGTTCGGGGGGCGGGCGGGGGCGTTACGGCGAGTGGCAGCCGCCGGCCCGGCCCTCCGCGGCGAGGGGTCACCCCCACCCGAGCCCCGAAACCAGCCGGGGCTGGGGGGAGCACTCCAAGGCGCGACTGGGAGAAGTGGGGCTGCTGGAGTTGTTGGGGGAGGGGGCGGGGAGGTGAGGGGGAGGTGGATCCGTGACTTGGTTTCCCCTGTTGAGAAGGGCTGGGGTTTTGGGGGGGAAGCACCAGTGGGTCTGTGCCTCAGTTTCTCCAGTTGGGAGCTGGTTTGGGGCACCTTGGAGAGGTGGAGGATGAGTCCGTGCCTCAGTTTCCCCTGCTGACAGCAAAGTAGGATCCCATTTGCAGGGATGAGGGACTGACTTTTCCTCCCACCCCGTGCCTCAGTTTCCCCTTGACCGTGGGGCAGACCCCACCCCAAGGGCTAATTCTGAGGAGGTCCAGCCAGCAGCCTCCGGTCTGCCCAGTTTAACACTAAACAAACTCTCAGGGAAGGTGTGGTGCCGCATCCCGTGGGGTGCTGGCCGTGACACTGCCGCGTGCCTCAGTTTCCCCTGCAAGGCTCCTGGGAGCCCCGGCCTTGGTCCCCACTGAGCTCTGGGGCTTCTCACCCTTTTATTTCCCTTAAAATCTCCTTTTTTTTTTTTTTTTTTTTTTTTGTTTGGGCTTGTTTTGGTTTGGTTGTTTGTTTTTTAAGCTATTTAACCCAAGGGGGCAGTGGCCCTGCCTGCTGAGGCACGGGTGCATCCCCCGGGCTGGGGTGGCAGGGGCTGGGACACAGGTCTGTCCGCGTCCCCGTGCCTCAGTTTCCCCTGCCAACAATAAACGCTGCGTCCTGCGAGGCCGTGGCCTCCGCGTCATCTTTTGTGTCTCACCCTGCCTGGGTGGTCCCCCAGCACCAAGGCACCCATGGATGTGGGGGTGCAGGATGAGAGATACACCCTGGTTTGGGGGTGCAAGTTGTGGAATTAACCATATTTAGGGGTGCAGGGTGGGGGATTTAACTGGACTTGGGGGTGAAGGTGGGAATATAACCAGATTTTGGGGGTGCAGGGATGGGAGAAACAAAGATGCCGCAGTGTCCACCCCAACAGCCTGGCTCAGCGGCACCTGTGGGGGGGGTGTGTGCTGAGTGCCCTCTAGTGCTGCTTGAAACAGCCCCGAACTCCCCATTTCTTCTCTGTCCTTTCTGCTCTGTCTGGGTTTTCCTGCCTCTCTTCCCCTTTGGACCGGGGTCACACGGGGGAGGGGAAGAAGGGACTCACAACTGCCCATCCTCTTGTTTGTCACCCCCCAACATCCAGGCAGATGTTTCTTTTCCTTTTTCTCCTTTTCCTCCGCACATGGCATTAACATCTCTCCTTCTAATCCACATTTTTTCTCAGCGTTGGGGTTTCGGGAGCTGGGGGTGGATCAGGCCCCTGCAGCTCGCTCCTGCGCTGCCGCAATCGAACGTGCCCGGCACGGCTCAGGGCCCGCTGCCAGCCGCAGCCAAGCAGGGCATCACCGAAGGGACTGGCGACCTGGAGAAGAGACAGACCATAAGCTGCACCCATTCACCCCGTAACACTCCAGTCTGGCCAGTCCGTAAGCCTGATGGATGGTGGTGTTTAATTAATGGTTATAGCAAACTGACCGGTAATAGCCCGTCCCTGACAGCTCCATCCCGAGGGTACCCTCAGTGGTAACAGCAATACAGGCGGCCGCCTGTTGGTGGGTGGCGGCTTTGGGTGGTAAGGACCTGGTTTTTATGATTTCCGTAAGAGAAGAGATGGTTGTACTGGTCCTTTGCAGCCATCGCATGGAAAGGGATCTCTCTTGGTAGCAGTGGAGGTGGTGTGTGGACTGACCATGGCTACAGCTGTTAGAACTGCCTCTGGAGACCAGGCAGGGCAAGCCCAGAGAAAGTGGTTTAGTATTTTACCCACTCCTGAGTGCATCCGAAGTGACAATGGGCCACACTTTATGGCCACAGCGGTGCAGCACTGGGCTCGAGGGGAGGGCATCAGGTGGGTGTTCATCCACGGTCTCATACTCAGGCTGACCATGCAGTCGAATGAACCCGTGGTTTGATTGAAAGATGTGCCGATGTCTGACACCGTAACTGGGATGTACAGCCACCACAGGCGGTCTTTATTGACAAGAACCGCTGGGGGCATCATGGAAACCCCAAAATTCGAGCGTTTTGTCCTATGGGACCATTAATGGGCATCGCCCCTGTACCAGATGATAAAAGGGACACTGTGGACATACGTGGGCCAACCTGTAATGGTGAGGCTGCCCTCCCTCGGCATTGTGCCCATGACCCTGGCGAAACCCAGAGGCATATTTGCCTGGGAAGCCCTGGATGGGAGTGGGAAATCCACCGTATTGGTGCCGGTGGATAATCCCTGACTTCTAACCCTGAAGCCCAGTTTCCAAGCTGAGGCCAGCCGTGTTGTCTCACAGGGACAGTGGATCGCCCTGGTGTCCCTGCTGGCCGTGGTGACAACTAGGACCTGGATGACCATGTGGTGGCAAAAATGCCAGTGGGATTCACCTGAGCGATGAACTTATTCCTTCCTACCTGCTCATGACACCGTGGAGTGGGGACTGGAATGGCACTACCCTGCGTTTCAACATTCCCAGGGCAACAGCTGAGTGTGGTGCTCAGTGGAACACAATGCTGTGTGACCAAAGGAGAAGGAGTGTGTGGAATAGGGCTGCATCCACATCCGAGATGTATCGATTCCACCTCGGGATCAGAGCAACGAAATGAAGAAAGTGGTAAAAGGCTGGGAGGCAGTTGTTGCTGTACCAGGGACTAATGGGTCGGGGAAAGTTTTGGAATGTTTGGATTTTAATAGGTGACTGCAGTTATGATTATTGTAATTTGTATTGTAATAAGCCAGAGTAGGCGTGCAGTACTGAAACCTGTTAACGGTAGAGTGCACCCCCTTGAAACCTGTTCTGTCCGTGTTGGACAGAAGGATAATTGAGGAATGACGATCCACAGCGAGCACGAAAGCTCCCCGAGGTCACGCTCGCTTTTAACGCTGGAGGCAAGAGGTGGCTGCACGACCGCTCCCAGGAAACCAGTTGAGTAACGGCTGTGGTCATGGGTGGGTTGTGGCAGATGCACCCGCCCTGGCAAAGAGCCAACATTGACAGGGACTTGCCAAAGACAACGATCGGAGTTCAGCCGGTAAGATCTGATCATGGTGTTTACCTCACGGTTTTGGCACTTGGCCCCAGCTCATGAGAGCTGACCCCAGCCCGAGCCGAGGGGGCGCAGCCGGAGCCCAACCAAGAGGTGCTGGGAGCCACTCCGGGCCTCCGGGGAGCAGCGGGGCTGCGGCCAGGGACTCTCCCGGGGGCTGGGACGTGCCCGAGGGCGCTGCCTGGGGCTGAGGGCCCTCACCACCCGGGGGCCTTAGGTGAGTGGAGACCCCGCAGATTCTGTCCGTGAGCAAGCCCTCGCCCGTCGGTGAGTGGTTGCAGGGTCGGGGCACCGGGCGTGGGCCGGTTCCCCCTCTGTGAGTGGGGTCATCGTGCCGAAAGGATCGATGGTGAAACTTGGACATTCTTGGGCCAAGCCGCGGAGTGTGATATTCCCAGCTGACCCCGAGCTGTACTGCACTCTGGCGGAGTGCTGGCTGCGTGGGGTGGGAATAAATCCCCGTTCTGAGCGGCTGCTCCGTCCGGTTTGTAGGTACCTCCAGGACATGGGAATGCTGGGTCCCCCTTGTGCTCCCCAAACTCCTGCCCCCCCCCCCCCCCCCCCAGCGAGCGCTCAGCTGGGGCTGTCGCTGCCCCAGGCACAAGCACCTTGTAAAGAGCTGAATTAGTTCTGTGATTCCTTGCTGTAGGCAGCATTCAGGCTTTGTGAACCTTCATCCATTGCCTCACACCTTGGCATGGGTGACTCAAGGCAGTCGAGCACCGTGCTACAACACAGTGTTAATCGATCGGAGTCTTTTCTAATCTTTTTCCCATTTCCACTTTCAAGCAGCAGTTTATTAGTTCAGTGCTCTGTAGTTTAGAGGGGGGTTTCAAATCCTCAGCTGTCAGTGAAAAATCCATCAAACAGCTGAGGTAGATTACCTTATTTTAGTCATCTAAGAAAAAAGAATCTTCAAGGTAAAAGGTTGTGCTGTTGGAATCCCTGCCGTGGTGAAACACAGCAGAGGGCTGGCTTTAAGAGTGCGGCTGTCGGTTTACTTGGTGCTTGACTTCCTCTGCAGTTCGCCTCAGGCCATTCTTCTTCCCTCCTCATCTGATTTTCTCTCCCCCTCGGAGTTCAGAGGCAGCAGCATTAGCAGCCCCCAAAGTCTGCTCTGCCAACCACTCTTCTATGTTCATGAGCCAGGACAGGGGAGACGGGGGGACAGGTTCATGCTCCGAGCTTCTCAGCAACGGGGGAGGAAGCACAGCACAGCTCAGCTCAGACCCTTCTTCCACCTCACGGGCACTTTGAAGCTGACCTGTCTTCTGAACTCCTGCAGTACCTACAAGCTCAGTGCTGCTGCCAGTGTCTGCTCCAGCTCTCCAGTGCAGTGGGTGCTGGGAAATGCCACCCTCTCACCCGGCAGAAGGCACTGGCTTCCTTCCCCTTGTCCCCCTGCTCCTCCTCAGGGCAAGTGAGCTCTGCCCTCACTGGGCCTGTGCATTGTTACCCCAGGGGCACCCCAGCTTGCAGCAGTGAGACTTGCGCTCACTCACAGCTGGGAGGGGCTTGGGGGGGCAGTTCCTGGCAGTCCTGAACGGCAGCTCGTAGCCAATGCCGGGCTAAGTCCCTTTCATGATCATCAATAAGCAAGTCCTGTTTGGGTTTGGTTTTTTTTAAATGATAATAAGGAAAGTGACACATGACGTGCGGAAAAGACTCTACAACCTGCAAGGTTACACAGTAGGTGTGTTTATTGCGTGCAGATGCACGGGGGATCGCTCCTCCACACACGGGCATACCCACCATGGCCGCTTGTCCAGAATTTATACAGTTAAAACATCACCTATTTCGAAACGCCTGTACATATTTGTGATCTATCCCCGAAAAGGCAGTTCCTTCTGGTCACTCCATTTCTATAATCTCCACCTCGGGCTCCTCCTCGGGGCGCTTGCACAGTTCCTCCTGGTGGTTCTGGGCAGGGGTCTTCAGGGATGAAGGCCATAGGTCTTCCTCGCTGTGTACTCCTCGCCTCTCCCCTGGAATCTCTAATTTGGCTGAGCTTGCAGTCCCAGACCGGTTTCAGCCTGGTCTGTCCTTGTGTGCACACCTGGCTATCTCCTCTTTGTTCTTGTTTAGAGATGGATGTTAGCGAGCCCTCCTTAGCCCTTAGCTCCTCCTGCCTTTGACGCCTTTGAGCCATGAATTATGTCCTTGTTTCTGTCCTTTCTGTTTCCCTTATCAGCTTCTTTCTCAAGCAATTTGCAGGGGTTAGTGACTAATTGCTTACTTGCCTGTATGTTAGTTCTGGGAAGCAAGTTTTAATAGTTTTAGCTTTTTCTATGTAGCTCCCTATTAATATTTTCGATATATCTTTGGTTATAAAATATATTTTCTATATGGCCCCCTATCAATTCCCCCCTTTTCTGTTGAGTTAAGTGAATTCTTTTACTACAGCCGAACACAATGTTCCTCTATCTAACATTTTTAAAATACTTATTAGACTCAAGCTTCCGTCGTCATTGGTTCTTTTTCAATTCATTGTAGGAATCCCCTGTCTTTTGAAAACACCATAAACTACATCAGACTGTTATACAAAGGACTATAAACAAAAGGATAATTGTTATCATTGTGACAAACAATTGCTTTAACCATGTTAGATTTGACAACCAAGAGGTTAGCTTTACCCACAGCTTAGAAAAATCCCAGGAGGTGCTTTCTTCACACAGGTGTAGTGAATCCAGGCACTTTGTTCCCTGAGCCTAATTGCCGTGAAAGAGGTGAGAAGCACTTGATATGCTCCTTCCCACTGTGGCTCCAAAGTTTTCTCTGTAAGAAACTTAACACACACCTAGTCTCCAGGCTGTATGTTAGGCACTGGCCCATCCAAACCCCTGCATCGGGTTCCAAACAGCGGTTTCCCAGTTTTACAAAGCTGTTTCCCTAATGGCACCATATAGGAAGTCATCAGTTCTTCACCAATTTGTGAAGAGGTTCCCTTTTGTACCGCATATAGGTCGTCCATATAGAATTTCAAATGGGCTTAGCTCTTCCTTAGCTCGGGGTCTAGTTCGTATCCATAGCATTGCTAGGGGTAGAGATTGTGGCCAGGCCCAATTGGTTTCTTGTCCTAATTTAACAATCTGTTGTTTAATCAAGTGATTCATTTTCTCCACCTGGCCACTGGTTTGTGGCCAGTATGGAGTGTGTAGTTGCCAGTCTGTCCCTAGATGGTGGCTTATTTTTGGCACAACTTTGGAGATAAAGTGCGGCCCTCTATCTAAGGACGTCACCGCTGGGACTCCAAACCTGGGTATGATTTCTTGTAGCAACACCTTGGTCACCTCTCGAGCTTTAGCTGTTCTGCATGGGAAGGCTTCTGGCCAGCCTGAAAAGGTATCAGTTGGTACAAGCAAGTATTTACACCCTCCTTTTCTAGGAAGTTCCGCAAAATCAATTTGCCAGTGTTGTCCCGGACAATTCCCTTTCCCAATTTGGCCCATTTCTGGTTTGGGGACAATTTTTGGATTAGTCTGGAGGCAAAGGTCGCATTGCTGAGTCACTTGTCTGACAGTGGTGTATAAATTTCGAGCCGTCCCGTGTCTGATAAGGTATTTGTGTAATGCCTCCGCCCCCCAGTGTCCCTTCTTGTGTTCCTCCCGGACCAATGGCCAAACCATATAAGAGGGGACTATGAGTTTCCCATGTGACGTTACAGCCCACCCGTCCTCATTGGATGTTCCTTCCAAATCTGTGATTAACTTTTGATCCTCCTTAGTGTATTCTGGCTTACCTTCTAGGGTTATCTGTCCGTCTGGGACTAGTGCTCCTTCCCCACCTTTACCATTTCTTTAGCTGCCTGTTTTGCCTCTCTGTCCGCCAGTTCGTTTCCTCTTTCCAATTCAGGGCTCACTTTCTGGTGTGCCCTGATGTGCATAATCGCCACCTTTTCAGGAAGTTGGATTGCATTTAAAAGTCTTAAAATTTCCTTTGCGTGCTTGATAGTCTTTCTTTGGGAGTTCAACAGTCCTCGCTCCTTCTAAATTGCTCCGTGGGCATCTACCACTCCAAAGATGTATTTAGAATCAGTCCAAATATTCACAGCCTTTCCTTCGGCCCTCTCCAGGGCCCGAGTGAGGGCTATGATCTCGGCCTTTTGCGCTGAGGTGTCAGCAGGTAGTGGTCCAGATTCTATTACCTTTTCAGCAGTGGTGATGGCGTAGCCGGAATGTTGTTTTCTGCCCAGAACATAGCTGCTCATATCTGTGAAGCAGTGCTCTACCCCATCCATGGGGGCATCTTTGAGGTCGATGCGGCTAGAGTACGTGGCCTCAATCGTCTCGAGGCAGTCGTGGTCCACTGGTTCTCCAGTCTTCCCACTAAGAAATCAAGCTGGGTTGACAGTGTAACTGCCATGGAAACATGTCACAAATAATAGTTGCTGTTGTTTACCATGGAAACGCTCTCAAAATTGTAGGTGCCATGGAATGCCATGGAACACTCTGGAAATCCTATTTGCCATGGAGTGCCCTAGAAACGCACTGGAACTATAGTTGCCATGGCATTCCATAGAACGGTGCAGAACTTCTATTTGCCATGCAATGCCATGGTATGCTCTTGAACTTCTAGATGCTATGGAATGTCATGGAAACACATCACAAGTAATACTTGCTGTTAAATGCCATAGAAACGCTCTGAAAGTTCTAGTTGCAGTTAAATGCCATGGAACCCTCCGTAACTCCTAGTAGCCATGGAATGACGGAGAAACACTCTGGAACTTCTAGTTGCCATGGAATGCTATGGAACGCTCTGGAAGTACTAGTTGCGAGGTAGTGCCATAGAAACACTCCGGAAATATTAGTTGCCATGGAATGCTCAGGAACGCTCTGGAAATTCTAGTTTCCATGGAATGTAGTGGAAGGCTGTGGAACTTGTAGATGCAATGGAATGTCATGGAAACACACCACAAATAGTAGCTGCCACGGAATGGCATAGAAACGCATTGGAACTACTACTGACCATGCAATGCTATGGAACGTTCTGGAATATCTAGTTTCCATGGAATGCCATGGAACACAATGGAATTTCTAGTTGCCATTGAATATCATGAAATGCTGCAGAACTTTTAGTTGAAATGGAATATCACGGCAACACATCTCAAATAATAGTTGCCATGGAATGCCATAGAAACGCTCTGGAACTACTAGTTACCATGTAATTTTATGGAACACACTGGAACTTCTAGTTGCCATGCAATGCCATAAAACGGTGCAAAACTTCTAGTTGTCATATAATACCATAAAAACGCTCTGGAATTAATAGTTGCCAAGAAATGACATGGAACACTCAGGAACTCCTAGTTGCCATGGAAAGTCATGGAAACACATGGCAAATAATAGTTGCATTGAATGACATAGAAACGCTCTCAAAATTCTAGTTGCCATGGAATGCAGTGGAACCCTCCGGAACTCCTAGTTACCACAGAATGACGTAGAAACACTCTGGAACTTCTAGTGTCCATGGAATGCTATGGAATCCTCTGGAACTTCTAGTTGCCGTGGAATGCCATGGAACACTGCGGAACTCCTCGTTGCCATCAAAATGCCATAGAAATGCTCTGGAAATACTAGTTGGCATGGAATGCCACGGAACACTGCGGATCTTCTAGTTGCCATGGAATGTCATGGAAACACATTGCAAATAATAGTTGCCATGGAATGCCATAGAAATGCTCTGGAACTACTAGTTGCCATGGAATGCCATGGAATGCTCTGCAATTTCTTGTTGCCATGGAATGCCATGGAATGCTCTGGAACTCCTAGTTGCCATGGAATGCATGGGACACTGCGGAATTCCTAGTTGCCATGGAACCCCATAGAAATGCTCTGGAAATACTAGTTGCCATGGAATGCCAGATAAATCCTCTGAAAATATTAGTTGCCATGGAATGTCATAAAAATGCTTTGGAAATACTGGTTGCCATGGAATGACAAATAAACCCTCTGAAAATATTAGTTGCCATGAACTGCCATAGAAATGCTCTGGAACTACCAGTTGCCATGGAATGCTATCGAACACTATAAAACTTCTAATTGCCATGGAATACCAAATAAAGGCTCTGGAACAACTAGTTGCCATGGAATTCTATAAAACGCTCTGGAACTTCTAGTCGCCATGGAATGCCATGGAATGCTTCAGAACTTCTAGATGCTACGGAATGTCATGGAAACACATCGCAAACAATACCTGCTGTTAAACGCCATAGAAAGGCTCTCAAAATTCTAGTTGGCCTAAAATACCATGGAACCCTCCAGAACTCATAGTTGAAATGGAATGACGTAGAAACACTCTGGAAATTCTATTTGCCAGGAATGCCATAGAAACGCTCTGTAAGTACTAGTTGCCATGGAATGGCATGGAACACTCTGGAACTTCTAGTTGCCTTGGAATGCCATGGATCAATCTGGAACTTCTAGTTGCCATGGAATGCCATAGAAACGCTCTGGAACTACTAGTTGTCATGGAATGCCATGGAACGCTCTGGAAGTCCTAGTTTCCACGGAATGCCATAAAAACACTTTGGAACTACTAGTTTCCAGGTAGTGCCATAGAAACGCTTTGGCACTACTGGTTGATATGGAATGGAATGGAACGCTCTTGAACTTTTAGTTGCCATGGAATGCCAAATAAACCCTCTGAAACTATTAGTTCCCATGGAATGCCCTAGAAACGCTCTAGATATACTAGTTGCCATGGAATGCCATGGAACACTCTGCAAATTCTAGTACCTATTGAATGCCAAATAAACCCTCTGAAAATACTAGTTGCCATGGAATGCCATGGAATGCTCTGGAACTTCTAATTGTCATGGAATGCCATTGAAACGCCCCTTAATTACTAGTTGCCATGGAATGCTGCGGAACGCTCCGGAACTCCTAGTTACCATGGAATGCCATAGAAAGGCTCTGGAACTACTAGTTGCCATGGAATGGCTATGGAAACACATCACAAATAATAGTTGCCGATGAATGCCACAGAAACCCTCTCAAAATTGTAGTTGTCATGGAATGCCATGTAATGCTTTTGAAATTCTACTTACCATGGAATATAATGGAACGATCCAGAACTTCTAATTCTAATGGAATGTCACGGAAACACATTGCAAATAAGAGTTGCCATGGAATGCCATAGAAACTCCCTGGAACTACTAGTTGCCATGGAATGCCATGAAATGCTGCAGAAATTCTAGTTCCATGGAATGCCATAGAAACGCTCTGGAACTACTAGTTGCCATGGAATGGCTATGGAACGCTCTGGAACTTCTAGTTGGTATGGAATGCAATCGAAAATTTCTGGAACTTCAAATTGCCACCTAATACCATAAAAACCTCTGGAACTACTACTTGCCATTGAATGGAATGGAACGCTTGGAATTTCTAGTTGCCATGGAACTCAATGGAACGCTCCGGAACTTCTAGTTGCCATGGTATGCAATAGAAATGCACTGGAACTCCTAGTTGCCATGGAATGCCATAGAAACTCCCTGGAACTACTAGTTGCCATGGAATGCCATCGGATGCTGCAGAAATTCTAGTTGCCATGGAATGCCATAGAAACACTCTGGAACTACAAGTTTGCACGGAACGCTATGGAAGACACTGGAACTTCTAGTTGCCATGGAATGCAATGAAACGGTCCGGAACTTCTAGTTGCCATGGAAAGCCATAGAAATTCTCTGGAACTTCTAGTGGCCACCTAATACCATAAAAAACTCTGGAACTACTACTTGCCCTTGATTGGTATGAAACGCTCTGGAACTTCTAGTTGCCATGGAATGCCATGGAACGCTCTGAAACTCCTAGTTGCCATGGAATGTCATGGAAACACATCCCAAATAATAGTGTCCATGGAATGGTATGGAACGCTCCGGTACTTATAATTGCCATGGTATACAATAGAAACGCACTGGAACTCCCGATTGCCATGGAATGCCATAGAAAAGCTCTGGAACTACTAGTTGCCATGGAATGCAGTGGAACGCTCTGAGACTCCTAGTTGTCATGGAATGCCATGGAACCACATCCCAAATAAGAATATCGATGGAATGCCATAGAAACGCTCTGGAACTTCTAGTTGCCATGGAATGCCATGGAAGGCTGTGGAACTCCTCGTTTCCATGTAATGTGATAGAAAAGAACTGGAACTTCTAGTTGCCATGGAATGCCATAGAAATGCTCTGGAAATATTAGTTGCCACATAATACCATAAAAAGCTCTGGAACTACTACTTGCCCTTTATTGGTATGGAACGCTCTGGAATTTCTAGTTGCCATGGAATGCAATGGAACGCTCTGGAACTTCTAGTTGCCATGGTATGCGATAGAAACACACTGGAACTCCCAGTTGCCATGGAATGTCATGGAAACACATCACAAATAATGGTTGCCATGGAAAGCCATAGAAACTCCCTGGAACTACTAGTTGCCATGGACTGCTATGGAATGTCTGAAACTCCTAGTTGCCATTGAATGTCATGAAAACACATCGCAAATAACAGTTGCCATGGAATGCATTAGAAACTCCCTGGAACTACTAGTTGCCAAGGAATGCTGTGGAACGCTCTCGAACTTCTAGTTGCCATGGAATGTCGTGGGTACACATCGCAAATAATAATTGCCATGATATGCCACAGAAACGCTCTGGAACTTCTAGTTGCCATGCAATGCCATGGAACGCTGCAGAACTTCTAGTTGCCATGAAATGCCATAGAAAAGCTGTTTAATTACTAAATAGCCACAGAACGCTGTCGAAGACACTGGAACTTCTAGTTGCCATGGAATGGAATGGAATGCTCTGGAACTTATAGTTGTCATGGAATGCCATAGAACCCTGTGGAACTTATAGTGGCCACCTAATACAATAAAAAGCACTGGTACTAATACTTGCCTTTGATTGGTATGGAACCCTCTGGAATTTCTAGTAGCCATGGAAAGCCATATAAACTCTCCAGAACTACTAGTTACCATTAAATGCCATGGAACCACGCGGAACTCCTCGTTGCCATCAAAATGCCATAGAAATGCTCTGGAAATACTAGATGGCATGGAGTGCCATGGAACGCTGCGGATCTTCTAGTTGCCATGGAATGTCATGGAAACACATCGTAAATAATAGTTGCCATGGAATGCCATAGAAACTCTCTGGAACTTCTAGTTGCCATGGAATACCATGGAACGCTCTGGAAATCCTGGTTGCCATGGAGTGCCATAGAAATGCTCTGGAACCACTAGTTGCCATGTAATGCTATGGAACACACTGGAACTTCTATTTGCCACCGAACCCTCTGGAATTTCTAGTAGCCATGGAATGCCATATAAACTGTTGAGAACTATTAGTTGTCAGGGAATGCCATGGAACGCTCTGGAACTTCTAATTGCCATGGAATGCCATAGAAATGCTCTGGATCTCCTAGTTGCCATGGAATGCCATGGAACCCTCTGGAACTCATGGTTGCCATGGAGTGTGAAAGAAACGCTCTGGAATTACTAGTTGCAATGGAATAGCATGGAACGCTCTGGAACTCCTGGTTACCATTGAGTGTCAAAGAAACGCTCTGGAATTACTAGTTGCCATGGAATGCTATGGAACACACTGGAACTTCTACTTACACGGAACCCTCTGGAATTTCTAGTAGCCATGGAATGCCATATAAACTGTCCAGAACTACTAGTTACCATTAAAAGACATAAAAACGCTCTGGAACTTGTAGTTGCCATGGAATGCCGTGGAACGCTCTGGAACTACTAGTTTCCATGGAAGGCCATTGAACACTCTGGAACTTCTAGTTGCCATGGAATGCTCCGGTACTTCTAGTTGCTACGGAATGCCAAATAAACCCTCTGGAACTACCATTTGCCATTGAATGCAATAGAAAGGCTCTGGAACTTCTAGTAGCCACGGAATGCCATGAAAACACATCGCAAATAATAGTTGCCGATGAATGCCACAGAAACTTTCTCAAAATTCTATTTGCCATGGAATGCCATGCAATTCTTTGGAACTCCTACTTACCATGGAATGCAATGGAAGTATCCAGATCTTCTAATTCTAGTGGAATGTCATGGAAACACATTGCAAATAAGAGTTGCCATGGAATGCCATAGAAACTCCCTGGAACTACTAGTTGCCATGGAATGCCATGGGATGCTGAAGAAATTCTATTTACCATGGAATGCCATGGAATGCTTCGGACATCCTCGTTGCACTCAAAATGCCATAGAAACGCTCTGGAACTTCTGTTGCCATGGAATGCCATGGAACGCTCTGGAAATCCTGGTTGCCATGGAGTGCTATAAAAAGGCTCTGGAACTACCAGTTGCCATCAAATGCCATAGCAACGCTCTGGAACTATAAGGTGCCACGAAACACTATGGAATGCTCTCAACTTCTAGTTGCGATGGAATACCATAGAAACACTCTGGAACTTCTAGTTGCCAGCTAATACCATCAAAAGCTCTGGAACTACTACTTATCCTTGATTGGTATGTAACGCTCTGGAATTTCTAGTTGCCATGGAATGCCATGAAACACATCGCAAATAATAGCTGTCGATGAATGCCACAGAAAAACTCTCAAAATTCCAGTTGCCATGGAATGCCATGTAATGCTTTGGAACTCCTACTTACCATGGAATGCAGTGAAACGATCCAGAACTTCTAATTATAATGGAATGTCATGGAAACACATAGCAAATAAGAGTTGCCATGGAATGCCATGGAACGCTCTGGAACTCCTGGTTGCCATGGAGTGCTATAGAAATGCTCTGGAACTATTAGTTTCCATCCAATGCCATAGTAACGCTCTGGAACTACAGGTTGCCATGAAACGCTATGGAATGCTCTGAACTTCTAGTTGCCATAAATGCCATAGAAACGCTCTGGAACTACAAGTTGCCATGGAATGCAATGGAACACTCCAGAACTACTAGTTGCCATGGAATGCCATAGAAACGCTGTGGAATTCCTCATTGCCATCAAAATGCCACAGAAATGGTCTGGAATCACTCATCGGCATGGAATGTCAAGGAACTCTGCGGGTCTTCTAGTTGCCATGGAATGTCATGGAAACACATCGCAAATAAAAGTTGCCATGTAATGCAGTAGAAACGCTCTGTAATTACTAGTTGCCATGGAATGCCATGGAACGCTCTGGAACACCTGGTTTCCATGGAGTGCCATAGAAACTCTCTGGAACTTCTAGTTGCCACGTAATGCCATCACAAGCTCTGGAACTACTGCTTGCCCTGGATTGGTATGGAACGCTCTGGAATTTCTAGTTGCCATGGAATGCAATGGAACGCTCCAAAACTTCTACTTCCCATAGTATGCGATAGAAGTGCACTGGAACTCCTAGTTGCCATGGAATGCCATAGAAAGTCTCCGAACTACTATTTGCCATGGAATCAATGGAACGCTCCAGAACTTCTAGTTGTCATGGAATGCTATGGAACGCTCTGGAGCTCCTGGTTGCCATCCAGTGCCATAGAAACGCTCTGGAACTACTAGTTGCCAAGGAATGCTATGCAACACACTAGAACTTCTACTTGCCACGGAACCCTCTGGCATTTCTAGTAGCCATGGAATGCCATATAAACTGTCCAGAATTACTAGTTGCCATCCAATGCCATGGAACGCACCGAAACTTCTAGTTGCCATGAAATGCCATGGAACGCTCTGGAACTCCTGGTTGCCATTGAGTGCCATAGAAATGCACTGGAAATTCTAGTTGCCATGGAATGCTATGGAATACACTGGAACTTCTACTTGCCACGGAACCCTCTGGAAATTCTAGTAGCCATGGAATGCCATATAAATTCTCTAGAACTACTAGTTACCATGGAATGCCACGAAAAGCATCGAAAATAATAGTTGCCGATGAATGACACAGAAACCCTCTCAAAATGGTAGTTGCCATGGAATGCCATGTAATGCTTTGGAACTCCTACTTACCATAGAATGCAAAGGAATGATCCAGAACTTCTAATTCTAATGGAATGTCATGGAAACACATCGCAAATAAGAGTTGCCACGGAATGCCATAGAGACGCTCTGGAACTACAAGTTGCCAGGAAACGCTGTGGAATTCTCTGCAAATTCTATTTACCATGGAATGCCATAGAAACGCTCTGGAAATACAAGTTGCCATGGAACGCTATGGAAGACACTAGAACTTCTAGGTGCCATGGAATGCATTGGAACGCTCCGGAACTTCTAGTTGCCAT
Organism: Leptosomus discolor; assembly: GCF_034619465.1. Lineage (NCBI taxonomy): Eukaryota > Metazoa > Chordata > Aves > Leptosomiformes > Leptosomidae > Leptosomus > Leptosomus discolor. The sequence goes on along the minus strand of NW_028237739.1, from coordinate 482,850 downwards.
GGAATGCCATAGAAACTCTCTGGAACTTCTAGTTGCCACCTAATATTATAAAAGGCTCTGGAACTACTACTTGCCCTTGATTGTTATTGAACGCTCTGGAATTTATAGTTGCCATGGAATGCAACGGAACGCTCTGAAATTCTAGTTACCATGGTATGCGTTAGAAACGCATTGAAAGTCCTACTTGCCATGGAATGCCATAGAAACGCTCTGGTACTACAAGTTGCCATGGAATGCAATGGAACGCTCCGGAACGTCTAGTTGCCATGAAATGCCATGGAATGCTGCAGAACTTCTAGTTGCCATGGAATGCCATAGAAATACCCTGGGTCTACTAGTTCCCATGGAATGCCATGGAAACGCATCGCAGATAACAGTTGCCATGGAATGCCATAGAAACGCTCTGGAACTACTAGTTGCCACGGAACGCTATGGAAGACACTGGAACTTCTACTTGCCATGGAATGCCATAGAAACGCTCAGGAACTAATATTTGCCATGAAATGCAATGGAACGCTCCAGAAATTCTAATGGCCATAGAATGCCATGGAACGCTCTGGAACTACTAGATGCCATGGAATGCTATGGAACACATTGGAACTTCTAATTGCCACGGAACCCTCTGGCATTTCTAGAAGCCATGGAATGCCATATAAATTGTCCATAACTACTAGTTGCCATGCAATGTCATGGAACGCTCTGGAACTTCTATTTCCCATGGAATGCCATAGAAACACTCTGGAACTACTAGGTTCCATGGAAGGCTATCGAACTCTCTGGAAATTCTACTTGCCATGGAATGACATGAAACGCTGCGGAACTCCTCGTTGCCATCAAAATGCCATAGGAATGCTCTGGAAAACTAGTTGGCATGGAATGCCAAGGAACGCTGCGGATCTTCTAGTTCCCATAGTATGTCATGGAAACACTTCACAAATAATAGTTGCCATGTAATGCCATAGAAACGCTCTGTAATTAGTAGTTCCTATGGAATGCTATGGAACGCTCCGGAACTCCTAGTTGCAATGGAATTCCATAGCAAGGCTCTGGAACTACTAGTTGCCACCTAATACCATAAAAAGCTCTGGAACTACTACTTGCCCTTGATTGGTATGGAACACTCTGGAATATCTAGTTGCCATGGAATGCAATGGAACGCTTCGGAAATTCTAGTTGCCATGGAATGCGATAGAAACACACTGGAACTCCTATTTGCCATGGAATGCTATAGAAACTCTCTGGAACTTCTAGTTCTGTGGAATGCAATGGAACGCTCTCGAATGTATGGTTGCCATCAAATGCCATAGAAAAGCTCTGGAGTTACAAGTTGCCACGAAACGCTATGAAATGCTCTGGAACGTCTAGTTGCCATGGAATGCCATAGAAACTCTCTGGAATATCTAGTTGCCACCTAATACCATAAAAAGCTCTTTAACTACTACTTGCTCTTGATTGGTATGGAACGCTCTGGAATTTCTAGTTTCCATGGAATGCCATGAAACGCTGCAGAACGCCTCGTTGCCATCAAAATGCCATAGAAATGGTCTAGAAACACTAGTTTGCATGGAATGCCAAGGAACGCTGCGGATCTTCTAGTTGCCATGGAATGTCATGGAAACACATCGCAAATAAGAGGTGCCATGTAATACCGTAGAAACGCTCTGTAACTACTAGTTGCCATGGAATGTCATAGAAAGTCTCTGGAATTACTAGTTGCCATGGAATGCCATGAAACACATCGCAAATAATAGCTGTCGATGAATGCCACAGAAAAACTCTCAAAATTCCAGTTGCCATGGAATGCCATGTAATGCTTTGGAACTCCTACTTACCATGGAATGCAATGAAACGATCCAGAACTTCTAATTATAATGGAATGTCATGGAAACACATAGCAAATAAGAGTTGCCATGGAATGCCATGGAACGCTCTGGAACTCCTGGTTGCCATGGAGTGCTATAGAAATGCTCTGGAACTATTAGTTTCCATCCAATGCCATAGTAACGCTCTGGAACTACAAGTTGCCATGAAACGCTATGGAATGCTCTGAACTTCTAGTTGCCATAAATGCCATAGAAACGCTCTGGAACTACAAGTTGCCATGGAATGCAATGGAACACTCCAGAACTACTAGTTGCCATGGAATGCCATAGAAACGCTGTGGAATTCCTCATTGCCATCAAAATGCCACAGAAATGGTCTGGAATCACTCATCGGCATGGAATGTCAAGGAACTCTGCGGGTCTTCTAGTTGCCATGGAATGTCATGGAAACACATCGCAAATAAAAGTTGCCATGTAATGCAGTAGAAACGCTCTGTAATTACTAGTTGCCATGGAATGCCATGGAACGCTCTGGAACACCTGGTTTCCATGGAGTGCCATAGAAACTCTCTGGAACTTCTAGTTGCCACGTAATGCCATCACAAGCTCTGGAACTACTGCTTGCCCTGGATTGGTATGGAACGCTCTGGAATTTCTAGTTGCCATGGAATGCAATGGAACGCTCCAAAACTTCTACTTCCCATAGTATGCGATAGAAGTGCACTGGAACTCCTAGTTGCCATGGAATGCCATAGAAAGTCTCCGAACTACTATTTGCCATGGAATCAATGGAACGCTCCAGAACTTCTAGTTGTCATGGAATGCCATGGAACGCTCTGGAGCTCCTGGTTGCCATCGAGTGCCATAGAAACGCTCTGGAACTACTAGTTGCCAAGGAATGCTATGCAACACACTAGAACTTCTACTTGCCACGGAACCCTCTGGCATTTCTAGTAGCCATGGAATACCATATAAACTGTCCAGAATTACTAGTTGCCATCCAATGCCATGGAACGCACCGAAACTTCTAGTTGCCATGAAATGCCATGGAACGCTCTGGAACTCCTGGTTGCCATTGAGTGCCATGGAAATGCACTGGAAATTCTAGTTGCCATGGAATGCTATGGAATACACTGGAACTTCTACTTGCCACGGAACCCTCTGGAAATTCTAGTAGCCATGGAATGCCATATAAATTCTCTAGAACTACTAGTTACCATGGAATGCCACGAAAAGCATCGAAAATAATAGTTGCCGATGAATGACACAGAAACCCTCTCAAAATGGTAGTTGCCATGGAATGCCATGTAATGCTTTGGAACTCCTACTTACCATAGAATGCAAAGGAATGATCCAGAACTTCTAATTCTAATGGAATGTCATGGAAACACATCGCAAATAAGAGTTGCCACGGAATGCCATAGAAACGCTCTGGAACTACAAGTTGCCAGGAAACGCTGTGGAATTCTCTGCAAATTCTATTTACCACGGAATGCCATAGAAACGCTCTGGAAATACAAGTTGCCATGGAACGCTATGGAAGACACTAGAACTTCTAGGTGCCATGGAATGCATTGGAACGCTCCGGAACTTCTAGTTGCCATGGAATGCCATAGAAACTCTCTGGAACTTCTAGTTGCCACCTAATATTATAAAAGGCTCTGGAACTACTACTTGCCCTTGATTGTTATTGAACGCTCTGGAATTTATAGTTGCCATGGAATGCAACGGAACGCTCTGAAATTCTAGTTACCATGGTATGCGTTAGAAACGCATTGAAAGTCCTACTTGCCATGGAATGCCATAGAAACGCTCTGGTACTACAAGTTGCCATGGAATGCAATGGAACGCTCCGGAACGTCTAGTTGCCATGAAATGCCATGGAATGCTGCAGAACTTCTAGTTGCCATGGAATGCCATAGAAATACCCTGGGTCTACTAGTTCCCATGGAATGCCATGGAAACACATCGCAGATAACAGTTGCCATGGAATGCCATAGAAACGCTCTGGAACTACTAGTTGCCACGGAACGCTATGGAAGACACTGGAACTTCTACTTGCCATGGAATGCCATAGAAACGCTCAGGAACTAATATTTGCCATGAAATGCAATGGAACGCTCCAGAAATTCTAATGGCCATAGAATGCCATGGAACGCTCTGGAACTACTAGATGCCATGGAATGCTATGGAACACATTGGAACTTCTAATTGCCACGGAACCCTCTGGCATTTCTAGAAGCCATGGAATGCCATATAAATTGTCCATAACTACTAGTTGCCATGCAATGTCATGGAACGCTCTGGAACTTCTATTTCCCATGGAATGCCATAGAAACTCTCTGGAACTACTAGGTTCCATGGAAGGCTATCGAACTCTCTGGAAATTCTACTTGCCATGGAATGACATGAAACACTGCGGAACTCCTCGTTGCCATCAAAATGCCATAGGAATGCTCTGGAAAACTAGTTGGCATGGAATGCCAAGGAACGCTGCGGATCTTCTAGTTCCCATAGTATGTCATGGAAACACTTCGCAAATAATAGTTGCCATGTAATGCCATAGAAACGCTCTGTAATTAGTAGTTCCTATGGAATGCTATGGAACGCTCCGGAACTCCTAGTTGCAATGGAATTCCATAGCAAGGCTCTGGAACTACTAGTTGCCACCTAATACCATAAAAAGCTCTGGAACTACTACTTGCCTTTGATTGGTATGGAACACTCTGGAATATCTAGTTGCCATGGAATGCAATGGAACGCTTCGGAAATTCTAGTTGCCATGGAATGCGATAGAAACACACTGGAACTCCTATTTGCCATGGAATGCTATAGAAACTCTCTGGAACTTCTAGTTCTGTGGAATGCAATGGAACGCTTTCGAATGTATGGTTGCCATCAAATGCCATAGAAAAGCTCTGGAGTTACAAGTTGCCACGAAACGCTATGAAATGCTCTGGAACGTCTAGTTGCCATGGAATGCCATAGAAACTCTCTGGAATATCTAGTTGCCACCTAATACCATAAAAAGCTCTTTAACTACTACTTGCTCTTGATTGGTATGGAACGCTCTGGAATTTCTAGTTTCCATGGAATGCCATGAAACGCTGCAGAACGCCTCGTTGCCATCAAAATGCCATAGAAATGGTCTAGAAACACTAGTTTGCATGGAATGCCAAGGAACGCTGCGGATCTTCTAGTTGCCATGGAATGTCATGGAAACACATCGCAAATAAGAGGTGCCATGTAATACCGTAGAAACGCTCTGTAACTACTAGTTGCCATGGAATGTCATAGAAAGTCTCTGGAATTACTAGTTGCCATGGAATGCCATGAAACACATCGCAAATAATAGCTGTCGATGAATGCCACAGAAAAACTCTCAAAATTCCAGTTGCCATGGAATGCCATGTAATGCTTTGGAACTCCTACTTACCATGGAATGCAATGAAACGATCCAGAACTTCTAATTATAATGGAATGTCATGGAAACACATAGCAAATAAGAGTTGCCATGGAATGCCATGGAACGCTCTGGAACTCCTGGTTGCCATGGAGTGCTATAGAAATGCTCTGGAACTATTAGTTTCCATCCAATGCCATAGTAACGCTCTGGAACTACAAGTTGCCATGAAACGCTATGGAATGCTCTGAACTTCTAGTTGCCATAAATGCCATAGAAACGCTCTGGAACTACAAGTTGCCATGGAATGCAATGGAACACTCCAGAACTACTAGTTGCCATGGAATGCCATAGAAACGCTGTGGAATTCCTCATTGCCATCAAAATGCCACAGAAATGGTCTGGAATCACTCATCGGCATGGAATGTCAAGGAACTCTGCGGGTCTTCTAGTTGCCATGGAATGTCATGGAAACACATCGCAAATAAAAGTTGCCATGTAATGCAGTAGAAACGCTCTGTAATTACTAGTTGCCATGGAATGCCATGGAACGCTCTGGAACACCTGGTTTCCATGGAGTGCCATAGAAACTCTCTGGAACTTCTAGTTGCCACGTAATGCCATCACAAGCTCTGGAACTACTGCTTGCCCTGGATTGGTATGGAACGCTCTGGAATTTCTAGTTGCCATGGAATGCAATGGAACGCTCCAAAACTTCTACTTCCCATAGTATGCGATAGAAGTGCACTGGAACTCCTAGTTGCCATGGAATGCCATAGAAAGTCTCCGAACTACTATTTGCCATGGAATCAATGGAACGCTCCAGAACTTCTAGTTGTCATGGAATGCCATGGAACGCTCTGGAGCTCCTGGTTGCCATCGAGTGCCATAGAAACGCTCTGGAACTACTAGTTGCCAAGGAATGCTATGCAACACACTAGAACTTCTACTTGCCACGGAACCCTCTGGCAATTCTAGTAGCCATGGAATGCCATATAAATTCTCTAGAACTACTAGTTACCATGGAATGCCACGAAAAGCATCGCAAATAATAGCTGTCGATGAATGCCACAGAAAAACTCTCAAAATTCCAGTTGCCATGGAATGCCATGTAATGCTTTGGAACTCCTACTTACCATGGAATGCAATGAAACGATCCAGAACTTCTAATTATAATGGAATGTCATGGAAACACATAGCAAATAAGAGTTGCCATGGAATGCCATGGAACGCTCTGGAACTCCTGGTTGCCATGGAGTGCTATAGAAATGCTCTGGAACTATTAGTTTCCATCCAATGCCATAGTAACGCTCTGGAACTACAGGTTGCCATGAAACGCTATGGAATGCTCTGAACTTCTAGTTGCCATAAATGCCATAGAAACGCTCTGGAACTACAAGTTGCCATGGAATGCAATGGAACACTCCAGAACTACTAGTTGCCATGGAATGCCATAGAAACGCTGTGGAATTCCTCATTGCCATCAAAATGCCACAGAAATGGTCTGGAATCACTCATCGGCATGGAATGTCAAGGAACTCTGCGGGTCTTCTAGTTGCCATGGAATGTCATGGAAACACATCGCAAATAAAAGTTGCCATGTAATGCAGTAGAAACGCTCTGTAATTACTAGTTGCCATGGAATGCCATGGAACGCTCTGGAACACCTGGTTTCCATGGAGTGCCATAGAAACTCTCTGGAACTTCTAGTTGCCACATAATGCCATCACAAGCTCTGGAACTACTGCTTGCCCTGGATTGGTATGGAACGCTCTGGAATTTCTAGTTGCCATGGAATGCAATGGAACGCTCCAAAACTTCTACTTCCCATAGTATGCGATAGAAGTGCACTGGAACTCCTAGTTGCCATGGAATGCCATAGAAAGTCTCCGAACTACTATTTGCCATGGAATCAATGGAACGCTCCAGAACTTCTAGTTGTCATGGAATGCCATGGAACGCTCTGGAGCTCCTGGTTGCCATCGAGTGCCATAGAAACGCTCTGGAACTACTAGTTGCCAAGGAATGCTATGCAACACACTAGAACTTCTACTTGCCACGGAACCCTCTGGCATTTCTAGTAGCCATGGAATACCATATAAACTGTCCAGAATTACTAGTTGCCATCCAATGCCATGGAACGCACCGAAACTTCTAGTTGCCATGAAATGCCATGGAACGCTCTGGAACTCCTGGTTGCCATTGAGTGCCATGGAAATGCACTGGAAATTCTAGTTGCCATGGAATGCTATGGAATACACTGGAACTTCTACTTGCCACGGAACCCTCTGGAAATTCTAGTAGCCATGGAATGCCATATAAATTCTCTAGAACTACTAGTTACCATGGAATGCCACGAAAAGCATCGAAAATAATAGTTGCCGATGAATGACACAGAAACCCTCTCAAAATGGTAGTTGCCATGGAATGCCATGTAATGCTTTGGAACTCCTACTTACCATAGAATGCAAAGGAATGATCCAGAACTTCTAATTCTAATGGAATGTCATGGAAACACATCGCAAATAAGAGTTGCCACGGAATGCCATAGAAACGCTCTGGAACTACAAGTTGCCAGGAAACGCTGTGGAATTCTCTGCAAATTCTATTTACCACGGAATGCCATAGAAACGCTCTGGAAATACAAGTTGCCATGGAACGCTATGGAAGACACTAGAACTTCTAGGTGCCATGGAATGCATTGGAACGCTCCGGAACTTCTAGTTGCCATGGAATGCCATAGAAACTCTCTGGAACTTCTAGTTGCCACCTAATATTATAAAAGGCTCTGGAACTACTACTTGCCCTTGATTGTTATTGAACGCTCTGGAATTTATAGTTGCCATGGAATGCAACGGAACGCTCTGAAATTCTAGTTACCATGGTATGCGTTAGAAACGCATTGAAAGTCCTACTTGCCATGGAATGCCATAGAAACGCTCTGGTACTACAAGTTGCCATGGAATGCAATGGAACGCTCCGGAACGTCTAGTTGCCATGAAATGCCATGGAATGCTGCAGAACTTCTAGTTGCCATGGAATGCCATAGAAATACCCTGGGTCTACTAGTTCCCATGGAATGCCATGGAAACGCATCGCAGATAACAGTTGCCATGGAATGCCATAGAAACGCTCTGGAACTACTAGTTGCCACGGAACGCTATGGAAGACACTGGAACTTCTACTTGCCATGGAATGCCATAGAAACGCTCAGGAACTAATATTTGCCATGAAATGCAATGGAACGCTCCAGAAATTCTAATGGCCATAGAATGCCATGGAACGCTCTGGAACTACTAGATGCCATGGAATGCTATGGAACACATTGGAACTTCTAATTGCCACGGAACCCTCTGGCATTTCTAGAAGCCATGGAATGCCATATAAATTGTCCATAACTACTAGTTGCCATGCAATGTCATGGAACGCTCTGGAACTTCTATTTCCCATGGAATGCCATAGAAACACTCTGGAACTACTAGGTTCCATGGAAGGCTATCGAACTCTCTGGAAATTCTACTTGCCATGGAATGACATGAAACGCTGCGGAACTCCTCGTTGCCATCAAAATGCCATAGGAATGCTCTGGAAAACTAGTTGGCATGGAATGCCCAGGAACGCTGCGGATCTTCTAGTTCCCATAGTATGTCATGGAAACACTTCGCAAATAATAGTTGCCATGTAATGCCATAGAAACGCTCTGTAATTAGTAGTTCCTATGGAATGCTATGGAACGCTCCGGAACTCCTAGTTGCAATGGAATTCCATAGCAAGGCTCTGGAACTACTAGTTGCCACCTAATACCATAAAAAGCTCTGGAACTACTACTTGCCCTTGATTGGTATGGAACACTCTGGAATATCTAGTTGCCATGGAATGCAATGGAACGCTTCGGAAATTCTAGTTGCCATGGAATGCGATAGAAACACACTGGAACTCCTATTTGCCATGGAATGCTATAGAAACTCTCTGGAACTTCTAGTTCTGTGGAATGCAATGGAACGCTCTCGAATGTATGGTTGCCATCAAATGCCATAGAAAAGCTCTGGAGTTACAAGTTGCCATGAAACGCTATGAAATGCTCTGGAACGTCTAGTTGCCATGGAATGCCATAGAAACTCTCTGGAATATCTAGTTGCCACCTAATACCATAAAAAGCTCTTTAACTACTACTTGCTCTTGATTGGTATGGAACGCTCTGGAATTTCTAGTTTCCATGGAATGCCATGAAACGCTGCAGAACGCCTCGTTGCCATCAAAATGCCATAGAAATGGTCTAGAAACACTAGTTTGCATGGAATGCCAAGGAACGCTGCGGATCTTCTAGTTGCCATGGAATGTCATGGAAACACATCGCAAATAAGAGGTGCCATGTAATACCGTAGAAACGCTCTGTAACTACTAGTTGCCATGGAATGTCATAGAAAGTCTCTGGAATTACTAGTTGCCATGGAATGCCATGAAACACATCGCAAATAATAGCTGTCGATGAATGCCACAGAAAAACTCTCAAAATTCCAGTTGCCATGGAATGCCATGTAATGCTTTGGAACTCCTACTTACCATGGAATGCAATGAAACGATCCAGAACTTCTAATTATAATGGAATGTCATGGAAACACATAGCAAATAAGAGTTGCCATGGAATGCCATGGAACGCTCTGGAACTCCTGGTTGCCATGGAGTGCTATAGAAATGCTCTGGAACTATTAGTTTCCATCCAATGCCATAGTAACGCTCTGGAACTACAGGTTGCCATGAAACGCTATGGAATGCTCTGAACTTCTAGTTGCCATAAATGCCATAGAAACGCTCTGGAACTACAAGTTGCCATGGAATGCAATGGAACACTCCAGAACTACTAGTTGCCATGGAATGCCATAGAAACGCTGTGGAATTCCTCATTGCCATCAAAATGCCACAGAAATGGTCTGGAATCACTCATCGGCATGGAATGTCAAGGAACTCTGCGGGTCTTCTAGTTGCCATGGAATGTCATGGAAACACATCGCAAATAAAAGTTGCCATGTAATGCAGTAGAAACGCTCTGTAATTACTAGTTGCCATGGAATGCCATGGAACGCTCTGGAACACCTGGTTTCCATGGAGTGCCATAGAAACTCTCTGGAACTTCTAGTTGCCACGTAATGCCATCACAAGCTCTGGAACTACTGCTTGCCCTGGATTGGTATGGAACGCTCTGGAATTTCTAGTTGCCATGGAATGCAATGGAACGCTCCAAAACTTCTACTTCCCATAGTATGCGATAGAAGTGCACTGAAACTCCTAGTTGCCATGGAATGCCATAGAAAGTCTCCGAACTACTATTTGCCATGGAATCAATGGAACGCTCCAGAACTTCTAGTTGTCATGGAATGCCATGGAACGCTCTGGAGCTCCTGGTTGCCATCGAGTGCCATAGAAACGCTCTGGAACTACTAGTTGCCAAGGAATGCTATGCAACACACTAGAACTTCTACTTGCCACGGAACCCTCTGGCATTTCTAGTAGCCATGGAATGCCATATAAACTGTCCAGAATTACTAGTTGCCATCCAATGCCATGGAACGCACCGAAACTTCTAGTTGCCATGAAATGCCATGGAACGCTCTGGAACTCCTGGTTGCCATTGAGTGCCATAGAAATGCACTGGAAATTCTAGTTGCCATGGAATGCTATGGAATACACTGGAACTTCTACTTGCCACGGAACCCTCTGGAAATTCTAGTAGCCATGGAATGCCATATAAATTCTCTAGAACTACTAGTTACCATGGAATGCCACGAAAAGCATCGCAAATAATAGCTGTCGATGAATGCCACAGAAAAACTCTCAAAATTCCAGTTGCCATGGAATGCCATGTAATGCTTTGGAACTCCTACTTACCATGGAATGCAATGAAACGATCCAGAACTTCTAATTATAATGGAATGTCATGGAAACACATAGCAAATAAGAGTTGCCATGGAATGCCATGGAACGCTCTGGAACTCCTGGTTGCCATGGAGTGCTATAGAAATGCTCTGGAACTATTAGTTTCCATCCAATGCCATAGTAACGCTCTGGAACTACAGGTTGCCATGAAACGCTATGGAATGCTCTGAACTTCTAGTTGCCATAAATGCCATAGAAACGCTCTGGAACTACAAGTTGCCATGGAATGCAATGGAACACTCCAGAACTACTAGTTGCCATGGAATGCCATAGAAACGCTGTGGAATTCCTCATTGCCATCAAAATGCCACAGAAATGGTCTGGAATCACTCATCGGCATGGAATGTCAAGGAACTCTGCGGGTCTTCTAGTTGCCATGGAATGTCATGGAAACACATCGCAAATAAAAGTTGCCATGTAATGCAGTAGAAACGCTCTGTAATTACTAGTTGCCATGGAATGCCATGGAACGCTCTGGAACACCTGGTTTCCATGGAGTGCCATAGAAACTCTCTGGAACTTCTAGTTGCCACGTAATGCCATCACAAGCTCTGGAACTACTGCTTGCCCTGGATTGGTATGGAACGCTCTGGAATTTCTAGTTGCCATGGAATGCAATGGAACGCTCCAAAACTTCTACTTCCCATAGTATGCGATAGAAGTGCACTGAAACTCCTAGTTGCCATGGAATGCCATAGAAAGTCTCCGAACTACTATTTGCCATGGAATCAATGGAATGCTCCAGAACTTCTAGTTGTCATGGAATGCCATGGAACGCTCTGGAGCTCCTGGTTGCCATCGAGTGCCATAGAAACGCTCTGGAACTACTAGTTGCCAAGGAATGCTATGCAACACACTAGAACTTCTACTTGCCACGGAACCCTCTGGCATTTCTAGTAGCCATGGAATGCCATATAAACTGTCCAGAATTACTAGTTGCCATCCAATGCCATGGAACGCACCGAAACTTCTAGTTGCCATGAAATGCCATGGAACGCTCTGGAACTCCTGGTTGCCATTGAGTGCCATAGAAATGCACTGGAAATTCTAGTTGCCATGGAATGCTATGGAATACACTGGAACTTCTACTTGCCACGGAACCCTCTGGAAATTCTAGTAGCCATGGAATGCCATATAAATTCTCTAGAACTACTAGTTACCATGGAATGCCACGAAAAGCATCGCAAATAATAGCTGTCGATGAATGCCACAGAAAAACTCTCAAAATTCCAGTTGCCATGGAATGCCATGTAATGCTTTGGAACTCCTACTTACCATGGAATGCAATGAAACGATCCAGAACTTCTAATTATAATGGAATGTCATGGAAACACATAGCAAATAAGAGTTGCCATGGAATGCCATGGAACGCTCTGGAACTCCTGGTTGCCATGGAGTGCTATAGAAATGCTCTGGAACTATTAGTTTCCATCCAATGCCATAGTAACGCTCTGGAACTACAGGTTGCCATGAAACGCTATGGAATGCTCTGAACTTCTAGTTGCCATAAATGCCATAGAAACGCTCTGGAACTACAAGTTGCCATGGAATGCAATGGAACACTCCAGAACTACTAGTTGCCATGGAATGCCATAGAAACGCTGTGGAATTCCTCATTGCCATCAAAATGCCACAGAAATGGTCTGGAATCACTCATCGGCATGGAATGTCAAGGAACTCTGCGGGTCTTCTAGTTGCCATGGAATGTCATGGAAACACATCGCAAATAAAAGTTGCCATGTAATGCAGTAGAAACGCTCTGTAATTACTAGTTGCCATGGAATGCCATGGAACGCTCTGGAACACCTGGTTTCCATGGAGTGCCATAGAAACTCTCTGGAACTTCTAGTTGCCACGTAATGCCATCACAAGCTCTCGAACTACTGCTTGCCCTGGATTGGTATGGAACGCTCTGGAATTTCTAGTTGCCATGGAATGCAATGGAACGCTCCAAAACTTCTACTTCCCATAGTATGCGATAGAAGTGCACTGGAACTCCTAGTTGCCATGGAATGCCATAGAAAGTCTCCGAACTACTATTTGCCATGGAATCAATGGAACGCTCCAGAACTTCTAGTTGTCATGGAATGCCATGGAACGCTCTGGAGCTCCTGGTTGCCATCGAGTGCCATAGAAACGCTCTGGAACTACTAGTTGCCAAGGAATGCTATGCAACACACTAGAACTTCTACTTGCCACGGAACCCTCTGGCATTTCTAGTAGCCATGGAATGCCATATAAACTGTCCAGAATTACTAGTTGCCATCCAATGCCATGGAACGCACCGAAACTTCTAGTTGCCATGAAATGCCATGGAACGCTCTGGAACTCCTGGTTGCCATTGAGTGCCATAGAAATGCACTGGAAATTCTAGTTGCCATCGAATGCTATGGAATACACTGGAACTTCTACTTGCCACGGAACCCTCTGGAAATTCTAGTAGCCATGGAATGCCATATAAATTCTCTAGAATTACTAGTTACCATGGAATGCCACGAAAAGCATCGCAAATAATAGCTGTCGATGAATGCCACAGAAAAACTCTCAAAATTCCAGTTGCCATGGAATGCCATGTAATGCTTTGGAACTCCTACTTACCATGGAATGCAATGAAACGATCCAGAACTTCTAATTATAATGGAATGTCATGGAAACACATAGCAAATAAGAGTTGCCATGGAATGCCATGGAACGCTCTGGAACTCCTGGTTGCCATGGAGTGCTATAGAAATGCTCTGGAACTATTAGTTTCCATCCAATGCCATAGTAACGCTCTGGAACTACAGGTTGCCATGAAACGCTATGGAATGCTCTGAACTTCTAGTTGCCATAAATGCCATAGAAACGCTCTGGAACTACAAGTTGCCATGGAATGCAATGGAACACTCCAGAACTACTAGTTGCCATGGAATGCCATAGAAACGCTGTGGAATTCCTCATTGCCATCAAAATGCCACAGAAATGGTCTGGAATCACTCATCGGCATGGAATGTCAAGGAACTCTGCGGGTCTTCTAGTTGCCATGGAATGTCATGGAAACACATCGCAAATAAAAGTTGCCATGTAATGCAGTAGAAACGCTCTGTAATTACTAGTTGCCATGGAATGCCATGGAACGCTCTGGAACACCTGGTTTCCATGGAGTGCCATAGAAACTCTCTGGAACTTCTAGTTGCCACGTAATGCCATCACAAGCTCTGGAACTACTGCTTGCCCTGGATTGGTATGGAACGCTCTGGAATTTCTAGTTGCCATGGAATGCAATGGAACGCTCCAAAACTTCTACTTCCCATAGTATGCGATAGAAGTGCACTGAAACTCCTAGTTGCCATGGAATGCCATAGAAAGTCTCCGAACTACTATTTGCCATGGAATCAATGGAACGCTCCAGAACTTCTAGTTGTCATGGAATGCCATGGAACGCTCTGGAGCTCCTGGTTCCCATCCAGTGCCATAGAAACGCTCTGGAACTACTAGTTGCCAAGGAATGCTATGCAACACACTAGAACTTCTACTTGCCACGGAACCCTCTGGCATTTCTAGTAGCCATGGAATGCCATATAAACTGTCCAGAATTACTAGTAGCCATCCAATGCCATGGAACGCACCGAAACTTCTAGTTGCCATGAAATGCCATGGAACGCTCTGGAACTCCTGGTTGCCATTGAGTGCCATAGAAATGCACTGGAAATTCTAGTTGCCATGGAATGCTATGGAATACACTGGAACTTCTACTTGCCACGGAACCCTCTGGAAATTCTAGTAGCCATGGAATGCCATATAAATTCTCTAGAACTACTAGTTACCATGGAATGCCACGAAAAGCATCGAAAATAATAGTTGCCGATGAATGACACAGAAACCCTCTCAAAATGGTAGTTGCCATGGAATGCCATGTAATGCTTTGGAACTCCTACTTACCATGGAATGCAAAGGAATGATCCAGAACTTCTAATTCTAATGGAATGTCATGGAAACACATCGCAAATAAGAGTTGCCACGGAATGCCATAGAGACGCTCTGGAACTACAAGTTGCCAGGAAACGCTGTGGAATTCTCTGCAAATTCTATTTACCATGGAATGCCATAGAAACGCTCTGGAAATACAAGTTGCCATGGAACGCTATGGAAGACACTAGAACTTCTAGGTGCCATGGAATGCATTGGAACGCTCCGGAACTTCTAGTTGCCATGGAATGCCATAGAAACTCTCTGGAACTTCTAGTTGCCACCTAATATTATAAAAGGCTCTGGAACTACTACTTGCCCTTGATTGTTATTGAACGCTCTGGAATTTATAGTTGCCATGGAATGCAACGGAACGCTCTGAAATTCTAGTTACCATGGTATGCGTTAGAAACGCATTGAAAGTCCTACTTGCCATGGAATGCCATAGAAACGCTCTGGTACTACAAGTTGCCATGGAATGCAATGGAACGCTCCGGAACGTCTAGTTGCCATGAAATGCCATGGAATGCTGCAGAACTTCTAGTTGCCATGGAATGCCATAGAAATACCCTGGGTCTACTAGTTCCCATGGAATGCCATGGAAACGCATCGCAGATAACAGTTGCCATGGAATGCCATAGAAACGCTCTGGAACTACTAATTGCCACGGAACGCTATGGAAGACACTGGAACTTCTACTTGCCATGGAATGCCATAGAAACGCTCAGGAACTAATATTTGCCATGAAATGCAATGGAACGCTCCAGAAATTCTAATGGCCATAGAATGCCATGGAACGCTCTGGAACTACTAGATGCCATGGAATGCTATGGAACACATTGGAACTTCTAATTGCCACGGAACCCTCTGGCATTTCTAGAAGCCATGGAATGCCATATAAATTGTCCATAACTACTAGTTGCCATGCAATGTCATGGAACGCTCTGGAACTTCTATTTCCCATGGAATGCCATAGAAACGCTCTGGAACTACTAGGTTCCATGGAAGGCTATCGAACTCTCTGGAAATTCTACTTGCCATGGAATGACATGAAACGCTGCGGAACTCCTCGTTGCCATCAAAATGCCATAGGAATGCTCTGGAAAACTAGTTGGCATGGAATGCCAAGGAACGCTGCGGATCTTCTAGTTCCCATAGTATGTCATGGAAACACTTCGCAAATAATAGTTGCCATGTAATGCCATAGAAACGCTCTGTAATTAGTAGTTCCTATGGAATGCTATGGAACGCTCCGGAACTCCTAGTTGCAATGGAATTCCATAGCAAGGCTCTGGAACTACTAGTTGCCACCTAATACCATAAAAAGCTCTGGAACTACTACTTGCCCTTGATTGGTATGGAACACTCTGGAATATCTAGTTGCCATGGAATGCAATGGAACGCTTCGGAAATTCTAGTTGCCATGGAATGCGATAGAAACACACTGGAACTCCTATTTGCCATGGAATGCTATAGAAACTCTCTGGAACTTCTAGTTCTGTGGAATGCAATGGAACGCTCTCGAATGTATGGTTGCCATCAAATGCCATAGAAAAGCTCTGGAGTTACAAGTTGCCACGAAACGCTATGAAATG
The DNA here is from genome assembly GCF_034619465.1 of Leptosomus discolor. Classification (NCBI taxonomy): domain Eukaryota; kingdom Metazoa; phylum Chordata; class Aves; order Leptosomiformes; family Leptosomidae; genus Leptosomus; species Leptosomus discolor. Next base: position 466,147 of record NW_028237739.1, on the reverse strand, counting down.
CTCTGGAACGTCTAGTTGCCATGGAATGCCATAGAAACTCTCTGGAATATCTAGTTGCCACCTAATACCATAAAAAGCTCTTTAACTACTACTTGCTCTTGATTGGTATGGAACGCTCTGGAATTTCTAGTTTCCATGGAATGCCATGAAACGCTGCAGAACGCCTCGTTGCCATCAAAATGCCATAGAAATGGTCTAGAAACACTAGTTTGCATGGAATGCCAAGGAACGCTGCGGATCTTCTAGTTGCCATGGAATGTCATGGAAACACATCGCAAATAAGAGGTGCCATGGAGTGCCATAGAAACGCTCTGGAACTACTATTTCCCATGGAATGCCATGGAACGCTCTGGAACTGCAAGTTGCCACGGAAGGCTATGGAATGCTCCGGAACTTCTAGTTGCCATCAAATGCCATAGAAACGCTTTGGAACTACAAGTTGCCATGAAACACTATGGAATGCTCTGAACTTCTAGTTGCCATGTAATGCAGTAGAAACGCTCTGTAATTACTAGTTGCCATGGAATGCCATGGAACGCTCAGGAACACCTGGTTTCCATGGAGTGCCATAGAAACTCTCTGGAACTTCTAGTTGCCACGTAATGCCATCACAAGCTCTGGAACTACTGCTTGCCCTGGATTGGTATGGAACGCTCTGGAATTTCTAGTTGCCATGGAATGCAATGGAACGCTCCAAAACTTCTACTTCCCATAGTATGCGATAGAAGTGCACTGAAACTCCTAGTTGCCATGGAATGTCATAGAAAGTCTCCGAACTACTATTTGCCATGGAATCAATGGAACGCTCCAGAACTTCTAGTTGCCATGGAATGCCATGGGACGCTCTGGAGCTCCTGGTTGCCATGGAGTGCCATAGAAACGCTCTGGAACTACTAGTTGCCAAGGAATGCTATGCAACACACTAGAACTTCTACTTGCCACGGAACCCTCTGGCAATTCTAGTAGCCATGGAATGCCATATAAACTGTCCAGTATTACTATTTGCCATGCAATGCCGCGGAATGCACCGAAACTTCTAGTTGCCATGGAATGCCATAGAAACGCTCTGGAACTACTAGTTTCCATGGGAAGCTATGCAACGCTCTGGAACTTTTAGTTGCCAAGGAATGCCATGAAACGCTGCAGAACATTTCTTTACCATGAAAATGACATAGAAATGCTCTGGAAATACTGGTTGGCATGGGATGCCACGGAACGCTACAGATCTTGTAGTTGCTATGGAATGTCATGGAAACACATCGCAAATAAAAGTTGCCATGTAATGCAGTAGAAACGCTCTGTAATTACTAGTTGCCATGGAATGCCATAGAAAGGCTCTGGAACTACTAGTTGCCATGGAATGCCATGGGATGCTGCAGAAATTCCAGTTGCCATGGAATGCCATAGAAATGCTCTGAAACTAGAAATTGCCACGGAACGCTCTGGAAGACACTGGAACTTCTAGTTGCCATGGAATGCCATAGAAACGCTCTGGAACTTCTAGTTGCCGTGAAATGCCATGGAACGCTCTGGAACTCCTGGTTGCCATGGAGTGCCATAGAAACGCGCTGAAACTTCTACTTGCCATGGAATGCTATGGAATGCTCAGGAACTCCTCGTTGCCATGGAATGCAATGGAACGCTCCGCAACTTCTACTTGCCATGAAATGCCATGGAACACTGCAAAACTTCTAGTTGCCATGGAATGTCATCGAAACACATCAGAAACAATCGTTGCCGATGAATGCCACAGAAATCCTCTCAAAATTCTACTTGCCATGTAATGCCATGTAATGTTTTGGAACTCCTACTTACCATGGAATGCAATGGAACGATCCAGAACTTCTAATTTTAACGGAATGTTATGGAAACACATCGGAAATAAGAGTTGCCATGGTATGCCACAGAAACGCTCTGGAATTTCTACTTGCCATGGAATGCCATGGAACGCTCTGGAAATACTGGTTGCCATGGAGTACCATAGAAACGCTCTGGAACTACTAGTTACCATGGAATTCTATGGAACACACTGGAACTTCTACTTGCCTCGGAACCCTCTGGAATTTCTAGTAGCCATGGAATGCCATATAAACTGTCTAGAACTAATAGTTGCCATGGAATGCTATGGAACACAATGGAACTTCTACTTGCCACGGAACCCTCTGGCATTTCTAGAAGCCAAGGAATGCCATAAAAACTCTCCAGAACTACTAGTTGCCATAGAACGCCGTGGAACGCTCTGGAAATACTAGTTTCCGTGGAAGTCTATGGAACGCTCTGGAAATTCTAGTTGTCATGGAATGCCATGGAATGCTCTGGAACTCCTGGTTCCCATGGAGTGCCATAGAAACGCTCTGGAACTACAGGTTGCCACGAAACGATATGGAATGCTCTGGAATTTCTAGTTGCCATGGAATGCCATATAAACTCTCTGGAACTTCTAGTTGCCCACTTATACCATCAAAAGCTCTGGAACTACTACTTGCCCTTGATTGGTATGGAACACTCTGGAATTTCTAGTTGCTGTGGAATGCCATTGAACGCTCTGGAACTCCTGGTTGTCATGGAGTGCCATAGAAACTCTCCAGAACTACTAGTTGCCATGGATTGCTATGGAAAACATTGGAACTTTTACTTGCCACGGAAACCTCTGGAATTTCTAGTAGCCATGGAATGCCATATAGACTCTCCAGAACTATTAGTTGCCATGGAATGCCATGGAAACACATCGCAAAAAATAGTTGCCATGTAATGGCATAGAAACGCTCTGTAATACTAGTTGCCATGGAATGCCATGGAACGCTCTGGAACTTCTAGTTGCCATGGAATGCCATAAAAACGCTCTGGAACTGCTAATTTCCATGGAAGGCCATGCAACGCTCTGAAACTTTTAGATGCCATGGAATGACGTGAAATGCTGCGGAACTCCTCGTTGCCATCAAAATGCCATAGAAATGCTCTGGAACGACTAGTTGCCATGGATTGCCATAGAAACGCTCTAGAACTTCTTGTAACCATGGAATGCCATGGAACGCTCTGGAACTCTTGGTTGCCATGGAGTGCCATAGAAACCCTCTGGAACGACTAGTTGCCATGGAATGCTATGGAACACACTGGAACTTCTACTTGCCATGGAACCCTCTGGATTTTCTAGTAGCCATGGAATGCAATATAAACTGTCTAGAACTAGTAGTTGCCATGGAATGCCATGAAACTCTGCGGAACAGCTCGTTGCCATCAAAATGCCATAGAAATACTCTGGAAACACTAGATGGCATGGAATGGCACGGAACGCTGCGGATATTCTAGTTGCCATGGAATATCATGGAAGCACATGGCAAATAATAGTTGCTGTGGAATGCCATAAAAACGCTCTGTAATTTCTAGTTACCATGCAATGTCATAGTAAGGCTCTGGAACTACTCGTTGCCATGTAATGCCATGAAGCGCATCGAAAATAATAGTTGTCGATGAATGACACAGAAACGCTCTCAAAATTGTAGTTGCCATGGAATGACATGTAATTCTTTGAAACTCCTACTTACCATGGAATGCAATGGAACGATCCAGAACTTCTACTTCTAATGGAATGTCATGGAAACACATCACAAATAAGAGCTGACATGGAATGCCATAGGAACTCCCTCGAACTACTAGTTGCCATGGAATGCCATAGAAACGCTCTGGAACTACTATTTTCCATGGAAAGATATGCAATGTCTGGAACTACTATTTGCCATGGAATGCCATGGAACGCTCTGGAACTCCTGGTTTCCATGGAGTGCCATAGAAACGCTCTGGAACTAGTAGTTGCCATCAAATACCATAGAAACACTCTGGAACTACAAGTTTCCACGAAACAATATGGAATGCTCTGGAACTTCTAGTTGCCATGGAATGCCATAGAAACTCTCTGGAACTTCAAGTTGCTATCTAATTCCATCAAAAGCTCTGGAACTACTAGTTGCCCTTGATTGGTATGGAATGGTCTGGAATTTCTAGTTGCCATGGAATGCAATGGAACGCACCGGAAGTTCTAGTTCCCATGGTATGCGATCGAAATGCACTGGAACTCCTAGTTGCCATGGAGTGCCATAGAAACGCTCTGGAACTACTAGTTGCTATGGAATGCTGTGGAACACACTGAAACTTCTACTTGTCATAGAACCCTCTGGCATTTCTAGATGCCATGGAATGCCATATAAACTGTCCAGAACTACTAGTTACCATGGAATGCCATGGAACGCTCTGGAAATTCTAGTTGCCACGGAAGGCCATAGAAACTCTCTGGAACTCCTAGGTGCCATGGAATGCCATCAAACCCATCGCAAATAATAATTGCCGATGAATGCCACAGAAACCCTCTCAAAATTGTAGTTGCCATGGAATGCCATGTAATGCTTTGGAACTCCTACTTACCATGGAATGCAATGGAACGATCCAGAACTTCTAATTCTAATGGAATGTCATGGAAACACAACGCAAATAAGTGTTGCCATGGAATGCCGTAGAAACTCTCTGGAACTTCTAGTTGCCATGGAATGCCATGGAATGCTCTGGAACTTCTGGCTGCCGTCAAATGACATAGAAACTCTCTGGAAATTCTAGTTGCCATGGAATACCATAAAAAGCTCTGGAACTACTGCTTGCCATTGATTGGTATAGAACGGTCTGGAATTTCTAGTTGCCGTGCAATGCAACGGAACGCTCTGGAAATTCTAGATCCCATGGTATACGATAGAAATGCTCTGGAAATCCTAGTTGCCGTGGAATGCAATTGAAAGCTCCAGAATTTCTGGATTCCATGGTATGCAATAGAAATGCTCCTGAACTACTAGTTGCCATGGAATGCCATAGAAATGCGCTCGAACTCCTAGTTGCCATTGAATGCAATGGAACGCTCCAGAACTTCTAGTTGCCATGGAATGCCATGGAACACTCTGGAACTCCTGGTTGCCATGGAGTGGCATAGAAACCCTCTGGAACTACTAGTTGCCATGGTATGTTATGGAATACACTTGAACTTCTACTTGCCACGGAACCCTCTGGAATTTCAAGTAGCCATGGAATGCGATATAATCTGTCTAGAACTACTAATTACCATGGAATGACATGAAACGCTGCGGAACTCCTCATTGCCATCAAAATGACATAGAAATGCTCTGGAAATACTCGTTGGCATGAATCCCACGGAACGCTGTGGATCTTCTGGTTGCCATGGAATGTCACGGAAACGCTCTGTGATTACTAGTTGCCATGGAATGCTATGGAACGCTCCGGAACACCTAATTTCCATGGAATGCCATAAAAAGGTTCTGGAACTCCTGGTTGCCATGGAGTGCCATAGAAACGCTCTGGAACTACTAGTTGCCATGGAATGTTATGGAATAGACTGCAACTTCTACTTGCCACAGAACCCTCTGGCATTTTTAGAAGCCGTGGAATGCCATATAAACTGTCCAGAACTAGTAGTTGCCATTGAATGGAATGAAACGCACTGGAACTCCTAGTTGCCATGGAATGCCTTAGAAACTCTCTGGAACTTCTAGTTCCATGGAATGCCATGGAACACTCTGGAACTTCTGGTTGCCATCAGATGCTGTAGGAACGCTCTGTAACTACATGTTGCCACGAATCGCTGTGGAATGCTCTGGAATTTCTAGTAGCCATGGAATGCGATATAATCTGTCTAGAACTACTAGTTCCCATGGTATGACATGAAACGCTGCGGAACTCCTCGTTGCCATCAAAATGCCATAGAAATGCTCTGGAAATACTAGTTGGCATGGAATGCCACGGAACGCTGCGGATCTTCTGGTTGCCACGGAATGTCATGGAAACTCTCTGTAATTACTAGTTGCCATGGAATGCGATGGAACGCTCCGGAAGTCCTAATTTCCATGGAATGCCATAGAAAGGTTCTGGAACTACTAGTTGCCATGGAATGCCATGGAAACACATCGCAAATACAAGTTACCATGAAATGCCATAGAAACGCTCTGGAAATACAAGTTGCCACGGAACACTATGGAAGACACTGGAACTTCTAGTTGCCACGGAATGCCATAGAAACTCTCTGGAACTTCTAGTTGCCACCTAATACCATAAAAAGCTGTGTAACTACTACTTGCCCTTGATTGGTATGGAACGCTCTGGAATTTCTAGTTGTCATGGAAGGCAATGGGATGTTCTGGAATTCTAGTTACCATGGTATGCGTTAGATAAGCATTGGAAGTCCTAGTTGCCATGGAATGCCATAGAAACGCTCTGGAACTACTAGTTGCTATAGAATGTCATGGAACGCTGCAGAAATCCTAGTTTTCAGGGAATTCCATTGAAACACATTGAAAATAATAGTTGCCGAAGAATGCCACATAAACCCTCTCAAAATTGTTGTTGCCATGGAATGCCATGAAATGCTTTGGAACTCCTACTTCCCGTGGATTGCAATGGAACGATCCAGAACTTCTAATTCTAATGCAATGTCATGGAAACTTCGGAAATAACAGTTGTCATGGAATGCCATAGGAACTCCCTCGAACTACGATTTGCCATGGAATGCCAAAGAAATGCTCTGGAACTTCCAGTTGCCATGGAATGCCATGGAACACTCTGGAACTCTTGGTCGCCATCAAATGCCATAGAAACTTTCTGGAACTACAAGTTGTCACAAAACGCTATGGAATGCTCTGGAACTTCTAGTTGCCATGGAATGCAATGGAATGATCCGGAACTTCTAGTTGCCATCGAAAGCCATCGAAACTCTCTGGAAGTTCTAGTTGCCACCTAACACCATAAAAAGCTACGGAACTACTACTTGTCCTTGATTGGTATGGAGCGCTGTGGAATTTCTAGTTCCCGTGGAATGCAATGGAACGCTGTGGAACCTCTAATTGCCATGGTATGCGATAGAAATGCACTGGAACTCCTAGTTGCCATGGAATGGCATAGAAACGCTCTGGAACTATTTGCTTCCATAGAATGCAATAGAACTCTCCGGAACTTCTAGTGCCATGATATGCCATGGAACGCTGCAAAACTATGAGTTGCCATGGAATGCCACGGAAACACATCGCAAACAATAGATGCCGATGAATGCCACAGAAAGCCTCTCAAAATTCTAGGTGCCATGGAGTGCCATGGAATGCTTTGGTACTCCTACTTACCATGGAATGCAATGGAACGATCCAGAACTTCTAATTCTAACGGATTATCAGGGAAACACATCGCAAATAACAGTTGCCATGAAATGCCATAGAAACGCTCTGGATCTTCTAGTTGCCATGGAATGCCATAGAAACGCTCTGGAACGACGAGTTGCCATGGAATGCTATGGAACGCTCAGGACCTTCTAGTTGACATGGAATGCCATGGAACGCTGCGGACCTCTTCATTGCCATCAAAATGCTATAGAAATACTCTGGAAATACTAGTTGGCATGGAATGCCACGGAACGCTGAGGACTTCCTCGTTTCCATCAAAATGCCAAAGAAATGATCTGGAAATACTAGTTGGCATGGAATGCCATGGAACGCTGCGGATCTTCTAGTTTGCAAGGAATGTCATGGAAACACATTGCAAATAACAGTTGCCAATGAATGCCACAGAAACCCTCTCAAAATTGTAGTTGCCATGGAATGCAATGGAACGATCCAGAACTTCTAATTCTAATGGAATGCCATGGAGACACATCGCAAATAATATTTGTCATGGAATGCCATTAGATACTGCAGAAAGTCTAGTTGACATGGAATGCCATACAAACGCTCTGCAACTTCTAGTTGCCATGGAATGCCATGGAACACTCTGGAACTCCTGGTTGCCATGGAGTGTCATAGAAACACTCTGGAACTACTAGTTGCCATGGAATGTTATGTTACACACTGAAACTTCTACTTGCCACGGAACCCCCTGGAATTTCTAGTAGCCATAGAATGCCATATAAACTGTATAGTACTACTAATTGCCATGGAATGCCATGAAACGCTGCGGAACTCCTCGTTGACATCAAAATGCCATAGAAATGCTCTGGAAATACTAGTTGGTATGGAATGCCACGGAACGCTGCGAATCTTCTGGTTGCAATGGAATGTCATGGAAACACATATCAAATAATAGTTGCCATGTAATGGCATAGAAACGCTCTGGAAATACAAGTTGCCACGGAACGCTATGAAAGACTTCTAATTGCCATGGAATGCATTGGAATGCTCCGGAAATTCTAATTGCCATGCAATGCCATAAAACTCTCTGGAACTTCTAGTTGCTATCTAATACCATAAAAAGCTCTGGAACTACGACTTGCCCTTGATTGGTATTAAACGCTCTGGAATTTCTAGTTGCCATGGAATGCAATGGAACGCCCTGGATTGTCTAGCTGTCATGAAATGGCAGGGAATGCGGCAGAACTTCCAGTAGCCATGGAATGCCATAGAAACTCCCTGGAACTTCTAGTTTACCACCTAATACTGTATAAAGATTAGGAACTACTACTTGCCATTCAATGGTGGGGAACGCTCTGGAATTTCTAGTTGCCATGGAATGCAATGGAATGCTCCGAAACTTCTAGTTACCATGGTATGCGATAGAAACGGTCTGGAACTCTTAGTTGCCATGGAACGCCATAGAAACTCTCTGGAACTACTAGTTGCCATGGAATACCATGGAATGCTCCGCTACTTCTAGTTGCAATGCAATGCCAAATAAACCCTCTGGAACTACCAGAGGCCATCGAATGCCGTAGAAACGCTCTGGAACTTCTAGTTGCCACGGAATGAAATGGAACACTCTTGAACTTCGTGTTTTCATGGAATGCATTGCAAGGCTGCAGAAATTCTAGTTGCCATGGAATGCCATAGAAACACATCACAAATAATAGTTGCTGATGAGTGCCAGAGAAACCCTCTCACAATTCTAGCTGCCATGGAATGACATAGAAATGCTCTGGCACTACTAGTTGCCATGGAATGCCATGGGATGCTGAAGAAATTCTGTTTACCATTTAATGCCATAGAAATGCTCTGGAACTACAAGTTCCCACGGAATGCTATGGAAGACACTGGAACTTCTAGTTGCCATGGAATGCCATAGAAACTCTCTGGAACTTCTAGTTGCAACCTAATACTATAAAAAGCTCTGTAACTACTACTTTCCATTGAATGGTACGTAACGGTCTGGAATTTCTAGTTGCCATGGAATTGAAAGGAACACTTCGGAACTTCTAGTTGCCATGGTATGTTATAGAAATGCACTGGAACTCCTAGGTTCCATGGAATGCCATAGAAACCCTGTGGAACTACTAGTTGCCATGGAATGCCATGGAATGCTGCAGAAATTCTACTTGCCTTAGAATGCCATGGAAACACATCAAAAACAACAGTTGCCGATGAATGCCACAGAAACTCTCTCAAAATTCTAGTTGCCATGGAATGCCATGTAATGCTTTGGAACTCCTCATTGCCACGGAATGCAATGGAATGATCCAGAACTTCTAATTCTAATGGAATGTCATGGAAACACATTGCAAATGAGAGTTGCGGGAGCTGCGTGAGGACACTGACACGATCAATGTGATCTAACAAGTGAACCTTTATTTCCGTGTTTCCAGTGCAATTTATAACCCTCGACCACACCCAATAAATACTGATTGGCTTCATCGCAAATAACAGCCCATAGTCCAACCTGATTGGCCACATTGCGAGTCATGTTCAAGTCATGTTCACAAATGTTCACACCCATCTTCTTCAGGAATTAAAACTGCGTCATTAATGGCGGCTGTCTCTTCTCCTGCACCTGTAAGATGTTCATGCCCCCTGCACCGGAAGTTGTTTATGCTTTCCGCAGTTCTGGTACGTCCCAGCTCGGATTCTCTGGAAAGGCTGGATTGTTCACATGTCCCTTATTTCATAAATGTCCTCCCACACATCCCCCTTCTTTTTTTTTTTTGCACAATCCAGACTTGTTTTACAGCCTGCTCGATCATTGAGCTTATGTACCGTAGGATACAAGGTAGCATCAGCAGTACAATTCATATCATGATAACAATAAGGATACCATACTTTACCCAGTGTAGTAACCATTCACTTATACCCCAAGAACTCAACCCCACGTCCAGCGGAGAATGATCAATGCCAATCTTTTTAATATTCTTTTGCAGATTTTGTATATGCTTGTGAAATGATCAGAAAGAATCATGTAACACAATCCCTCAAAATCTTCACACCCATGACCTAATACCAATAACAAAAAAACTATAGCAGCTCTATTCTGTAATACTGCACGTCTAACACTATCTACATCTTCCAGCAATTCTGTTAGTATGCTTGAAGTCAGATTAATTTTCTTAGCAGTCCAGCATGCTAAATGCGATAGTTCACGCAAGGCATTGCCCCCAACAGCTCCTGGCAAAAATAATGATAAAGCAATTCTAGAAGCCCTTCCCAGAATGAACCCATTCCTTTGCTGTGTATTAACATTGGTGGCTCCTCACTGTTACCTGCTAGACTTAAAAAATTCAAAACATACAATGCTTTCATCAGTTGATCATTAGGCAACCAACCCTGGGTTCCCCCTTTTTATTTTAACAATGTTGCTTTTAGTGTCTGGTGAGAGCGCTCAACAATTGCCTGATAGTAGGAGAGTGAGGTGTACCTGTACGATGGTTAATACCCCAAAGATTGCAAAAACGTGCAAAGCAAAGCGAAGCATAAGCAGGTGCGTTGTTTGTCTTAATTTCAAGTGGAATGCCTAAAACAGCAAAGCATGCATAAAGATGTCGCTCAACATGTCGTGTAGTTTCACTAGACTGTGCAGTACCTGTCCCACGTGTCTTCTTTTTTTTTTTTTTTTTTTGTGAAAAGCGGCAAAGTGCGGTTAACAAAATATCTTATATATAATGATAACAGTAACACTGTGTCTCACTCACTCACACATTCAAATATTGATAACCAGTTTTACACTATCACACAAGGAGCTCCTTTACACCATTCACACAAAAGACATAAGAAGACGCTTGCAAATATGATCACTACAGTAGCAACTATAGCATTAAGCAGACTAACCCCATTCACGTAGTTAAATATCAGTGCGAGGGGTGAAAATACACGTTGACATCAATGCCGATCGGTGCACAGTGTGAACATTTAGCAAATTACAGAAACAGACCAGAAAGAATACCTTTTTCCGTAGATGGACCGTGTCTGCCCCTGCAGCGAGACAGATGAGTCAGGGAGTCCCTCCGAGAAAGGGTCCCGGGGCGCGCCCAGGGAGTCCCGGTCCTCAGCGGCTCCTGCAGCCGGACAGAGATTGTCACCTCTGGGTTGTCAACTGAATCTGAGAAAACTCAATAACAACTATGTGTTATCAAGCAGGTATTTTCCATTCTCTATTGCACTTCAAGAAATCTGTCAAAGGCTTTTATATGTTTTATGCAGATCCTCCTTTTTCCATCATCTTTTTTAATTAGATTATCTTTACAAGCAACTTGAGCTCTTTCATAATGAACACTGCTTTTCAAATTACACAACTTTATAGGCAACCTGTAAATGAATCCTGAATTTCTTTGCCTGCTTTAGATAAAATGTGTCATATTTTACAGCCAGTTAACATCATGAATAAAAATAGCATTATGAAGCTTTATCTTTGACCAGACACATACAGATCATAAGACAGTTCAAAAAAAATAGTTTTAAAACAAGGACCTGCTTTGACCCTATCGCAATGACTGAAAAATTAAGCACTTTTTAAACCTGCCTGGCAAGCACAAACCTACAGCGCGATTAGAATTTGGTATGTCGTGTAACTGCGGAAGTTTGATTTACAGAGGGACTGAAATGAGTTTACCTTGGCTGATAAAGTGACCCATTGTCCTGCAATTGAAGCATCTCTTTTGCTTGCCTCCCTCCTTTCTATCTATGAGGGGTCGAACAGCACTGTATACAGCAGCAGCAAGTAAGGACGCGGTACCATTGGTGCGTTCTATAACTTTAAGCATATCAGCTACTTGTGCATCTCTGGGTAGGGTACCTAAAGCTCTTTTTGTTGTATCATTAGCATTCTCAAAGGCAAACATTTTAAAAACCTTTTTCTTCATTCCCTCATCCAAATCTGGATGACTTTTAATAACCTGATCTAAATGATCAATAAAAGAAGGAAAACTTTCTTGTGGACCCTGCTTAATATTGGCAAAGGTATATATCTTTCCTGGTTCCCTGATTGAAATCATTGCTTGGTAAGCTAACTGCTGTGACAATTGTAATACCTCTCCTATAAAACCGTGTTGTAAGCCTGTATTTGCAAAAGGACCTTGGCCCATTAACATTTGGGCTTGTATACCATACAATGGATCTCCCTGCTGCCGAGGTCGTGCAGCTTCGCGGTCACAGAGCTGTTGCCATGCCTTGGTAAACATAAGCTGTTGAGAAGGGGACAAAAGAATGTTAGCAACCTGTTGTGAATCATATGGTAACAGAACATCTGCTGTAAAAATAAATTGTAATAATTGTTGAGTATAACTAGATTGAAGCCCATATTGTGATACTGCTGAATGTTTCAAGGATTTTCCAATCAAACGGTTCCCATTTTCCACCTCCTGCCTGATCTGTAATGATAGGAAAGGCAGAAGGAAGAAAATTTCCTTCAATTAGGGCACCACGAATAACTCCTTTCCATCTTCGTCCTGCTTCTTGTTCACTTAATAGTGTATTTGACAATGAAGTAGTTGGCACAGGCATTTGCGACAAAGGCACTGGTAGTGATGACGGTACAGCAAAAGGATTATGAGTCGCAGCGTTTTCTGGAGTCTTCTTGTTGCTGTCCGCTGCCGTATTGAGTGCCGATAGTTTGTTTATGAGTTGCTGTAGGACTTCATCAAGCAGCTCCTTTTTCTGCTTTTGTTTCAACATGATCCCTGGAGAAAGAGAGTCTTCCTGTAGGCGGGCCGTTGTGACGGTGGGATAAGGGCGGGATTTTGGGCGGGTCGTTGTGACGTTGCCATAAGGGCGGGATGTTGGGTGGGTCGCTGTGTATTCAGGATAGGGGTGGGATTTGGGTGGGTCTGCTGGTTCACGTACTTCCCCCTTTTCTTTGCCCACACCCCCTTGTAGTTTTTCCGCATTCTCTTCCGAGTCCCTTCTTAATGCTATCGGGTCGGCACCATTATGGCGCACCTCCTCCTCCGAGGGTGCGGTCCCCGCGGTGGCCCCACCAGCCCCCGAACTCGTGGTCTGTGTCTGATTAGCAGGGGTCAAGGGAGGTGGAACAGGAACAGAAATTTGCATAGAAAAAATAGAAGTAGTAGTTGTTGGCGAGGAATTGCCAGAGGAGGGGGTAAAGGCAGCAAAGGCAGAAGCTGCAGCAGCTCTTTCAGCTTTCATACTATGCAACATCTCCATAAGCAATTTCCATAACGTGGTGTACTTGCCTGCTTCTTTTGCTCTCGCTCCCTCCGAACTTATATCTTCCAATAACTCTTTATCTATGGCCTCCCATGTAGCGAGTTCAAAAGCAACTCCCACGGAAGAGATTAAACTTCTATTCCATGCCCATAATAACAGCCCTTTAAGAGCCGAGGATTCATACTTGAGTCCTCTCACTGAGAGTATGTGTTGGAGCAGATTTAGGACAGCCTCCTGTTGCTTGTCCAACCCCATCTGTCTCCCCGACCGCTCACCTGATCAGGGTGAGATTCCGTAATCGTTTCACGATGAGGTGCGCACCTTCCTTTTCTCTCCTCCTTCCTGGTAACTATGTGAGTCACCGCTTAGCGACTGGGTGGATCGCTGATACTCTTTTTATCTCTTTTTTCTTTATTACTCCGCCGGGGCAGCGGATCTCTTTCAGTCGGCCTTCCACCCTCTTCCTCTCCAAGTCTTGCAACTTTGTTCTGAGGAATCTGAGGGTCCCTGTTCGGGCGCCACTTGCGGGAGCTGCGTGAGGACACTGACACGATCAATGTGATCTAACAAGTGAACCTTTATTTCCGTGTTTCCAGTGCAATTTATAACCCTCGACCACACCCAATAAATACTGATTGGCTTCATCACAAATAACAGCCCATAGTCCAACCTGATTGGCTACATTGCGAGTCATGTTCAAGTCACGTTCACAGATGTTCACACCCATCTTCTTCAAGAATTAAAACTGCGTCATTACTGGCAGCTGTCTCTTCTTCTGCACCTGTAAGATGTTCATGCCCCCTGCACCGGAAGTTGTTTATGCTTTCAGCAGTTCTGGTACGTCCCAGCCCAGGCTCTCTGAAAAGGCTGGATTGTTCACATGTCCCTTATTTCATAAATGTCCTCCCACAAATTTGGTTTACAGTTTTAGAAGTAAAAGATGCCTTCTTTTGCCTCCCTCTCCATGAAGCCAGTCAGAAAAGTTTTGCATTCAAGTGGGAAATCCTTAAGAGTGGTTTGAAGACCCAGCTCACAGGGACGGTGTTGCCACAAGGTTTCAAGAACAGCCCTACCATCTTTGGGAACCAACTAGCGAAAGATTTGGAATTACGGGAACAACCATCGGAAGAAGGAAAAATACTACAATACGTGGATGACATCCTCATTGCAACTAAACCCAGAGAAGCCTGTGTCACCTGGACTGTAAGTTTATTAACTTTTCTTGGGCTTCAGGCGTACTGAGTGTCCCGAAACAAGGCACAAGTGACTTTGCAGCAGGTTACATACTTAGGGTATGAGATCAGTGCAGGGCAACGGTCCTTGGGGCAAGCCCAGAAAGAAGCCGTATGCCAGACCCCTCGGCCACAGACTGTAAAAGAACTGCGGACCTTCCTGGGAATGACGGCGTGGTGCCGGCTCTGGATACATGACTATGGCCTGCTGGCCAAACCACTGTATTCCCTGATAAAATCCAGTTAAAGTCACCTCCAATGGGATGCTGAGTCAGATCGGGCATTCCATCAGCTGAAGAAGGCCCTCATGTCAGCACCAGCACTGGGACTCCCTGATGTGAGTAGACCATTTCTCCTATTTTCCCATGAAAAGCAGGGAATAGCGTTAGTAGTACTGGCACAAGACCTGGGACCATACAGACGAGCTGTGGCGTACTTCTCCAAACAACTGGACGCTGCTGCCAAAGGGTGGCCTGGCTGCCTAAGGGCGGTAGCAGCAGTCATCCTGAATGTTCAGGAACCTCAGAAGTCTACCCTGGGTCAGAAAATGACTGGTTTCCTATCTCACACAGTGTCTACAGTCCTTGAAGTGAAAGGGGGACATTGGCTCTCCCCACAGAGATTCCTGAAATATCAAGCTATCATGGTCGAGCAGGATGATGTTGAGATTGTGACCACTAACAATGTCAACCCAGCTTCATTTCTTAGTGGGAAGGCTGGAGAACCAGTGGACCAAGACAGCTTCACGACAATTGAGGCCACGTACTCTAGCCGCATGGACCTAAAGGATACCCCCATGGATGGGGCAGAGCACTGGTTCACAGATGGGAGCAGCTATATCCTGGGCGGAAAACGACATTCTGGGTACGCCATCACCACTGCTGAAAAGGTAATAGAATCTGGACCACTACCGGCTGACACTTCAGCATAAAAGGCCGAGATCATAGCCCTCACTCGGGCCCTGGAGAGGGCCGAAGGAAAGGCTGTGAATATTTGGACTGATTCTAAATACGCCTTTGGAGTGGTACATGCCCACGGAGCAATTTGGAAGGAGCAAGGACTGTTGAACTCCCAAGGAAAGACTATCAAGCACGCAAAGGAAATTTTAAGACTTTTGAATGCAATCCAACTTCCTGAAAAAGTGGCAATTATGCACATCAGGGCACACCAGAAAGTGAGCACTGAATTGGAAAGAGGAAACGAACTGGCGGACAGAGAGGCAAAACAGGCAGTTAAAGAAATGGTAAAGGTAGAGGGAGCACTAGTCCCAGACGGACAGATAACCCTAGAAGGTAAGCCAGAATAAACTAAGGAGGATCGAAAGTTAATCACAGATTTGGAAGGAACATCCAATGAGGACAGGTGGGTTATAACATCACATGGGAAACTCATAGTCCCCTCTTATACGGTTTGGCCATTGGTCCGGGAGGAACACAAGAAGGGACACTGGGGGGCGGAGGCATTACACAAATACCTTATCAGACACGGGACGACTCGAAACTTACACATCGCTCTCAGACAAGTGACTCAGCAATGTGACCTTTGCCTCCAGACTAATCCAAAAATTGTCCCCAAACCAGAAATGGGCCAAATTGGGAAAGGGAATTGTCCGGGACAACATTGGCAAACTGATTTCTCAGAACTTCCTAGAAAACGGGGGTATAAATACTTGCTTGTACCAACTGATACCTTTTCAGGCTGGCCAGAAGCCTTCCCATGCAGAACAGCTAAAGCTCGAGAGGTGACCAAGGTGTTGCTACAAGAAATCATACCCAGGTTTGGAGTCCCAGCGGTGATGTCCTCAGATAGAGGGCCGCACTTTATCTCCAAAGTTGTGCCAAAAATAAGCCACCATCTAGGGACAGATTGGCAACTACACACTCCATACCAGCCACAATCCAGTGGCCAGGTGGAGAAAATGAATCACTTGATTAAACAACAGATTGTTAAATTAGGACAAGAAACCAATTTGGCCTGGCCACAATCTCTACCCCTAGCAATGCTATGGATACGAACTAGACCCCGAGCTAAGGAAGGGCTAAGCCCATTTGAAATCCTATATGGGCGACCCTATGGGGTACAAAAGGGAACCTCTTCACAAATTGGTGAAGAATTGATGACTTCCTATATGGTGGCATTAGGGAAACAGCTTCGTAAAATTGAAAAACAGGTGTTTCGAACCCGATGCAGGGGTTTGGATGGGTCAGTGCATAACATAGAACCTGGAGACTAGGTGTATGTTAAGTCTCTTACAGAGAAAACTGTGGAGCCACAGTGGGAAGGACCATACCAAGTGCTTCTTACCTCTTTCACGGCAATCAAGATCAGGGAACAAAGTGCCTGGATTCACCACTCCTGAGTGAAGAAAGCTCCTAAAACTCCTTGGAAAGTAACACAGGGTGAGGATGAACTGAAACTAAAGCTCCGCTGAGCGAAATGAGTATATTGCACCCAGAAGTGTTTAGTAACTCGGCCTGCCAAGATTTAGTCAGGAAAATTGTTGTATTTGTAGTTATCGTAACCCAAGGGTTGAACAGTAACACCCCAGAATGGCCATGGACCCAAGCTCATATTGAATATACTGGGGATATGGGAACGCTCTCTGATAGAAAAAGCTTAAGCCTTGCCACCGTGGTTATGCATAAAAATGAAGTGTAGCCCAAAAATTATTGGAGCACAGACCTTCAGAGAATGATGCCTCAACTGCAGGGAATGCGGGGTCAAAACATAAGCGTAGGATGCCGAGGAATTAATGGAACTTCCTACAAAAGGGCAAACCAGATAGCTGTATCCAATATAATAACAAACACAACAAATAGAAAGCCTTGCAGTATCTTGGATTGTTGGCATAATTTTACTCTAACACAACCTGTCTTTGTAACCTGGGTCTGGGCACATGGTGAAATAGGATTACCATTGAAATTGAAGATAGATGCTGTACCGTCTACGACAGCGGGGCCCTGCACAACCTATACAGCTGATACTAGCACTCAAACAGTCCGAACCCAAACTAAACTTGAATCTAAGATTTATGAGATTGGTCCGTATGTCATCAGAAATACAGGTCAGCAACAAGTATTATTTAACCCAGAGTGGTCTCTAAAAAGGGTGGAACTGATGATGCAAATTAAGGTTTCAGAAATACAACCATTGTGTTCCCCTTTCTTACGGACTTCCTATGAAGGGTGGACCACTTGGCTACGCAGGAGAACGGGTATTTTTCAAAGGCGAATACCGAGGGATGTAGCTGGGGTGTTAGGGACAGGACTTGGGGTTCTAAATACCACAGATTCAGAAGTGATAATGAACAAATTAGCTGCCTCTACTGCTGATCTCTCCAAATTACAACAGCCATCACAATCCTCCCTATTAGCTCTAGGAGCTCACCAATGGTTGGTGTCGGAAGTTCTACCCGGCTGGGAACGGACAAACATAAGGGATCATAATATCATTATAGCTGCAATTGGAGGGCTCCAAAGGAATATCTCATTGGCCCTGAGCTGTATCCAGGCCCAGCTGTGGATGCAATCAATAACTGCGTCTATTATAAGGGAAGGAGAGGAAGGGGTCTTCCCCACGGAGATACGGAAGATAGTTTGGGATAGTGCCACTGATAGGGAAAGAGAGCTCCAGTCCTGGTGGGAAATGGTAAACTTTACCTATAACCCCACCACACACACAGTCACTGCCCTCGTGTTAACTATCCACAATGCATCAGTGACTGTAATACATCCCATAATAGCCATGGGAATAAATCACAGTCAAAATTTGCTTTATCCTTTGGAACATAGGACATGGGCCCGAAAGAGAGAGAACAAACAGTTGACTTAGAATCCTGCGTTGTACGAGAGCAACAGGGATTTCTCTGCGAAAGCAATACCATGAGTGCACAAGACATTTGCTGGATACCGACCAAAAGGTCTGTCACCTTGAAATTCGCCCGAATGCCAGTCCAAAACTGGTTGTTGTCTATGCAGTAAAAGGTTGTGCTTGTTTAAGAACAACATGTCGCTTTGTGTCTGTAGGAGGAGTAGAAACAGACACCAGGAATCACTCGAATTTCTGTATTTGTAATTTTACCACCATCACAGGATGTGACTTTAGCTACTTTGCTCCTGTGGTTTCTCATCAAATCCTGAGATCAAACTATACACTGATTTCTGAACTAGAACCCACAACTATAGGGATGGATTTAGCAGTGAGAAAAAGATTGTTGAAACACCCAGACTTAATACGGATATTAGAGGAAGCCAAGAATAATGGACAGGAAACTCTAATAACTGTTCATCATGAGGCAAATGAGGTAAGTAGGGTCTTGAAAAGGGTCAAAAAGGACGGAGAACACAAATGGTGGGATACACTTTTTGGGTGGTCACCTTCAGCCACCAGATTTTTCAACGTCCTAATGCATCTGATAGTAGTGTTGTTGATAGCTACCGCTATTTTATTATTTCTAGTAGGGACCCTATATATGTGGGTTTGGCGTATAGTTAGAAGAATAACTTCAATGTACGAAGCATTATACCAACCAGAATAGCCAAGTAAAAGAATTCACTTAACTCAATAGAAAAGGGGGGAATTGGTAGGGGGACATATAGAAAATATATTTTATAACCCAAGATATATCGAAAATATTAATAGGGAGCTACATAGAAAAACAAAGCTAAACCTATTAAAACTTGCTTCCCAGACCTAACATGCATGCAAGTAGGCAATTAGTCACTACCCCCTGCAAATTGCTTGAGAAAGAAGCTGATAAGGGAAACAGAAAAGACAGAAACAAGGACATAATTCATGGTTCAAAAGCGTCAAAGGCAGGAGGAGCTAAGGGCTAAGGAGGGCTCGCTAACATCCATCTCTAACCAAGAACAAAGAGGAGATAGCCAGATGTGCACACAGGGACAGACCAGGCTGAAACTGGTCTGGGACTGCAAGCTCAGCCAAATTAGAGATTCCAGGGGAGAGGCGAGGAGTATACAGTGAGGAAGATCTACGGCCTTCATCCCTGAAGACCCCTGCCCAGGACCACCAGTAGGAACTGCGCAAGCGCCCCGAGGAGGAGCCCGAGGCGGAGATTATGGAAATGACAAGTGACAGGAAGGAATGGCCTTTTTGGGGACAGGTCATGAATATGTCTAGGCATTTCGAAATAGGTGATGTTTTAACTGGATAAATACTGGAGAAGCGGCCACGGTGGGGATGCACGTTTGTGGTGGAGCGATCCCCCGTGCATCTGCGCGCAATAAACACACCTACTGTGTAACCTTTTGGGTTGTAAAGTCTTTTCCGCACATCAGGGTGTCACAAGCCTGGGGGACACAGGATCACCCCGGGGGCGGGGGTGGTGGTGGTGGTGTGTGTGACAGGGCCTGGGGACACAGGATCACCCGGGGGGGGGGGGGGGGGGGCAGCAGGTGGCAGGGCGAGCATGAGGGGCACAACAACGGAGCTGGGGGTGCCCCCCCACCACACACCACTGTCCCAGTTGTGGGACCCCACGGTCACCCCACCATCCCCACCCCTCCTCCTGCCCCACACACAGCCCTGAGGGGGTCGGTCCAGCTGTGACCCCAGCCCCACAGGGCAGCCATCACCCCTTTAAACAGCTCTCCCGTTCCCCCAAGCGCCCCAACCCCACCCTCAAAGCAGGGGGGGACCCCTGAGCCCCCTCAGATTCGCAGCGCAGTCACAGACCAGAGCCAAGGCTTTCCCTCCTCACAAAGTTATTAAACAGAAATGTTAAAAAAAAACAATAAAAACAAACAAGACATGGGGGCACAGGGGCCATTCCCCCCTCCCCAGCATGTAGTGCTCTGGCAGCAGCCACTCTGGGGTGGGGGTGAAGCCCCTCCCGCCCCCCCAAAGTTAACCAACAGGGTGGCAAAACACCACAACAACAAGGAACTCCCCAAATAGTCAGTGACCAGTACAAGGGGCACCCCCCAGCCCCACCCCCTGCAGCACCCCCTGGCTGCAAAGGAGGTTTAAGTGCTTTTCTATAAGAGTTCTGCCAATAAAGCTTGGCTGACGGGGGGTCGCAGCCCTTATGGACAGGGTGGTGGTGGTGGTGTGTGTGACAGGGCCTGGGGACACAGGATCACCCTGGGGGGGGGGGGGGGGGGGGGTGTGATGTGCTGCAGCCCCGTGGCTTTCCCAAAGCTGGCAAAGCCACCCCCCACCCAGCCCAGGGTGCAAGGGGAAGGGGGGCACTGGCTTGGGGGGCTGCCCCACAGCCCCCGAGCCCCATCCCTGATGCTGGGGAGGGGAGGTAGCCTGACCCCCACTCCCAGAGGAAGTTTGAACCTGGCAGGGATTGAGCCCCCCTAGGCATTCCCCACTCACATGCTACAGCCCCCAGCCACCATTTGGGGTAAAACCTAAACCCTGTTTAGGTTAAAAAAGGGGTAAAAACCCACAACCATACCCCCCGGTTCTCACGCTGCTGAGGGGGGCGATGCTGGGCAGGGCACCCAGCACAGAGCTGGGAAGGCTGGGGGGGGTGGGGGGAGGGGGGCAACCAGGTTTTGGGCTGGGCAACCGTGAGCACCGGCAGCCCCCGGTAGGGGGTGGGCAGGGGGCTGCGGGGGTCCCTCAGAAGTTCTTGAGGCGGCTGTAGAGCTCCCGCTTGCTGCGCTCGCCCACCCAGCTGCGGCTCTTCTGGCGGAACTTGCGCAGGTCCTCCTTGAAGTCCTCGTGGTCCATCGGCCGGTAGTCCTGGGGCTCGCAGTGCATCTGGGCACCCACAGCTCTGTCAGCACCCGCAGGCCCCCCTCCCCACCCCCTGGGGCAAACCCAGCACCCCCCAGGACCCCCAGCACAACCCCCTTCCCCTGGAGGTACCACCCTCATGGAGGATGCTCAGAGCCAGACCCTTTCCCCTCACAGGGCAGGGTTTTGGGGAGCGGAGAGGGTGTTTGGTGTTTTCCCCCCACCCAGCACTCTCACCCTCCTGCCAGGGACCGCCCCCCCTCCCACACAGGGGGTGAAAGTTAGGGGGGCTTACCTGGTACTGGGGGAAGAACTCCCGGTACCCCCCCTTCAGGACATAGAGCTCGGGGTAGTGGAGGTGGGGGTACTCGTTACAGGCTCGGTCCTTCTCCCTGATGAACCGGCACCTGCGGAACAGGGGACAGGATTGGCACCCAGATAGGATCCTGCCATGCCCAGGGGGTCCGGCAGAACCCAGCGTCCACCCCACCTCCCCCAACCCCCCCAAACTCACATCCTGGGCCCCCTCTCGGAGGAGAACTCGCAGTGGAAGATGACGATCACCCTCTTGCTGGCGTCAAAGGGCACGATGGGCTTCTTCAGCAGGAACTCCTCCACGTCCTGCGCCAGCGGCAGGTTGACGGCGCCCTGGTGAGGGAGAGGGGCCCCTTTCAGCCCCCCCATCCTCCTATTTCATCTCGGGGGGGGGGGGTGGGGGGGTGGCCCTCCATACCCTGCCCCCCTTCTGCCCCATCTGTTGGGAATGTCATCACCCCCCTCCTCCTTCCAGCTGGGGCTCAGCACCTCCGGGGGTGCTCAGCACCTTTGGGGAGGCTCTCAACCCCTCCAGGGGGTTCAGCACCTTTGGGGGGGAGCATCAGCCCCTCTGAGGTTTGACAGGTTTGTGTCTCCCCCACCCATGACCACCCTGTCCCCAGACCCGAGGGGCGCAGCGGCGGTTCTGACCTTGATGTGGCCTCCCTCGTACTCGTAGGGGTACCTGCAGTCCACGATCACGCAGCTCTCGATGAGGCTGCTGAACTGCCCCGTCAGCACTGCCACCATCTGTGGGGGGAGCCCGTCACCGAGGGGGGGGGGGGTGGGGGGTGTGGAGCAGGGAGGCAGCCCTGTGGGGGTGTTTTTTTTGGGGAAGAGGTCACTGCTCCCTTACCATTTCGGGAGAAATGTACTTCAGGTCCGGGTGCTTCCCCTCTACCGTCTGCAGAAGGTAAGGCTGGAGGAGAGGCGGGTGCTGGGTCAGAATCTGTCCCCGGGGAGACGTCCTGGCTGCCACCCGCTCCCCCCAGCCCAGAAGACCCCCCACCTGCGAGGTTTGCTCCCTCCCAAGAGGGACGGCGCTGCGGCACTGGATGAGCAGCGGGTCA
The DNA here is from genome assembly GCF_034619465.1 of Leptosomus discolor. Lineage (NCBI taxonomy): Eukaryota > Metazoa > Chordata > Aves > Leptosomiformes > Leptosomidae > Leptosomus > Leptosomus discolor. The sequence continues at coordinate 443,428 of NW_028237739.1, read as the reverse complement.
GGCTCTTCAGGCTGGAAAGTCTCAGCCCCAAGTCCCCTTAGTCCCAAACAAGGGCCACCAGCTGTATTGGGGCTCTGGCACCAGCGCAGGGCTCCACTGAAGGTCCCCCTTTGTTTCAGGAGAGGGGGGCAGGCAGCACCCCCAAGCCTGCAGCACCCCCAGCAGCCCTACCTTGGAGAAGTCCCCGATGAGCTCCCGGTGGTCGTTGGCCAGCAGGTTCTCCATCTCCTCGTGGCAGAAGGACCCGGAGCACAGCAGCCGCGCTTTCTGCGGGGACATGAACCAGAGACACCCCCCTCGGTGTTAGCGAGGGCGCCGGCAGAGCCGTGGCACCGGGCAGTCCCACCCGGGATGGGCAAGGACGCCTCACCCCGAGGATTCCCCATCACCCACCGGCTCCGCCGCTGCCGCCTCCTCGCCAGGGCTACCGGCCACGCTCCTCCGTCGCTTGGTCTTGACGGGGGTGTCCCGGTCCTGGGGTCGGTCTATCCGCTTCCGGATGGGCCTGGTGACGCTGCTGGGCATCGAGGGCGAGCGGAAGAGCTGCCGGCACTTGCCGCGCTTCACCGGACACTGTGTGGGGAGAGAGCCCGTGTTGGTGCCCAAGGGTCCGGCATTCCCCCCACATACCCCCCCCCCCCAGCACCACGAGAACAAAGGGAAAAGGGTCCCTCTCTAGTGGCTGCACACCACCCAGGACAAGCCCAAAGCCCTGGGGGGTGTGTGCTGCTGGCCAACCAGTGACCCTCACCCTCAGATCCCACCCTGGAGACCCCAGGAAGGGGGAGCCTGGGGCCCCATCCACCCCCTGAGACACCCAACGTACCGGCTCAGCCTCCTCCTTCCTCACCAGGGGCGCAGTCAGTAGGTTCTCCATCCCCTGTGGCCCGTCGGTATCGCTCTTCTGGGGGGGCACCTGGGGGGGCCACAGGGGAGAGACAGAGGAGAGCATGAAGGGAACGAGTCCCACTGCTGCGACGGAGCCCCTGCCCAGGGTCCATCCAGCTGCGCAGATGGAGGAGCCCTCCCTACCTTCATCTCCTCCTCATCCAGGATCTCCACGAAGCCATCATCTTCCTCTTCAGACATGGAGGAGGTCAAGGAGCACCGGCGCAGGATGATGGGGCTCTCGCCCTGGGCGACGTTTTCCTTCTCGGGGGTGTCGAACTGGGGAGGGGACACGACACAGCCCATGGCTCAGGAGTGGGGCCAGCCCCACACCAGCCCTGTTTGCAGACACAGTGACCCCAATCCCCCCAGCTCCCACACCCACAGGTCTCCAGTGCAAACAGGGTGGCTGGAGCAGCAGGTCCCGGCTCAGCAGCCCCTGCAGCAGGACCACCCACCCCCGGTGCCCCCCTCTCAGCACCCCCAGCCCCTCTCACCAGCAGGCCGGGTGCAGAGCCGAGTCTCTGGCTGAGGGGGTCCCTCCCCGCAGCCCCATCGCCGGCGGGCAGCCGGCTGTGCTGACTTGGCCTCTGCAGCTTCTTGAAGACAAACCCCTCCTGCAGCAGTGGGGGAGGGGGGGGGTGGGCATGGCATCCCCCTGCCCCTTCCCCGGTCCTGCCTCCCTCTCCCCAGCCTTGCTGTCCCCGCTCACCTTGTCCTCGGGCTTCCTTGGGCCCCTCTGCTCCCTGGCCCCGTGGCTGTTGAACTCCCGGCAGTGGGAGATGTTCTTCAGGACTGGGCTGGCCCCCAGGAGCTGTGGCTGCAGGGTGGGTTGGGAGGGGTGAGAGGTGCTGCACAGCCCCTGCGCTCCCCAGCTCCATCCTCCTCCTTCTCCTCCTCCTCCTCCCAGCTCAGCCAGGGGCACAGCAGGATCCAGCCGCCCTCAGCTCAGCCCTGTAGAGCCCCCGGGACTTACTGGCAGTGAGTGGATCCTCCGGATAAGGAGCTTATTGCTGCAAAAAGAAAAGGATTGAATGAGTGAGAAGATGCCCTGGACCAGCAGCGTCCCACCCCCCCCTGCCCCGAAGCTGGCATGGACCCCCTTGTCCCCTGGGTCCCCACAGTGGGGTGAGACCTCCCCGGACAGGATCCCAGGGCAGCAATTCCTCCAGCCACTGAGCAACACCGACAGCTTGATCCAAACCCCAGGGAAGGGCAGACAGACAGCCTGGCTTTCAGGTCTGGGCACAGGGACAGAGCCCCTTCACTTACTCTTTGAGAGCTCTCCTGGATTCTAGGATCGCTGTCTCAAAGCTGCGGGAAGAGAGGAGCCAGGGTTAGGGGGGATGGCACCCCGTGCCCCAGCCTGAGCAGCCCAGGAGCCCCAGGGATGGGCAGCCGCAGCCCTTACAGGGACCCCACCCCACGCAGGGGTCATCAGCCCCCCCAAGGGGAGAGCAGCTGAGCGGCTTTCAGCCCCACAAAGGGTTAAAACCCCATCTGGAAATCACTGGTTTCAGACGGGGGGACCCCAATCTGGGCTGGGGGGTTAAGCAGCACGCTGAGGTGGTCCAGGGCACCCCGCTGACCCCACTCGGGGCCCAGATGTAGCTGGTGGCAGTGGCGCCCACTGTCCATCTGTATGTAAATCCGGCAGCGGGGATGCTGGGGATGCTGGCCGTCGGCCATATGGCCATGCAGCTGCACACTGCTACAGGACGAAGGGGGCACTGGCGTGTCCCCTGCAGCCCAGCCCACCCAGCCCCAAGGCTGCCCCAGCATCACCATCTGCCCCCAGTTACTCAGTCACCAACATCTGCCAGAGAGGGGCTCTGCCAACGGCCCCGGGAGTGGGCGAAGTCACCGGCGTGGCACTGGCGTGGCACCCAGAGCCCCTCAGCCCCGCAGAGCTCGGCTCTCAGCTGATCCCTGCACCCCAAATCTGCCAGGCCTGGGCAGCAGCACCCCAAGGAGGCTGAGGCGGGGGTGCTGGGAGCCCAGGGAGGTGCTCAGCACCCTCACCCCGCTGCGTGGTGAGGCAGCGAGCCGTCTGCCAGCCGTCCCTGCCAGAGGAGGACTTGGCACGGCAGCACCGCAGAGGCTTCCTGCCTGCACCCGCTGCCAGACCCCTGCCTGCAGCAGGGCTGGGCCGAGCACCAGCACCGACAGCCCCACTAGAGGTGGTTTCTCACACCACCCCCCACCAAAAATCAATTTTGGGGTGGAGGGCACAGCTAGAAGCACAGCCCCCCAGCAAGGCTGGGACAGGTTGAGCGTGGGCACTGCAGGCAGCCTGGGGAGGGTGAGCGGGGGGACACAGTGGGCAAGGGTGGAGACCTCCCGGAGTGGGGGGACGCGGGGCGAGGGACACTCACACTTCCTCCAGTGCCGCGGGGTCCTCCTGCGTGGGGGAGTCCAGCCCCACTCCTGCGGGAACAAGGGGCAGGGGTAGCATCGGGGGGGGCGGGTGGGAGGCACGCCGTGCCCCCGGGACCCTGCTCCAGCACAGGTCCCCCCCCGCTCCTGTGGGGCGCTGGCAGGGTGCAGGGAAGCCCCCCCCACCCCAGCTGTGTTCCCTTCTAGTGCTGGGGAGGGGGCCACAGGGTGGGATCTGCTGTGTGCTCAGGCGAGACCCTCACCCAAAGCTTCTCCCGTCCCCCAGCATGGCAAAGGGACGACCCTGGGACCACCCATCCTGGCCAACATGTCCCACATCACCCTGCCCAGGGACCCCCACTGGGGTGGTCCACAGCCGAGCCTCCCCCCGGGGTGCAGGGCTGGGCGGGTGGGGGGGCTCCCACCCATCATCCACCACAGGGAAGGAAGCGCTGGGGAGGAAATCCCCATTTAAAATCCCAGTTTGACTCAGAGCATGGCCAGGAGCTGAGACAGAGTGGGGGACCCGGCTCCCACGTGCACCCCCCAGAAAGACCCTTCCCCACCCTCAAACCCCTCCCCTGCCTTCCCAGCCCCCCCCGCATGCAGTGACCCCCTGCCCAACGCCCACCCCCCCGACACCCTGCACACCCCCAGCCCCGGGGAGGAGGGGGGTCGGGGCAGGGGCGGGTGGGGCAACAGCACCCATCGCTCACCCGCGTCCGAGGACTCGGAGGAGACGGAGCTGCGGGGGGAGCCCAAGGCTGCCGACCCCCGGCACGGGCTGGCCCGGCGCCTCTGCAAGGACAGCCCCGCCACCCGCCGCTTCGGGGTGTCCCAGTGGCTGCGGGCAGGGCGGGGGCGGCGATCAGCCCGTGGGGACCCACCGGTACCCCTCGGGGTGCCCCCCTCGGGTGGGGCGGTGGGTGGTGTCCCCCCCCTCCGCGCTCAGCACTGCCCTGAGCCGGCAGCATTCACGCGGGGGGGGGAGGGGGGTGCGGTGCGGGGCAGCCCCCCCGTCTCCACTCACCTTCCCAGTCCCACCAGCTTGTCCGTATCCAGCGTCAGCGGGGTGACCGGCGACATGCCCGCTCGCCTCCTGGCCACTCCGGCTAGCCCACGGCCACCGGGGCCGCCCTGCGCCGCCATGGCGAGTGCAGGAAAGGAAGGGAGGCGTTAATTACACCCGTTGGAGCGACCGTTCCCGGCCCCGGCGGAGCGGAGCGGGGCCGCGCCGATGCTCCGCCGTCCGGTGCGCGAGGGGGGGGGGCGCGCGCCCGCGGCCGCCCCTATTTATATTCGAAAACTAAGAGGGGAGCGGCGCGGCGGGAGCCAATGGGGAGGGGCGGGGGGCGGGGCCACGGCCGGGTCGGGGGCGCGCGGGCAGGGGAGCGGAGCCCGGGGGTGCGGGCAAAGCACGGGGGGAGGGGCCAGCAGGGGTGCAGGGGCATGGCTGGAGGGGCTCAGGGGGCATCGCCCAAAATGGGGGGGGGGCATGGCTGGGTGGGGGGACATGGCTGGGGAGCACAGGAGAGCTCGGCCCAAAGTGGGTGAGGGGCATGGGGGGGGCACGGCTGAGGGGGTAAATGGGAATGGTGGGGTGCGTAGTTGGGGTCTTGGGGGGCATACGGCTGGGGGGACACGGAATGGTGCGTGGGTGGGGAGACATCACTGGGGGGCTGCACGTCGGGCGTGCGGCTGGGCAGGATGAGGGGTGGGTGTCCGTCAGTGATTGTGCAGCCCAGGGGGGAGCCCAGTGTTCGGACACTGCCCCCACCCCCAGCCACAAGCCCCCAGCCATGTGGAAGTCTTTGCAGTAAAGATCTCCTGGCGATCCGAAAGCCCATCCGCTGTTCGCACCAGGGGGGAAAGCGCTGAACCCCTGCCAAATCTGCTGGGGCTGCTGACACCCACCTCTTGTCCCGTGCTGATGTCGAGTGCTGTATAGACAGTTCCAGACGCCCTAGAAACAAAAGAGCAGCAGAGACATGAGAAGTGGTTTAGACCCTGGAAGTGAAAGCCCTGACAGGAGCTCTCTGCTGCCTGTAGTGTTTCTAACTTGGTTCCTCCACTCCTTCAGCCAGCAGCGCACAGCGCAGCAGCCCAGAAGCCCCCTGCCATGCAGGCTATCCAAGTGAAAACTTAGGTCCAAGAGGAAGAAAAAGGGCTGGTGCAAATCTCCAGAGTTCATACTAAATTCTTTCAGTCCAAAACTGAAGGGCAGGGTGCCTACAGAGACTGGAAAATAATAGATTTCATTCTTTTCCCCTTTTCTCCAGTTTTGCTCTGTTGGGGTTTAGTTTTTTCCTTTTTCTTTTTTTTTTTTTTTTTTCTTGCGGGGGTGTGTGTGGTTTTTTCCCAGAGAATGTAACACACGCACAGTCTAGCTGTGCCTTCTTAGACCTCTTCTTTGGATCTATCTGCAAAACTCCGGCAACACCATGCAGTCATTCTGAGAGCCCTGAACACACGTGCCAGCCATCTGAGGAAAGGACAGTGCGTTGACACTGTCTGTATTACTGAATGGTTGGTCTTCACTACCTCTGCCAGAAAAGAGAGCTGAATATTTAACCTCTGGTTGCAGTTTCTAAACTGTACCGTTATAATCCTGATCACTAAATACTTTTTTAAAGCAAAAGAGTGGCAAGAAATGTTCTTGAGAAGTGTTATTTATCTGACAGCTATCAGGTTCTAAGTTGCTCTTTCAGGCAATAAAGATTTTTCTCCTTTCTTTAGCGTGGCCGTATTATTTTGAGACACACAAAAATGATTTCCCCTAAGAAAACAAGCAAACGCGTGCTACAAACTTGAGGGACAGTAGATCTTCCAGGTCCTGCCCCTCGCTGCAGACAAGACGTTGCCAGCATCAAGTGCTCTTTGACGACGCCTTCTGACCACAGGCACCAATTCTGATCAGTACTGAGAGACAGGAGAATCTAAGCCCAGGGTCTGAACACGTTTGGAGCTTGCCCGACTTCACGCTTGATATCACACCAGCAAAATACCTGGCCCATGATTTTGTAGAAGTAACTGTGACTAGACTTACCCTTGCCCGACTTGTTCAAATCGAGTGTATTTCTGCTTAGGATCTGCCACGCTCACAGTGCTCCCTGAAAGAAACAACATTAAAAATGGAGACACCCCCTTCCAGCAGATCAGAAATGCCGCCCCACTGTCTGGGGTTGGGAGCCGTTTGTAGGCAGCTGGGTGACAACAACGATACAGGCAGCTCCGCAGCACAGAGAGTCTCCACGAAGACTGATTTTTACAGTCCTCTGGAGAGTCACCTGGACAGGAAACCAAGAACTTGGAGAAACATTCACAGGAGCCGCAGATCAGAAAAGAACAAGTACCAGTGCAAGTGCTTGTTGTCTCGAAACACTAAGGACAGCTGGAACAACAGAGCCTTCATCTTCTTAGCAAGAAATAGTCTGTGCGATTCCCCAGAAGGTTTAAGACTTCTGGAGGTTAACTGCCCCTTGGGTTCTGGAATCCATTCTGATGAACAGGTGCCACTTGCAGACAGGAAGAATATTGCAGAGTGTTCCCAGGAGGGGATCTTCTCAGCGTTTCAGCGGCTTGCCAAAAGAATGCCGTTATGTTTTTAGAGAACAGCGTCTCCTGTCACAAACAAGAGAGAAAAAGCATCTCAGGCAAGAAGCCAGAGAGATTGGGAACATCAAGGAGGAATGCAGATTGGGACAAAGAGGCAGTGAATGAAAAACCAGCCATGCGCTGCAGGACAGAGACAGAGGAAGGAAAAAAGAGGGGCAGGGAGCAGGACAGAGGGAGAGCAAGGAAAACCAAAGGGGCAGGTAGAATAGCAGAACGAGAGAGGGGCTTGGAAAGCAGAGAGGGACGAACAGGGAGCAGGGGACAAGAACAGACAGAAGAAGAAAGGTACAGGGAAGCAAAAGAGTGACGCCAGTGATGGAAGGTGGGAGGGCACAGGCACAGGGAGGCACCCAGAGCACAAGAGGGGTGACACGGCCCCAAGTGTGGACGGAGGGTCGCAATCACGACAAATTTATCTACACACTTGCAGATAAGCCGGCACGTCTTTATTGCAGCGCTGGGAAGCACAGGGACAGCTCCACCCGACGGGCTTCAAAGTTACATCAAAAATTCAACATCTTATACTCTTTTTCTGCAAAGTCAGGATCTTTAACAGATTTTAACATAAGCATGCATCTTATGCCCGCTATTAATTTTGACAGTTACAATGATTGGTCCGCCCTATTCTATAACTTTCTTAATAGTCCTATCCTAACCTAATCATTGGTTATTTTACTGATCAAAATCTCTGATATACAAATTAGGATGGGGAGGACGGGAGAGTCTTCACAGCAACATTCCTTTGTTTCGATGGTTTCATCACATAAGAGAACTAGCTGAGAACGTACAATTTCACCCCTTGTACCTGCCTCCCTCCCTCCTCGTTCTGTGTTCTGTACAGTTTCCCAATCCACAGCACCTTCAGCTTTGGCCATCTTCCTAAGGCCTGCATCTGCTGTCTCTTAGCATAAGTGAGGTTTTGTCTACTCCTTACCATAATGTAAATTAATTGAATCAGGAAATAATTAACTATAAGAACTTAGTTGTTTATTCAAAACAATTATCAATGAAATTCAAAATTCAGATCTGATTATAACACAAGGGCCCAGGACTCACTGCCGCTCCCGCTCTTGGTGCTGCTGGGAGGATTTTACTGTTGAGACACTTCTGTCTCTGCCTCTCTCAGCTCTTACAATATGAGGCTTCCTACATACACAGCCTCACGTGCGCACACACACACACACACTACATGGCTGTACCGTGCTTTGGCTACGCACACAGGCCCCGCGGTGCATGTTGGTGACCAGCTCTGCTGAGGACTACTCACAGGGACCCTTCCTCACGCCGAGAGGCCGGCTGTCTCTTGTCTGCAGCTGGGGGCAGCTCGCAGCCAGATCCCCTTCGTGTCCTTCTCCGGCTGCTTTTCCTTTTGCCCATCTCTTCAGCTTCAGCCTGAGCTGGATGCAGCTGACGACATCCCCAGGGCAGGAACAGACCACCGAGCCCTGGCACGGCCTCTGGCAGAGGGAAAGAACCCTGACTGTCACAGCCGGCCCCAGGCCGGAGCCCCTCCTGCTGCAGCCGCTCCTGCAGACCCCGCTCCTTCCCCGCACTGCTGCTGAAGGCCCCTGGGTTAACAGAGCCCTGGGCCTGCCCGAGGCCCCGCTCGCCGCTGCCAGGACAGGCCGCGGGGCAGCCTGGGGCTGCGGGACAGGCCTCAGGGGAGGGGCTGGGGACAGGGCAGCTGCAGGGGGTGAGCGGGGCTGGGGGGGATCAGGGGGGCTCTGGGCGTCGGGGTGCCCAGTGCCTGTGCTGGGGGGTCTGTCTCCCTTCTCCTTCCCCTCCCCAGCTCTCAGGTCACCCCCGGGGATGCCCCAGCCGGCCCAGCTCCGGCTTGGAGCTCCCACCCACCACCCCCGGGCAGCCACCAGGCAGAAGACACCCCATCACCCACCCAAGGGCCTCACTCACCTCAGGGGCAGCCCCAGCCCTCACCTCAGACGGGCCACGCAGCATCCCGGCAGAGCCATCCCAGGAGCACCCGTGCCCCCCGCCCGCGGCTCGGCCCTACCGATGATGTCCAGGTACTGCCGCACCACACTCTTGGGGTCAGGGCCCAGGAAGACGTAGAAGTCCAGGATCCCGCCCGTCGTGCGCCAGGTCAGGGCCGGGCTGGGCTGCAGGAGCACATCTGGCGAAGCACAAGCGCCGGAGGAACAAGCTGAGGATGGGGACGTGGGCCAAGCCCATGCCCAGCACCTCCGTGGGACTCACCCATCACGTTGCTGTTCAGCAGAAAGACGCCGTGAGCCGAACCGCTGTCCTCCATCACCAGGTAGAAAGGGTGGGAGCTGTAGAGGTTGACCTGGGGCTGGAGTAGAGCACAGCGCAGTGTGGGTGAGGCTCCGTTGGAGGCCCCAGCACAGCACCCACCCACCCACCTGCCTGCCACTGGCCAGAAGCACCGTCACGGCTCGGGGTGCAAAGCCAGGGCTTGCAGCCCCAGACACTGCCTGAGTCAGCAGAGCTCTGCCCCAAACAAGAGCCCTGGACCGTGTCAGGAAAAGCGGCTTCTGAGCAGCACAGAGCCCCAGGGGGGACAAAGACTGACTTGGGGACAACGGTCCCACGGGCTTGCCCAGGGCTGAGGCCAGGTCCCAGAGCTCCACAGCCACCGACACCTTTCCCCAGCCCCAAACAAGATGTCAGAGGTTGCAGGGCCACCCCCACAGGCGCAGATGAGCCACCTCCCTCTCCCTCAGCCCCGCTCCGTACCACAGGCGCCATATCCCGATTCCAGAGGGTGACCCTGGTCCACGCCGTGTCGAGGACCAGCGGCGTCTGGTGCTCCCCCAGCCCAGAAATGAAATGGGAGGGCAAAGAGGTGGAGATCTGCAGGAACTGGTCTGCGAAGAAGAGGGGCGCGACGGTGGTGTTCAGCCTGCCGGAGAGAAAGGGAGACTCCGGCAAACAGCCCCAGCGGTGCCCAGCAGCCGGGTTTCGACTGATCTCTGGGACTCCTGCTTCCCTTCCCAGGCACCGAACCGCAGAGGGGCTCAAAGCAAAGCCCCCGCAGCCGCTGACCGCCACCCTGCTGCTGTCACTGCCATCCACTGCCGCATCCCTGCTCCGTCCCACGCACCGCTGGGGTTGGGGCCAGGACCCGCTTCCAGACCGAATCCCTTCGGGAAGGCTCAGGGCAGGACGGGCACTTACAGGACCTGCCCGTCGCGCTGCCGGCAGACGACGAGGCCGAAGGGATCCTGGTTGATCTGCAGCCCGTAGAGCGGGGAGGTGGCTCGGCCGCTCGCCCGCGGCGTGGCCAGGGGCACCTCGTACCGCTGCCGGGCCGGGTCCCGCAGCTGCGGGGACAGAAGGGAGGGGGGGGGGGTGTCAGCGGGGGGGGCCGGAGCACCGGGGCACCGGGCCCGGGGCCGGCTCGCACCGTGAAGCGGAGGCGGGTGGGGGTCTCCAGCGCCACGTCCAGCCGCCAGCTGCCCACGGCCCCCGGCAGGAAGCTGGCGGCGACGCGGCGGAGCCGGGTGGCGGAGCCGGTGGCGGTGGCCGTCAGGTTCTCCGCCCGGTAGCTCCGGTAGCCGCTGGGGAAGAAGCACCAGGGCGGGCCGGGGCTGGAGCCGGAGCCGGGGCTGGAGCCGGAGCCGGCGGGTGCGTAGCAGCAGCCCCGCTCCTCGCAGTCCGCCCGCGACAGCAGCCGCTCGGGGCCGCAGTCGAAGCGTTCGCCCGGGGGCACCTGGCAGCCGGCGGCCCCGGGGCTGCCCGCCGCGGCGGAGCCCAGCAGCGCCAGCAGCAGCAGCGCGGCCGGGAGCCCCGGCCCCGCCATGGCCCCGCCGGCCCGGCCCGGCCTCCCAGCAGGCGCGGCGGGACCGGCCCCACGGCACGGAGGCGTCTGCGGGGCGGGACCGGCCCCGGGAGCGGGCGGGCGCCTTCCCCCGCCGGGGCCGGGGCCTTCCGCCTCCCGGAGCTGCAGGGAAAGGCGGTGAGAGAGGGGGGGCCCGGAGGGGAAGGGGGCGGCTGCCCCCAGCGCCCCAGGCCAGGGGGAGGGATGAAGCCACCCTTGTGCAGCCAAGGAAACAAAAATCAGTTGCACTGCTACAGCTTTGGTGACCACTACCTGCTACACAGACTTAGTTTTTAGATATTTGTTTATTTACAAAGCCTGCAGGCTCCAGCAGAACAAGAGCTGAGGGTTACATGGATGGGGTTCGTGGCAGTCAGGCTTCCTGCGAGCCCAGCCTGGAGCCCAAGCACTGTCTGAGCCACTGGAGAGTCCGGTAGTGCTGGGGATGGTCCTGCTGGATCTGCTGGACAATGGCATCGATGGTCTGGAGCCGGTGGTGCAGTTTCTGGTGCTCATTTCTCCAGGCTTGCTCCGTGCGGCACAGGGGAGTGTACGTCCCTTCCTTCAGCGCCTGCAGGTGCTTCCGGCGAGTCTGGTAGGACACGATCTCCAAAAGATTCTGAGGAAAGCAACAACAGAAATTGCTTTGACAGCAGGCCGCAGAGAGAAAAGCACTAAGAAAGGCAGGTGACTTTTGTCACCGGTACTGGAACCATCACATTCTGAAAGGGAAGGGCTTCTGAAGAGGGACAGGGCTATGAAGTCCCCCTTGTACCAGCAGAACAGCTGCTAACGGGTACAGCCAGAGAAGTGGTTAGGTTGGAAGAGACCTTTAAGATCATTGAGTCCAACCATGAACCTAACGCTGCCAAGTCCACCATTAAACCGTGTCCCTAAGCACCACATCTACACGTCAGCTAATAGAAAAAAAAAAAAAAATTAAATGTTCATCACAGAATTCCATAAACCAGAGAAATACCTGCATGCACAGGGCAACCCTCGCCAGGACAGAGTTCGACCAACTTACAACCTTTGCAGGAGGCCATTCAAGACCTTCAGCTGGCTCTCAAATCTGTAACATATGAGCAGACAGAAAGCCCTCACAGAGGAGAGCTGTGACCGGGTATTTTCAAGACACAAACCATGTCCTTCAGGCTGATGTCTCCAGGTGAATGCTGCCTCGCTAAGAGTACAACTGCAGCCCCAATTCAGGACCCCCATGAGCCCTCAAGGTGTGCTCAGTTAACTTAAAGTGCCGCTAAAATGCCAAGCACACTCAGTTCAGGATGGTGGCGAGACAGGGAGACGGGGAGCCGGCACCAGGAGAAAGCAGCCGGTCCCGTCGGGCTCGCGAGCTCCAGGGAGCGGAGCCGCTCACCCGTCGCTTCCTGTTCCGACGAGCTTCTGCGTCTGCATCGAGGCCGTCGCACTCAGCCTCCAGCCTGCGCAGTTCTCGCTGCTTTTCCGAGAAGGCGGCACCGAGGGACGCCTGGGCGCTCTCCAGCTCCAGGAGGGTTGCGTTGCAGTCCTGAACGTTCTGGCAAACGGAAGAGAAGGAAAGGGCAGAGTGTGGTTCTTCGTCCAGCTGCACTCCCAGCCATCTCCCCAGAACTCTCCTGTGGGGTTTTTTAAGGAGCCTCCAAAGCCTGTCCCATCTGTGTCCCGACACCCCGCGTGTCTGCGCTCAGCCCACCCTGGTGCTCCTTACAGCCCCGGTGAACTCCTGCAGCCCTGCTCTGCTCGCTCACCTTCTGGGCTTTGCTGATCTTCTTTCTCAGCTCCTGTTTCTTGCAGTGGAAGACGCTCTTGGGGACAAGCTTCTTGTCTCTTTTGTTCTGACCCTCTCCACGAAGCGCTATCACCTCTCTGCGAGAAACAGATGCCTCCATATCACGAATCATCTTCTCCTGCTGCTTCATCAGCTGGCCGTAGCGGACCTGCCGTGTGTCAAGACATGAAATAGGCTGAAAGTAACCAATGTTCACAAACGGCACCGAACCGATTCTGTGCGGCACATCCCCTCCACATAAACCAGACATATGTGACACGTGAGCGTTGGCAAGCCAAATTTGCTCTAAACCCAAACCCGGCTTGCCCTGTGTGGATCTGGAAAGCAAAGGGCTGGATTATCAACTCGTCTAAAGTAATCTTCAAAAGGTTTCACTGGAACTCCTTAGCAATAGGAAAAGCAGAAGAGTAAAGTAACCTGGGAACAAAAGGGAAGAGTTGCTTTGCCAGAAGACAGAAGGCTTCCCTAACCAGTGATTAAGATGATGCAATATTTAGTCATCAACATTCCTTTGCTTATAAATTGGGGTCACGGCATAAGGTGGCAAACATATTATGTTTTAAATAGATTTCTCAGGTGTCTCTAGACTCTGCTGCAGCCCATTACACGGCAGGCGCAAGGAAGGCACGAAGAGCACGCACGCTGGATGTATTTCATTCGGCCCAGCTGGAGGGTGTACGATTTCCAACATTGCTGTGGCCTGGCAATGCTGCTTCCCCAGCCCGTTTCTCATCTCCTGCCTTCAGCAACGCCGAAGCTGAATCCATCGTGTGCAGCTTCCCCTCCCCAGTGCTCCTCCCCCGGGGCTCACCTGCATCCTGTGAATCTCTGTTCTCATGGCGTGGAGCTCGCCGTGCCCTGACTCAGACTCCACCGCCGCACGCATCTCTCTCGTCAGCTGGATCTTCTTCTCCCACAGCAGGATTTGATGCCTTCAGTGACAGAAAGGGAAAGCGGCACCTTTGTCAGCGCCCGAGAGGACGCTCGCTCCCTGTGCACGCGTGGCAGCACGCTCCCGAGCTCAGTCCTGAACATGGAGCTGAAGGTTCAGCAGAACCTGAGGGTTTGCACGTGGGACACGTAAAAGGGCAGCCAGGAGCAGCGTGGAACCAGACAGGGAGCTCCGCCATCCACAACGTGGCACAGTGGTGGCACGGTGACTAACAACAAGCGTGCCCAGGCTGCCGGGGGCTGGTGGACCCCAGTGAGCTGCCCAGCGCAGCACGCTCGCTCCGAGTGACTGGCGGAGGAGAGCGCAGGCAGAGTCACCCCATACAGATCTCAGCAACGTCCAGCACGAGCCTGCTGGAACTGTTAAAGCCGACATCCTCACGGCTCTCGCTGCTTGCAGAGACAGCTAAAGCACCTTTCAGCTTCTGCGCCCAAAAATCCATGAAACTCCTTTCATCTTCTCCGAGAAGGACAGAAGCACATTTGCTGTTGCTGGTTCAGTTCGATGAGCAGAGAGGAAAGGTGACATGGACACCTACATTCAAAGAGGGTGGCACAAAGCAAGAACCTCTCTGGTACCTACTCTGCTTCCACCAGGCTGTTTAGGAGTCTTTCCTTCTCCTCAGTCAGCTGACTGTGCTTCTCCTGCATCTCAACCGACTCTTTTTCTGCTACCTAGGTTTGGGAAGCATAACATTGTCAGACAACACAACGTGGTCAGACTAAGAAAGATTTACACGGTCACTGTCTGCCTCCGATCTGCACGGGAGGCTGAGACCTGGAAATGAGATGTCTGTACCTTGAGAGAGCGCACAAACTCGTTCTCGGTGATCGTGTTGCCATATTGCAGCTCCTCGAAGCTGCTGCTGTTCTTGTGGATCAACACATTCAGCTTTATCAAGTCATTGGACATGTTCCTCATGTGACGTTCGATGTCTTTCTGCTCTTTTGTTTCCTGCTGAATTTCATCTACAGGTGAACAGAAAAAAAAAAAAAAAAAAAGTCTTAAAATTCCCACAAGCAGCAGGTGGAACACAGGCAAGGCGTGACAGACTGCCATCAGACCAGACAACGCTGCCTGCAGAGCCACCTGCATCCCACGTACCCAGCCAAACCATTTTTCCACAAGCCCAAAACCCAAATACGGTTTTGAAGGAGACTGCTGTGGAAAAGAGCTGGTTTGAGCCAAGGGAAGCGCCATCGTGGTGGGGACATTTACCCACCAACTACTTGCAAACGTTATTTAAGAAGTGTAGCACGTGACACGGCCACTTCGGTTCGGTTGGGCCCGTTAAGGCAGTGGGATCAGTTGGGACAGGGAATAACGCCAGGCAGAGCAGCAGAGGTGCCTGGCTCGTAGCCCCAGAGCAGTGCTGGGGCCGCCTGCGTTACTGCTCACACGGACGTAGGAGCACGGCGCATTCTCTGGTGAAGGTCTGGCTCACCCGTCCGTAAGCCCTCGCTCCCTTTTTCCTCCATTCACAGCTGAACGTTTTAAAAAGAGTTGGGGAATGACCTACTTTCCCTGCGCACTTTCTTCTGCTGCATTACTGTGATCCGTTTCTTTAACGTGTCCAGGGAGGCTACTTGTTCCTCCCGTTGGTGTGTTAACTTGACCAGCTCTTGCTGCTGATTGAGCCAGTGCTTTTGTAGCGTCATCACCTCAGAGTGATATTCTTCTATCTGCTTGGACAGCTTGTTGATCTCCATTTCCAGTGGCCCCAGTTCTTGACCCTGGATGAGGGCAAGGTTGGGGATTAATCAGGCAGAAGCTGCTGAAGCACTTTTTGCAGAAGGCCGGTCCAGCTGCTGAGATGCCTACCGAATACTTCCGCTATACTGTTACTTCCTTTGTGCCTCTATTTCCCAGGAGCTGGATGGGACCAATCATTCCTGACCTCACGGGAACAAATGCAAGGGAAGCCCGAACAGCTCTCAGGCTCTGGGGCGAGAGGGGCCTCCTAAGCTCCTACAACAGGCACATCTGGGTGTCCAAGAGTCTGCCACAGCACTCATTCTTGCATTGGGCTCTATAAAGGTCTTGCAGCTCACGGTGCCAGGGGCAGACCTGGGTATCTATCAGCTGAATGGGGCCAAGCACCAAGTGATCTACATCACCCCGCCTGCTCCATTCGCCCCTTGTCAGTATTTGCAGGTTTTCTGATGAGACCCTAGTTACTCCCAGAGTATTGATGTCATTCAACGTTTTCGTCAGGCGCAGACAACTCCCTGCAGAAATCTGTGCTGGGCACACCCTCATTTCACAATTCCCTCATGCCAGCTCCTCCCCCCCCGTGCACTAAGAGCTGTTTGACAGACGTAAACATTTACATTAACTAGTGCAGCTTTTAAACCTCTATACTGATGCCTGAAAGTTTTAACTACTCAGCACTTACACAGCTACATTTATCAGGGGCACCTGTGGTCACCACAAAGAATAAAATCAAGCCTGGGACTGAAATGGGAATGTACATACCCCCTGCCGCGCAAGAATCTTCTCCAACCTCTTGTTGTACTGGCTGAGCACCGCTTGCCTGTTCTCGGTCAGGAGACTGCACCTTGCAATCTCGCTTTCCCTGCAGCTGATCAGGTCACGGGTATTTTTTACTTCCTTGTCCAGCTGACAAAGTGTGTTTTGGAGAACTGTCAGCCTGCAGCTGGTATGAGTTGCATTCAGAATAACCTGGGCCACATCACTCTCAACCTTGGAAAAATGCAGCTCCTAGGAACGCCAACAGACAGAAAACAAATTACTGTCACCAGCAGCAGCCCATTGATTTGGAACGCCCGCTTCCCGAGGCACAGGAGTCAGGGGATTTAGATTCTCCTCCCAGGTCTGTGCCACAAGCTGCGAGCCAGCCACTTACCCGCTCTGTACCTTTGTTTCTCCATCTCCTGACGGAGATACCAACATTTACCTCTGCCATAAGGCTGCTGAAGAGCATGAAGGAGCCCAAACATCCCAAAGCCTTTAAGAGGCCGCGCTCATCACCTCTGCAGTTACCTGCCCTGCCTGGGTGTCTCCAGCTGCCCGGCTCACCGGAGCAGGACATTCTCCACCACACCCGACAAGCACGTCCCTCACCGAACCACCACCGCAGCAGCCAGAAAGGCGGGTGCCTGTTGAGCGCAGCGCGAATGCAGCCGGGTGACTTCTGCTGCCCCCGCGCCGCCAGCGGCCACGACTCTCTGGCTACATCCAGCCGTGCACAGCAGGTGCTGATGGGAGACAACGCGAGTGTCCGCTTGTTGGTGTGCCTGTGGGAAGGGGGCGGGGGGCCCCTCTCTCACAACGGAAGCCAGCCCTGGAACTCTTCCTCTTGCTCAAGATAATGCCCCCGATTTAAAAATCCCAGGGCCAGGCTGAAGTAACCCGCAGAAATACAGAGGTGTGGGTGCCTTGTTAGTTCCAGCCCACACAACTCAACACCACAAACACTACGCTGGATCTTCTCGTTTTTCTATCTGTTCCAGTTACACACTCCCAAAGAGAGCAACTGATCGTGCCACAAAGAACTGTGGGTCTGGTTCGATTGCTCCTTGGGCTGTAATCCTCACTCAGGAACGAGAGCAGGCCTGTATCGCATTCCACGATGCCGGACAGAGATACAGGTTAGTTCAATGTGGAGTACAGCAGTACTACATATCCACTGTCTTCCTCCAATACATAAGAACTGGTACTACCTTATGGTAAAAACTCCCAGAATTCATCGTTCTGTCCCGTTTTTTAAGTAAAGAAAGAACAGTACATTATGTGTCAAGGCCTTTTTGGCCAAACCCTCTCGCGTACACCAGAATCCCGCAATAACATCACTGGAAGAACCTAACTGAAGTCACAAACTCAGCAGACCTTCAACTTCAGGTCTGAAAAGCAGAACGAAGGCGCGGACGAAACACACTTGAGAAACACCACTCAGGGCGGTTTCCTTCCCCCGCCCTCCCAAACGGAAGAGATAACACACCAGGTCTGTTTTTCTCCTACGGAGCTTTGCAGCCAGCTGCGAGAAGTGCTTTGTGGCTTTGCTGGACACCATCTGGTCCTGAAGCTTTGCCATGATTTCGTTCTCCATCTGCACTTTGGCATCAGTTCCTTTCTCTATGTCCTTACTGATGGACAGCAACTGATTCAGACAAGCAGCTTGATCCTAAACGCAGGAAAGACAGGAGACAGGGTCACTACAACTGTTTGGGGAAGGGGATTAAACATCTGTGTCTGATTTGAAAGGTTCTTCTTCCAAGTAACTCTCCTCACCATCCTGGTCCTGTTGAGGGCCTGCTCTGTCTCGTGGAGAACGCGAGCGTAGGTGCCAGATTCCACCTTCAAGGCCTCCTGCCTGGAAAGGCACTGGGCAATCAGCTTCTTTGTCATCTTGGCATCGTTCTGTGAACGGCTCAGGATGGCGACAAGCAACTCATTCTTCTCCTCCTCCTTCCTGATTTACTTCCTACAGCCATGGATGTCCGTTTCTAGGGACTTGAGGTCATGTCTGTACTTGCTGGAGAGGCAAAGAGGATGGAAAATCACCACAGGGGTAGACTCACGCGCTGAACAGTCATCTACAAATTCCTCTTTTCAAACACGCTACTGCAGCGACAACAGACCAAGGAGGAAGATCTTTACAAAGGCCACCCTGCTGTGACAGTGCAGAGTCATCAGAAGATGGATGGAGACAGAAGACTGAAAAGCAAACGTACGTAGGAAAATTAATTCCCGCTTTCAGTCCTGTCCCCACCCCCCACTCTTACCAGGATGCCACCATCAAAGCACATTGCAGGGAATCAGCCAGGCTGACTCCAGAGCAAATAAGCGCTTCCTTTGGCAACAACAGGACGGTTTTCCTGATGATTTCTGAAGGCATCACAAAACCCTAACTGAGAGCGACAGGTAAAATCCCTCTTGAAGTCTAGCTCTTTGGATTGAGAGATGTTGCAAAGGTGAAGGAACTCTTCTAAAGGACTAAAATATGAACAGAAAAACTCTAAACAGCTTTAAAAACCCCACACATTTTGGGGGAGGGTTGTGTTTTGGATACAGAATAGTGACGAAGAACTGTGCTTCCTATCCTTTAACCTTACTACGTGCTTCAGAGCAGCAAACTTGTTCTGCTTGACATATCCTGCACGCGCAGCAATAAACTGGAGACGCACTGCCCCTTTCAGCATCCCTCCCGTCCAACCCGTGTGAGGTCTCTCCTGGGACTGTTCTCAGATACCGTACCTCAGCAGCGCTTGGGTGGCGATATAGGCCTCATCTCTCTGCTTCATTCCCGCCAAGCTGCTATTCCAGTGGTTCATCAGTCGCTTTTTCTCCATGTTAATAGCCTGAACCTCCATACAAGCCTGGGGGAGAGAGGATTTGTAGACAGGATAAATCTATACTAGGCTGGGAAACCAAATTCACGTTACAATGCCTGTTTTTGGTGTGTGTTCATAATACGCTGGGCAGGAACAGCTTCAGCTAACGTGCCTCTGGTTTATGGTCACCCCCGACCACAGAGCATAGGTCTGCAAGGAAAAAAATGCAGAGAGGGTGGGGGAGGAAGTGATTTATAGGCAATTCTTGAGGACAAAGGGAAAGACAAAACAAACCAAAACAAAAAAGTCTTCATTCCTCCAAACAGGAACTGATCATACAACTCTGTCCTACACTGTAGCTACCACGTGAGCATGAGCCAACGGGGTCGGTCCTTCCAGAGGGAAATATTAACCAGAAGCAAAAAAAGCGCATTCTCCTACCTCATTTGCTGCTTGCCGAGTTACTTTTGTGTCCTCTGCCTGAGCCACAAACTGAGCTTCGAACAGAGCAACCTGTTCCTGCAGCTCGTAGGCTTTCCGGGTCAAGCGGTCTACCAGAAGATCCTAGAGAGGCAGAGCCAAACAGCTCAGGATGAGTAACATAATCTCAGGCTTAACCAACTAAATTCTACAGCAATAACTTGGGCTGAAAATGAATTCAGTTAGCTTTGATTCCTACTGAAACTCTTCCATTCCTATCCAAATGACTCCTGAATGCAGCAGTGACAATTTTCAAGAGAACAAAACCTTCTTTGCTGGTTTTTATCGTTCCACCCACAGTAGGAAATTGGTCCTTCAGATCTGAAGCAGCATTCATCCCTGCCAGCATGGGTTACATTGTGCCACCTCTCCAGCAGCTGGGAATCTTGATAATTTATGGTTTAAAATCCTTTGTTAAAAACCATCTAAACCCATTCCATCTCAACCGTTTGCCCGCAATTCTGCATCAACAGTAATTAGTTGGTGTCCTGCTGCAAGCAGGAGGCAGCAGAGGGAGCTCCAGCACACCGACCGCTCAGTTCACCTTCCAAGTTCGCTCTTCCTTGGGACTCAGAGCAATTCTCCAGACTTCAACATATGATACTTCTTTGCTAAATATCTTTCTGCCCCCACACCCCCGTTGCCTGTGTGAAGAGTGATCACTACTGATTACTACTTCCTATTATAAGGCTCATAAAAAAATTCTGTTCAGTACATGCCACTATCTTGGTGGTGGGGATTCTTCTCATTTTCAATTATTTGGGGAAAATATCCCCACGCACCTTCCATGGTGTCTGTATATTCACTACAGCCTTCCTTCTGCCAAGGCAGCACGTCCTCCGAGACTCGCCGCTAGCTGTCACCTGAATTCATTTATTTATTTGAAAGAAGAGAGTTTTACTTGATACCTGTTTTTTCTTTTCCACGTCAGCTTGGGCCTTCTCCAGCTCAGCCCTCTTTGTCGACCGTTTCGTTAGTAAAATATTATGGTGCATATGGTCCGTGTTCTGCACGTAGAAGAGGTGCAAGGCCAGGTTTTCAACCTGGGTCTGCATTGCAGAGACTGGGGAGGCAGGGGGAAAAATATTTACAGAAAAGTATGTTTGTAAGACACACTTTAAACAGAGGTAAAAGGGAAAGAAACACAGAAGCACCCAAAGCCAAATTCGCACACTGACCAGCCAAATCAGCCCCCCTGAAATGTGAATTTGCATCGGCTTTGGAGTACAGCTCCACAAGCACAGCTAATATCTTGGTAAGCAATTCATTGCTTCCCAGCACTCAGAAGCCCAGGAGATCAAAGAAGGGGCGGCCTCAGGAGGCTGTGACTCCACTCCTCTGCCCCAAAACAGAACTGTCTCTTTCTCAGTCTGTTGAACGCTTCTCTATTTTTTTCAGCAACCTGCCAAACCTTTCTAGGCAGTTTATCCTACGCTGAGCTACCCTCGCCATCACAGTTGTTTTCCTGTCCCCTACCCACAGGCCTGCAGCACAACCAGCATGAGTCAAGTCCATTTCTTTGGCTGGGACGGGTTCCCACACGGATGGCACTCTCAGGCTCCCGCGTGCCCCTCACGACCCACGACCTTTGCGATCTCGTCACACCCTTACAGAGACACAGGCAAACGTAACAGAGCGACAGGATCTTCCTCCTTCTAAGTCACAGAGCAGCCCATCTGCCCGGAACAGTTTTAGTCCTAAAGACCTTCTTAGAAGTACAAGGTAGCCACACGGTCTTAGAAACAACCAGGAATACCTGTGAAAGGTTTCAGCGAGTGCCTGATTCCTGATCAATGTTACTGTATTTTTCAATCCAATGCTTGACTTGGATTCAAATAAATCCCTTTCTCCACACAGTACTAGAGCCAGGAAACCTGGCAAGGGCTGCCTCGGTCACCTTTCTGGCGTTCATCGTGTGTGTTCTGACACATTTGCTTGTAAGTAAGCCTGAGGCCCTCCAGCTCCTCCTCCAGCTGCTGACGTGCTGCGGCCACCTGAGAACGGCGGTCGTGGCTCTTCTCCAGTCCCAGCTGCAGGCGGGCCAGCTGCTGCTGCGCTCCGTAAAGAACCAGCCCAAGCTCTTCCCTCTCTGCTTGCCCCTTCTTCACTGCTGCCCTCTGCAAACACAAGAGGAAACCAGTTACCTGGCTTCAGCTCGGGCAGGGGTGGGCTGCTGCGGGAAGGCAAAGTAAGAATGCCACGTACCAGTTCCTGAAGCTCTAGGCTCACTTTTTCCATCTGCTTAGTGAGGTGACTCTTCAGGGCAGCCTGGAATCTTCTCATCAGAGGCTGTCAAGAAGTATGACATTGATACAAGTCAACGTACTTGTGTAAAGAAATTATGAAGAAACCTTACTGCTACCCCCGCTGTTAAATAACACAGCGTATTTTCTGCCACAGACCCTTGCATTCTTACTTTAGCTACGCTCACTGTAACGAGTGAGAGGAGTTACATAGTGGGTATTTGTTGACAGCAGAAAGCCACTACTGAGGATATCTGAAAGTCAGAAACACATCAGAAGAGCTGCCTCTGAGAGCCCATCCCCTCGCTCTTGCTGACAGTACTTCTCTTTCAGGAGCACTGAGGAGTATCAGATTTACCCACTACACGGCTCCCTCCTGAGCCTCCCGTTTGGGGTTAACCCTGAGGGAGCAGACACGCTCAGGAGTCAGTACTTCTGCAAAAGCCTGTTTTAAACACGTGGTTTCAGCCTATGGCTGAGCCGCTGCTGACAATCTACCTTGTGTATTTCATACAAATAAAAACAGCAGGTCTGCGAAGAAGAACGACAAGATTGGAGGACTTCTCACATGTTCTAGATCCAAGAAAACCAGCTCTGTTTCTTCTACGGTTTCTTCACTTCTTCCACTCGTTTCGTGCCCCTCAGCTCCACGCTGCTGGCATGCCTGTTCCCGCCTTTGGTCACCATGCTCACTGGTGAGCTGATCCAACTGCTCAAAGGCAGTCTCTGAGCAGAGAGAAATGGGTTCTCCAATGTCACCTGGACCCCACCCCCCAAGAAAAAAAAAAAAAAAAAAAGAGAGAAGAAAAAGACAAAGAAAATGCTTAGATTTTAAAGCGTTGTGCCTCCAGTTGGACTAACAATGACGAGAAAGGGAGAAAACTAGAAACTGTGCTTGACGGGTGGTATGGAGTGTTGTACTGTTAGCAAGGGACTGAAGGATACCTGACTCTGTGCAGCTGTTCCGCTCCGCTGACCACGCAGACACCTGCTGAGGAGCTCCTGAAGGAAGGGGAGGGTTTTCTCTCTCGGTTACTGGCTGCTCCATGTCACCCAACGCAGGAGGACAACTGTCTAATTCGACTTTGTCCAAGAAAGTCTCAGGGGATTTTTTCTGAAACGTAAAATCCACCACCTGAAACAGCTTTTCAGTCTGCCCTGACAATCTGCTTCTTTCTGTCATCACGAGACAAGAACGATGCAGACACAGAATCGGCAAGAGGGCCTTGTTCTAAACTCAGCCCACAGATACACTGGCAAAGCTGTGCCTCTGCCGATTCAAAAACCACCTTTACCCACATGCAGCAGACAGAGGAACCTCTCCAGCTCTGTCACAGCTTTTGTAGACTTTGTGCCTGACCAGTTAGCTTCTCTCTGTTCAGTTCTGGTCGGGTTTGTGTTGGCAGCAACAAAACCGCCCCAGGAGAATTTGAAGTTACAAATACCGGCCATGCCTTCTGTGAATAAGATTGTGTGTGTTATTAGTGTCTCACCTCTGCAGAACTAACAAACAGCTCTGTAGCTCCTCTTTCTGCTGGGGGAAATGTCTCTTTTTGGTCCTGCAGAGGAACGGACCCTTCTTCTTCACTGTCGCTCCCATTCTCCACCTCTACTGCCTAGCACACACGCAGGCAAAAAGCAGAATAGCAGCGTTACAGCAGGCTGTGCATTTTGTTTAATGCTCATGCTACGGTGCTGTAACAACTGCTTTTTGTCATGGGAGTTTAATTTTGAAGTTTAATCTCGTTCACAAAAACAGTCACCCAGGCAGCATGAAGACGGTAAAGATCCTGACAAAAATTCTACACACCACTTTTAATTTCAGATGTGTCTCTGGCTCACGTCTATTTTTTAAAAAAATGCCCTTAGGGATTTTAGTCCTCCAGCTGGTGCTACACGTAGCCAAACTATTATCTTCTTTTTAAAGAGACACCTTTTTATCCCGTACCATCATTTGCCAAATTCAAGTATCGTGCAGTACCAACAGACAAAAAAAACTTAGCACCACCAACCTCGAACACAGCCCTCGTACGTGTGTCTGTGAGATGGGGGCAACCTCCCGTTTAACATGCCTACAGCCATCTGGGAGCTGAGTGAGAAGCACATGCTTCAGGACGCTGCTGACACACAGAACTACAACTACATTTAACTTGTTTTTTTTAATAGGCAGGGCAAGACTTCAACAACCGCTCCCTTGTTTTACTTCTCCCTATCGAAACTGCTTCCACGAAGCCATCACTCTGCAAGGAGAGCGTAGGAACATCATGCTGCCCCGCGAACGTTCTGAAGGAAATCACCTCCATAGCAAGAGGCGACGGAACTCGGACGATATCCCGCGCAGCGGAGCCGGATTCCACCCCAGAGCCCTCTGCTGCGCCACCGGCGGCCTCCTCCATATTGCTGGGCTGGGGATGGCCTGTGCCTGCAACCAGAGCGGAGGGAAGAGTGAGAACCAGCCCGGCTCCCCGGGGCCCGCCAGCTGCAGGCCGCCGCGGGGCTGGGCACGGGCACCCGCGGGGCCGGGGAGGCCGGGCGGCCGAGGGCCGGGCGGTTCAAGGCCCGGCCGCGGCCCAGCCCCGCACTCACCCGCCGCCGTCTGCGCCATGTTCCCGTGTTCCCGTTGCCAGGCGACGCAGCAACACCCGGTCACGTGAGCGCTCCGGGCCGCACCACCTCAGCCCGTGGAGGGGGGGGGAACGCGGGCCGCACCACCTCGGCTCGTGGAGATGGGGGGGCTGTGGGGGGGGCGCTCGGCCCGCACTACCTCAGCCCGCCGGGCCCGGGGGGGGCCCGCGGCGTCCCGGCCGCCCTGGCGGCGCCAGCCCCGGTGCGGGGCAGCAGGTAACGGGCGGGGGGAGCTGCGGGGACGAGGCACCCGGGACGCTGCCCAGCACCCCGGGGATGCATCCATTTTCTTTTATCCCGCTCTTTGTCTTCCCTTCCCACCGGAGCCCCGAGGCGCTCGGTGTGCTGCCGGCTGGGGGCTGGCGGAATGCGAAAGAGTTCATTTTAACTTTATTTTCTGCTGTTCTGGGCTGGCTCCCTAAAGCTTGGGGTGTATTTAGGATTGCCTTCCTTTTGGGGAGGGGGTCCTCTCTCAAATTGCCCCAGTATCTACCTCTTCCTTTGCTGTTATCAGCAGAGACATGAAGGTGGATGGTCGGTGTAATAAGTAACGTATTGTGCTTTGTTCATTAAACCTGTATGGGAAGGTATGGATGGAAGATTTATGTGCCCGCAAGGCTTGATAGCCCAACCCAAGGACATCCGGCAAAGTAAACAGGACCCGCAGCTGAGGGGGTTGAGTAATCACATTCTTGCATAAGTTCACCCACAGGGCAACGAGGAAGACCTTCAGCCTTCATCCTTACGACCACCAGGAGGCAGAGAAAGACCCCCCAGCAACAGAAGGAACATGCGCAGAGTATCGACCTGATTGCGACATCGCGAATGCAGGAAATGAAACTGTATATAATGTGCTTACACGAGGCGGGAAGGCGCGAGCCGTTGGCGGAGCGCAGACTCCCCGGCCGCCCAGCGCTGCCTTTGCTCTTGTTCGCTTGCTAATATAATAAAATTCGCATTGGATTTTGACACTTTAAATTGTCTGTGTCTCTACCTATCACAATTTGGTGCCGTGACTCGGATCGCGACTAGATTGTGGCCTGCAGCTGCATTGGGGAGGCGCCCCGCCAGCCGGCGGCCCCTGCAGCCCTCAGGTCGCTTCTGTCTCGACCGACGAACCTAAATTGAACACTGAGCAAAGGAGAACCGGTAACCCTGTAATCTTTGTGCACGAAGCTCCGAACGAAGACGCAGGACGCGTGAGTATAGGCCGGGAATCCGTTCGGTTTGGGTTGGGTATCCTGGGGCACGGTGTATGAGACGTCCTGCCAGGGCGAAGTGAGTGCGGACCCTCTAGTAGTGCGTTTCTCGTAGCCCGCGAGGGAGCGAGCCCCAAACGAGGGAAGCGGTTGGGGTGTGTGTGTGAGTGCCTCAGAAGATGGGACAAAGGAAAAGCAAGCCCTTTGAGCCCATGGGAGAGGGGCCCCATGTGAAATTGCCCCAAATACCGCCCGATAGTCCCCTAGGGCTGATGTTGAAACACTGGGATAACTTTCCCTCTAGGCAGGGAAAGGATAAGGTAAAAATGATCCATTATTGCATAGAGGTCTGGGGCGGAAAACAGATTCGAGGAGACCATCTGTATTGGCCTGTTTTTGGATCATTTGAGGATTGGATATGTCAGGCGCTAAACATTTATGTTAACTCAAAGGAACCATTTAATTTGGAAGAAAGTGAATATGCCAGTCTGTGGATGGTGGCCGACACTAGGGTAAATTTATACCCTTTAAAAGAAAAGGGGGGTGGCTACCGAGGGAGGAAGAATAGAGAGGAAGAATTAATAAAGCTTTCAAGGAATATCAAGAAGCAGATGAGTCGCCCACTAAATGGTTAGAGAGACTACGAAAGAGTCTCCAAATGTATTCCAGTCTGAATGTAGACACTCAGGAGGGGCAGGCCCTGCTGAAAATGCAATTTGTAGCAAACGCATGGGAAGATATTAAAAGAAAAACTGAGAAGATAGATGATTGGCAGAACAGAGGTTTGGACGGGCTATTGAGGGAGGCACAGAAGGTGTTTGTCAGAAGGAAAGACGAGAGGTTTAAGAAGCAGGCAAAGGTGATGGTAGCAGTGGCTCGGGAAGGACAATGTGGAGGTGGGATTAGATCGACTCACAAAACGGACCCAGGACCCGGGGTGGAAGGAACAAGGAGAAAGGACGTAGGGTGTTATTATTGTGGGAGGAAGGGTCATATGAGAAGGGAATGCAGAAAGCGGCTGCAGGATGAGAAAATATTCAAGGAGGATTAGGGGTGTCAGGGGCTCTATTTGCTGGGGGCTAGACGTAAGACCGAGCCCTTGATAAAAATTAAAGTAAGTCCCCAGCAACAAGAAATCGAGTTCCTTGTGGACTCCGGGGCCGAAAGGTCCACAGTACAAGAATTACCCCGGGGATGTCACTTGTCCCCGGAGACAATGCAAGTAATTGGAGCAAAAGGAGAGCCTTTCGGGGTTCCAGTAATAAAAGACGTTCTTTTTGAAATGGAATCTAAATTTGGGGTGGGATCCCTATTGTTGGTCCCAGAAGCAGATTATAACCTATTGGGACGAGATATGATCATCACACTGGGCATTAATTTGGAAGTTAAAAATAATGAGATGCAAGTAAAATTATGTCCCCTTAGGAGTGAGGATGAAGTAAAAATTAACCCCGAGGTTTGGTACACTCCGGAGACAGTGGGCAAATTAGATATCCCACCCTTCACTGTAACTATCAAGGATCCGGAAATTCCAATAAAAATAAACCAATACCCAATCTCACGAGAAGGCAGGATGGGGTTGAAACCAGAGATTGAAAGATTAATTAAACCAAGGCTACTGGAACCATGCATGTCTCCCTTCAATACACCCATCTTACCCGTAAAGAAAACTGATGGGTCCTATAGATTAGTCCATGACCTATGGGAAATTAACAAAAGAACACTTGCAAGGTTCCCAGTTGTGGCAAATCCGTATATTTTACTCAGCCAGCTGGGACCTGAAAGTAAAGAGACCTTACTAACCCCATAGTGGGAAGGGCCTTATCCTATTTTACTTACTACAGAAACCTCCATACGAACAGCTGAAAGAGGGTGGACTCACGCCAGCCGAATCAAAGGACCCGTAAAGAATCAACAGTGGCAAGTGACCAGTGTACCCGGGGACCTAAAAATAAAATTTCAAAGGACCTGAATGAACACCTTTAAAATTGAATATAGTGAGAATCCAATTCTGACTGAAGATGGGCATGTAGATGCTGAAATCAAGTGTGGTATATTAACTGTTACCCATTCGTGTGCTTTGTGTGTAAGGTGTGTCGGGAACGGTGGTGGGCCCATTGCCGAAACGGAAGACCCCAAAGAGTGTCTGCCGGATCTGCTGGGAGTGGGAAAGGGAACTCACAGAATTGGCATTAAAATTAAAAGAATCACAGG
Source organism: Leptosomus discolor (assembly GCF_034619465.1). NCBI lineage: Eukaryota > Metazoa > Chordata > Aves > Leptosomiformes > Leptosomidae > Leptosomus > Leptosomus discolor. The sequence continues at coordinate 415,954 of NW_028237739.1, read as the reverse complement.
GAGAGATTATTCTTGAATCAGAGGAATGGTGGGAGATATTTGCGAAAGGAATTCGGCCCGAAAATTATTGTTACCATTCGAATGAACCAATTCCTTTTGTCGCTGAAATAGTAAGAGGGCAGTGCCGGAAGTTCCTGAAAGGGGTGAAGTGCAACGCACCCCAAGTTAAAGATACCAACTGGAGTTCATACATCCTGAGGCAAGTGGCTAAAGTAAGCACGAGTCCTCCTGAAGAATTCCTCTGCTGCCGAGAAGATGGTACCCCTCGTGGCTCGAAGCAACCGAGTCGACGAGCGAGGCAGAGGAGTAAAAGACTATGGAGGAATGAACCCAACGATTGGGACCGTAAAGCAGTGCTTGAGATCCTGCCTCAAGGATGGTAGCGAAAAGGCGAAGCCCTGGAGTGCAAACGACAAAAATCGGGGACGGGTATCAAATCGGGGTAGGAATAAGCAATTGGTATATTACAAAAACCACCACTTTTCCCGATACGTATTTATAGGGGCAATCTGGGTAGTATTATGCATCCCTGTTTGTGAGCCGTACGCGCATGAACCTTTTAAATGGACCCTGTTTAGATGGGAAGACCAAGCTGTAGTACAGACAAAAATAGTCTCTGGACCTCCCAGTTTTACTCCCACATTGTGCCAACTCGTGCCAATACAACCATGCTTAAACCTGAAAGGGTTTTATTTTTGCCCTAGTTCAAATCCAGGAAGGACCTATTGTAATTCACCAGGACATTATTATTGCACATACTGGGGTTGTGAAGCCATAGCATCGGACTGGGCTCCCGGGGGAGGGAATGACAAGTTTATTACAGTAACATGGGGACCGGTGGGATGTGCACCCCCTCAGCATGATAGTTCTGGTGGTATACTATTGTCTGGAAATTGCCAGTTTGTATACATGAATATTTCTCAAGACCAGAACCCTACATGGTTTGTGGGAAAAACTTGGGGAATGCGTTATTGGGAACAGGGAACTGATAGAGGAGGACTGATACTAATAAAAAAAGAGACCATTCCAAATGATCCGGAACCAATTGGACCAAATCCCGTGCTAACACATGAACAAACTCTGGGACCCGCGAATGATACTGAAACTAGCAATGATACCCAGTTTACTGGTAATAATACTCACTCTGGTATAAGCAATGATACTTAGTTTACTGGTAATAATACTCACTCTGGTATAACTATCTCAGAAGAAGAAAACTTAGAAGGAAATACCCTATGGAAAGTGATACAAGCTAGCTACCGAATACTAAATAAGACTAACCCGCAAATAACCAGCTCCTGCTGGCTATGCTATAGCATTAAACCGCCCTTTTACGAGGCTGTAGGAATTACATCCAAGGCTAGGCAGGTAAATGGGACAAACCCTGCACAATGTTTATGGAGAAAAAGGAAAGGATCAGGTCCAAGGTCTCACCTTGGAACAAGTAACGGGAAAAGGACGGTGCGTTGGGACAATTCCACCCACAAAACAACATTTGTGTAATGTAAGTATTTCACTCACAAAGGAAGCTCCTGCGGATTGGTTAATACCAGCGGCAAACACAAAATGGGTGTGCTCAAGCATCGGAGTAACACCTTGCTTGAGCCTCCGAAATGTTAATAAAAGCAAAGATTATTGCATACAAGTAGCAATAATTCCAAAAATTGTATATCACTCAAATGAGTTTGTCTACAATTATCAAACCACCCCCGAGCACCATTTTGCTAGGAGGGAACCGTTTACAGCTCTGACCATAGCCGCCCTCCTTACAATTGGAGGAACCGGAGCGACCACAGGGATAACCTCTCTATTAATCAACAAGCTGAATTTAAGTCACTTAGAGTAGCAGTGGATGAGGATTTGAGCAGAATAGAAAAATCGATAGACGCATTGGAAAAATCACTAAGATCACTATCAGAAGTGGTGCTTCAGAATAGACGCGGCTTGGATTTATTATTCTTGCAGCAAGGGGGATTGTGTGCAGCTTTAAAGGAAGAGTGCTGTGTGTATGCAGATCATACCGGAATAGTACGGGACACAATGGCAGAGCTAAGAAAGGGGTTGGAACAACGAAGGAGAGAGCGAGAATCCCAACAAAGTTGGTACGAATCATGGTTTAACCATTCTCCTTGGCCTACTACTTTATTGTCAACATTGGCGGGACCATTAATACTGCTCACTTTAACGCTTGCATTTGGACCTTGTATTTTTAATAAAGTTATCGCGATAGTTAAGAACCGTTTAGAAGCCGCTCACCTGATGCTTGTTTGAGCGAAGTACGAATTGGTATCCGATGAGCCTGATTTGGCAGAAACCCTTGTCTTGAGTGCTCAAGAGCTGCAACGGTTCAATGAACAAAATAATGGACAAAAGAAAAAGGGGGGATTGTAATAAGTAACATATTGTGCTTTGTTCATTAAACCTGTATGGGAAGGTATGGATGGAAGATTTATGTGCCCGCAAGGCTTGATAGCCCAACCGAAGGACATTCTTGCATAAGTCAACAGTACCCATAGCTGAGGGGGTTGAGTAGTCACATTCTTGCATAAGTTCACCCACAGGGCAACAAGGAGGACCTTCAGCCTTCATCCTTACGACCACCAGGAGGCAGAGAAAGACCCCCCAGCAACAGAAGGAACATGCGCAGAGTATCGACCTGATTGCGACATCGCGAATGCAGGAAATGAGACTGTATATAATGTGCTTACACGAGGCGGGAAGGCGCGAGCCGTTGGCGGAGCGCAGACTCCCCGGCCGCCCAGCGCTGCCTTTGCTCTTGTTCGCTTGCTAATATAATAAAATTTGCATTGGATTTTCACACTTTAAATTGTCCGTGTCTCTACTTATCACAAACAGAATGAGTTAAAAAATTTCAACAAAACAAGGAACAAAGTCTGAAATACAAATTACTGGGATAAACCTATGTTAAGGCAGGTTTATTAAATGCAGTTCTTCTGTCACAGAACAGATTGACAGAACAGTCGAGGTTGGAAGGAACTTCTGCAGACCATCTAGTCCAACCTCCCTGCTCAAAGCCTATGACCTCGTCTAGTCTTTCAGTTGGCTTTGGATTTTTTTATTTGACTCCAGTTTCTACACAAAGGTATTCTGACAAGTGTTCAAGCCATCCAATCACAGTTAACCTTAAGCCCAACAACAAAGAAGCAAAAGAAAAGGTAAGTGAAGGTAGTTTTTCTTCAAGGCAATAAATACTATTAAACATCACCAATTAACATGTGTACGCCCTGCAACTGAAGCATCCTGAATTGACAATAATTATAGCAGTGAGTCTAAAGTTTTACAATACTTACTTCAGAAAAACAATTCCAAATCTAAGACTTTGCAGCTGTTTAGTTTAATATCCACCTACACCTGTTCTTTTACTCATGTTATTGACTCTATCAGCCTGTCTGGGCTCTACATTTTTCAGAATGCAAGATGTATATAGATATGGTCCTACTTTCTATCTCAATGAACAGTGACACAGTAAAGTACTCGGACATTTCCGATCATCACTCCAAGCTGGGCTAAAAACTGGCTGGATGGCCAAGCACAGAGAGTGGTGGTGAAGGGAGTTCAATCCAGCTGGCGGCCGGTCACAAGGGGTGTCCCCCAGGGCTCAGCATTGGGACCGCTCTGGTGTCACATCTTGATGGATGAGCTGGATGAGGGGATTGAGTGCTCCCGCAGGGAGCTTGCAGATGACACCACGTTGGGTGGGAGTGTCGATCTGCTGGAGGGCAGGGAAGCTCTACAGAGGGATCTGGACAGGCTGGATCGCTGGGCCAAGGCCAGTTCCACGAGTTGCAACAAGGTCAAGTGCCGGGTCCTGCACTTCGGCCACAACAACCCCCAGCAGTGCTACAGGCTGGGGAGGAGTGGCTGGGAAGCTGCCCGGCAGAGAGGGACCTGGGGGTGCTGGTCGACAGGCGGCTGAACGTGAGCCGGCAGTGTGCCCAGGTGGGCAAGGCGGCCAACAGCATCCTGGCCTGTGTCAGCCATGGTGTGGCCAGCAGGAGCAGGGAGGTGATCGTGCCCCTGTACTGGGCACTGGTGAGGCCGCCCCTCGAATGCTGGGTGCGGTTTTGGACCCCTCAGGACAAGACAGACACGGAGGTGCTGGAGCGTGTCCAGAGAAGGGCAGCGAAGCTGGTGAGGGCTCTGGAGAGCAGGTCTGATGGGGAGCAGCTGAGGGAGCTGGGGTGGTTTAGTCTGGAGAAGAGGAGGCTGAGGGGAGACCTTACTGTTCTCTGCAACTGCCTGAAAGGAGGCTGGAGTGAGGTGGGGGTCGGTCTCTCGTCCCAAGTGACAAGCCATAGGACAAGAGGAAATGTCCTCAAGTTGTGCCAGGGGAGGTTTAGATTGGACATGAGGAAAATTTTCTTTACTGAAAGAGTGGTCAGACATTGGAACAGGCTGCCCAGGGAGGTGGTGGAGTCACTATCCCTGGAGGTGTTCAAAGACGCACCCATGTGGTGCTCAGGGTCCTGGTTTAGTGGTGGGCTTGGTAGTGTTAGGATAACGGTTGGACCTGATGATCTTAAAGGTCTTTTCCAACCAAAATGATTCTTCTATGTTGCGCCAGGGAGGTTTAGATTGGACATCAGGATAAATTTCTTTACCGAAAGGGTTATCCAGCATTGGGACAGGCTGCCGAGGGAAGTGGTGGAGTCACCAGCCTTGGAGGTGTTCAAAAAACGTGTTGATGTAGTGCTTCTAGACATGGCTTAGTGCGCATGGTGGTGTTAGGTCAACGGTTGGACTTGATGATCTTAGAGGTCTACTCCAGCCTAATGATTCCATGATTCTATGATGACTACTGGCACAGTTTTAAGAATGGGTCAGTTCATACCTCAGAGCTATTGTTTTAAGCTCTCTGACAGCTCAAGCAGACAGTGTGTTACTGGATTGACTTGGTTTTGGTGTTGAATGTTTCCTGGCAACTACAACTACAGAACTGGTTCTCATTTGAAAACAAAATCAAAACCACAGGTCTACCTCTGTTCCCAAGATACTTTCTTTTATGTCCCCTGGGATTGCTGCTATTATTCTAAGAAGTTTGGCTTTACACAAAATCCTGCTTAAATTGAAGATGGCAAGGAACAGCATATATTACACAAATCTGCACACAAAGTTCCACCAACAGAACTTCATTGATTCAGGTCATGAAAATTTATGGCTACTGATCACCATGTTCAGAAAAAGGAATCAAATAGCTACACAAGTTCACTACAAATATTTCAAATCTTACTGTATTAAGCCTTTGAGTGGAATGGATCATCAAAAGCAACATGACTGCTTAAAGAATGGAAGAGAACTTGCATTTCCAATGCACTGAGAAAAAAAATAACCACCACCATCATCATCATTTAGTTGGATCAAAGTAAGTCCTCGCTTTTTATCTGTTATCTGTTTAAAGGCTCCATATTTAATAACAGAGCTTTAATAAAGAACAGAGGACTTCCCACATTTAAGATACCCACAGGACTTCCTTAAGCTCCTCAGTACAACCTGACACCTGAAATAACAACATCCAAACAAAACACAGACATCTCACTGCGTTACTCAAAGGTCCATGGGGACTAAGGGTTTCTGTACAAAAGCCGGGGTAGTACAGATCTGGAAAAAACCAAAACCCATAAAGCACACTGGAGACTTTTTGGATTAATAGTTGCCAAAGGAAGGTGCAATGGAGAGGGGATAAAACTAAACAAAATACAATCCGTTTAACTCCCAGGACACTCTACACTTTGTAAGTGAACAGGACAAAGTCTCCTTATCACAGTAACAGGTAAAACTTGGGGATAACACTATAGATTAGCCATGAGAGGTAGTTTTATGCATTTTATGCATATGAATATAACTTTTGATGAAGCTATTACAAAGTAAACATTTGAAGCCAGTTTATTCCCTACTAGTTGGTTTTCTGTAGTGGTTTTAGTGCTTTTTATCCAAGGGCTTACAGAAATAAGCATTAATTAGGTCTTTTTTTTCCGCTGATGGCAGAATACACACATGGTAATCTGCCCAAACCATTGTTTTCCCATGCTACAGCTACTGGCATAGTAGAAGCTAGCCCTAAAAGAAAAAAAGAGAGGACTAGAAGCTACTGAATATATTTTCCTGTTCATTGTCAGAGAAGTGATTGTCTCGATCTCTTTCAAAACAGACTTTGCTTTATACCCGTGTGTTTAGATACCCTTGCAGCTGGTTACCCTATGGAGAACTCCAAAGATTAACAACCAAATCTGAAGACCCAGGTGAACCTTGTAAAACACCATTCAGTGATTCTGCACCTTCCATACTGGTTTTGTTCAGCCATGTGCCTCTAGTGGTATATTCTACTTTTTGTAGTGAGATGCTCTAAGAGCTTTTACCGGCACATTATGTCAGCTTACGTGCCCCGTCATGACAAGCTTGAGTAAGGAATGCACTTGAACGCCAAGCTATGACTTTTCCTAAAGTCACTGGACGTGACCAGATCCGAAAGCACGCAGGGTGTTAACGTCAACGGTGTGATACACTTTGCAACAGCCCTACTGCTCATTGCTTAGTGAAGACACACCTCAAAAGAGCACTTAAGTCTTCCTCAGAAACTATCACTGACATTTCCAAGAACTGAAAAGACAGGCTGTCTTTCTGAAGCCGTGCAACAACTTCATGCTAATCATCCAGTGTCAGGAGACAGATCAAGAAGTTGTACAAGTTCAGAAGTACACTGACAAATCATACCTCCAAGTTTTTTGTCCCCGAGGTCGGTTGGAGAGTTATCGCTGCAGTGAACTCACAGTCCACAAAGATCACTAGCTAGTAAAATGTTTTGGGGCTGTTGAACTATAAAGTTGCAACTGTCTCTCACTCAAAATACAAAGGTTGTCAGGACGCACTCAGTTTTGTAAAGCAGTCAGAGTACTACTTAACTAGAGGCTCTAGTTTGAGACTGGAAAACTCTCTGTGAACACCAGTATCACAGAACACGACTATTCCCGTTCTCGTGTTTCAGATTTGGAAGTGTTTGCATTTTATTTCCAGTACTAATGGCATCACTTTTGTTCTAGACAATTTTATTACTTTGCTGTCCTGGCTCCCGGTCCTTTTGAGAGAAAGGTTTCATTCAATCCTTTGAACAATAACGATGAGGTTACTAACAATGAGTTTAAGAAAGAACTGACACACACAAACTTGTTCAGGCATCCAGAACAAAAGAACCTGGAAGTGTTGAGAGCAAAGTTCAGGACGATGAAGAAAAGGATCTACTTTTCATTTGTAATTAGACCAAGAAGGGAAAATGCTATAAAGTAGATTCAAATCATTCAGATCAGATTACCAGTGCAGCACTGTGCCAAATTATAAATTAGGACTTTACTTCATTTGACATTTTTATTGATATTAGAAGCATTTTCCAAAGCCTCAGTAGAAATTGATGGAAAAACCAAACTCTGAACTCTCACACCCTAACCATCAGACTGCTCTTCAGTCAACACTTACTCTTCCAGTGGTCATTCCAACACTTGGGACAACTGAAATAAACAGACTGTAACCAGGAATAAAAATCTGTGCTTTAAAAGTATTTTGCATAGTTAAGGCCAACACTTGACTGATTATTGCAAGTCCTGGCCAATTAACTTGAGTATATCAAAAGTAAAATAAACACAAAGTGCATTGAGAGCAAAGCACAAACCAACGGGAACTTCTCACACAGGTGACCGCCACAGCATAGTATTAATAGCGATGGCTGGGGCTGGGACAACCACCTGAAAACCTCCTATTGACGGAAAGTAAGACTAAGGCTTGTGCAACTCTACAGAGAAGCTGGCCATTCAAATCCCTGGGGCTCTAGCCCTTTAAGAGACAAAGAATTCCTTTATTTCTAGGAAAAGCAGAAAAGAATTGCCATCGAAACCACCAGAAGACCTTGAGATCTAAAACCACAGGTCAGGCTATTTATTTTGTCGTGGCTTTGGTCAGAAACTCATTCATCAGTGTCACCGGGGTGTTTCTGCACTGTCCTGTTCTAAAATGAATGCTCCAGCAAACTTCATATTCATTTCTTCAGAAAACAAAACAAAACAAAAACCACCTTTAAGAGAAAACCCCACTATATTTCTAGCTCTTTGATGACAAAGGCAGACTTCCAAATAAGAATCATTTCAACCCTGTGCCTGTAGAAAAATTGTTCCTCTGCCTCCTCTGTTGCTATTCAGAGATTTCTAAGCAGCTACGAGTCCCGACCAGACAAACGTAACAAATTCAAACACTCCTGGCAGAGGCCTGTTTATTATTTTCCAATATGACTGTCTGCCAAGTTTCCCTGTCCAGGGTTTGGCTTTGTTTGGCTTTTTTTTTTTTAAAAAAAAAAGAAAGGAACTGTGTGAGCTAAGCTGTGTCAGGGACTCTCCTTCCAAAAGTTCTTGCAGAAAGTGGAAGTGCACCAGCACGTATGCAGACTTGTATCTGAATACGGTTCAAAACCATTACAAGACACAGCACAGTCAAAACTTTAGTCTTCAAAAACCAAAATGCTATGCTGTGAGTCTTGGAAATCATTTACCAGTACAGAATACTCAAAGTTGTTCTTAACACATGATGAAAAAAGCATAAACTTTAATGAAATCAAGCTGAAATTGATGAGCACAGACATCTTTGGCTCCCCTCAAAATACAACCTTTTAATAACACCTTTGGTTTGATGACTTTTCAATGCAATTCTACAGCGCCTGTTTCCAGTCTATTGCCCATCAGTTTAGCTGTACAAATCTGCACACAGCGTTACAGCACAAAGGCACAGATCTGGTGAGGGTTTCTTAGAAGCACTGCTGCACACTGTTATCTTAAATGATGGTCTTGTGATTAAGGCACCTAAAGGCAAGAAAAGGAGGACGAACCCCCCTTCAAATCCCTCGCGACCCTGTACAGGTCATCCAATCCCTCGCTCTATATTCCACATCTAAAATACCAAATTAAGAATTGCTCAAATATTTTAAATTTTTAAAAATAATTTGCTAACTGCATACGTGGCACTCAGACACAAAGGCAGTCAGGCAGTCTGTATGTGCGATAAACACTGAAAACAATTTCTTTGCAGGAGTAGAATTAAAAGCAAGAAAAAAATCAAGAGCCTTTGCAAAGGTTCTGCACACAATTCTCAGCTTTCAATCTGAACACAGTCTGGAAAGGCCAACGTGAAGGAATCATCCTCTGGCGAGAGTTTAATCCAATCTCAAATAACTCCAGTAAAAGCACCCAACAACAGAGATATTGCTTAAAAGGGCAGGGGTTTGACACGGCAAGCCTTTTGATTACTCTTGCTATTAGGAGGTTTTCAGGTCTTGAGGTACAAAACTCTGTTCAGGACATGAACTGGGGAGTTGTGGGGGAGACAAAACCCTGAAGTTATGACTGCATGAACAACAGCAATCACTTCAAAGTTACCATCCTGAAGAACTAAAAACTTAAGCCCATACACGACTCACAAATGAGACCGTGGGTTCTGCTGCTTCTCTCCTACAAATAAGTAACTCTCCTTGACAATTATGCATTAGAAAAATGCAGGGCTCCAATTATTGTTTCTAACTAAAAACATTTGTAGCGTATTTCTAGGAAAAAAGGATTAAGGGTGGAACTCCTGGAGGCAGCCAGACATACACTGATTTTATAGGAATTGTGATCATTCTATACTTTTGAAAAACCAAGTTCTCGGTGTTATGGAGCCAGACCAGGCAGATCATCTCCCGACAAACTTCCTTGCACCCAACGGAAGGATTGCCCCTTGAAATTTTAATCATGTCTCAACTATTAAGAAACTGTCTTAAAACAAAAAGATAGATCTAATACATGATTTCCTACAACAGCAGCGAGCTAACAAAAATATTTAAATGTGACATTTTGGACACATTCATCCTGTTATTGTGGCTGCTACTGGTCAATAGCCAGGGATCAAGGTCTCTGTTAACACAGACAACTCCAGAACATAATCCTCACATGAATACACTACCTCTAGTGCTAGCAGTACCCTGGTTTGAGGAGCTGAAACAGCAGAATTCCTCTGCAGAGCTTCAGTGTGTGCAGTATTTCAGGACACACAACTGGTAGAAAATCCCCTGCCCTTCTTTAGTTACTCATCGCAGCATCCACAGGCAGCTCACAAAATACTCTGAAACAGTAAACTACTTTCAGCTCCAGAACAGCTCAAACCTCCATTAGGGCTAACAAAGAACTCAGTCATTTGAGGACAACAGACTGAGTCGACCTCCAGAAGAAAAAACCCGAACCAAAACACCCCCCAGCCCTCCTCAGCTCAGCAAATAAATCGCATCAGGCTTTCCCCTCTGCTTCCCCCTGCCCCACAATTCTAAGTGACTTTCTAGTCTAAAGGCACTCACAAATAGCCACACTGTGCCTTTGTCCAAACAAGCCCAATGAAATCAGACGGCTTCAGAAAGCAACATTTACGCCGTGTGACGGCTGCTGCATCAAACCCTCACACTAGGAAACTCCTGTTCACTATTGCACACCACGAAACATCTAGGATTATTAACAAAACATAAAAGAAAAATAATGCAAGCTACTGGATTTGAAAACTCAGCCATCCACCTTCGAGGCAGGTGCAGATTCAACTGTATGACCAAGCTTCCAGTTTCAACTGATGGCTGCTGCAAAGCAGCTGTAAAAACGGCCAAAGTTTTGCCCTACTCAGTTTTAAGCATTACTTGTGCTTCTCCTGACCCTTCTACACCAAATTATCTATCTTCAGATAATAAAAGCATTACGCTGCAATCTTAGTCGCCAAGGTTTCTCCTAAACCAACTTCTTACTAAAGGGTCTTTGGCCAACGCCACTCTGATCTACTGTTACTTTTCCATCACCATTTTATCTCCACAATTTTATTGTCAAATGTATAAGCTTCGGCCTCTCGCCGTCAATGTTCTGCCATCAAAATACCAAGTCCCTGGTCATGAGGGTACTACAAGTAAAAAAATGGAACCGCTCAACCTTTAAAAACTACAGAATTCAAACATCCAGTGAAATTAAATGGTTTACTACAAGACAGATGACTATTGACAGAAACCAGATTATTAATAAAATTAAAATATCGCATTGCTAGTGGTTTCCACAAGAGAATGACATTCTGAAAAAGCCGAAGACTACCTTGGAAAGAATCAGATGTTGCTAAGGTTTTCTTTCAACAACTCAAGCTCCCACAAAACAAGTAAGGTATTTATGGAAGCAACTGAAGAACATGACAAACAAACAGGCTACAGAAAGGCCCCTGAGCCTAAAGAAGAGATGATCAGTTGAAGAAGTGACCTGTTTCTCACTGTGTTTGTGTTTTGTTCTGTTTTTTAAATCTGCCACATAGGCACCTAGATTAGGCAGCTCCACCAAGCTTTCTCTGCCAGCAAAAGTATTTTCTTGTGCACCCATCACCCTGCAGTCAGGCTTGAAGTCTGGCTGGTTTTAGTTTATTTCTGCTGATAGACGGGCAAGATGAACACTAGATATTTGGAATTCATTTTATTCACATTTTCACATCCCTTAACCTAAATATAACCACCCAAATTTTCACGAAAGCAGGCAACACAAAACGTGCTCACAAACTGCACAGTGCTCACGAGAACACTGTAGTTCTCCACTATGTTCAACACCTCTTGGACACTTCTCAGCCAGGGGGACTTTGTTCTCCTTCTCTCCCACTGCACAGAGCAATCAACCTCACCTAACACTTCACCTACTTCCACAAGTCTGGAGATAAGAAATTCCAGGGGATGAGTCAGCCCCGTGAACCAAAGCAAGCGAAACCAAAAGGGAGCACCTTGGATCACTGGTCCCTGTTGTTGCAACTCCCACGTCAGCATTTTCTGCAGCCCTGGCTCTCAGCGCTCTCTTCCTCCAGCCACCCCCACCCTCCCCCCCACCTCACCTCACATGCTCTGCATCTCCCTTTCCGCTCCCAGCCTTCCTTTCAACACATCCTCCCCTCCTCCTGTTTGTCCACTCGGGCAATCCCTCCTACAAAACCCCACTTCAAAATGACGACTAACAATATTGCCATGCCATCTGTTTTCGTAACATATCACTCTTCCTACACCTTTTAACTCCTCCTTTTATAGAGAACAGAATTCTTTTGGAGTGAGGACTATCCACCATTACACTGTCTAAAACAACTGGTTTCTGTTCTTAAGTCTTTCATCTCTAATATAGCCATGGTTAAAAACGACTATGTATTTCCTTGATTAGGTTTCCAACTGCTGGCATAAGAACACAAGCTCACCAAAACATGACATGCTGGCACAACCTCTAAATGCTTAGCAGAGCTTTAGTCTGTTCTTCCCACCTATCCTATGGTGGGTGGTTTTGTTGGTGGGTTTTGGAGGTGTTTCAAGCACCAGACTCAAACCAGAAATCTAGACTGTAAAGGTACTAAATCCATCTCTGCATGGGCATTGCAGGTTCACAAACATACATGTGAATGCACAAATTCCTTAAGAACCATCCATTAAAAAAGAACATAATAAAGAATGACCTGAATTACCATGGCAAGTTAAATTACTTTAGGCACAACATATGCCACTCTTCTGAAGTAAAGAAAACATGGGACAATTTAAAACTGTATTTCTGGTACAGAACACCTTCTTAGTCAAATGACGACTTATATTCAGTTATTTTAGATCATTCCTGTGTTTTCTGTTCAGGTAATACATACCATCAAAAATCAGAAAATACAGACCCAGGATTTGTCACTATTACTTTAGTCATACCATACCCAAGATATCTACATAAAAGTTTTCTAAAAGCTACAAAACAAGCCTTGCTGTAATCAGAAATGAAATGCAGCGCGTACACGTTCACCCCAGAGGACGGCATGTTAAAAAAGGGAAGAGGTAACAACAAAACACACCCTGGAGAGCTCTAAATCAGATTTGGCTGTTATGCAGCGGAGAGAGAAATGAAACTGAAGTGAGGAGAAGCAGCCTTGCGGTAATGCAACACAGAGGCCAGTCACTAGTGGTGCTCCAGAGGTCAACACTGAGGCCAGTATTGCTGAACACCTTCATTAACGGCCTGGACAGCGAACAGGTGTAACCTCAGCAGGTCTGCAGATGATAACATTTGGAGGAGTGCCTTACACACCAGAGGGTGGTGCTGACATTCAGCAGGACCTCGGCAGGTTGGAGAAACGGGCAGAGAGGAATCTCCTGAAGCCCTACAAGGGGAAATGCAAAGTCCTCACGCGGGGAGGAATAACCCCGTCCCTCACTGCGGGCTGGAGGCAGACTGTCTGGAAAGCAGCTCTGCAGAACAGGACCCGGGGTCCTGGGTGAAGCAGCCAGCAACGCGCCTCGGCCACAAAGGCGGCCAACAGTGTCCCGGGCTGCATTAGGAAGAGCACCAGCAGGTCGAGGGACGTGACCCTTTCCCTCTGCTCAGCACTGGTGAGACACATCTGGAGTGCTGGGCCCAGGTCTAGGCTCCCCAGTACAAGGCAAACACGGACATACTGGAGCCCGATGAAGGGCTTGGAGCATCGGACATACAAGGGAAGGCTGTGTGAGCCAGGATTTTGTAGCCTCAAGAAGGACGGGGGGTGGCGGGAAAGAATCTTATTGATGCGTATAAAAACCTGATGGGAAGCAGTAAAAAAGAGTGGGTCTGACTCACCCAAGTGGTGCCCAGTGAACGGACAAGAGGCAACAGGCACAACTGGAAACACAAGAAACTTAAAAAGGAAGTTTTGGGTGGGTTTGGTTTCTTTCTTTCATGGTTCCCCCCCCTCCCTTGCTGTTTGTTTTGTTTTTCTGTGAGGGTGGTCAAACACTGGAACTTACCCAGACAGGCTGTGGCGTTTCCATCCCTGGAGCTGGTCTAGGTGACCCTGATGGGAGCAGGGCGCTTGGACTAACTAAATGATCTCTAGAGGTCCCTTCCAACCTGAACATTAATCTGAGGGTAAAAAACCCACTTCTGTGGTAGGAAACAGAGGAACAGATAATACTCGCAGCAGAACTGGGTTAGTTTTCCTGCTCCTATTTACACCTAACAGTAAAGATGATTAAGCCTCAGTACTACAAAGCTAATTCAAACAGCCTAAAAGTCAAAATAGTTGATACCAAGTATTTATAAAACCAGCTTTATTTTACCTCAATGTAAGAAACTGCCAGACAACCTCAGGCTCTACAGTTTTTAATAATGAATATTTACTCATGCATTGCACAAATATTATTACATCATATCTCGTATGTATGCAAAATCAGAACTACAATAAAATAGGTTCCTCTGTTTCAATATTGTATCAATTAACCCACTCATCCACTTAATTTGGAGCTGTAGATGCATCAGGTCACAACAGCTTTAACATCTCACATGCCTCTGTGTCTAAACAGGGAACAGACAGACCATTCTAAATACAAAAAAACCCAACCCACCAACAACAAAACCCCAACAAAAAAACTTGCTCTACCATAATAACTGGGTGAGAGGGAAAGATACCATTACTGTGCTTTTCTATTATGTTTTTGTCCTGCCTAACATCTAACGTACATATCAACACCTCACTTTCAAGATGTAAGTCAATAAAACACGCAGAAATACCTTCATCCCCAAGGTCAGCATTACACAACGTGAGTATAAAATGGATCACAACAAGGACGCTGAACATGGCTCACATCTCAAAGAACACGGCTTTTTTTCCAACTCGGTAATTAATGCATGAGTAAACTACAATAAGTATTACATTCATTTTCCTAAATAATAAACCCATTAGAAATTTGTTCTGACGGTCAGAAACACACTTGAGACACGGGAAGACTGTAACCCTGAGCCCATGGAGAAGGGGCAACGAAGAAGTGGGATGTGACATGAGGAAGTCTCGGGGGCAACACGGGCCAGGGGTTAGGACGTTCCCTTCTGCAGCGCAGCACCAGTGCCCGCCGTTGTAGGCAGCTTGTACCACGCTAGCGTAGGACCACCATAAAACCCCCACTTTGCAAGTCCTGCACAAGTCTCCCTTGTGACTACGCCCAGAGGTCTCCCCTCGCACGCTCACCCCTTCGCCACCCGCCCCACAGGAACACACCTCCTGCTGTGCCGCCTCCACCCCCGCACCCACAGACTGACCCCCCAGGTGACAACCCAGGAATCATTTACAGCCACATGAAACATCTGAATTTGAATTACTTCACATCTCCAGCTTCTGACTAGCAGCACGAAATTCAGTGGCTTTAATTGTGAAACAACCTTTCCTAATTCTAAGCTGCTGAAATAGGCTGCTGAGTCAGCACCACGTAAAAACTTAAGTCTTACGCTAAAGGGGGAGATGAAAATACAGGAATTTGTGCCCCCCTGTGCTGCACAGTAATCCCACCCCGAAATTCCACTCCCCGTGGCTGAGCGTAGGCTGTATCTAACAGACCCCAGCCTGGCACGAGCAAGCCTGTCCCCACGGCATTCCAGAAGTCTGGGCAGAGACCGACTGCTGCTCCTGGCCCCGGCAACTCGGACCCGGGGGTCTCCCTCTTCACCACCTGACGTTGCCCTTGGCAAGCGAGCCCTGGTTTGAACACCTCCCCAGCAACCCACCAGCACAACTGGTCTTGTACCAGACAGCTGCCCTTTTTCCTGACAGAAGCAAGGGGCTCGAGGAACTGGAAGACCAGCAGCCAATTATCTTTCCTAATCACAAAACAACCCCGCAGACCTTTACTTCAGCTGATGGCAAACTCCTTCCGTTCACAGCTCAGTCCTTGCACAGTCCTCACCATCCTCCAGGAAACTGGGTGGGCCTGGAAATAACTGGGTTCTCTGGACATGCACACACTCTTCACCTTGAAGGTGTACTGATAGCTACACCCACAAGGTACCGCAGGGGTCACAGCATACAGGCCTGTTCTTCTGCCAGAATAAAACACACAGCGCACACCCAGAAACCTGTACCGTGAACTCTGATCTGAGAATCAGAGCTTTTAAAATCTCCAGTTGCTGACACTGCTGAACTGGTAAAGCACGGTAGAGGTCTAAAGCTTTTCCAAGAAACTTCTCTGCCTACGTTGTATTTACGTGCACAGGCTACAGGTATTTAGAGGTTCTTATTCGTGAGTGCCTAAATTTTAACCAAACCTTCTGAAGCACAGCAAGTTCTCCACTACTTCAGGGTTCTTTGTTTTCGAGGAGACTTTCACACTTTGAATCAGCCTGTCTCTAGCTAGATGAAGCTAGCCATTTCTATACCCCTTCATTGCCAAAAAAGCTTGTTTCATGTCCCCCCGAGATGAAGGTGTTTGTTAACTGACCTGCTCCCGTCTCTCCAATCCCACACGTGGGACCAGTCCGTAAGTATCGCCTCGGGGTTGCTCAGCCACAGCTTTCCAGGCTCAGCTTCTCCTCGTCCACCAAGCACCTCGTAAAAAAAGACGTAAATACAAAAGTTACTGCCTTTGCAAAGTTGTGGGATTCTAACTGGGCAGAAAAGTTCCCCAAGTCATCATACTACCCAGTGTTACAGCACCCTCAAACACAGGGCTCAACTGGCGGTTCACAGGAAGGCCGAACACTCCTGCCTCGAGCACAGCCACACTCAGAAGCACCAGGAACACCTTTGGGGGCTGTAGCAGTTTGGGCTGTCTAATTGCAGTCCACGGGCCTCGGTCCGTTAGAGTTTGCATCCAGCAGCGTGCCTGGCTACGTCACCCCTGAGCCATGACTTTTCCCAGTCCTTCCCCCTCCACCTCTACCAGGAGAGTTGTTTCAAGGGACACAGGAAAAGTTGTGTTTAAAAAAATCCAAACAAAACCACAAAACAAAATAAAACAAGAGATAATTCTAAAGCCTCACTGATTGATGTGAGCGAGCTTAAAGCTTTGCAGAAACTTCAGGCAAAGCACCTAGAAACTGAAATGACTATTTTTATCTTCTTTGCTGGAGGCATCTACACAAAACTGTTTAGAAACTCCACCCAAAAGGGAACGATTCCTAGGTACTGCCTTTTGATTTGGGTTGAGGTTTGGGAAACCGTAGAACAGTAGGTACACCAGAGACATCAGAGAGGACTTCTCTGAAGGAAGGTGAGGCTAAGAACGCTTCTGAACACACTGCGAATGGTCAACAGAGCATCAAATTGTGACTGCAGACAGTAAAACAGTGTTGAGTCCTTCATACCAAGTAAAATACCATCTCCCCTCAAAACCCACGCCGACAAGCAGCAAGGGTTACTGACACTGGCATTACTGAAGCTACAGAGAACTGTGCCTGCTGCAGCTCAACAGCTGAATTTTTTACCTCACCTACAAAGCCAAAAGCTAGAACATTATCTTCCCATGGAACATACTTATTTGCCACTTAAGAGGCCACCTGAATTCAAAACTATCGGCTCCGTTCCCACAGCTTTCAACAGCGAGGGGTCTCCTAAGGAAAACCCACTGTGTGCTGTAAGAAAGCACAACCAGGGGCATTGATTGTCATTTTGCTTCAGTTAAACACAACCGCATCTCCGAGTCCAACGATTCAGCTCTGCCCTCCCTCGCTTCCCGGCGAGGTGACCTCGAGTACGGCGTCACGGCCAAGGTGACAAGTCCCGAAAGCTGCGGCTTCCCAGTTCAGCTCCCAGCCCCCACGGTCTGCAGTTACGGCAAGGGCCGTCAAGCACTTCCCTCCCTCCCTCCCTCCCTCCCTGCCTCCCCCCCGGCAGCGCCGAGATGAAACCCTCTCACCTCCACCCCGCCGCGGCCGTCCCCGGCAGGCGGCTCTCCGAAGGCACGGGGCGGCCAGGGAAGGGGAGCGGGCCCGGCGGCAGGGACGCAGAGAGCGGGACCGGAGGCCCCGCGGGCGGACGCCGCGTTACCTCGCTCCCCTCCGGGGCCCCGCAGCGGCGCTCCCGCCGGGAGAGGCCTCCCGGCCGCGGGGCTGCAGCTCCCTCGGCCCGGGCCGGGGCTGGTGTCGCGGCAGCCGCAGCGCCGGCCCCGCCGCCGGACGGCGAGGCGGCCCCGGCAGCGCCTCTTCCCCCGGGCTCTCACCGCAAGTGCGAGCGGCGCAAGAGCGCAGGCGCCGGCGCGGCGCGGGGAGGGCGGCCCGGGGCGGGGGGGGTCGGGGGTCGGGGCCGGGGCGGCCCCTCCGCTGCCCGGGGGAGGGCGGGCGCGTCCGGGCCGCGTCTCCCGCCGTGCCGGCGCCTGCGGGACAACGGTCCCGGGGCTGCGAGCGTCCCGCCGGTTGCTTCCGCCTTCGGTCCCCGCTGCGGCGATGAACGCGCTCGCGGGGCGGCGGGCGGGAGGCACGCGCGGCTCCGAGACAAAGCCGCGATCGGGCACAGGGTCATCGGCCACCGCCGGGGCTTGGGGCCTGACCCCCCCCTCTGAGGAGGCTGCAGAGCTGGCAGGTAGGAGGTGCCCTTGGGCCAGCGCCTTGTAGCTCCTTTTTAGCTGTTTTTCATCTCAAAACGGAGCGCGCGAGCTGGGGAGGCTCGTGTGGCGCCGTGGGGGATGTGGCTGGGGAGCTGACGTAGGCAGGATCTCCCTGCGGTTCCTTCCCTCGGGCAGAAATCAATCTGAAACTCGACTTTCCCGGGTGAGTTCGCCTTCCCGGTGGCAGCGTGGGATCCAGGAGCAGCGTCGTGAGTGATAAACCTCATGTTCGCCTCCGTGGTCAGAGCTGAGGCTTCTGCTTACCCGCTTCAAACACACCCCCCCCCCCCCCGCCCCCCCGTTCTTTTTTACCTTCCAATCTAGAATTTATTTTCCTCTGTGAGAGAAGGGGAAAGTACTGTTTCTGTGAGGTACATAGTGGTAAGGGGATGGCACGACTTGCGACTGAGGAAACGGTTTCAACCATTGAGTCTTGACGGTGCTGTAAGCCTTTGTGTTCTGTCTTGATGGTCACTGCTTTTTAAACAAGATCGAGCTCGTTTTATACTTTAGATATAGAGAGGAAAGGATTGCAGAAGAGTTGGATTTGTGGGACAACAAGGGGAGGCAACTCATCCTACTTCTACTTACGGGAGAGGGAGTGGGGAGAGGGAGTGGTTTGCGGGGCTTTTTTTGTACTTGGTATTGATGTCCTCAACTTGATTGTCATTTAAAAATGCAGCCAACAAATGAACCAAACCCAAAATCCACAACCAAAACCAACCAACCAACCAAAAGAACCCCATAAAAAAAAACAGACTGGTTTGGATTTTGCGTTTCAGTGGGGTTTTTTTCACTATGGTGAAAATTCTTGTTTTAAGACAGCTTATAGTAGCTTCTCAGTACCTCCCTACTTCTGGCAAATTTGGAAAATTCAAGCCTTGTTCTACACGTATTATGTTCTTAAGTTTAGGCTGTAGAAGTTGTAGGCATTTGAGCATCTGAAACTTGGGCCATTTTTTGGTTTAAGTATAAGTTTTAAGAAAGTTTTAGTCATGTGTTTAGTGCCATTTGTGTTCAGAAAAATCACAGAATCACATGCTCTGCTGACTTGTGTGTCTGTATATCTCTTTAAATGTGTGTTTTGAGGCTTAGTTGGCCTCTGCATAGTTAAAATCTTGATGTTTACCCAAACTGAGTTTTTTGTGAGGCCACTTCACCTCCAGAGCCTGGGAAGCATTTGCTGAAGCAGTGCTGTAACTGACTCAAAGAAAACTCACTGACAACTCAGTGTTATTAAGCAGGGTTTCTGTATTACGGTGCCCAGCAGCACGGGGGATGGCTCCTTCCACCCGTGCTCCAACGGGTTAGCAAAACACGTCAGTTCCTATACACAAAAATCATACGTTTGTGAAAATGAATTTGTGAAACATACCTTTGTGTAGAAACTGGAGTCAAATTAAAAAAATCCAAAGCCAACTGAAAGACTAGACGAGGTCATAGGCTTTGAGCAGGGAGGTTGGACTAGATGGCCTCCAGAAGCTCCTTCCAACCTCGACTGTTCTGTCAATCTGTTCTGTGACAGAAGAATTGCATTTAATAAACCTGCATTAAAAGAGGTTTATCCAACTAGTTTGTATTTCAGATTTTGTTCCTTGTTTTGTTGAAATTTTTTAACTCATTCTGTTGTCTTCAATGACAAGAAGGAATACCTGAGTCATTTCCACGTAGTAGAAATTAATGGAATCAAAACTAGAAACAAGTTTTCAGCTCTTCCTCAGTTTTGAAAGTTTTACAAGACCTTTTTTAAAGGTGTTTTTTTCTTTTATTTTATTAAGCTATCTTGAATATTCCATAGTAGACTAAACAAATCTAAGAGGGAGATGGTCATAGACCTAGGGATTATTAGTCAGATGACTGAAGAACTTGCTGAACACTAGAAAAAAGAAAACAAAACCAACCCAAACCCCTCGCTCTTGCCAGATCCGGTCCCTGAGCACCTCATCACACACCTGAGCTCGGCACTGGACACAGCTTAGTGCAAGGCAGCAGCAGCAGCTCATGCTGCTGCAGAGCTGCACTTTCAAACCCCAACCTGTTTGTGAGGTAGCAGGGTCTGGTTAAAGCTGCTGGTTCTCTGAGTTCATTGATAACGTCAGAGTTAAAGAAATTAGACCGAAGCCATTCAGTACAATACTTGAATGTGTAGTGCGTCAGGCAGAGGGCTTTTGAGCAGTGATTGAGTTGCTTACAAAGAACAGAACCAGGATTACATGGGGCTGTTCTTTGATATTTTGGGATTTTCAGTCCTTTGCCACCCATGTGTGTGATTTTCAGCTACTTTGGTTTTTCTTGTGAATGGACGCAGTGAATACCTGGCTATCAGTGCTTTTAAAGCCTTACTAAAGCATTGAGTAATAAATAAATAGGGCTGGTTTTTCTCATGTTGCTACCTCCACATGCAACATTTTGTGATGTCTCGAACAAGGTGACAGTTCTTAAACTTTTGGGGGGGTTATGCTTCCTATACTACTTGTGGCATCCTCAGGCAGAAAGCACGATACCCAGAGCAAAGCAGCAGACTTTTGAACTGGGCTAACTTGGATTCTTCCCTTAGTTCTCTTGCTGCAAAGCACGTTCTAGTTACTCCTCACGGTTAAAAGCTTGGAGGCACAATTACCAGCTGACACAGCTCCCGTGTCATTTCTCTGTTTTCCCAGATATTGAAATAATAATGCAGTGCCTCGTTTCTGGAATGATGACCGGGAAAATGCTCACCAGCTGCATGTTATACTGTGTTTTCTTCAGTGTTCTGCAAGTCCAACAAAAATACAGTTCAGTAAACACTTGTTCCCTGACTGCAGCATGGCCATCCGCACATGTTGTTGCAGCCGTTGGGTGTTTATTTTTCCATAGGTAAAAATTAGAAGTACTTGATTTTTAGCTATTAGAGCTAAATGGTGAGGAAACAGATGGAAAAGTTCCACTGTATGTGATAGAAAATGTACCTTAAAAGCAAGAGTGTGGCTGTTTATTTTGGAAAACTGATTGTCCGTACTTTAAGTTCAGGAAATGTGAGTGTGTACTCGCACAGTTGGATACAGCCGTGTTTACTCTGCATTTCTGAAATTACAGTGACTGTATCCAACCTGTTGTGCAGTATCGTGTGGAGTCCCTGGTGCTGCGTATTGCAAAGCCAACGAATTGTGTTCCTGGGACACCCAGCATCCAGCAGCGAGCTCAAGGGAAAGCCCTGCAACGTGCTCCCTCAGTACCGGAGCCAGAATCCCGCTCCTGCGGCAGTGCTGTTCTCGTGTGAGCCTTCCAGCTGTTAGAGCCTTCCGCTGGGATAGCGCACAGCTACTGGTTTTCAGCCTGCCTGGGACAGGTTGAAAGCTTAGGGAAGTAAGTGGTTCATCTTTTCTCACAAACTTGAATTCCCTGGAGACTTTAGCATCTTTTCAGAGGTACTGAGAACCCTTGGGTGTCATTGGAAACCAGGGGCAGGTGTGAATAGCACCATTTTCTGCTACACAATAGAGATGATAAAAATCTACGGGGGGGGGGGGGGGGGGTATGCACACACTTATACCTGTGCACATCAATAGGTATTTTTAATTAAACACAGAATTAGACTCTGTTCTGTTTAAAAAAAAAAAATCGACTCTGTATGTCCATGTGTGTAGGGCTGTCCCATTCTTGTGGTGAGGCCGGTTTTTCCTATTGCTTCAGAATAACTTAGAATGTCACATAAATGTACTCCCTGTTTTCCAAACTGGACTGGTATTATTCGGCTGTATGTTAATAAATGATTGTTGTTCTCTTTTAACAGTTGTAGTTCATTCTGGTCTTAACTATGCGAAATGGAAAGATACAATGAGTTACTCTGTGTGGCCTCTCTGATGGAGCTTAACAGCGATTCTGTTGATTGGAAATCTCATGGGTCATTATAACATGTTATTTGTAATTGTATGTAGCTAAGAAATTTTGAATGACAGTATGTTTGTTTATAGCTGAGATTATAATTGTGACTGTATCCTTGGTAGTGTTACCAGCATTTAATGTGAGTTGGTGGGTTTCCTTGCTCGGGCTGTAAATGAAAGAATTGTCTTCATATTTCATTTTCCTCTCTGTCAGACAGGATGCATTCCAATCTGGCCGTGCATCTCTCAGAGCCCTTCTTGACTGACTGTACCAGATTAGAGATGATACCCCAGTGTCACCCAGTGGAGGAGCTTTTGTCAAGGCGACGATATCAGGGCTCTGTGACAGGCACTTTCCCTTCCTGTTGGCCGAGCAGCTGAACTTCAACTTGATCTTGTGGTTTCTCTTTTGCTGCATTACGAGCAGACAGAAGGGGGGGAGGTTCAGTCTTCCATTTCGCCATGTTTTTTGGTATTTGTCAGACGGCTGAACTTCTGGCAGTTCAGGAAATATTTACACTTTATGCTTTCATGTACACTGAAGGCTCATTTCATCAATAATTCAACTGTGTTTTACTTGTGCAGTTTGGGGATCAAACAGTAATTATCTGTGTGTAACACTTCATTCTTCCTCTGCCTGTAGAGCAGAATGTTTTCCTAGACAAAGAGTCCTGGTTCGGGAGATGAAACTCCCTGACCTGCTTTCTGTTGTTCTCATTTTATATGAGGTGTCTGCTGGCTGCTTGGTAAGGAAGTAATAAATATGGCCTGGAGCTCTTTCAAATAATTAGCCAGTCACCAGCATACACCTATTTAACGTAAACCACAAACTTCAAGTAAAGAATATTTGCAGAATTTTTAAACAATGTTCCTTTAGCATTTAACATTTTGAGAATGAACAGTTAACTCTTGAAGTCCCGTTTCAGTTAACAAGGGTATCTAACCAGTGGGTGAGTGGGGCTGAGGAGAACAAAGAACAAGCAGCTGTTTACCCTGCCCTTGAGAGCTTTGCCTGCATTCGGAGTTGCTCGTGGTAGTTGTGGGAAGAGCCAAACCGTTGGTGCCTGAGGCACCTTGCACATTAATTTGTCCTCTGAACAGCGATTATCTTAACAGTTCTGGGGTTTGCTTTTACTGCTCACTCTTTAGGTTGGGCTTTTGAACGTGATTTTTTTTCCTTGGTTCCCTTTGTGGCAGCCTTCAAGAAGAAAGGGTGTGCGGGCGGGAGTGCTGGGAGGGATCTTGGAGCCGAGGACGGCGGTGAAACAGCCCGTGAAGGCTTATGAGCCTGACAAGGCTGTGACTGGAATGCCTGCAGCTCGGCAGTCGGGTCTGGAATTTACAGCTGACGTCACGTGCGGTGCCAGCGGTGCTGATGGCTCTGGAGGAGGGCCGGCGGGGGCGAGGCGGCGCTGCCGCGCCAGGGGCCGCCGCTGGGGAGAGCGGGGCCGGCCCGGGCCTGGGCTGGCGGCCGGGCTGGGCGGCGGAGAGCGGCGGAGCCACCGGCTGCTCGCTGGGGGCTGCTGGAGAGCCCCGGCCCCGGCGGCGTCGCGGGGCTCCCGGCGGGCGGGCGGTGCCGGACTCCGCTGCCCGGGGTGCGGGCTGGTGCCCGCGGGGCAGGAGGAGCCGTCGGCCGAGCGGGAGCGCCGGGGGCCGGGTCGGCGCGGGGGCGGGCGGGGCCGCAGTGCCCGCGGCGGGGCTGCAGTGCCCGGGGCCGGGACCCAGGGAGTCGTTGGGCCGCGGGTAGCGCCGGGGCTGGGCGACGGCAGGCGGCGGCAGCGACCATGCGGGAGCCGCCCGGCCCGGGCGCGGGGAGGGGCCCCCCGGGTGGCGAGCGGTTTCGCTGCGGGTGTGGAGCGAAGGGCGCGGTAGAGGTTTCCGCGGGGCTGCCCCGTCCGTGCGGGCCAGGCGGTCTGAGAGCCGTTCCGGCTCGGCCCCGCTCTCTCCCGAGCCAGGGCCCCCAGGGGTGCGCCCTGGGGCTCCGGTGGCTTCGCGTCAGGGTCGGGACGGGCCGTGGCGAGGAGTGAGGCGGCTCCGACATGGCCGGGCTGGGGCTTGGGTCAGCCCGTCCTGCTCTCCCCGCCTGGGAGCCTTGTGGGGGAAAAATCAGCTTGTCCCGCGCTTTTTTCTTTTTCTTTTTTTTTTTTTTTTTCTTTGATGACCAAAGGACGATGGCTTTGTGCTGGCATCAGAGCCGATAATCCCGGGAAGTTTTCATTCCCGCTGAGCAGTGCTTCCACAGCGTCCGTGTCTTTTCTGCTTCTCCCACTGCCCCAGCAGCGAGCAGGCCGGGCGTGCGGAAGAATTTGGGAGGGGACAGAGCCGGGACAGCGGGCCCCAGCGGGCCGAAGGACTGTGCCGTACCGTGTGACGTCATGCTCGGCAGTAAAGAGCTGGGGGAAGAAGGAAGGGGGACACGTTGGGAGCGGTGGCGTTTGTCTGCCCAAGTACCCGTAAGGCGTGGTGGAGCCCGGCTCTCCTGGAGGGGGCTGCACGCCTGCCTGCCGATGGGAAGGGGTGACTGGAGCCCTTGTCTCGCTTTGCCTGTGTGCGCAGCTTTTGCTTTGCCTCTTAAACGGCCTTTATCTCCACCCACGAGTTCTCTCACTTTTACCCCTCCGATTCTCTCCGCCGTCCCACCGGGGGGAAGTGAGCAGCGGCTGTGTGGGGCTGAGCTCCCGGCGGCGGTTAAACGGCAACTGTGCCGACGGCTGCTGTTCCTGCCCAGAGGAAAAGCCGGCAGGGGATTAGGTGTGGAAGAGGCGCGGGCTGTTGGTTTTGCTGTTCAAAGTGCAGGCAAGGATAACGAAGGGGTTATGACTGCGAGGGCAGAAGGAGGGTGGGGGCGCTTTGGGAGAAGCCCCGGGCTGCGACACTGCGAAAGTTGGGCAAGTTCCTCCCCGCGGGGCAGGGGGAGGCTGCAGCCGCTCGCCGCGACCCTCTGCGTGAGAGCCCGGCCGGGAGCCGCTGCGCCTCGCCTGCTCCTCGCTGCGGGGGGAGATGCTGCAGCCCAGGAGGTCCCGTCGGGTCTGGTTCAGCATCGGCTGGGGCAGAGCCCAGGCGCTGACGAACCTCCTTTCCCCGCGGCGAACGCGCAGAGACGCCCCGGCCCCCGCGGTGCTGCCGCTGGTCGTGTCCGTCTGAGCGAGAGGGGTGCGCAGCGCGGTTCCCGGGACAGAGCGGGCCCCCGGGGAGCCCCTGCTGGCGCCTGGTCTGCCCGTGCGTGAGCCAGGCTGGGCCGGCGAAGGACGATTTGAGAGAGGCACCTTTGTCTGTCAGGGATTTGAACTCTCCGTCACTGTCAGCAGTTCTGACTGAAATAGCGGAGCTGTTGCGTTCCAGGGTGCGGAGCGAGGGCCGCGGTAGCTGTCTGTGCTGCCCCGGGGCGCTCCGGTGCCGGGCAGGACGGCGGCTCCGTGCCGAGCGCGGGGCGCTGGTTTCTGCCGCCCGCCGCGGTGGAGCTGCGGGACCGTCCCCGCTTCCCCGGGGAGAGACTTGCCGGGCCGGAGGCTGAGCACGGGCCTTGGGTGCCGAACGGCCGGAGGAGTGACAGGGGGTCGTGGCTGTGGAACGCTCCTGCGGCGCCTCGGTCTGGTCGGGGGCGTTTCCAGCCCCCGCAGCCCAGCCCCCGCCCTGCCGGTCTCCTCCCTCCTGCCCTGCCCCGCCCGCCCCCGCGCTCCCAGCGGAGCCGCAGCCGGCGGGGACTCGCCCGGCGCCCGGCACGTCCCGCCCGGCGCCCTCAGCCGCCGGCCGGGCTCGCCTCTGCCGCGGGCGGACCGGCCCCGGGAACGGCGGGGGGCGGGAGGCGGGGACGGCAGCGGGACCCCCCGAGCCCCGCGTCCGCGGGAGGGGGCGGCGGGAGCGGCTGCCGTGAGCGCTCCGCTCTCCGCACGCCTCCGCGGGGCGCGCTGGCGCGGGCGGTTTGCGGGCAGAGAGCGGGGTGTCTGTGAGGGGCCGAGCGCGGTTTGGGGGGAGGTGGCAGCCGCTCCGGCCGGAGTCGGTCACTGCCGAGCCGCGCCGTCCCGGGGGAGGGGCGCGGCGGTGACGGCGGGGCCGGGGCTGAGCGCTGCCGCCGGGGCGGGCGCTGGGACGCGGCACTGTCCCCCGGGCGCTGCGGGGGTCCCGGCTCCCGGCTGGTCTCCGCTGGGCGCAGGCACCGGGAGAGGGTTTGGGGGCGGCGGGCGATGCCGAGCTGCCAGGTCGGAGGGTGCGAGCCCTCGGCCCTGCCCCCTCGGCGTATCCCCTGAGCTCGGCCGTCCCTTGCCCCCCCCGAGCGGGAGCGCGGCCGGGGACGGAGCGGAGCGGGCTCCCCGGCACCCCGCGCCCCGCAGGCGCCTTTCGGGTGCGCCATTGGTGATAATAATATCCGTTCTTTTTGTAGCGAGATTGAGGATGGATGGGGGAAAGCGATGGGAAATAATCGCCTTTTTTCCGGTGGAAATAAGGAAACGTGAAAATCATGCACTGGGGCGCGGGGGCGGGGGGTCGGGAGGGAAGGAGGAGAAAAGCGTTTGTAATTTGAAACAGAAAGAAAAGGCTTTTATTGGGGAAAATACGTCTCTAATCAAATCTGTCTAAATTAAATGCTGTCTACAAACCAGAAGTCACCAACCAGCAAAATGTATACGCGCTCAGTTCGGTTTCCCCTTAGTTTCATAGTTTTGCTTCCGACTCGAAATTTCCAAGTGATTACCGCTCCGATTTCAAGGCTGAAAGAGCATTTTCTGTAAACGTTCGGTTTATAAGTACAGGGAGAAACACGTATCTGGGGATCCTGATATTCAGGCGAACGCGCCAAGAAGAAACCAGCTGCCGGCGGCGGAAGAACAAATGAACGGGAGAGAAAGGTGCGGGGGATGCCCTGCGAATAAAGCAATCGCTACAGAGATATTTAGATGTATTTAATGGGATGCGTTATTCAAAAGCCCTACTGACTGGTCTAATCATTTAGAATCGCCTGTTTTCCTAAAAACTTTACCAAATATTTACATTCAATAAACATTAATTGATTAACAAGCCGGTCATGCTCTTACAGGACCTTTCCTGCGCTCCCGCCATCGCATTGTCCCCGCACGTCTCCACCGTTTTGTCGTTTTGACAAAGTATAAACGGAGCCCTTCAGGCGGTGGTGTTTTATAAACCGGCTCATCTGGGCTTGGACTGAGTCTCTCCGTCCATCCACATCACCAGATAGAATAATAGTAACGAATCAGACAGGGAAGATCCGGGCTGAACCATCGGCCTTTTCCTTTTTTTTCCCCAAGGGTACTGAAGTCCCGAATCACCAATTCTTCTGACTTTCTGGCCGTTGATCCACGGGAATTCGTAGTTCAATGTCAAAGGTTACAACAAAGCATTATTCGACTGTTCGACAGCTGGAGGAAAAGAGTAACTCCTGTGTACGAGCTGCTGCTGAGCTTGGCCAGATTGAGGGGAAAAAAGGGCGAACAGCCCGGCGGGGTGACGTCAGGCGCACCCAGCGCGCTGTCCGGGCTCCGGGGCTCCTTTCCCGGCGGGCCGGCAGGAGCCCCGGCGGGCGGCAGCCGCTGCGCTCTCTCCCCCTGCGCAGCCCGCGCCCTCCCGGCCCGGCCTCCCGCTCTCCCCCGCAGCTCCTCTGGCTGCCGGTGGCGGGACCCGGCTCCCACGGCCGTTCCCGGCTCGCTGTCCCAGGCAAGGCCGGCACCGCGCGCGGGCTCCGGCGGCGGATCCCGCCGCTCCTTCCGAGGCGCGGTGAGACCCGAGTCCTCCGGCCGAGGCGGGGGAAGCCGCGCTCAGCGCCGCTCCTCGGGGCCGGGTGCCGGGTGCGGAGCGGAGCGATGCTCTCCCTGAGCCCGCCCGGGGCCCCGCTGCTCCTCCGGCCCCGCTGCCAGGGGCGGCCCGGAGCCCCCCGGGAGAGCCGAGCGCTGGGCGGGCGGCCGGGCTGTCCCCGCCGCTCGGGGGGAGGGAGGGGGGCGGCGGGGCCGGCGGCGGCCGAGCTCCCGCGGGGAGACCCGCCCGTCCCCGCCTCCCCATCCCGGGGCAGCGCCGGCGGGGCTCGCTGCTGCCCACCCTGCCCTCCCCGGGCGTTTGCGGGGCGGACGGACACCCGCCGCCGGGGCTGACCTGTGCCGGGGATGCTCCCGCCGCGCCCTGGTCCCGCCGTGCCCGGGGCGGGGGGGCTCTCGCCCCTGCAGCCCCCGCAGCCCCCTCTTTTCTTTGCCCCCCCCGGCGCCGCCGTAAAAGGTGGAGCTCTGCAGGGGGTGCGGCGGGGACGGGCGCGGGTGCCCCCGAGGGAGAGGCGACTGCTGCCGGGCGGCCGCTGGCCTCCCCGGGACCGGCGAGGGGCCCGATCCCGTCCGGCCGCGACTTGCCAGCCGAAGCTCTCCCCTCCCGCTGGCAGCGCTTCGCCGGCGCTGTCGTGCCGACCCGGCGCTCCGCTGTGACGAGCTTTAGCGGCAGCGGCGCTTCCCCTCCGCTCGTCCCCTCTTCCCGGCCCCGCCGTAGATTACCGCGGGCCGGCCCGGGAAACGCCTGGAGGGGCAACGGCCGGGGTCCGGGCCGGGCCGCGGAGGGTGGGTGGGCTGCTGCGCGCCCGATCCCGAGACAGCTCCGGGACTTGATTTTCGCGGGGGCCACTGCCGCCGCGGAGCCCGGGAGAGCGGCGCTCCCCCCCTCCCCTCCTCGCCCCGTCTCCCCGGCACTGGTTTCCCCGCGGGAGAGGGGAGCAGTTGGGCCCCTCTCCCCTCTCCCCCGCGCCGCAGCCGGCGGCCCCGCGGCTCCCCGCCCCCTCGCCCCGACCTCCCCGCTCCGCTCCGCTGTGCCCGCTATCCGGGCCCCTCCGGGAAGGGGCTCTGGCCCTGTCGCCCGGGTCCTGCCGCTCCGGAGGAGGGCAAGGAGGGGCCGGGGGAAGGAGCAGGAGCGGCGAAAGCGGCGTGAGAGGGAAGGAGGACACTGCCCCTTCCCGGGCTCTCTCCCCCCGCCCCGTGGGCAGAGCCCAGCTCGGCCAAGGCACGGGCGGGCCGGGCGCTCTGGGGGTTCCCCCGCGGCGGCACCGCCGCCCGGCCTGGCAGCCCCTTCCCGCGGCCCCCCGGGGCCCGACGGCGCCGGCCCCGAGCCGAGGGAACCGCGCGGCCGCGCTCCCGGCGGCACCGGCAGCGCGGGCAGAAACGGCTCCGACCGGAGCGGGGCGCCGGGCGCGGGGCCGGGGCCGCTGCGGGGGCGTTTGCCCTGCGGGACAGCGGCGCGGCCGGGGGCTGCGGGGCGCTTCCCTCCCGTGAGATACGGGGAGGAAACTCTTCCCGGGAGGGCGGCGAGGCGCTGGCACAGGCTGCCCGGAGCGGCTGGGGCTGCCCCTGCCTGGCAGGGCTCCAGGCCAGGCTGGACGGGGCTGGGAGCGACTGGGCTGGTGGGAGGTGTCCGTGTCCAGGGCAGCGGGTGGCACTGGGTGGCCTTGGAGGCCCCTTCCAGCCCAAACCCTTCTGTGATGAGTCTGTGAAAGAAGCAGCGCAAACACACTGTAAGCACCAAACTAGTATATGTTAATCCAGCTTTGTGATGAGAACGTACACTGCAGCCTCTGCCTTCCTCAGTCAGTACACATGGATTACATCAGCTGCATACATTAAAATTAGGGAAAAAAATCAATGTCAGACTGGTGACTTCAGCTCTGTTCGCTGCACAGATTCATACAGGCAATGTGTCTGTTCTGCGAGGGAAACAAACAAAAAAGGACAATAAAGCCAGTAAATAAACCTCACACACAAGTCCTTACACCAGAAAGAAAACAACAACAATTCAAACGAGAAGAAAAATGTCAAATGATTCAATCTTCTGGGGATATTCTAAAACCTGATGCTTTGGGGTGGGAATTAGCTTTGTATTTGTTCTGGCACCATTTACTCCAAAATATACCACACTAAAGCATACAGCCCTAGTTGGGGGGGAGGGCGGGGAACAACACCCCAAAACCAACAAACAAAAACATGGCTCTGCTTTTATTCACCCAACATCCCGGGGAAGTTAGATAATGGAATTCTGTGGAGCCTTGCTAAGTTTTAATGCATTTGTAATCATTAATTATTCTTCCAATATATTGAATTTATTCACAGTGAATGCGAACAGTTTAAACATCTTGTCTCTACAATGGAAAAATTAGATATTTATCACAATTATTTGTCAATATTAGAAAATTGTTTACTCTTCCTCCATATGCAATCTCTCCAAGCGGGCAGAGAGATCATTCTTCCTAGTCTAATTCTGTTTAGGATGACTGAACACCTACACAGAACGTTAAATGCTGCTTGCAAAGTGCTCTCAAAATATAAGTAACCCTCTTCACCACCTCTTGAGTGGGTAAATATTGCACCTTTTTTTAAAGGGAGTAAATAATGTCATTTAAATCTGTTTATGATAGTGTAACCCAGGAAAGATCTCAAAGGAACTACTTTGGTATACAAGCAACAGGTACCCAGAACATGGCTCAGCCCAGTGGGGTCGGTAATTTTCAGGAATTCTGACTAACTGTGATTATTTGAGTGTTGGATGCAGTTCACTCGGCTGCAATGAAGAGAGCTCACGCTTCAGTTACCACACTGACCTAACTAAAGCTTTGGACAGTGTTAATCTGCAACTCGACCGAAACCAAATGGCTTTTTTCCAGTTTTTGTTCCCACTTGGTCTACTTCGGGAAAAAGGCCACTTTTTTTTTGATTTGAGGATTTGCCTTTTCCAGAGCTTGTTTTTCCAGGGATGAAGGCAGAATTTTTTTTTTCTCATTTTTACAAAAGGCACCCAAACAAAGTGGGCTCAGAAGGAACTTGTGTACCCCTTCAATACTGCAACTCGTGATGCCTGACATTCCTGAAAGTGTTACAGATTATTTATTTGTTTATTTTAACCTGGATAATGATGATACTGGCCACTAGCTCCTCCTCGCCCCCGGTCTTTATACTACCTCTAAAGCCAGGATCTCTTGAGGTAGAAAAGAAGAGAAAGAGATGAGGAGATTTACACTAATCAATTTCCCTAAATCAGAAATATCTTTTTCTTTTCTGACTGTTCTAGTTACACCTATAGCTCTACTAATCAGAAAAATACATTTCAAGACGTCTCACTGAAATCTTCCAGAAATTATCTCAAATTTATACTTCCACGAGGTAAAGGGTTCTCGCTCACCACCTGCAGCAAAGCTCACCACCAAAGCACACCCATCTGCCTCTCACAGGACTGTGAACTCCGCTCACAACCACAAGAGCTGTTTCCATAGCAACAAGTGAATTGTTCAGGGTTACAGATGACAGAGCTCCTGCATCCCTCTGTCAGCAGGCTGACAAATGAACCAACAGAGCCTTCAGTCAAAAAGCTGCCTCTCAGACCGTGAGGGACAAAAGGGGAGACGTCAAGTTTCTGAAGTAAGTAGGAACACAGACAGCAGGACTCCAGAAGACCTGCCCTGGACCGTGGAATCCATCACCTCCACCTGCCCCCAGCATCTCAGGTGACCAGGCCCAGCATTCCCATCACACAGTCCTCAAACTCCACCTTAAACACGGACTTTGGCTTTTCCACCCACTCCAGCCAGGCTTTTGCAGTTCAGGCTGTAAACGAACCACCAAAGCCACCCACCTCTGTCCACACCAGCGTGCAGGCATGTCAGCAGGCCCTCTGACACCAGGCTTTTACCAAGAGCACCTTTGCAGATCTCGCTGATTTCCTGCAGCCACAGTCACTGCCCTCTGGTTTGCCCTGACCTGGAAGGCTTTGGGGTGCTGCCTCCTCCGTTGGGGTCAGGGCTTCTACTTCCACGCTACCAGAAGTCTCACGTGGTACTTCCCTGCTGGCTGCAATACTAAGGAAAGTGGGAGGCTCTGGTTCTTTGGTGGTCTCCATGGGTTTTTCCTTTGATGTTTTCTTCTCTGTTGAGCCAGATCCCCGCTCGCGGTGCCTGGAGGCAGTTTTGTTCCTGCCCGGCCTGGCCTGCGTAGCTTTGGGCTGTCCTCGCTCGGGACGTCTGCTCCAGCCCCTTGTTCCTGCTCCGCGGGCAGTGAGTCTTGCTCCTGCCCCGACGAGGCAGCTGGTTGCTATTCCTGCCTCACTTGAACTGGCCGGTTTGGCCCCTGCCCCAAACTGAGGTCATCCAGTTTTCCCAGTGTCCACTCAGGGCAGTTGGTTTTCCTCCTGCTCAGCTCAGGGCAGTTCGTTCTGCCCCTGCTCCACCCGGGGAGACTTTCTTCTTTTTATCCCCCGCTGGGGCATCCCGTTTGGCCACAGCCTTGCTCGGGCGCCTTTTGCTCATCGTGTCCCCCTCGGTTCTTCCCCTCCCTTGCTTGGGGAGGCTTCTTTTGCCCCTTCTCCACACAGGCTGCCTGGATTTACTCCAGCCCTGCTCCGGTGGCTCTTTATGCCCCTGCCCAAATCAGGGTGGCTAGCTTTGCTCCTGCCCCACTTGAGGCACTGAGTTTTGTCCCTGCCCTGCTCCCGCCCTGCTCGGAGTGCCATTTTTTGTCCCAAAAGCCTCATTTTTATGCTCCAGACCCTCCTTTTAGGGTACAAACTCCTCCCTTAGAGAACAAAGCTTCATTTTCTTCATGTCCAAAGCCTCATTTTTAGGGTCCAAAAGGTCAGCTTGACTTGCAAAATCTCACTTTCAGGCTCCAGAGCCTCGTTTTTAGGATCCTGCCAGGCATTTTTAGGGCCCAAGCTGCATTGTGAGTCCAAACCCGCATTTGGAGGGTCCAAATCCCTCTTTTAGGGCTCAAAGTCTCAGTTTGAGTTCTGAAAGATGCATTTTTACGGTCCAAACCCTCCTTTTAGTGTACAAGCTTCTCCCTTAGGGCTCAAAGCCTCATTTTCTTCATGTCCAACGCCTCAATTTCAGCACCCAAAGACCCATTTTTAGGCTGGAAAGCCCCATTTGTAGGGCCCACATCCTCCTTTTTAGGCTCCAAGCCTGCCTTTTAGCACCCATAGCCTTTCCCCATCTTCCTCCTCCTCACTCTGAAGCTTTTAACGCCACAGCCCTGCACACAGCAGAGCAGCAGCGCAGCAATCCTTGCTGCACTCCAGAGCTCACCTCAGGAAGAGCCATTTGAATCTCTCCACACTGACTCCCATCTCTGCTGGATCGCATCAATATTTCGTCACGTGAAACCAGCTGCACCCAGGGCACCTCATCCCGCTGCTTCTCCCGCTTACAAAACAACAGGAGCTGCAAAATGGTGTCAGAATGAACAGTCCTGAGCCGTGGGCATTTTTCCCTGTTATCCAGGGTATCAGGTGGCC
This sequence comes from Leptosomus discolor, assembly GCF_034619465.1. Classification (NCBI taxonomy): domain Eukaryota; kingdom Metazoa; phylum Chordata; class Aves; order Leptosomiformes; family Leptosomidae; genus Leptosomus; species Leptosomus discolor. The sequence continues at coordinate 382,444 of NW_028237739.1, read as the reverse complement.
ACCAACCATTCCAATACAGAATGAGGGGGGGCCCAGACATACACACACACAGAGCCCTGCAATCAAAAGCTGGTTGGGGACATGGGGAGTGACACACGTGGGACACGGAGGGACAGGAGGGGACAGAGACACAGAAGTGAGTTTATTGGTTAACTCAGCGAGCGCTCGGCTGGGACGGTCACTGTCCAGGCACAAGCACCTTGTGAACAGCTGAATTAATTCTGCAGTTCCTGCTGCAGGCAGCGTTCAGGCTTTAGGAGCCTTCATCAGTTGCTTCACACCTTGATGTGGACGACTCAAGGCAGCGGAGCACCGTGCTACAACACACCACTGAATTCTGCCTCGGTCCGCACTACAGCTGACCACAGACCCCCCGTTATTGCTGGGTCTCCGTCTGTCTCACCGCTTCAATTACACTGGAGTTGCATAAAACCTGGATTGTGTTTATGCCTTCCCAGCCTTATCTTCCTCCCCTGATGCTCCTGGTTTCCTAAAATACCTGTCAGCCTAGGAAAGAAATCGTGCGTAAAGACAAAGCTTGATTTGAGGTTATGCTCCATGCCCGGTGTCACTTCAGGACACCTCTCCTAATGAAGCTCATGGGTCACGACCACCTGGACCTGCATATGCAGACAGCGAGGAGACACGGCCAGAAATGAGAGCTTGGCCCTCTGAAACTCCACAGGGCAGAGCTGTGAAAGAGGAAAGAGCAGGTGAGTGCGATGGCTCAATGCTGACCTCTCCGTAATGTACTTGTTCGGTTGAAAAGGTTGGGAAAAATGCCACTCAGCCCCTGTTTTTCCCCAGTGGGACATGGAAAAAAGCGGGTCCTGATGGGCAGACCGTAACTACGACCTTCTTCAGTGGGGTGTGAAGCAGTTACGCCTGATCCAACAGCGGCGATACCCTCCATCTTCTGCATTTTTCTATCGGTATTTAGGCACACGTGGACACATGCATATAAAATTTCTCACCAGTTATGTCAAAACTGAACTGGTTTCTGCAGAGTTATTATTATGCTGAAGCTCAGACATACTCTGATGGCTTAGAGGTCTTGCAGTTTCCAAATGGACGAATGGGAAAGAAATCAGCCAACCCGGCCACTCCTCAGAATTGCTGCCCAGATACACACCTGCATAAATCAGCATATTGTCCCCAAAGACACTTCAGAGAAGCATTTCCTGATGGCAAGAAAGAAATTACCTTCCCTGATCAAACTATGAAGAATTATTTAGGGATGGGCAAGAAGAAAGTGTCTTTCCAGACAGCGCTGCTGTTCATAACCAGCGGCTTTACCTCTTCAGGTGCCCGAGGCTGCTGCTGGGAGAGGAGCAGTTTGGGCTCACTGACAGAGGCAGGGTGTGGTGACAGAGCCAACTCGAGAAGTTCACACTGGAACATACTGCACTGTAAACATGGATGTACTGCTGGAAAGTTGGATTTTGATGGTTTTTGATAGCTTGGAGGAGACATAAAGGCTGAATAGCCGTGTGTATTTCTTCCTGCCCTAATCTGAGGGATTTTTCTCGCTTGTGCATAGTTCTGGAGAACATGGGAGAACCAAGGTGGTGCGGCAGGCAGGTCTGACGGACAGCTGATAACTGACAGCACTCAAAACATCACAGTTTACACTCTGCTTGGCCTGCTGCAGCAATAGACTTAGTGCAGAAGAGGTGTGGTAGAGGCTCTCAAGTATAAAGAAGTCAGGTCAGTTTTGCAGAAACAGGTTTTTGAGTACCAGCCAGCTGGGATGACACTTAACAGGCTTTACACAAGCATCGTATTTTTAAGTTCTTCCTTCATTTAGGCTTGCATATTGAATGTTTTTTCTGAGATTAAGCTGAAGCCTATATATAGTCCTTAATTTATTTTTTTTTAAATACTTCTACACATTTCTTTAATGCAGAGATGGAAACAAAACTATGGAGCTCAGTAATGGCCAAAGAGAAGTACACACATCACAGTTCAAGAGACAGGAGCACCCAGAGGGTGCTGTCACGACTGTACCTGAAGGGACAGCAGGAAAGTACGTACGGCTCTGGGAGAGTCATGGCCAAGGATGGTGATATCACCAGGGGCACCGATTGCGGGTAACGTCAAAACTGTTGGGAGTGTTGGCACATCAGCAAAAAGAACGTACATTCCTGTAAGCAAGAGGAGAAACCCCTTTAAGCTTGTTGTGTATATATTGTTTACAGTTTTCCTGAAATAAATTTGTTTTTCAGTGGGTGTCAATCTATCAGAGCTTTTCCTATTTTTTTCCCATTTCTACTTTTAAGCAGCAGTTTATTGGTTCAGTGTTCTGTCACATGTAGTTTAGAGGGTGGAGTCTTTTAAATCCTCAGCTGTCAGTGGAAATCCATCAAACAGCTGTAGATTACCTTCTTTCAGACATCTAAGAAAAAAGAATCTTCAATCCAAGGTAAAAGGTTGTGCTGTTGGAATCCCTGCCATGGTGAAATACAGCAGGTGGCCAGCTTTAAGCGTCTGGGTATCAGCTTACTTGGTGCTTGACTTCCTCTGCAGTTCGCCTTAGGCGATTCTTCTTCCCTCAGAATCCCATTTTCTCTCCCTCTCACAGTCAGGAGGCAGCAGCATTAGCAGACACCAAAGTCTGCTCTGCCAACTGCTCCTCTACGTTCATGAGGCCAGGACAGGGGAGACTGGGGGACAGGTTCATGCTCCGAGCTACTCAGAAATGTGGGAGGAAACACAGCAACAGCACAGCTCATCTCACCCCGTTCTTGCACCTCACGGGCACTTTGAAGCTGACTTGTCTTTTAAACTCCCGCAGTACCTACAAGCTCAGTGCTGCTGCCAGTGTCTGCTCCAGCTCTCCAGTGCAGTGGGTGCTGGGAAATGTCACTCTCTCACACAGCGGAAGGCACTCGCTTTCTTCCCCTTGTTCCCGCGCTTCTCCTCCGGGCAAGCGAGCTCTGCCCTCCCTGTGCCTGCGCCTTGTTACCCCAGGGGCACCCCAGCTTGCAGCAGTGAGACCTGCGCTCACTCACAGCTGGGAGGGGCTTGGTGGGGCGGGTGGGCAGGTCCTGGCACCCCTGAACAGCAGCTCGTAGGGAACGCAGGGCTAAGTCCCTTTCATGAGCATTGATAAGCAAGTCCTGTTTTGGTTTGGTTTTTATTAAATGAAAATAAGGAAAGAGAGACATTCTGAAGCCAGCACGCGACAGCTCTACTGGGTGTTTGCACCAGCACACGGCACGTGTCTGATTAACCCCAGAGGGTGCCCTAAAACTGTGAGGGGGCCCTTCCGCTGCCAGCACAGACAGGCCGGCCACCCCGCAGCAGCCTCAGCAACACGCCTGAGGGCAGTTTTGCACACTTCTTTCACGTGATCTTGAGGGAAGAGATGTACATAAGGGTATATGCGTATGTGCGCAGGAATGGGCACACGCCGAAACACAGGAGGTTCCCTCTGAACATCAGGAAACACTTTTGTACTGTGAGGGTGACCGAGCACTGGAACTGGTTGTGGAGTCTTCATCGTGCCTGTTTTTTCCCTGATAATCTGGGCAGCGTTCTCTGTGGGGAGACCGAAAGGGGCTGAGCCGTAAATGGAAGGGAAATACTATGTAGGAGTAAGTCAGAGGCGACCTTTGGAAGCCAGCCAGGCACGGTTGCTTTGGTTGGCGGGAAGCCGTGGGAACGTTAACAGTTACCAGGGCTCGCAAGAGGGTATAAATAAGTTTGTTACTAAATAAAGTATCTCCGCTGCGTATAAGTAGGTTGTTGCTAAATACAGTATCTCAGCTGGGTATAAATAAGTGTGCCTGCTGAACAAAGGTGTCTCAGTGTGAGCTTTCACCTCAGCCTGAGCCCGTGCCTTCAATTGCCACAATACCACACTAGTACAATAGAGACATCCACAAGAGCCCTGACACACGGCAGCAGGAAAGGAACACAAGCTTGCAGGCGCAGGCTGAGAAACCTCCTGTCTACTCCAACACTTTCCAATGAACACTGCAGCTCCCGGAGGAGGAAGGAGGTGCAGGGACACCCCAAACACATCCACCTCATCATGACTGAAAACAGAAAACACAGCAGCAACACAAACATGTTCAGAACAAAGGCAGTGACACTCCTCTACCCCCAACGACTCACTCCCAGTTCCAGAAGGGTACTGCAGAAGTCTGTCCCCAAACAGGCCTGAAACACAAACAAGAGTGACAGCACAGTAATGAAATGGTCACCTCCCCTCCAAGCCTTCTAACAAGACACTAGAACAAGAGTGCCCAGCACCAGCTGTTTGTCTGTTTTGTTCACAAACTGACTCCTTGAGACGCCCCTCTTTCATCCTACAACAGAAATCACAAGCTTGAAGCTCTGACACCCAAAGAAATGACGGAGATGGAACAGGGACAGATTTCAACGGAAAGATCCGGCTCAATCAGAAGGCAGCTCGTCCTTTTCTAACCGCTGGGAGTTTTGCCATTTTAGCAAACATTTTAAGGAGCTATTACTAAGAGCAAGTGAAAAGTACATCTTCAGAAACATGGGTATGACACCTGCCAGGCAGTACCTATCCAGATTATTCACAAAAATTTTGGTCTCGAAATTTTCATCAGTTTAAAACCTGTTTCCCCAGCCTGACTTTGATAGATCAAAGCATCTATTAAACAAAACAGAGCCCCAAGAATATCGCACAGCGGTGCACTGCAGAGGTTAACTCCACTTTGCCTTCAGAACATGTTCTTTGGTGGGTTTTACGTGTGTCTCAAATTCAACTGACTGCACCTTCAATTCTGGAAAATACAACAAGGCAAACAACCCAGGACTACCCGGGTTTCCTTTCAGAGTTAAGACACAGGGGCAGCTCCCCACAGAAACAAACCAACCCACAGTGGAGCACCCACCGCACAGAGGTGTTTTGTGGGAGCCCCGCCTGCACAGCGCTGATGCAGCCCTACATTTCTCATCCCGATATCCAGGATGTGTTCTGGAGGAAGGGGTGCCAGAGCCTGCTGCTGACTCTGCCCGGGAGCAGTTGCCTGCAGGGGGTCATCCCACTGCTCATACCGAATGTCACAGCCCTGGCCCACCCGCACGGCGCTTCCTCAGGGCAACAGCAGTGCAACCACTGGGAGAGGCCGGTGCTGGAAATGGGGGTGTTTCAAACATTGCACAGAACAGGGGTGTCGCAGAAATCACCAGATTTAGGATTTTAGAATACTGCTTAGAAGTCCCCTTACTTTTCCCATTTTGACTTGAATATCAAGAATTCTAATTAGTGGATATTAGTAGGAGAGACTAATGATTACTTTGGGAAAATAAGTCTCAAATGGAATAAATGATCAAATTGTCTGTACTGCCAATGCTGCTAGGATACTCCTGTAAAGTCCCAGACCTGAGGTATTCATTAACCAATGATCTGTTAGTGGTTAGAAACAAGGATAATGTGTTGCAGTCCAAGATGTCTGCTAGACAGGATTTCTGATGGTTCCCGCTGTGTATAATCTTTGAATGGTGACCAAAGGAGGTACGAGCCAAGAGCCTACGAGCCAAGGACATGTTCCTTGACCAAACATGGTCAATTCGAGGAGTGGTCGAGACCTCCAACTCACGGACCACCTACCCAAATTATACCCCCTACTCACAAGGGAACAATACAAGACTACGACAGAGGCTCCATGCTAATTTGCATCAGAAGCGAGAGAAGAAGAACCAATCATCGAGAAAAGGATAATGAATATGCATTGTATAGACTGAATCTGTATGAATTCAATGTATAAATATTTGTTGATTGCAACGTGCAGGTGGATATCTTTGGGAAGGATCCCATGTCCCTGGTGCGCATTGTTAATAAAGGACGTCTCAACTGATTTCACTGTGTGTAGAGGAGTGTTTCTTAACCACTGCAGACTGGCAACAGGGGCGATTCTTTTTCCATTGAAAATGTTAAGAAATGAATAGTCTCAAAGCAGAGCACAAAGTGATTTTCAGGAGTCTGTCACCTATCAGCTGGCTGGCGATTGACCACTCGTGTAACACGAGGATGGCATATCCAGTTTTCTTTTCGTAGAACTTTAACAGCAAAATAAGAACACAATAAGACACTGTACGGCCCCTCCCATGACAGCCCATGCAGGGCTCTATTATAGGAACCACTGCCCCATAGGCACCCCACAGACACCCCCTGTGAGGGGCCCTATAGGCACCGCCCCCTCATAGGCACCCCACAGACACCCCATGCAGGGCCCTCAAACGTCATAGGTGCATGATACGTAATGTAACACACATGTCTTTCTTAAATAATTCTTTGTAAGGGCATAGAGAACAGAATGTGAAGCTGTAGTTTCATGAGTTTTGACAAATCCATAAGGACGAAATGATAACACGAGCGTTTGTTGCTATTGTTCACTCGTTAATTAAATGGAGCTGAAGTTGAAATGGAAGCGAGGATGAGCTGTCTTCCCACCAAAGAGCTCACTAGGCCTAATTAGGCTTCTCATCCCAGAGCTCGTTAGGCTGCTCTAGAGCAGACACCGCCGCTTTCAAACGGCATCCAGCCCTTTCACCAGGACAACCCTCCCTGCCGCTCCCCGTCCCCTGCCACCCCCACAACAGCTCTGCCACCGCCCACCCTGCGTGTCACCGCCCGCCCTCCCCCGCTGTGCTCAAACCCGGACCTCCGCTCTCCCGCCCGGCAGGGAGCGATCGGGCCTGGCGGCGTCTCGCCGCCCGCCGCAGCCCAGCCCCGCCTCAGGGCGCCAACATGGCGGCAGAGGCTGCCCGTGAGGGCCGTGGCAGCCCCCGCCCCCGCCTCGCCGTGATTGGCTGTCATGGGAAGGCGGGCCGGCGAGACGCTCGGTGATTGGTGGCTGGTCGGGGAGGCTGTTCTGGCGCGCAGCGGTCCTCCAGGCTGCTGCCATGAGGCTGCCGTCCGTCCGTCCGTCCGTCCTCCGCGCTGAGGGGAGGCGCGGCCCGGCCCGGCCCCGGCGGCGTCGGTAGGTCCGTGCTCCAGCCTCTTCCCTGGCGGTGGTGCTCTGGGGCCGGCTGGGAGGGAAGGGGCAAAAAGGGAAAAAAAAAAAAAGGACGGGGGCGGCGGTGAGGAGAGACCGAGAGGAGCCACGGGGCCGGGCAGCGGCTGGGGAGGGGAGCCGGGGCCGGGGCAGGCGGGGGGTCACAAGGGACTCGGCGGAAAAGAGAAGCGATCGCTCGGGGGCGCGTGGCCGGGGACGGGGTTTGCGGGGCGGGAGCGGCGGGTCCGGCCGTGCCGGTGGCGGGGCGGGAGGGGCGGAGCGGCCCTGGGGCGGCGGGGGGTGCGGGGCGGGCGAGCGCGTGCTGCGGGGAAGGGTCGGCCCTGCGGGGAAACGGGGGTGCGTTTGGGGAGGGTTTGTGTCTGCCCGCTGCGTTTTACTGTGTGCCGGGGGCTGGGAGTGACCTGCGGGGCGGCTCGGCCGCGGAGTGCGGGGGTGCGCCGTAGGGAACTTGCCTTTGGGGTTTTTTAAAGTCACGACACCCTCGTGAGTGGAAGGGAGGAGTTCTCCTGGGTGGCTGACGGTGATGAGGAACTTAACTGAAGAAAACTGAAAGCTCTGTGGTGTTTGAATTCTGAGATGACTCCAGTGGCCTTGATGTTTTGAAGTTCTGACCGTGTTGTTACTAGGAAATAGTGTTGAGAAGATATAAAAAGTAATGTTTGTGTTCTGCAGTGTTGCAAGTGTGACGAGTTCATTTGTACGTGTTATTTGTGTGTGTAAAACGTGCAGTTTGTGGAAAGCTCTAGCATTTGCAGAAGGTTCAGGGAAAAAGACACTTTAATTGTGTCTTGGGATGTTGTCAAATACCGAGTTTTTAGGCTAAAAATACCTTGTGTTGATCTGTGTGTATATTTTATAAGCAAGTAAATCAGCGTTGATCTATTAAATACACTCTTAGTTAAATAACGACAGAATGACTGTGATTGAAGTTGATTGTATAACAATTCCTCGCTTCTGGTTCTAGTTACCTTAAATGCTGCACTCCTAAAAGCTCTGGCACCGCCTCTGTGGGCGATGAGCTCAGTGCCACAGGGGCCAGTTGCTTCTCCTCCGGTGATTCCGCTGGTTTAGGCAGACTGTTTTGTGAGAGGCTTCTGTGAGAGCTGTGTAGAGCCTGTGTGTGCTGTGCAGAAGGGCAGGTGTGGGGGCCCGTACAGCGGAACTGAAGAGCCTTCCTGGGAGGTTGTCAGTGGGTGGTTTTAGTATAATCTGCCGTGTGTTCTAAAGGTTTTAACAGCCCCCTCGATATCTGATGGGATAGCTAAAAGAGAATAGTTGGGCTCAAATGACAAATGAATCCTGGAATGTTACCGGCCCTGTGTTTTCCTCTCGCTGAGGATAAATATCACTGCCCCCTCCGAAGGTTTTGTTCAGCCTTGCCAAAACCATCGGATGACAAACAGTTACTAGGGATGAGTTTGCAGATGGTGCTAGTAGGAAGGAAACTTTCTGATAAAGGAGGTACCTGTAGTGTATGTCGCAGTGTGAATTGTACTGTTTCAAAAATAGTCGTGTGTATGTGTTTTGATATGGGAAAGTAGAAAATATCTGAAAATGTTCTTTTTGAAATATGTGATATGCTTTAGTCTCTGCAATATTAGCTAGCTAGCCTTGTCTTTGGTAAACAAGAGCGTGACCCCCTGCCCTTGGCAGGGCTTAAGTAGGGTCTTTATCACTTGAAGGCCTGCTTCATTGTGCTCAAGTAGGGTTTTGATCACTCGAAGGCCTGCTTCATTGTTTTAGGTGAGATGGGGATGGGGGAGGAATTGTATTTGTGCAAGAGACCGTGACCACGGAGGGGGATGTTGCCTTGAGCTGTGGTCGTGGGGTGGGGGTGGGGGGGTGTGTGGAGACGAGACACTGCCCAGCTGTGGCTGAACTGCGCACTCTGGAGGACGGGTTCAAAAGGACAATCATGATGAAGACTATCGAGGAACTCTTACTTCCTCCCCAAGACCACCAAAAGACGCCCGAAGGGGAAGACTGTGCCTGCGCAAGGGGGAGGAGATCTAATTGACATCCGAAGCGGGACAGAGTGATAAATAGGTAAATATGTAAGTTTTGTTGCTTTAAATAGGACGCAATTACCGCGGCTCGGGGTGCAGCATCCTTAGGGTACCTGACCCTCGCTGCACCCAGCGCTGCAGAGCTGTAATAAACAGACCTGCTTCACCATCAGCTTGGATTGCGGAGTTCTTTCGCAGATCTGTTCAATGACAGCTTTTGAAATCCTCAAATGTGTCTGAAGTGTCTGTGGGAAGTTTGAGATTTCATTTAAAATGCGGCTCTACTTTTAGCTTCCAATTTAGAGTTTGGGTTTGCATCTGAGCTGCCTGTTTCTGGGTGAGCCTTTTGGTTCGGGCTTTAGCTCACCTTTAGAATTTGTGTTTGCATCTGACCTGCCTGTTTCTGGGTAAGCTTTTTGGTTCGGCTTCAAGCTCACATTTCAAGTTTGGTTTGCATCTGACCTTCCTGTTTTGGGGTGAGCCTTTTTGTTCGGTTTTTACCTCCCCTTTAGAGTTGGGATTTGCATCTGACCTGCCTGTTTCAGGGCGTGCTTTTTGGTTCGTGCTTTAAGCTCACGTTTAGAGTTTGTGTTTGCATCTGACCTGCCTGTTTCTGAGTGGGGTTTTTGGTTCGGCTTTTAGCTTCAAATTTAAAGTTTGGGTTTGCATTGGATCTGCTTGTTTATCTGTGAGCTTTTTCGTTTGGCTTTTAGCTCACCTTTAGGGTTTGGGTTTGCATCTGAGCTGCCTTTTCAGGGTGAGCTCTTGGTTTAGGCTTTAGCTTGCCTTTAGATTTTGGGTTTGCATCTGACCTGCCTGTTTCAGGATGAGTCTTTTGTTTCGGCTTCTAGCTCACCTTTAGACTTCGAGTTTGCATCTGACCTGCGTGTTTCATGGTTAGGTTTTTGGTTCGGGGTTTAGCTGACCTTTTAGAGTTACGGTCTGCATCTGAGCTGCCTGTTTCAGGGCGAGCTTTTTTGGTTCGGCTTTTAGCTCACCTTTAGACTTTGGGTTTGCATTTGAACTGCTTGTTTCAGGGTGAGCTTTTTTGTTCGGGCTTTTAGCTTACATTATGTCATTTTAGCTTTAGACTTCGTTTATGTCTTTTTATGTTTAGATGTTACATAATTATATGTCTATGTGTTATGTTTTGGTTTTTAAGTCTAGACTTTATTTTTTATAATTAGGTATAGTTTTTAGGTTTGGGTTTCAGGTTACGATTTTATATCGTTTTAGGGTTAGGTTGGAGGGGTGGAATCTGTCGAGGCACAGGCTGCTTTGCCCAAGCCCAAACCCCTGGGGAAATGGAGCCGAGGCAAGAGCAGAGCTCGCTCCCGCTACAAACTGCAAAGGGCACGAGAGCCCGAGAGAGCCAGGGCACAAGCAGTGCCTGGGAGGTGCGAGAGCTGCAGGCAAGAAGCTGGCCAGAATGGCCCAGAGGAGCCCTGGCAAGGGGCTGTGCTGCAGAGGAAGGCAAAAAACCCCTGGGGACACTTGCTAGCCCACCTCGGGGGTAAAAAAGCCTTCCTCCGCCCAGCTGCAGGGCCTGAGAGGCCATTGTTGTGGGGCAGGAGCAGCAGGCAGTGACCCAGCCAAACCGGAGCAGAGGGGCCCTCACAAGTGGTGGTGCTCAGTGCTGCAGAGGAAGGCAAAAAACCCCCAGGGCCCAGTGCCAATCTGCCCCGGGGGAAAATTCCTTCCTGACCCCAGCGCTGGTGATCGGCTGCTCCCTGAGCATGTGAGCATGACCTGCCTCCTCCTCCTCCTCCCACAGGCTGGTCGTGCCTCCCAGGAGGTGCCTGACCCCTGCTTCTCCCTCAACCTGGAGCCACCTCCGGGGCTGCCCAGAGCGGCCAAATGCCCCCAGCCTGATCGACCTCGGGGGCAAGAATCCCCCTCCACCACGCCTGGCAGGGCACCTGTGGGTGCTCCAAAGCACTGGCACCCCTGCCAGCGTGCCTGCGTCCCCCTTCTTACTGCCGCTGCCCCTGGCTCCGCAGGGGTGAGGATGGCGAGCTCCGCAGTGCTCCTCCAGAAGGCATCCCCTTGCCTGGCCGCTGCTCTCCAGCTGGAAAGGCCCGACAGCCCTGGGCACCTCCGGCTGTCGCTGGTGGTTCTCCTCCCCAGCAGCCCCGTGCGGCCTCCGCTCGTCCTCCCTCAGCCCCTCCAAGCCATTCTGCCGGCTCCTCAGGGACCTCCTCGGGGATGTCTCCCTTGGGCTGCCCGAGCCAGCTCTGGCAGGGACAGGGCAGGGGGCTCCCTTGATCCTGCCCCGGGGCATTGTGCCATGGGGGTGATGCAGCCCCCATGCACTGCCCCGCCCACCACCCCTCTGCCCAGCCCCCTTCAGCGGAAGGCCTGGGGGCACACGGGGGGACGATTTCAGCAGCCGCAGCCCAGAGGAAACCCAAAGTCTGGGGGGTAAAATGGTGCTGTACTGCCCTGGAGCAGAACTTGTGATTCTTGGAGTGCAAATTTTCAGCAAGACACAGATCTGTTCCTGTGTTAGGGCTTGTGTCTCTGTTGGGGACACTTCACCCCACGCCAGGAAGACTCTGCTTTAGAATTTTCTTACCGCAGTCCAAAAAGCGGCAAAGTTTTTTGTCTTTAGAAGTGCTCAGCTGATTTATTAAGAGTATATAAACGGAAAAGGAATGGCTAAGAGGCTTAAAATGGTTAATAAGTGATATTTAGATATATGACATTAGGATATATATATAAGTAAAAGAAATGGTTAGTCTCTTCTTTTTCCCCTTATTCATGTTTTTTCTTTGGTATTTCTTTTTCTATTATTCCGTTCTCTACCTCCTTAACAGTAAAATGCTGTGCTGACCCTGCTGCCTGTAGAAGGGTTCAGGCTCGCTCTTAGTTTTTGGGCTCTGCATAGCAACAGAAGTTGGCAAGAGGAAAGGAGCTCCCCAGTATAACAACAGTCTGGGGAAGAATCAGCAATTGGAAAAATTCTTCCTGAAGGGAGGCATGTTCTTTGTCCTTTTCAGAATGAGCTGTAGTGTTTCTAGACAGAATCATCCTGAAGAGAATAATAAAGACAAAAACCAATATGTGTGTTATCTTGGATGTCCTTTGTGGTTTGTTAAACAGTCTTTTTAGTTTGGAGATTGTTTTTGGCATGTGCTTCTCTGGCAGTAACTGACTTCCTGTGTTGGAAGAGGAAGGTAATAGTGGATCTAAAAACCGCTTTTGTGGTCTACCGTGAAGTCTCCATCTGCTAAAGTGTTGTAAAGCAAGAACTGTCACGTAGGGGGTTGTAGAACTCGGCTCTATGGTACTAACACAGAATTGTCTTACTCTTTTGTAGCTGGTTCCTGGAGGAGAAGGACCGGAATTGCTATTGTTGTCATCTCTGAAGACCTGTTATAAATACGTGGGTATATAATCTAAATGGAGCTTTTGGGGTATGAGTGTGGGTGGGATTTGGTGTGGGGTTTTTGTGGGGATTTTTATTCACACACTCTTGCAGCTGACCTTTGAAAAAGGGTCGGGATTCCCTCTTCAGGAGAGGTGCATTGCTAATGATAATGCTGACTTTGTAAGTTGCAATGGTGGCTTTCTTGTAAAATGCACTAATCTGTTCTGAAGAAAAGGCTTTCTTTTTGTTAGTTACCGTGTTAGTTACGGAAGTGCACGAGTTAAGTAGTTTTAGAACTGGTTGCTGGAATGGAAAATAATAGTTACGTTTCAGTTGCTCTCAGTCTTCAGGTTTTCTACATCTGTGGCATTTGTTTGTGGCCCAAGTCTCTCTAAAACCCGAGCCCTGAGCCGAGAGACTGCTGTTCGTTAGAGTGCTGGCAGGTACTAAGCTGGATCATTTGTTGAAAAGCAGCTTCAGGCTGCGTCACCAGAAACCTTGTGGCAGAGCACTGTTGAGTTCTGAAAGCTCTTCAAAGTGCATCCATCTGTTTGATGCTCAGCAGCCTTTCTTTCTGCTGGCCTGGAGGTTCTGCTGTCCCCAAATCAGGGTTCTTTTACCCAGTGTACAAAGAGCAGACAACCACAGAGTCCAGATATTGGTTTAATTCCAGTCTGCACAAAAAAGGATGTGAGGTGGTAACTCCATAAAGCTAGCACGGCTTTTGAGAACTAAAGCTGGGTCTTATATACAAAACTACAGTGAAGTCAGTGATGTCACTCCTAACCTTACATATGAAACCAGACCTTTAACATTCTTTTATGTCGATTCTCTTGTTGTCTTTGAGATTAGTTGGGTGCCACCAAGGCAACAGACACACAAGTTGGTTGGATTGCTGGTGATAAACTCACTGTCTGCAAAGCACGTGCAAGTTTCAGGTAAGAGTAACACAGCCTGGCTATAAAACACACTAAGTTATAAAAGCAACTTGACAGAGATTTCTAAGTTTGCTGGGGAGCACGTGGTGCAAGCGAGTGTTTGAGTCTTACCCAAAGGTCTCCCTGTGGGGGGAAAGAGAGGCTCAGCCTGTCGACTGATCCCAGAAGTTTAAGGGAGTCTGTGACTTGTTAGCGATGACATCTTCCCGAACATCCTCCTCTCTTAAGCTATTTTTATACTATTTTTTACTTTTTGGGTGGAGCTTGAGTGACTCCAGTCGTACAGACCCTCATTATGATTGGTGTCTAACTCTTTCGCTTCACTTTTAGAGGTACAGGCTAGAGACATTCAGGGCTCAAGCTCAGCAAGGGATGGCCGCACCTTGAAGGCGGGTAGCTTTTGGGATGGAGGCAGGTTCTGGGATTATAGTGAGATTACGATGGGCAAAGTCCACCCAAAGGACAGTATTCTCTCAAGGAATGACAGCGTCGGCCCCGGGTAGCAAATACGCAGCTTATCGGTTCCGCAGCACCATCCAGTTCCCATCGCAGGGCGGTACCGCAGAGCCTGGCCGCCCCCACCCTCTGTGCCGTGCCGTTTGTCTCTCAGAGTCAGCACATCAACCTCCCCTGATGTTGCCAACAGCCAAGGTTGCCTGGGGAGCTCCTGGGGAATGGATTCCTTGTGTACCCGCCGCACTCTGCTTTTGTGCCCTTCCTTAGCGGGGGAACACTGCTGCACCGTTAATCCAAGTCTAATTTCCAAGTCGCCTCTAGCTCTGCTTCCACAGCTGCGCAGAGGGGAAGGATCACTGCCCTCAGCCTGCCAGCAGCACTCCTCCCAAGGCAGCCCTGGGTGCTGTTGGCCGCCGTGGCAGCAAGGGCACGTTGCTGCCTCGTGTTCAACTTGGTGTCCCCCAGGTCCTTTTCTGCAAAGCCACTTTCCAGCCAGGCAGCCCCCAGCATATACTGGTGCCTGGGGTTGTTCCTCTCCAGGGGCAGTTGGGGACTATCCAATCAGCTGTGCTTAGTGGAAAGATCCACTTTCCTGCAAGTGCCTTGAGGAGATAGTGCTGGGTACCAGGACCGTCGTGTAAGATGAATGCAGCCAGTTTTCTTGTGGTCCTGTTCTGAGCAATGTTTAATCTGTACTGTAAAGGTATCCCGTGTTTCCTGAGCACTCAAATCTGATAGGCAGGTTTCCTCCGGCTACTCCTGAAAGGTCGGTGAAGAAGTATTCCCTGTTTAAGCCTTCCTTGGACACTGAGCTGCCTGTGATTTCTTTAGGAGTGCCGCTTCACATGCTGATGGTGAAGCGTGAAGGAATATGGGTTCTTCTCCTAAGTTTGCAGGATTTGGAAACGAGCTTGGACAAGCGAGCGCCTTGGGATTGGTAGGAGGGAGATTCCAGGTGATAGGTTTGATTTTAGTTCAGTATCCAGTGCCCATGATATAAGTAGAGTTGCCTTCCTCATAGTGGAATGGGAATATTTGTTCCGTCTTTTAAAACCCTTTTTCCCCTCTGGGGGGAACCTTCACTTCCAGGGCCCCAAGGGCGAGAACAGCCTTAATGACCCTGCTCAGCCTCTCCTGGGGTCTCCCCCCAGCCTGCCCCCAGCCCAGGAGCTCCATTGAAGCTCAGCCTGAGGCTATAACCTTCTCCCTGAGCAGTGCTGTGGGAGTGTGGGTCTTCATTGCTCCCGGCCCCAGCATGCTGGCTGTTGTTCTGTCTGTCTGTCTTGTCCTTGTAGGCCTGCCTGGCCCCCGCGGGACTGTGTCTGACCTTGGCTGTGCTGGCTGGCCGTGATCCTGACTTACCTTCCTGGCTTGGTATGGGCCCTGCCTTGTCCCCGTGGCTTTGCCTGGTGCTCTGGACTTGTAGCCACCTCTGGGGCTGCCCTGCTGCCTTACTGGGGTGCTGAGGTAGGTCCTGCTGGCCCGGAGATCCCCATGCCGTCAGGAGCAGCCTGCTCTTGCTGTGCCTGGACTGGGAAGCAACCTTTCCTTCTGCTTCTAGAGCTGGCTCAAAGCAGGTTAGATCACAGCCCTGGCGTGCCAATATGACGGCAGGAAGGTTTTGGTTTGGTGTGGTTTTTTTTTGTGGGGAAAGGGGTTATTTCATTGTTTGTTCTTGTTTGAAATCAGAATCTTTAGTTGAGCACAAAGACCTACATTATGGATTATGAAACCTATTGGAAGTATTGGCGTCCCCTTACTTGGATAGGTTATAAATACTGTTTGAGGGAAGTCTGTCATTTTAGGTGTAGAGTTGACCTTTTTTTGTTTAGGTTTTACCTGTCGATTTTATGGCATTTTCCATTTAGATTATTTTTCTGAATCTGTTTCTGAGCTGAAGAGCGGTCATAGAGGTACAGAAAGGAGCAGCAGGATTTTATGCCACTTTACAGTGAGATTTTAGGTCTAGATTTTAGATTTAGATTTTCGGTTTAGATTTTGTCCTATTTTCCATTTAGATTTTACATCATTTTAGGTTTTGTTTTTATGTTTACGTTTTATGTCACTTTACAATTTGATTTTAGGGTTAGATTTTACATTCAGATTTCAAGTTCAACTTTTTAAGTCTAGATTTAACATCTAGTATTTATACAACTTTATGTTTAGATTTTAGGTCTGGATGTTAGGCTGAGATTTGAGATTTAGATTCTATCTCTTTTTATGTTTAGGTTTTATGTCACTGTATGTTTAGGTTTCTGATTCAGATTTTACATTTAACTTCTATGTAATTTTCAGTTTAAATTACACATTTACTTTTTTGGCCTCGATTTCACATGTTTGTTCTATGTCATTTTACTTTTGTTTTTGTGAATCTGTTTCTGAGCCGATGCTCCCGAGCACTGACGCAACTCCCGTGTGTCGCCAGGAGCAGGCTGATGCGCTCTTCAGTTCAGCTTGAAAAGACATCCCTTGCAACCTGGTGAGGGACGGTCACAGGGGTCCAGAAAAGAGCAGCGGGGGATTATGTCATTTCATGTTTGGGTTTACACCTAGGTATTAGGTTTAGGGTTTACATCGGGACGTTGGGGTTTACGTTGGGAAGTTGGGGGTTGGATCGGTTTAGGGTTCGGAGGTTAGGGTTTACATCTGGATTTTAGGGTTTGGATCGGTTTAGGCTTTGGACGGGGACGTTTGGCAGGCTTTGGACGGGGACGTTTGGCAGGCTTTGGACGGGGACGTTTGGCAGGCTTTGGACGGGGACGTTTGGCAGGCTTTGGACGGGGACGTTTGGCAGGCTTTGGACGGGGACGTTTGGCAGGCTTTGGACGGGGACGTTTGGCAGGCTTTGGACGGGGACGTTTGGCAGGCTTTGGACGGGGACGTTTGGCAGGCTTTGGACGGGGACGTTTGGCAGGCTTTGGACGGGGACGTTTGGCAGGCTTTGGA
The DNA here is from genome assembly GCF_034619465.1 of Leptosomus discolor. NCBI lineage: Eukaryota > Metazoa > Chordata > Aves > Leptosomiformes > Leptosomidae > Leptosomus > Leptosomus discolor. Next base: position 365,730 of record NW_028237739.1, on the reverse strand, counting down.
CGGGGACGTTTGGCAGGCTTTGGACGGGGACGTTTGGCAGGCTTTGGACGGGGACGTTTGGCAGGCTTTGGACGGGGACGTTTGGCAGGCTTTGGACGGGGACGTTTGGCAGGCTTTGGACGGGGACGTTTGGCAGGCTTTGGACGGGGACGTTTGGCAGGCTTTGGACGGGGACGTTTGGCAGGCTTTGGACGGGGACGTTTGGCAGGCTTTGGACGGGGACGTTTGGCAGGCTTTGGACGGGGACGTTTGGCAGGCTTTGGACGGGGACGTTTGGCAGGCTTTGGACGGGGACGTTTGGCAGGCTTTGGACGGGGACGTTTGGCAGGCTTTGGACGGGGACGTTTGGCAGGCTTTGGACGGGGACGTTTGGCAGGCTTTGGACGGGGACGTTTGGCAGGCTTTGGACGGGGACGTTTGGCAGGCTTTGGACGGGGACGTTTGGCAGGCTTTGGACGGGGACGTTTGGCAGGCTTTGGACGGGGACGTTTGGCAGGCTTTGGACGGGGACGTTTGGCAGGCTTTGGACGGGGACGTTTGGCAGGCTTTGGACGGGGACGTTTGGCAGGCTTTGGACGGGGACGTTTGGCAGGCTTTGGACGGGGACGTTTGGCAGGCTTTGGACGGGGACGTTTGGCAGGCTTTGGACGGGGACGTTTGGCAGGCTTTGGACGGGGACGTTTGGCAGGCTTTGGACGGGGACGTTTGGCAGGCTTTGGACGGGGACGTTTGGCAGGCTTTGGACGGGGACGTTTGGCAGGCTTTGGACGGGGACGTTTGGCAGGCTTTGGACGGGGACGTTTGGCAGGCTTTGGACGGGGACGTTTGGCAGGCTTTGGACGGGGACGTTTGGCAGGCTTTGGACGGGGACGTTTGGCAGGCTTTGGACGGGGACGTTTGGCAGGCTTTGGACGGGGACGTTTGGCAGGCTTTGGACGGGGACGTTTGGCAGGCTTTGGACGGGGACGTTTGGCAGGCTTTGGACGGGGACGTTTGGCAGGCTTTGGACGGGGACGTTTGGCAGGCTTTGGACGGGGACAGGGTCTACATCTGGATGTGACGGTTTACCTGGCGTCGGGGTCGTCGATGGCGTCGGGGTGTGCAGCTGGATGGGACGCTTTACCTGGCGTCGGGGTCGTCGATGGCGTCGGGGTGTGCAGCTGGATGGGACGCTTTACCTGGCGTCGGGGTCGTCGATGGCGTCGGGGTGTGCAGCTGGATGGGACGCTTTACCTGGATGGGACGCTTTACCTGGATGGGACGCTTTACCTGGATGGGACGCTTTACCTGGATGGGACGCTTTACCTGGATGGGACGCTTTACCTGGCTGTGGGGTCGTAGATGGCTGTGGGGTCGTCGACGGCGTTGGGGTGTGCAGCTGGATGGGACGGTTTACCTGGCGTTGGGGTCGTCGACAGCGTTGGCGTCGTCGACGGCGTTGGGGTGTACCTCTGGATGTGACGCTTTACCTGGCTGTGGGGTCGTAGATGGCTGTGGGGTCGTAGATGGCTGTGGGGTCGTAGATGGCTGTGGGGTCGTAGATGGCTGTGGGGTCGTAGATGGCTGTGGGGTCGTCGACGGCGTTGGGGTGTGCAGCTGGATGGGACGGTTTAGCTGGCGTTGGCGTCGTCGACGGCGTTGGGGTGTGCAGCTGGATGGGACGGTTTTCCTGGCGTTGGCGTCGTCGACGGCGTTGGGGTGTGCAGCTGGATGGGACGGTTTACCTGGCGTTGGGGTCGTCGACGGCGTTGGGGTGTCCAGCTGGATGGGACGGTTTACCTGGCGTTGGGGTCGTCGACGGCGTTGGGGTGTCCAGCTGGATGGGACGGTTTACCTGGCGTTGGGGTCGTCGACGGCTTTGGGGTCGTCGATGGCGTTGGGGTGTGCAGCTGGATGGGACGGTTTACCTGGCGTTGGGGTCGTCGATGGCGTTGGGGTGTGCAGCTGGATGGGACGGTTTAGCTGGCTTTTGGGGTCGTCGATGGCTTTTGGGGTCGTCGATGGCTTTGGGGTGTGCCTCTGGATGTGACGGTTTTCCTCGCGTTGGGGTGGTCGATGGCGTTGGGGTGGTCGATGGCGTTGGGGTGGTCGATGGCGTTGGGGTGGTCGATGGCGTTGGGGTGGTCGATGGCGTTGGGGTGGTCGATGGCGTTGGGGTGTACATCTGGATGTGACGGTTTACCTGGCGTTGGGGTGGTCAATGGCGTTGGGGTGTACATCTGGATGTGATGGTTTACCTGGCGTTGGGGTCGTAGATGGCGTTGGGGTGTACATCTGGATGTGACGGTTTACCTGGCGTTGGGGTCGTAGATGGCGTTGGGGTCGTAGATGGCGTTGGGGTCGTAGATGGCGTTGGGGTCGTAGATGGCGTTGGGGTCGTAGATGGCGTTGGGGTCGTAGATGGCGTTGGGGTGTACATCTGGATGTGACGGTTTACCTGGCGTTGGGGTCGTAGATGGCGTTGGGGTCGTAGATGGCGTTGGGGTCGTAGATGGCGTTGGGGTCGTAGATGGCGTTGGGGTCGTAGATGGCGTTGGGGTGTACAGCTGGATGTGACGGTTTACCTGGCTTTCGGGTTGTAGATGGCTTTGGGGTGTGCATCTGAATGTGACGGTTTACCTGGCGTTGGGGTCGTAGATGGCGTTGGGGTCGTCGAGGGCTTTGGGATGTACATCTGGATGTGACGGTTTACATGGCTTTGGGGTCGTAGATGGCTTTGGGGTGTACATCTGGATGTGACGGTTATCCTGGCTTTGGGGTCGTAGAGGGCTTTGGGGTCGTAGATCGTTTTATGGTCTACGTGTGGATGTCACGGTTTACCTGGCTTTACGGTCTACATCTGCATGTTACTCTTTACCTCGCTTTAGGGCCTTCCCTCACTTTGGGGTCTACATCTTGATGTTAGGTTCTACATCGATGTAATGTTTCAATATGGATGTTAGGGTTTGCCTCGGTTTAGGGGTTTGCCTCGGTTTAGGGGTTTGCCTCGGTTTAGGGGTTCCACCTGGGTGTTACGGTTTACATTGGTTTAGGGTTCCACATCAATTTAGGGTTTAGATCTGGGTGTTAGGGTTTCACACCGGTTTAGGGTTTACATCTGGATGTTACGGTTCACCTCGGTTTCGGGTTTCACCTCGGTTTCGCGTTTACATCTGGGTGTAACGGTTCGCATCGGTTTAGGGGTTCGCATCGGTTTGGGGTTCGCATCGGTTTGGGGTTCGCATCGGTTTGGGGTTCGCATCGGTTTGGGGTTCGCATCGGTTTGGGGTTCGCATCGGTTTGGGGTTCGCATCGGTTTGGGGTTCGCATCGGTTTGGGGTTCGCATCTGGATGTTGCGGTTCGCATCGCTTTGGGGTTCACGTCGGTTTGGGGGTTTACCTTGGTTTAGGGGTTTACCTCGGTTTAGGGGTTTACATCTGCATGTTACGGTTCAGATCGCCTTAGGGGTTCACATCGGTTTAGGCTTTACGTTTAGATGTTAGTGTCTACCTTGCTTTCGGCTTACATTGCTTTAGGCTTTTTATCTAGATGTTGGGGTTTGCATCCCCTTAGGTTTTTCATTGCCTTGGATTTTAGATCTAGATTGTAGGTTTCATGTCATTTTTCTGTATATGTTGCCAATCCGATGCTCCTGAGCACTGGCACAACGCCCGTGTGTCACCAGGAGCAGGCTGATGCGCTCTTCAGTTCAGCTTGAAAAAACATCCCTTGCAGCCTGGTGGTCCAGAAAGGAGCAGCGGGGGGTTATGTCATTTCACGTTTGGGTTCTGTTTAGAGTTTAGGTTTGGATTTTAACTTCCTATTTCAGGGTGAGCTTTTCGGTTCATGTTCTAGCCCACGTTGAGGGTTTGGGTTTGCACCTGAGCTGCCTGTTTCAGAGTGAGATTTTTGGTTTCGCTTTTAGTTTCAAATTTAGAGTTTGGGTTTGCATCAGACCTTCCTGTTTCAGGTGATGTGCGGAAAACGCACTCCCCAATCTGTGAGACTGTAAAGTAGGTATGTGTATTCAGTGCTGGGCAGCACGGGGAGCAGCCCCACCAAAATCGTGCGCGCCCCAACGCGGCAACTTGTCTCTGATTTAAACGGTCAGATGCTACATATACCCAAGGTTTCCCAATACACCCATACATAGGCATAACCTGTCCCTGCTTTGTATTAAAATTAGTTCCAAAAGGTCGTTTCCATAAACTCCTCCTAACTGCGCTTGCGCAGTGCCTCCTTGTGGTGGTCATCGGGGGGGGGGGTGGGGTGGGGTGGGCAGGTAGGGGGGTCGTGGAGATGAAGGCTGATGGCTCCTCTTCGTCACCGCTAGTAACGCCTTGTTCTTGCGCAGACTCAGTTGCTCCTTGGCTCTTGCTCAAACCGTAGGGTTGGTTTCAGTCGGTTCTTGAGGCATCGCCCAGGTTCTTATCAGGAGCTATCCTTGTGTGGAGCCATAAATCTTCATGATTCTGTGAGTTTATCAGGAATTGTCTTTTGTAAGGGGCCACAACATTCCTTGCTTCAACTAGTTTGTACAATAGTCAGCAAAATATGAAGCGGTATCCATTAGCCTGATTCTTTGGGTTACACAGTAATCTAGATCATCATTAAGCAATAGTATTTTCACCAAGATTTCCTTAGCCCCTTCCCTCACAGAAGGAGTTTTTTGGTTCGGGTTTTAGCTTCAAATTTAGAGTTTGGGTTTGCATCTGACCTGCCTGTTTCAGGGTCAGCTTTTTGCTTCGGCTTTTAGCTTCAAATTTAAAGTTCAGGTTTGTGTCTGATCTGCCTGTTTCAGGGTGAGCTTTTTGTTTCAGGCTTTAGCTCACCTTTAGACTTTGGGGGTTGCATCTGAGATGCCGGTTTCAGGGTGAGCTTTTCGGTTCGGCTTTTATCTCAGAAGAAGCAAACAGGTTTGGGTTCAGCCTGATGCTGAGTCAGCTGAGTGCACCGCAGCTGGCAGGGTGGCAGTAGGCCTGTGTCCCTGGTTTACAGGCTGAAAATTCCCAGCTTCCTTAACCTCAACTGTTGATTAGGGCTCCTGGAGAAGCCTCAGGTCAACTGTGAGGAAGGGAACTGGATTTCTTATCTCTGATCAAATTCACATTCAGCCATTCCTGCCCTTGCCCAGATTATTTGAGATGCTCTTTTTCTTCATACATGCCTCGTCTGCTGCGGGAGTTGAGATCAGCACTTGGAGCTTCAAGGCATCTTCAGGTGTCTGAGTCAACCTGCAGGAGGTTAAAATCAGGCACCTGGAGTTGGTCCCGTCTGTGTTCACTCCTGGAGTCTTGGGCAGGGGCTGTTGACCCTGAGCTGGGAACAGTGAACAGCTTGTGATGGATCACCTGAAGTTCCCCAGTTCCCAGCTGGTTTTATGAAGGTGAATCATCCCCAGCAGGGACAGGATCCCTCTGCTGTTGTGTGTGGAATCACAGAGTGCAGTGAGAGCTCTCAGCTGCATCCAGACAGGAGAGCTGATAAGCAAGGCCTGTGTTTGCAGGTCAGGTTTTTAGCTGATGGCACACAGTAGCTGTTGGGTTTAATAGTCACATTTAGACCCCATCCAGGGAGTTCTGTGAAGCCTGGAAACCAAAGGATGTTCTTTCACATTTTTCTGAATGCTTGTTTTCATAGTGCAAGGCACGCAGCAGCTTCCGTTCCTGACAGGAGTTGAAATACCTAAACGTACTCTAAGGGCATTAAAGGATCGTTGATCATAGAGTTAACACCAGTCTGAATGTAGATATGATTCTCGTTTTCCACGTGTGGAGCAAATGCATCCCCTGTTGCTCACGTTCTTTCCAGCCGATGCAGAATTCACAGGAATGAACCATTTTCCAGCCAAGAGTGGCCTGGATATTTCTGTGACGGTGTTTGTTTTCTCTCACTGTGATTTCCTTCCACCAGGCGTATGCCTGGGGCCTGAGGGACAAATACTGGTGCGATAAATATCCTTTGAAATGCTGGTTAGACCTCCCCAGTTCCAGTTTTAAGAAAACCCAACAAACCAAATCCCAGGCATTTCTGTTTGCTTTTGCATTTATTAACCACCCTGCATCAATTTTCTTCAAAACTGTAGCCATTTTCCAAATGCTGCGAATCTTTTACAGTCTCCGGCTTCTAAATCATCCATATGTTGTTCTGTCATGTATCTGGGTGCCCCGGATGACTTTAGGGTCTCATTTTCACAGACTGCAGCTGTATGCCAAATCCCTTCTTGTTTCTGGGTACGTTAAAGAAATCCATGAGCTTGTTGCCCCTTTGCAGCTACTGCAAACACTTCTTTCCTTTGTACTGTCTTTGCTTTTCTCTGCCAGCTGGATCACAGGAAAGCAAAAGAGACACGGCAAGAAGGTGCTTCAGCTTCCCCTAGATCTTTTTCTGTGGTCGTAGAACTGTTTAAAAGGTGCAGTACCCAGCTACAGATGACTCTGCTGATTGGAGTTCTGTGAAGAAAGGAGCAGCTGAAAGAGCTCCCTTTGTCCTGGCACTCCTGTTTCACAGCCAGGTGAATGGAGCCGGAATAAAATTCCCAAGGCTGCCATGGGTGCTGTGTTCCTTTACCGCAGGAGAAGGGACGACCCTGGGGCAGCACCATTTAACCGCAGTGAGGACAGGCCCTCCGGCTTACCGCTGTGCCTAGTGCCTGAGGGCAGCTGCAGAGGGACGGGACAGGACTGATTTTGTGACACTTCTGTCGTGGGAAAAGTAGAGAAACTTCCTTTTATTGTTTTTCCTCTAGGATAGTTCATTTGCCTTTTTAGGCCTGGAATTTTTCCTCTGTGTTTAAGAGGATAAGAGCAAAGTCCCTTTGGCCACCGTCTCTTTAAATGCCAGTAGCGCAGAGCTGTTCTTGTCATGGCAGACGTTTTTATGGAAGACTCCTAGATCTATTTCTGTTATTATTGCTGTATATTTGAGACATAGACTGGAAGTTTAGGTGCAAACGGTTCAAAATGTTTGTCTTGCGTTTCTAAAGAACGTCTTGCAGAAGCAGAATGAACTCATCTGTCCAGCTTCTCAGCATGTGAGACCTTGGTTCCAAGTGAACTGCCCTGGATAATGCTCGCTCCATGTTTTGCAAAATTCTGTTCTAATTCCTTGGCCTGAGGTCTGTCAGGAAGACTTGCTGATCTGGAATTTGGAGACTGCTGAAAGACATAGTTGCGGTGGCTCCTGTCTGCCCAGTTATGCTTTTTCTTCATAGTATATTTGTGTACGCAGCTTACACGTCTGTGTAGAAAATGAGATTCCAAATGTTTCTGTTTATCCAAGGAATAAGCTGATGGATCTACTTTTTTGTTCATCTGGTTACCATTTTTATCTAGAACAGGGCAAAAATCTGGACTAGGTTTGTTTTAAGGAAGCTGTACTTTAGGGAGCAGTGAGCACTGCAGGGATGCATTTTATGTAATCATCCTTTGAAATAATACAGCTGGCCCGAATTCACTCTTTAAAATAGCCAGCAAAGTTGGTGTCGATGCATGGAGAAACAAAATGTGCTTTTGCTGATGGAGTTCATACTGAGTCAGCCACTGCAATCAGCTGTCAAGGCAAGATCATGTTGATGTTGGAGTAGCTGTGGCTGCATCAGGTTTTTTTTTTTTTTTTTTGTAGGTATAGAAAAATCATCTCTAACCCTCTGCCAGGGAAGAAACTGGCACCGAAGACTGGACCTTAAAAAATGGGCTCTCTGTGAGCAGTTCTGGGTAAGAAAGAAACAGGTGGAGTCTCGTGTTTCTGTTCTCTCTAGGTGACGTATCTGATAGCGACCAACGGGACACCAGAGCTGCAGAACTCCGAGCAACTGTGCACTGAGTTTCGGGCCTTTTTGAGCTGCTGCCTGGAGGTGGACGTGGGCAGGCGAGGGTCTGACCAGGACCTTCTGCAGGTAAAACGCGAAGCGGCTGCAGGTGAAAGAGCTGCGCTGTGTCCTGGTTTTGTCATCAGCTGAACTCGAAGGCATCAGATGGAGCCCCCTCATACAGCCTGGTCTGTACTTGCAGGCCGGTAACGGGCTTTGGTACCGAATGGAAGAGGCCTCAACAGCCCTTCCTGACACCAAACCGGTGCTCAGTCAAGGCGCTTACGTACTGTTTTGTCAGGTGATAACAACTACCAGTCGCTGGGCAGGGCGGGACCTGCACCTCTGAGCACACTGACGTATCTGGTGCCCCTCACGTGGAGGGGACAGCAGAAGTGACCCTGGACTGCTCTTCCAGACCTGCCTGGGTATAGCCCGTGGGCATCTGGAGAGCCAGCGTGCCTGTGAGGTCAGACATAGTGCATTTGGCTCCCGAGGAAAGGCACAAAAGATTTCAGCCACGTATTTCAGCCATTAACTTTGAAGTGCACTGCAGTTAGACAGATCACTGTCCTCGAAGGCTCACCATCCGCTCCAGCCTTGCAGACTCTTTCACCAGTGGGTTCCTGAAGCCACACTTGAGAAGACAGGCCTTGTTTTCCTTCATTTCTTAACCCAGAAAGCAAACAGGGTATATAACTCTCCCTCTCATCTCAAAGACAGAGAAAGGTGTTTTGAAATGTATTCACACAAGAGCTCTATCCTAGAGGCACGACAGGTGAGGTACTAGAGACACGACACCTCCCAAAACAGGTCCATCCACCCTTCTCCACTTCGGCTTCTTCCCCGCGCACGGAGAACGAGGAAACGCAAGAGTGTGCAGACTCGGTAACTCAATGGCACCGGGGGTACGCTGAGGGGGCCTGGTGGGGCGTGGGGCCTGGCAGGTCTCTGAGGTGACAGAGCCCTGCCCTGCTGTGCTGTGCCACGCCAGCTGTGGGCAACATTCCGGCAGCGGCGGCGGCAGCAGCAGCAGCCGGTAGCAGCATGGTGCGAGCGTGTGGGGCCCGGGTCCTTACCCGCCTCCTTCTCCTCCTCCTGGTAGTCCTGCAAGCCCGCAGGCTGCTCCAAGACGAGCACAGGGAGCAGGTAGGCAGGCAGAGGGCCAGCACCCAGCCCCGAGGAGTGCAGTGTGGCATCCAGTGCGCCTCAGTGGGGCGGCAGCGGGGCCAAGGCTAAGGCTGGGTCTTGGAGAGCAGCTGGGCCGGGCCGGGCAAGCCAGGCAGGCACCGCGGTGCAGGCAGAGGGGGCAGACACCCTGTGGGGAGCTGTAGAGGGTCTGTGGCTGCTTTGGGGGCATTTTCTGGTGGGAGCGGCCGTGCAGGGTAAGAAACCCAGCACTAAGTCCCTGTGGGGACACCCGGCCCCGTGCCACACTGCCCTGCCCCAGGGCAGCCTGCCCCCGCTGTGTGCCAGGGCGGGTGAGCGCGTGGCACCGCGGGAGCCAGACAACAGCCCACGGCAGCGTTTCTCCCCAGGCTGGCTGCAGTCCTGCCCAGGGCCGTGGCTCTGCCACTCCCTGGCTGGATCCCAGCTGTCAGCCTCGTGGCCACCCCAGAGGGGCACGCTCAGGAGAGGTCTGCTCGGGAAAACAGGAGCATTTCTGCTCCAGTCCTGCAGTCCTGCTCCCCTCGGATGAACCACAGGTCCCCAGCCTGCAGGAACAGGCAGGGGTAGCGCTGCTGCCGCCTGGAACAGCCTGTTGTCGCTTTTTCCTCCAGTTCCCAGGGGTGGGCTTCCTCTGTGTGCATGGAAACTTCTCTGAGCTCTGCTGGATTGCAGGGGATGGCCTTGGCCTGGCTTATCAAGCTTCTCAGCTAGAGCCTGATTAGGAGCCTTGGGAGTTCCAGGGAGCTGACAGCTCCACACCACTGCAGGCAGCCGGTAACTATCTGCAAGAGGCACCTGAGCAGAAGGCGAGAGGAGCGCTCTGGAGCAGTCCTGTGTCTGAGCTGCGTTCGCTGGCATTCAGACCTGAAGCAGCACATTGAAACGTTTCACAGGAGCTGCTCTGTCCTGTGTTCATTCACGGACACGGTTGCAGGCGAGGGCTGTCCAGCTTCCCGGCTGGGTTCCAGGGCTGAGCTGCAGAGAGGTCGCGCGGGTGCGTCATGGCCTTGTCCTTAAACCTTCGGGAGCTGCCAGCTCCAAGCCCAAAGTCAGCCAGGCGCCTCTGCGGGGGTGAGAATGCAGCCCTGCGCGCCTGTGCTGTGTCATGATGTGGCCCCTTTCTGTGTTCTGCTGTTCAGTTATGGCCCCGTGGGTCAGAACACATGACGGTAACTTCTCGTGGGTGTTTGGTTGCAGATGCGGCCACCGGGAGGGCTTTTCTAACTCCTCGGCTGGATCCCAGGCTGATTCCTAGCTGGCATCCCAGGGGTGAGTAGTCCAGCTTTGCTGACTTTACAGAGTAAGAACTCATTTTCAGTATTTTATTCGCGTGACATTTACCTTCATACTTTCTGTTAATGTTGTTAAAGAGGGAAGTAGAAAGCTAGAATAGGGAGCTATTCCCAAAAAACCTCCCAAGTTCCAAAGGAAATCCCGACAGCCTTGGAGAAAGCAGCACCCGGTCAGTGTATTTCCCTCTGGTAACCGTCCGACTTTGGAAGCTGAGGTTCAGATCCATGCGTGGACGTGCTGTAGCCTGCAGAGCAGGAAGGGATCAGTCAGAGCCTCGCTGCAGCGACGCTCAATTTCATGCCTTGCGTGGGCTGGTGAGCCACAGAGATGGCCCAGCACAGCGTCTGCTACCAGTTGTGGTTCCAGCTGAGTCCCAGGGGCAGCTGCTGCGCCAGTTGCACTGGTCAGAGGTGCTTTGTGTAGATGCTGGTATCCAGATGTCGGGAACCAGATGGTTTGGCCATCACAATGATGTCATCAATGTATTGCAGGTGTTGTGGAGCTTCACCTGTTGCAGTGTAGTCTGAATCCGTCCATGGCAAATGGTGGGACTGTGTTTCCACCCCTGGGGCAGTCGATTCCAGGGGTACTGGACACCCCTCCAAGTGAAAGCAGGCGGTGCCCTGCACTCTGCTGCCAAAGGGATTGAGAAAAACGCATGAGCGATACCAGTTGTGGCGTACCCCTTGGCTGCCTTTGACTCCAGTTGGGATTGAAGTTCTAGCGTGGCTGGCACGGCAGCACTCAGGGGTGGCGTGACTTCATTCAGGCCACCATAGTCTACTGTTAGTCTCCACTCTCCATTAGATTTTCACACTGGCCACGTGGGGCTGTTAAAGGGTGAGCGAGTTGTGCCGATCACCCCTTGACTTTCCAGTTGCTGAATCAGCTCATGGGTGGGAATCGGAGAGTCTCGGTCGGTGCAATATTGCCGCCAATGTACCATTGTGGTAGCGATTGGCACCCGTTACTCTTCAGCCTTCAGCAGCCCCACCACAGAAGGGTCCTCTGAGAGACCGGGCAAGGTGGACAACTATTCAACATCCTCTGTCTCCAAGGCAGCTATACCAAAGGCCCACAGGTACCCTCTTGGGTTCTTGAAATACCCCCTCCTGAGGTAGTCTGTGCCAAGGATGCATGGAGCCTCTGGGCCAGTCACAATGGGGTGTTTATGCCAGTCATTCCCAGTTAGACTCAGGTCAGCTTCCAGTACAGTTAGCTGTTGGGATGCGCCTGTCACTCCAGAAAGACGAAAGGGTTCTGCCCCTCTATAGCTCGATGGCATTAGGGTACAGTGTGCACCAGCGTCTCCTGGAGCCTTAGACTCCTGTGGGTCTGACGTTCCAGGTCATCGGGCCCACGCAGTCCAGTAGAGCCGGTTGTCCCTTTCCTCCCCCTGGCTGGAGGCAGGGCCCCTCTAATCCTCATCAGAGTCGCTCCTTGTGAAAATTACTCAGAAGGTCCAGAGACCTTCTCTTCCCCTTGAGGGCACTGAGCAGTGCTGAGAAGGGCTCGGTAGGCATGGGCCAGGCCCCAGCATATTGCAGTGATTTGTGTCTCTCTGGAATTGCCAGGGTGACAGCATACCTTTTCCAAGTATTTTACTAGTTTTTCAGGATTCTGTATTTGTTCAGGGGTGAAATTCCAAAACAGTGGGGGTGACCACTGTCCCAGGCACTTGCCCGTGCTCTCCCACACACCCTGCCACTCATAATTATCCATCCTCAGGGCAGATCTCTGGGTGGTGTTCTTAGCAAAAGTTTGTTTAACCGTGAACAATGCCCTGGGACACATTCAGGAGATAGAGCAAGAACATGCTGGCTTGGGCATCCCAGGGATATTTGGAATTCTCAAAAGCTGCTATAATGAGCCTGAATGTGGAAGGAGAGGTGGAAGAGTGGGAGAAAGTGACCTCCTTTGTCCCTTCTGTGGGCTGGGTGCGATGAGTAACAAATGCCGTGAGAAGGTGCCTGGGGGATGGGCATGACAGCAATGCCACATACAAATACCAGCTTAACCTCGTGACCAGTGATGCAGTGGCCAGGGATGCAATCAGATCCTGAGTCGACATCAGCCGGTGCAGCAAGATGCTAGTCCTGATCCCCCTCCCAGAGGTCCCGACCATCAGCGCAGGGAGCACACAGTGCCTGTACGAGTTGACACAGCACCGCTGCGTGAGCAGCCGAACCAGCGTGACCAGCGGTGATTTAACTGCTGTCACAGAGGGGTGTGACAGACCTTTCAACGCGCTCTGGCCAGATCTGCCGTTGTCTCAACCCCTCGTGCCCCATGTTGGGCACCAAAAAGGACCGTCGTGGTTTGGGCCCGGCTGGGAGCAGGCACCACGCGGCCGCTCACTCACCCCTCGCCCTGTGGCGGGGTGGGGAGGAGAATGGGGAGAAAAGGGTGAAACCCCGCGGGTTGAGATAAGAACGGTTTTAATGGAACAGCACGAAGAGAGAAGAAACAACGGTAACAACAACAATACTAATGAGGTAATGAGTGACGTGGGACGCAACGGCTCACCGCCCGGATCTTGTCAGGGCTGCGTGTACTTGAAGGGTTCAGACCTCTGGTGTCTTGCCCTGACAGCTGGACTGAAGAAGCGGGTGAGGCTGCGGGAATTATCTGTGGGCACTAGATGACTCCTTCGGCCTGCTGGTAGGTAAAGGTGAGGAAAGCTGTGGAAGTGAAGAGCTGGTGTGGGAAGGAGAGGGCTGTTCTTGGTCTGTACTGAATGAGAGGCACCAAAATACATGGTTGATGTGTCTCGCAACTGAAGGAAGTGTTAACGTGGTTTGTAGTTTGAGTTGAAGTAGCTACAGGGGAATATACCTCTGCAGATCACAAGTTGGTGAGGTTTGTTAATATGTCCTTTGAAAGCATTTGCAAAACAAAGGTCTAGACCTCCCTAGACCTCCCTAAGGTCAGGGTGGATTTACTGAGGCAATGAACGTGTGAAGAAGCTAATTTTACAGGTTGTCCTGCTGGGTGACTAGATTGCAAATGATGCCTGGTTTTATGTCGAGCTCTACTGTTAGAACTCTTCTTTTGTGAGCTTACAAAGCAAGAAGACTCACAAAAGACCCCACCCAAATCAGCAGCAACATAACACTATCTTTGCCACTGCTTTGCGTCTTGGAGGTGGATGGATGGATGAATCTTGTTAGGCTGGAAAAAAATTAAGGCCCAGGCAGAATTTCCACAAACTCCCTACAGATTTCCCTGCGTACTCAGAGGGTCCACTCACCCTGAGATGCTCGGGAGTAAATAGTCTTCCTGTCGTTTAGAGACAACGTAAATGATGCTTCAGTTTCATAAACGTGTGTTTGCCAGTGTCTGTACTAAGCATGTGGTCACTTTATCAAGGTAATTACACGATGAGATGGTCCCGCTGTTGCTCCATGTGTTTCTCTGACATCCATTTTTATTTCTGAGATGTAATAATGAATCCTTAGTTGCCATTAAATGTGACCACTTCCTGGTGCAAAGTATGTGCTGGGTAAAACGGCGGTGCCCGAGGCTGATGGTATTTCTTTTTCATAATTGTTTTCATCAGCCAAGAATCCCATAGAGATTTGGCCCTGAACTGTGGCTTGACCTGTGAAGATTTTATGGTACTCTTGGAAGCATTCAAACATTACAGCTTCAGTGTTCACAGTGAGCATAGTGCTAGTCCTGTTTTTGAACTTAATATACATTAAGAGTGTCTATCTTTTAAGTAAGGGTCAGGTGTATCAGCCTTTCTGCTTCTATCATGTTGTGGCCCAGAGAAGTTGTGAGTGCCCTCCGTGGCAGTGTTCAAGACCAGGTTGGACAGGACTTTGAGCAGCCTGGTCTAGTGGAAGGTGCCCCTGCCCATGGCAGGGGGTTGGAACTAGATGATCCTTAAGGTCCTTCCAACCCAAACCATTTTATGTTTGGAAGTTTTCTTCAGCTGTAGTTTTGCTTTTTCTCTCTTAGATACTTAAGACCTGTTGATAGGTGCAAAACCCCTTCTGAGTTAGCTCCCAAAAATGCAATTCTGGATTAAGTTGAGTCTTTGCAAACCAGGACTAGAATTTTCTTGACCCAAACCTATGTCCCTGAAGAGGAAGGAAAAGACTGAAAATGTAGCTGAAGGCACACTTGGACGAAAATTATCAAAGATCACAGAGCACTGCACATCTATACATTCACAGCAAGTTTATGTAATCTGTGTGTAAAACTTGGTACCATGCTATAGTTTTAATGTTGTGTTCTTGAGATGAAACAGCAAGAGCAACTAGGATTATTTTTTACCTTTTAAAACCCAGCTTTGTTCTAGCACTCTTGTAAGTCTGTTTTTAAATATGTCTTTGTGGACTTGTAATCATACTTAGAGTATCTTTATTTCCTTAATTTAAATGCAGTGCCTCCCATTTTGAGACAAAATGGGACTGGAGAGGGGTTGTTGAGAAGGCAGCCTCTCTGTGAGAGTCCCTGCTTGCACAGGGCCAATTCCAGCCACTGAAAAAACCCCACATAACACAGGCATCCAAGAGCAGTGGTTGCTTACTGATGTGTCCCTCTTTTTAATGAAGCTGGACGAGGAGGCTTTTTCAACTTTGTGGGGTTTTGTCCCCATGCATGGGACTTAGGTTTTTAAACATTCCTCTGCACTTAGGAGTTTTGTCATCTTTTGCTCTGAAGGAAAGCAGAAACCACTGGATTCCAAGAATTTGCAACATGCTAATGGAATAATCATACCGTGTAACTTTCCATGTCTGTGTGCCTGAGATGAACATAGAATATAATTTGGAGGTGTGAAAGGCTGCTTCCCCAAGTACCATGCAGCGAGCTAGAAAGCTGTCTAACCTGACAGTGTGGTGGAGGTGATTCTCTTTCCATTCCCAGGGGGGCTTTTCAGCCTTCCAAGTGTATTCCATGGCCTGAGGAGGATCGTTAAGAGGATCAGCGTTGGGGACCCATTTCCTCAGTCATCTGCAGGGCACCTGAAGAAATGGCTCATCCACTAGTGCTTTAACGTTCTTGGCCCTAACCTGTAACTGCGGGGTGCCAAATGTTCGCTTTTGCAATACACTTTGTTACACTTGGTGAAGAGAGGGATTCCTTTTCCCCAGTTGATTCAACCTCAGATTGAACATACACTCCCTTTGAAAATCCAGTTCCTCCCATCTCCTTTTTTGCTGTTTAAATTTCCGTGTTTCCTTTCAGATCCTAAGAAAGAGCAAGTCCCGCTTGCAGGTTGGTGGGGTTTATTTATGGGTTTTGTGTGTGTGTATGTTTGGGGTTATTTGTTTGGTTGGCTTTTTGTTTGGGTGGTTGTTGTTGTTGTCATTTACTGTCTCTGTCTTACCTAGAGCGGTTTGCCTGTCTTCAGCATTCCATGCAGCCCTGTAAGATGCAGGGTTTTTTGTTTGTTTGCTTTCCTCTGGCAAACCATGTGGCTTCCACGGTACCAAAGAAAACCAAATTGGACTGGCTTGATTTTGTTCTTGGTGAGAACCCCTTTAATAAACTCCAGTGATCAACTTCTCTTTATGGTATGAATCCAACCTTCTTACATGATTTTTGTCTGTCCCACCTTATCTTGCAAGCAGGAATCATCAGGATTCAAATATTTCATTGGTCAAAAGGGGGGGGAGGGGCGAAGTTACGGCGTTAATCCCACTCAATCCGCATATTGCGGTCACTAGAGGTCAGACTTGTACTTCACTGGATATAGTAGTAACTGCAAGCTAGTAATTAGAGCTGAAGAAGCAGAAATAGTTGCTAAATGAAAACAAGCATTTGTGATGCTTTTTTGAAATAAAGCAAATGGAAACATTACCATTTTCATTTTACTTAAAGATTCTTCATTGTGGATGTCATTGTTGCTGTGTTTTCTGAATTGCTTCACTGCTCTGAAATTTGCTTGCTCTCGTTTATTTGAAATAACATTGACAGGATTGGTGGGCAAGCTTGATTCCCTTCCATCTCCCACTTTGTATACACATTGCCTCATAGAAACCGTGTGTTTGCATATGTTCTGTGCTCAAAGTCTACTGAGTCCACTGTATTTTCCATTCCGTGAACTAACAAAAGAATATTGAGATAGAAATGAGTTGCCTGATATTTGAGGCCAAAATCACCATTATTGCACTACATCTCTGTAATTCTTTTCCCAGTGTGAAGCTTGAAGACTGTTCTGCCATGCAGGTGGGAAGCATTTTGCACTGGTATGAAGAGTTGACATGCACCAACAGAGGTATGACACTGGAAATAGTTTACAATTAATGGCTTTAGTCATTTTCTTTTAAATGACATTGAGATTAATGCAAAGCAACCCTCTCTGTCTTAGAATTTCATGCCTACTTACTTGTCTTGGCTGTGCTTTCCCCTTTAAATCCCCCAAATGCAGGTATGTTAATGAAATACAGTAACGGAATTGATTTGCTCAACATTGTCTTGTGGATCATAAACATAACTCTGTTTTATTGCTTGTTATCTCAGATTTCAAAACCAGCGAGAGAACATCTGGGATGTCCCTACATTGTAGTAAAAGGCTCATTTAGTAGTGGTGTTAGCAGTTTGATTAGTTGATAGAGACATTAAGTGTGCTGAGGCCTAGCATAAGAGTGCTGGGGGGGGTGTGGATTATCAGCTATTTGTAATAAAATTCACAAGAGTTTATAAAAATAGCCTTCAAAGAGGTGTTGCTATTAACAGCTCCTTTTTTCTTGGGTTTCATGCTATCTAATGACTGATTTAAAGATTCAGCTCTTCAAATTATGTTCATTTAAATTCTTGATTTTAAAATTCTTGACTTTAATTAAAGTAACTGCCCGATGGTTCTATTATTTGAAACCCAAAAAATACCTTGCAAGTCCTTGAAGCTTCAGAGTTAGACGCCAAACTGTGGAGTTCATAATGACTGTTATTTGAAACCATACAATTGTTGACTCAGTCCTGGAATCTCCTCTGGTCTTAAGATGTTCTCTCTGTAAGATTCTGTCTTCTACCTACCCTATAAATAGTGCAAGTATCTCGATAGATGAACAACACCGAAAGGGCCTTTCTTTATCTTTCTTTTTCCCTGAGCTCCCTCTGTATTGGTGCCTCTTCATTGTCAGCTGTTCTGGGGTGAAGGCTGGTAAACATCCCCCTGTGCAGGCCCTGGGCAAAGAGCAGTGACCTCGGTTATGCACAGCCGTACCCCTCCATTTGGCAAAGACCTGTTGGGAGATGCAATGTTCAGCAGAGCCGAAGCAAAGGCCACGCACGCTGCTCACACAGGAGATTCAAAATGCAGTAGGATTTCCTCCTTTTCGTACAAAGAACTCTTTCAACATCCTCTGTTTTCTGCCTTTGTTTCTTAGCTGAATCATTCCTGCAGCTCGGGTGGTTGGACACTAAATTGGCGTGGCTCTTCGATAAGGGCTAAGGTGTGAGATGAGTAACAGTTAAGAAGAGTATATGCAAACAGAAGATATTTTCTCACCTCCTCTCACTTAGGAGCATGTTACCAGCTGCCTGTAACAACAGCAGGTACAGCACACTCAGATCAAAATTATGATACGTGAAGGTGATACTGGACTGCAGCGTTGTGCTTGGCTGAGCAGAGCTGCTGCGGCAGCCTTCAGGAGGTGTTTGCTGGAGAGGTTGATTGCTGCAAGACATATCATGAAGACACCTTCCTTTGAATAAACACTTGAGAAGTCACAAAGGCTTTTGAAGACTAGTTGACACTTGTATTTCAAGTTGTCTTTTCTAGGTCTCCTTGTCTCTCTTTCTAGCTTGGCCCCCCTGCCTTCCCTTTTTGCTCTGCTTTGTGGTTCCTGGGCTGCTCAGCTCTTGCTTTTCTGATGGTCGTGTTCACTCGCCTTGCTCTGACTGCCCTCTCTCTAGCCACAAGAAGCTGGATGTACGCTTCTCTCCTCCTTATTGAAGACTTTGCTTTAATGTTTTTGCTTAATTTTTTTTTTCTAGTTTCATGAATATTTCTAAGGAATGATGAAACTTGGGTGAATCAGGGCTGAAAATAAAAGAACAGTGTCTTACCCATTTAATGCACTATTAAGAAATGATGTTCAGGAAAACAAGCAATATCGCTACATTCAGGTATTCTGATATTATCAGATGATTAACTTTCATTTGCACTAAACATTTCATGCTCTAGGTTAACATTTTTTCAGTGCAAAATGTGTTGGACTATGGATTGTGCTGATGATCTACAGCTGCTTGCAATGGAGGCCTTTTTGAGAACGCTTGGAGAACTAAAGAGAACTGGCTAAGTGGAATTAAAATTGGCCTTATTCTGGTGGACAGTTATCTGTTTATAGTGCCCAGAAGCTTTTCATTGAACAGCGATATATTGTATATGTAGTACTAAATAAATATCAGGTACTGCAGCAAGATTACAGAGCTATTTTAGGCTGGGGAGGACATTAAAATGAACAGATTTGGAATTCGATGTACACACCTTCAGGACCTGTCTTCCCAAGCTTCAGGCGTGCGTGCACAGGTGTCTTCCTGGTGTCAGTAAGTTCATGGCCACTGTGCAGGTCCTTGTTTCATGGTTCCTGTGTTCCCACACGGGTAACCAGGAGCTCTTGCTGTTCTCTCTCAGCAGTTGTTGCGTAGCAGTAGCAGCACGTACAGCAATGCTGTGGCTCTGCTGTGCCCACTCTACAGACAAGCATGTGCACTGTCAACCACCTCTTTCCTCTGCAGAGCAGTTCCTCACTTGTGGGAGCAGGTCCCATATAATGGCTTGGAAGAGCTTGGCAAGGCAAAGAGGCTGGTCCCCAGTAGTTCAGAGTGGTCTGAAAGGGCCCAGGAGCACACCTAAGGGAGGAGATAACCGCTGTGTTTTCAACTCTCTTTTCACAGCCAAGTTTCCGAACTTGTGCAAGCTGTGTAAACATCCAAGTGAAAGCAACTTCTGCTCATATGGAAACACTATGCCTTATGCCAAGCTTTGTCATAATGAGAAATTTGGTTCTATGACTTTGTTTGAGGGCATAAGCTGAATTAACCTATGAAAGTTAGGTTTTTCCTTTTGAAATGCGTTATCAGTTGGGTATCACCAGATCAGCCCTTTCAGCGCTCACCCTGTTCCACCCAAAGGGAAAAAGCTGTGTAGAAAGAAGGAGGAAAATTTCTTTTGAAACTCAGGATAAACCCATTCTCTTCTCAGCCCTATCTCCCCCTCTCTCTCCATCTAGCATGGAGCAGGTGGCAGAAACCTGTCCTAATCCTGGTGGATGCATGGGCATGTCAGGTGTTCAGATGAGATGCCTCTATGTTATTTTCTCCCCCCTGTCCGGCCCTGCCCCCCCCCCAGCCTCTTAGAATTAAAGTCTCTTAGGATTTAGGAGGCAAGACTTGGGATCCATCAGGAGGTGATAGTGAAAAGCACTTCCCATACTTGTATCACCCTCTGATTTTCAGACAAAGTCCATGTGGATAAGCCCCTGACAAGTTGGAAGGGGATTGCATTTTCTGTTTGTGTGATTCTGAACTATAGCCAGAATCATAACATCTAACGTGATTAGCTGGGATAGTTCTCAGCTCTCTAGCACCTTTAGGAGCCTTTTCCAATTTGGAAGCTGGTTACTGTTTTGTGTAGCTTTGTGTATCAGATACTCTTTAAGCTGTGAGGTCCTTAGGCAAAGGGTTATGTTGCTGGAGTGTTTGGAATACTTTGGTATCGTACAGCTCCTGAGAAAGCTTTTTACTAGGGGATGAAGTTTGTTGCATCAGTGGCTCTGAGTGAGCTGGGAAATGAAAGCGAAGCTGGTTGCTGTGAGCTGTAGGGATACACAGGCAGGTTTGCTTGCAGTTCCCACTTGCTTGACAGCACTTCTTAAACTTGGTCCCTTCAAAAGGACATTTGAAGTGTTGGCAGGTGCTAAGCAAACGGGGAATCAGCATCCTGACGAGCACTGGGAGCGGCCATTCTGTTTTCATTTACTTGGGTCTCCGTGGTGCTTCTGTTTTCCACGGAGACGGTGGCCTCCTGGGTCCTGGGGGTTCCTGAGCCCATGTCCTCAGGCTCGGGCGGGCACCTCCAGCCTGCAGCTCTTCCAGACTGTAACATCTTCACCAGGAATAATCTCTGTGCTAGAGGTTAGGTGAACACTTCAAAATCTTGAAGTATTTCATCTCTAGCATTGGTTTGAGCAGCAGTTGCCATTTATCAAGGAGTCCTGGTAGGAAGAAGGTGGGTAGATTTTACTGCTGTCAAGCCAGAGGTAATAGTTTATAGAGCTCCGGGGGTGCAAGTTGTTTATTGATAACATGGGGCAGATCGTCTACGTACTGTGAATCGGTGTAGTCAGCTGAAGAAAGGGCCTTGCTGAGGTTGTGACCTGTGACTTAAATTTGACTAAATTTGACTAAAATTTGAATTGGTCCATAATGGCATTGGTCTCTGCTATTGAATTTCAACCCTGTTACATTACTGAGGTGCTCAGCATCATGCTTGTGATATTCTGGTGCTCCTCTAAGTGATGGCTTAGTGTCATCAGCAGATCTCACTGCCTGACTTCTCTTTCTGTCTGGGTCATCAACTAAAATTATTTAATCACATGATGAATTCCATTGTTACTGCTTTCTCCTCATTTGTTAGATCCTCTCCTGTCAGCACAACTATGGCATAAAAGTTCTGGCTTCTATGCATGTTCCTTTCAGGGGCTAACATCACTGAAGTTACTTTTACACATGAGATGTATGTATAAACAACCTCTTCACAAAAATACACAAAATCTATGTACAATGTTTTTGGGTGAAAGAAAGAACCTGCCTGGGAATGAGTGAGTGGGTGGTAGCCTGCTCCGTAAGCAACATTCAAATCTCCGATTGTTTGACTTGCATAAGCCAAAAATGTGCTTGACCTGGCTTTGCTGTAGGCTGAAGTGCTGTACAGCTCAGCTACTCAAATTGCAGTAACTTAGTCCCGTTTCTAAGCTCATAAATCTGTTTAACCTAAATCGAAGTAGTCAATTATTTGCCTTGTAAGGCTTCAGCTTTGTGGTTTCTTTCATCTGAAATCAGTCTGGGTTTTGTGACACACTGGCAGCCACATATGTCATGGATGTAAATTCCAACATTAGAATCATAGAATCACTCAGGTTGGAAAAGACCTTTGAGATCGAGTCCAACCATCAACCCTACTGTACCAAGGACACCCCTAAACCATAAACCACTAAGCACCACATCTAAATGACCTTTAAACACATCGAGGGATGGTGACTCCACCACCTCCCTGGGGAGCCTATTCCAGTGCCTGACACCCTTTCAGTGAAAAATTTTTTCCTAATGTCAAGCCTAAACCTACCCTGGTGCAGCTTGAGCCCGTTCCCTCTTGTCCTGTCATTAATTACCTGTGAGAAGAGACCAGCACCTGCCTCTCTACAATGTCCTCTCAGGCAGTTGTAGAGAGCAGTAAGGTCTCCCCTCAGCCTCCTTTGCTTAAGACTAAACAGCCCCAGTTCCCTCAGCTGCTCTCCATAAGACTTGTTCTCTAGGCCCTTCACCAGCTTTGTTGCCCTTCTCTGCGCTCTCTCCAGCACCTCAATGACCTTCTTGTATTGAGGTGCCCAGAACTGGACACAGTACTTGAGGTGTGGCTTCACCAGTGCTGAGTAGACAGGGACAATCACCTCCCTACTCTTGCTGGCTGCACTATTCCTAATACAAGCCAGGATGCTGTTGGCTTTTTTGGCCACCTGGGCACACTGCTGACTCATATTCAGCTGCCTGTCAACCACTATCAACATTCAGTACAGCTTTATTCCCCTGACATCCTCTGAGCTTTGTGGTGTTGAGGAAGCAGCCTAAGGTAACTGAGAATCAACAGCTCTGAGACTGAAATAAGAATTGGAGGCAGCTGAGTTGGTTTGGATTTACTAATGTGAGCTCCTGTGTAAAGAAGGGCTTGTTCTTGTATATGTAATGTAACTTCCATGGCCTAAACAAGCAGGAAATTTTAGAAGCCTGCAGAGTTGAATTTCTGTAACAGCCTGTGGAAAGTTAGATGGCAAAGGTGATCTGGGGAAAGCAAAATGTCAAATATCAAACACTCACTGAGGGATGTAACTGGCTTCTAATTTGGTGTATGGCTTACGTACAGCGCGTCTTGTCACCGAGCTCTAGCAGGCTGCAGCATAAATGGACTTGCATGTCTTTGTGACACATGGGATTCAGGATTTGATGTGCTTTGCATGTTTCCCACCATGTCTGCCTGGCATGCAGTGCAGGTCTGATGCCTGTTTGGGCACGCTGCATTGCATGTGCAGGTTTAGCCATTTTTCCGGCTACCTAGTCAGCTCCATTCCTTATTCTTGGCGAATAAGAGGCTATTTGAGGTGGGAGACAGAAAACTTGAACTAATTGTTCCCATTATGAGAGTGATATGATAAATCACCAACTTGAGCTGAGTATCAAAGTTTTGGGCCTGTGTGAGATCACCAGTTGGGTTAGTGTAAAACACAAACCTCCTGACATGGCACTGTGGATTTTTGGCTTTATCTGATGTGAGGAATGCTTAGAATACGCTTTATTACGGACTTTAACGTGTCAGAATTTTCTCATTGTAAGAAGTGATTAAGGTGTACTGAAAAAGCTCTAAATCATGAACTGACATTTGTGCCTTGTTTTGTTTCTATAGACAAGATGGATATGATTTTTTTTCTCTTTTTCTTTTAATTCTTTAGTCCTGAAATCAGCTGTCTTATGGCTCAGATTCAGTCCATCTGAATGCTTAAACTTAGGCATCTGCTTACCATTGCAGGAGCCAGAGTTGCATAATAAAATAACAGTAAGTGATAGAAATAACAAGCTTTTTAAAATTTAAGAAGGGGGAAAGTTATTTTTAAATGCCAAATTGAAATAAAAGTGAAAATAGCCGCTAGATGACACTTGAAACTTGTGTAATGAGATGGTACATCTGTTTTCAGAATCATTACAAATTTTGCTAGACCCAAAAGGATTTTAAGTGGATCTGCATAGTTCTGAGAGATGGTGGTGTTTCCAAAAACAGAGTCAAAGTTCCTTTAGCTATATCTCCTTCTTCTGTGATCAAATTAAACCCTGCACTAAGGAATCTAGTCCGCATTAAAAGCTCATTCCTGATGCTTAAAATGCTGCCTTCAGAAAAAAGAGAAATACAGGTATTACTGATCTATGTGGACAATGTTTCAGGGTCTGTATGTGAGTGCTTCCTCGGTTCTGGACCCCTGTTTTCATTGTCATGCAACTATTCAGTCTGTCAAAATTTCTCCCCTACTTTAACCTGCTAAAAGTCAGTGGGTTTTGGGTTGTGCTGCTGCTGTGCTCTGTACTGCTCTGCAGACAAGCACTCGTCCCCTGTCTGAGAGGTGGATGCATTTCACAGCCTGCTCTGTGTTCTGGAGGAGAAGTGTGCTATTGAGAAATGGCTCTGGGGGGAAGCCCTGCAAAGCACTGACTCTGCCTCCTCTGCGTTTGGGATTTCAGACGTTTTGTTCTGCTCACCCTCCCGGGGTTCTTGGCACTCTCTCCTGCTGTGGCAGCAGACATAGGAGCAAAAAGAACTGCTGCTTTGGAGCAAAAGGACGACAAAACTTTCTGGCTGTGTGGGTCCTGCCTCCTTCACCTAGGAGCAGGGCCAGGTTTAGGAGCGCAGGTGTCCCAGTGTATCCATCCCCGGGGTGACTGACCTCGTAGGGGGGGCTTGGCGCTGCTCTCCGGTGCCCATCTCCTTGGCGTCAGCGCTGCACAGAGCACGCAGCGAGGGCACCTCCTGCCTGCTCTCCAGGAGCTCCAGGCAAAGGAAAGCACTGGGCTGATCTGGGTGGATTTTCCCAGGGGATGTGCGTGGCTGCGGGCAGACCTGCTGTGGCCGTTGGTTGGCGCCTGGGGAGGTTAGTGCCTGGTGTCCGGAAAGGCAGCTCTCACTCCAAGAAGTGGCTGTCTTCTGTGCTTTATGACCCGGAATTTTGGCTGGAGGGGTGTGTCACTGGAGTCTCGTTAACGTTTCAGTGCAGTAAGTGTAGCTGTGGCCTGTGACTTGCCGGGTTTCTTGTTCCTGCCTCTGCAGCTGCTGAAGGCTGCAATGAGCCCTGCAATAGCAGGTGGCCTGTTTTGCCTAAGACATGAGTCTTCAGCCAACTGCTTTTTTTCAAGTGACTGTGGAAGAAAGCCACACAATCTGAAAAAAAAAAGTCAATGCAAAAGGGTTCTGGCTGGCTACTTCAGACTCTTTAGTTGGCGTCCTTCTGTGGTGAGCAGTGTTCCCCTCAGCTGCACCAGTGAGCCGCTCTGCAGACAGTTGCAGGCCATCATTTGGGCAGGTTGGCTGGTGGTTTATTTCCACGGTGCATGCTGCTTGTGGTTGGGGTTTTGTTTTAAGTTTAGTTTTAAAAGGGTGAGCCTTCGGTGTAAGCTTCCCTTTGCCTCCCTGCCCGCCCCACCCTTGCCTGCTCCCCCTGGGCTGGCACCTGGAACCCCCAGGGCTGGGTTCCTAAGCCACTTGAGAAGTAAGCACCTCCAACCCCTTCCCCTGCTGCCCAGGCTTGGCCCCTGCTCTGTGTCCTCCCTCTCCTCCAACCCTGAGCTCACGGGGAGCCTGCTCCGAGTAAGCCTCGAGCACCTCGTTGGCTTTCCTCTGGGCCTGCGAACGTCTCCAGTGAGGGCATGGCTCAGCAGAGCTGCTGAACGCCAGCGTGGCTTCTCCTCTTCCCTGTCATTTCCCTCTTCCCAAAACACTGGGTGGGGGCTCGATATGGCTGAAGAGGTGACCCAGGGGTGCAGGAGCCCCAAAGCAGCCAACGTGCCCAGCCCCTCACTCGGGGGCTGGGGACAGCAGGAGCAGTGCCTGGCTGGCCAATGGGACCTGTCCCCCCGCACCCCAGCAGCTGCACCAGCTGGCGCCCAGCCGTGCCCCTCGCTGTGCCCAGGAGCACTGCCAGCCTGGGGGGCAGCCAGCCGGTGGGGTGCCCTGCCCTGGGCTGCCCTGCAGCCCTTGCCTGCCTGCTCCTCCCTGCCTGCCTGCCTGGGGCCAGCACCCCAGCTGCTCCCTTTTGGCCCCGCTGTATCCAGTGCGGGCACCAGTGCCGTGATGCGGTTACTGGCCATTTCATCGCAGCCCCGGCACGGGTCACCTTTGGCACTGGGTAGCGGCCGCATTTCTGCTGCCTCCTCCTCCTTTTCCCCGACCCATCGCCCACGGCGTGCCAATCCCTCCTGCTCCCACACTGCTGTGCCATTTGGGCAGGCTTGTTTCCCGTGCCACCTCCTTCCCTTCCGCACTTAATGCTCACCTACTGCGGAGCTGCTGGGCTGGGGGACGTGTACCGTGTTGGAGTGGCGTCGGTGTTTTGTTTTGGTGTGGAAGCGGTGTGTTTCTGCCAAGCAGCAGCTGCATTGCCCGGGCAGAGCGAGCGTTTCCTGCAGGGTGGGTGGCTTGCCATTTCATCTGCGAGAGGTTCCTTAAAGCTTGGTTCAAAATAGAGCCAAACCTGCTGTGCCCAGCCTCAGCAACTCCATTGGGAAAGTGCTGGGCACTTTGTTATTTTTACAAAATGAATAATTAGTGTTTGAGGTCCTGACTTTTTTCAGGGATTAGGTGTATTTAGGATAAAGCATAGTAGAAAATAAAGGCTTAACCATATCCTAAACCATATCTCACTTTATAAAGGTTATTTTTGTAGGTCTAGGGGCCGACTCCCACAAGCCTGGGAGCTGGTACCTTCCAGCACTGACAAGTTTAAGATAAATGTACTGATTTGTTTTACCTAATAAGTGGCTGTTGGCATTCAGCCTGGGGAACGACCATTCAAATGGAGGGAAAAAGACAGCAAACAGCAACATAATGAAAGACTTCAGAGAACTGGGGCGGTGGTTGTATTTATAAAGATTGTCCGAAGTCCTGTCCTACTTGTGTTCAGGACATTTTGAGTCCTTTTAAAAAATACTTTTTTAGTTACATATTTGCAATGTCATGCACCACTTAGTTTTCTTAATGAGATGATTTTTTTCTATGTTCAGCCTATGGAGTAGGGACAATGACCCACGATGACCTGGCGCTGGGTGACCCCTGGCAGACACTTCCCTTCTGCTGCTCCTGTGCCGCTGCCTGTAAGCGAGTGCTCCCACGGGCTCGGCCTCCAGTTTCCTTCCCCTCAGCAGAGCCACCCACTTGTGCTCTGCATTAAGGATGTGGAAAATAAGGCTAATTGCTGATGTCTTTTTTTGTATTCAAAGCCCGTTATTTTGTCTCTCTCAAGCTAAACAATGAGCTTTCACAGAGCTTTTCCTTTATTTTTCTTTGCCCTATTTCTTCATTCTTTTTTTTTTCCTTTGCCCTTTTTTCACTCTTTTTGCTTCCCTCGTCTTTCCCTGACTTTTTACTGTTTTCTCTTTCCTTTCTTTTCTTTTTTTATTTTTTTGAGTGTATTTTCTAGATTACAGCTGCCAAGTAGTTTGCCCTACTGACAACAAGCACTTGCTGGCAGCCTGATGATGGTACACTCTTACCTTGGTTTTCCGGTACCATACCTAATGTGGCACTCACAAATTTGGGTTAAATGCGGAATTCAGGTCCAGTCATCTGTGTTTGTTCTCTGACAGGGGTGTAAGGAAGACCCGATAATCGAGATCTATGCTAAGTTTTGTCTTTTTAATTTCCTGATCGGTGTGCTCATGCACTGTAACGATAGGATCCGGTTCCTAAGTGTGTCTTTTGAGGGCAATTTTGTAGCAGGCAGGATTTGCCTGTCTCCCACTTATTTCAATGAGGACATTCCTGAAGGCTGAAGAAATCCCTACAAGGTAAAATATTGTTTTATTGTATTTCTTCATGTTGTCTTCTGTAAAAGAAGAGAACTAGAAAGAAAAATGAAAAAGAAATCTTTGTTTAAAATTAGCTATCATTAAAAGACTTTGCAGTAGATTACGTATCTTCTCCTGACTTTTCAAGCTTTATTTTTTATATTATGGTTAAGTCTGATGGAAAGGTTCATGTTCATTTAGTACAGTTGCCTGAAATGGTGACACGAGCACACCTGGGCAGAGTATTCCTTGCACAGAATAAGCAAGCTTTTTCTATGCGTTGAATGGATGAGGTGTTCTTGTTCGGTTCTTGTGCCATCCTGTGCACTCGCTGTCTGTGTGGTTTCCATTTTAAAAGCAGATTTGGAGAAAGCCAGCACTTGAAACGCCCTTTAGATTATTAGGTACGAAAGATTCACTTAAAAAAAAATAATTTAAAAAGTGCTGTTGACATCCTCTTGATCTTGGGGCTTGATTTTATATGTTAGAGAACAAAACAAGTAACTCAGATCTGAGTTTTAAGTCAGTTTAAAAAAATTTCTGAAGATGGAAGAGTATGTCGTTAAAAATTAAGTGAGACCTGTTGCTGTGTTGCCAAGGATTTCATGGCGTGACAGTCTGTCCCAAACCTCTGCTAGCAAACAGGGCTCCACTGAGTCTCAGCACATCCTCCATTAAACCATCACATCGCTGAAAATTAGAAAGCTCGCTCATGTTTTTCGGCTGTGCAACAATAAAGAATATATTCACTGACTAGTCAGTAATTAGCGTCAACCAGTTCTTGTTCTTCATTATAGAAATATTCTGGTCCAGTTATTCCAGAGTGAAAAGAAATTTATTTAAAAAAAAAAAAAAGTTGTTGCATGATGTAGGTGTATTTTACTGCCAGCAATCTCCTTTTGCATTTATTTGAAAGTTCAAATACCTCTTCAGCCCACTAGACCTGTGAGAACATGAACTCATGTCCCAGTCGCCTGCTTCTTTGTTGGAACAGCTCAGGTCTCTGCCTCGGTCACCCCCAGTACACCAAGCCATTAGTGCCGTAGTTTGGTCCCCTTTTCTCTCTTTGGTATTTGTTTTTACAAGGTAGTAGAGAATTAGATCGTGTAAAACGGAGCAGAAGGTGTGGGAAATCCACTTGAAACTTTCCCTTTGTTCCTTTGTACCAGTTATCTGCATGGAGTCAGCTGAGGGCCCAGCTGGACTCCAGGAAATGGGGTTTTAAGGTAACAGGAAACCAGAAATTCATTTCCACTGTCCTCATGGAGGTGAGATGAGCGTTGCTGAAGTTCAGACATTCTTCCACAGAGAACCTTCCCACAGGGAAGTCAAAACCACCGTAGTCAAAATTCACATCTCCAGGGTTCTGCTTCTGCAGGTCTTGGATTTCTTTCTAGCCTGTATCACTGTGTGCCTTACAGCGCCTGGTTGCTTTTGAAGAGCTTTGTAAGGATTTCTGTGTCTGTAGACGTAGTTTGGGCAATGCCTGGTGAGTGCAGCTGGTTCAGCACAACCACTAGCAGCATTCTTGGTGACAGGTCAACTGTGGGGTGAGCTTGTCCCAAAACGAGGACCGCAGAAGTCAGTCTGCTGTCTGTTATCAGGTTTTGTAAATAACAGAGGATGATAGGAGGAAAACAAAACTTAATGTTCATGAAGGTAATCAAACACTTGTTTTTAATGAACACTCAAAGAAAAAGAAGACCTGCATACAGTTGTCTCATTGAAATAGAAACATATGCTGTAAAAAACCTGAACAATTATTCTTCTCCCCTGCTCCACCCCACCATCCAGCTCTTTTCTTAAGGAATCTATTTTTTTCTCTCTGAAGCCCTATTAGGTGTACGTATTTCTGAGTCATCCAATAAAACTGTCATTCTTTGGTTAATGTTTCAAGGACTAGAAAGGAAATAATACAGCCAGCACACACACACACACACAAAAAAAGAAATGGAATTGTTAATTTTTTTTACTGGTGTAATATCTCTCTTCTATTTGATCTGTATCTGCACCAAAGGGAGGTGTAGAACATCACCCTGAAGGTATCTCTTGCTGTCAGTGGATCATGAATGTCAGCCTTGACAAGCATCCTCTGGTGATGTTATAAAGCATCTATGGCTTCCTGTAAGCAAAGCTGTCCGTACTTTTGTCTTGTCTTGTTGGAGTATTCCTACTTTTTCCATAGCATCTCTCGCTTGTCATCCTTACGCTGAGAAATGTCTTGTAAAATCTCATTAGCTTGTTTTAATTGTCTGCCCTCCTGCTAACTTTTAAAAGCCATTGCGTCTGCCTTAAAAGATACATGGTATTTTTACTCATACTTTAGAAGAAAAGACTTTTTTTGTGATCTGGTTCATAAATTCCAGTTATTGCAGACTTTGCACTGTGGGTGTCGTGTATCCTTGTCTACATTGAGCCTGTACCCGGGGCTAAGCTGTAACAGTCACTCTGTCACCTGGTGAACCCTCACCAGCCAGGGAGGGGAATTGGGAAAAAGGAGAGCAGACCTGGGGTAGAAGTGCAGCAGATTTAGTGAAAACACCACCAATACCACCAGAGACGTGCTTAGCCAAGGGAATATGCAGCTGTCCCCATTGGCCAGAGGGCAGTCCTGAGGAGAAGCCAGAGGAACCCCACAGGAGCTCCCTCTCCTCAGCAAACCTTCCCCCTTTAGAATGACCATGCCATCATGGTGTGGGCTACCCCTGGAGCTAACTCAGGTCGGCTGCCCTGGAACTGCCTAGTGTGGCTGGGCTGTGATTCTGTCCCAGCCAAACCGGGACAAGCTTCTATACTTTTAAGCCCCAAATCCTGCAAAGACTCTGACTTTCCAGGGAACTATTTAACGGCCAAGCTTAAACCCATGCTTCGGTTCTGGTACAGTCCAGGTCCAGCTCTCTTTCCAAAAGCCTGCTGCTAGGGATGCTTGCCAGCACTCAGGGATCCCTGAGAGGGAGAGCAGGAGTCGGTATTTTGGCTTGCTTCTGTCTGCCAGCTTCCCATCTCCCGTACAAAACAAGCAACTAACAAGGTACTGATGATGTGTTGAGGGGAAAAAAAATCGGGTAAATAAATAGAATCTGAAAAGTCCTCTAAATGGATTCCACTGATGTTTTGCCATTCAAAAAGTAAATAATGCCAGTAAAACTTGTGCTGTCATATAATCATATGTGCATTCACGTGACCATGGAGTGCCTTGTCTAAGTAGTTACACTGTGTCTTGCCAAAATCTTCCATACAAAAAAAATGAATGAAAGTGTCCATGTTAGCTGTGTTTTGCATTTGATTGGATTTATTTTCTTTTGATGGGACAGCTTCTCTCTCTCATAATTATATTAATAGTATGTGAATATATCAACAATTATGACAGAAGTGCCCATGAAGTGTGGTAGCAATATGGTAGATGAAGCAATCCAAAGGAAAACAAGTTCATCACACTATGTCAGCATCCCTTTTTTAAGAGGAAAAGTCCTATGCGATGTACTAGAGAATTAGAACATTTTTCATTATGCCAATCCTACATTTGACTGAGAGAGGCATCAGCAACAAGTGAATCCCAAAAAAGTCTCTGAAATGCAGGTCAAAACTTAGGAGAACTTGAATAAGCAAAAATGGGGGGAAAAGATTTGGAAACACAGATTTATTAAAATACAGGGGCTGAAATATTTTACCTGTTCATGCTATGAACGACCCCCTATTTTATAGGAGAGAAGAGAGGGCACAGAGGATAGATTATGTAGCTCGACATACTTAAGGGGCTGGGGGCTTCCAGGCCATGCTGCAAAGGTAAAGTTTGAAGTCAGTCTGTGGCCTCAGTCCTTCCATCAGTGGGGCTAAATCCTGAGGATTTTTGTTGTTGACGATTGCAGAGATTCACTCCAAAGTTGAAGCAAAGAGCGACCGTGTGTCTTCCTGTAGTAAGTGGTGCCTGTGTAACAGCCAGGATCTGACTTACTCTGTGTCTCGGATCTCCTAAATGTGTGTTCAGCCTAGAGGATGATGACCCATCTTGCTCAAAAGCCTCTTTAGAGTAGAACTGCTGCTTCAGGGTGATGACTTGGGTTAAATGGTTCACAATTTAAGAAAACAGCCTTCTGAACACCACTTGAATTCTTGGAGCTGAGCATACATTTTTATTTCCGCACTAATGTGCAGTAAGCTTTGGTTCATTTATTTTAGGGGAGAGAGCGGCTTTGCAATGGCATCCGCCAGCTCCCTCAACACTTGTGGGTGCATCCCATCAGGGCCCATGGATTTGTGGGTGTCTGTCTAGTTTACCTAGAAGATCCCTAACCCAATCCTTCTCGACCAAGGGGTAGTCTTCCTTTCTTCTGACTTCTTTCCCTAGTGCCAGGGTCAGGGACTCCTGAGGGTCAGCTTTAGTAGTAAAGACTGAGGCAAAGGCAACACTTAACAACTCCACCTTCTCCATATCCTCTGTCACCAGGGCACCCACCTCATTCAGCAATGGGCCCACAGTTTCCTTCGTCTTTCTTTTACTGCCAGTGTGTTTGAAGAAGCCCTTCTTGTTGTTTTTGACATCCTTGGCTAGCTTTAATTCCAAGTGGGCCTTAGCTTTCCTGGTTGCATCCCTGCGTTCTCTGGCAGTGTTTCTATATCCCTCCCAAGTGACTAGCCCCTTTTTCCACCTGCTGTACATTTCTTTCTTCCCTTTGAGTTTTACTAGAAGCTCCTTGCCCATCCAAGCAGGCCTCCTGCCTCCTTTGCTCCACTTCTTCCTCATAGGAATGCACCCATCTTGAGCTTGGAGGAAGTGCTGCTTGAATAGCAACCGGCTCTCTTGGGCCCCTCTGCTTTCTAGAGCCCCAGCCCATGGGATTCCTCCAGGTAGGTTTTTGAGGAGGCTGAAGTTGGCTCTCCAAGTCCAGGGTTGCCATCCTACTTAGTGCCCTGCTTCTTCCATGCAGGACCCTGAACTCCACCATCTCGTGGTCACTACAGCAAGGGTGCCCCCAACCTTCACATCTCCAACCAATCCTTCTTTGTTTGTCAGTATGAGGTCAAGCAGCGCCCCTCTCCTCATTGGTTCCTCCACCACCTGTGTCAGAAAGTGTCCTCAGTGCTCTGTAGGAACCTCTTGGACTGTGGCTGCTTGGCTGGGTTGCTTTTCCAGCAAATGTCAGGGTACTTGAAGTCCCCCATGAGACCCAGAGCCTGTGATTGTGAGGCCACTTTCAGCTGGCTGTAGAAGGCCTCATTGACTTCCTCCTCCTGGTCAGGTGGCCTGTAGTAAACACCCACAATAGTGTCACCCACATTAGCCTGCCCCTTAAGTCTCACCCGTAAGCTCTCAACTTGTCCCTCCCCTAGGCAAAGCTCGATACATTCCAGATCCTTTTTCACAGAGGGCAACTCCCCCACCTCGCCTGGCTGGCCTGTCTTTCCTGAAGAGCCCGTAGCCATCCATGACAGTGTTCCCGTCATTGAGCTGTCCCACCATGTCTCCGTTAGTGCTATGAGATCACGGCCCTGCAGCCGCACACAGATCTCTAACTCCTCCTGTTTGCTCCCCGTGCTGTGTGCATTGGTGTACAGGCATTTTGGGGAGGTAACTGAGCACGCAGGTTTCCCTGGAGGGACGGAGGAGGATCTACCATAACTAGACATGCCCTGGAGGGAGCTGGCCTTCTGGTTTTCTTCTGGAGAGGCAGCTGTGGGACACTTGTTGTTGCTCTGCTTCGCCTGGTCTATTCCCCAGTCAAATGAAACGGCAGGGGCATTGCCACCCTGGACCCCATGCCTGGGCACATTCAGTTTGAAGCCCTCCTTACCAAGCTGGCTGGCCTTTTACCAAAGATACCCTTGCCTCTGCCAGACAGGTGAACTCCATCCCTCCCCAATAGGTTAATGTCAAAGGATGCCCCACTGTCATACACCCCAAAGCCCTCACAACGGCACCAGCCGCACAACCAAGAGTTGATGTGCATTATCTGTTGATTTGCGGCTGCCTCTTTCCCCCTAACTGGTAAAATGCAGGAAAAGGTAACTCGGGCACCTGAATTTTGCACTGTTGACCCCAGGACTTTGTAGTCTTCTTTGATTCCACACAGGTTGTGACTTGTTAGGTCATTCATGCCCACATGAAAGAGGAACAGTGGGTAGCAGTCCATGCTCTTGACAAGCTGTGGTACCTTCTCAGCTCCGTCTCGGATCTCACCCCTTCCCTTTTGTTGCTGCTAGGTGTCACTCCTTGGCGCAGATGGTTTAGAGCGGGATGCTGATGGAACCGAAGAGAAGTCCTCAGAGCAACGAGCTCGCCGACCAGTGAATGCGTTTTTCTTGTTCTGCAAACACCATCGTGCTCTCGTGCATAAAGACCACCCTTGGCTCAATAGCCGTGATGCAACCAAGGTCCTGGCGGGTCGGTGGGCTGTTGTAGAGACAGAAGAAGAGCAGAAATACACTAACATGGCCAAGGAGGTGTGTTCTGCCGGGATGTAAAGGGAGTTCATTACCTATTTGCCTGTTTTCTGTTTCTCTGTGTATTCAATGTTTTCTGTGAGGTCTTCCTCTTCCCTGAGTTCCTCAGCTTCCCCAGTGGGATTCTGGTGCCCAGAGCAGCTGCTGTTCTTGCTTTGAATCACGTGGTCCTTCGGACCAGAATGAAAAGAAATTGGTCTGTGTACACAAACTAACCTGGCTCTAGTAGTCATTGGCACAAATCTACGTATTTTGTGGTAGATATCACCTGGTAATCCCTGCGGTACGAGCATTAACAGGGGGACAGTGCATGGGCAGGGGCCACTGAACACAGTAACATACAGTTCAGTGTCAGCTGACCAGTGATCCTTCGCTCAGGCTGTGCATTTGCTATCGGTAATACAGGTTGCTGTTATAATACAGGTGGACAAAAGAAAAAGCGTAGTCAACAAATGTAGTTGCTTTTTACTTTTGATGCTAAAGAATTTAAAAATTCTTAGTGTTTCATGAAGTACTCTCCCTATGTATTGTTCCCCAGTTTCCGACAGAGCAACGTTTCGTGAGGCAGAGTCCGGTGTCTGAATCAGAGAGCAACCCATTGTCAGAGTCCTTTAACTGGGAGCAAGGAAAAGAGATTTATCCCCATATTTCACAAAGTATCTTTAGGTCAACTTCAAATTTAAATGAGGTCTTTTAAGAAATAGCTTGCTTGGTAAGCTGGCCCCAGGAAGGCTGCAGATCTCAATAGCAGAGTGAGGGGGACACAGCCAGGCACTCAGGCTGATAACATCACCCCAGAACAGATCCCTGTAGTTACCCGTGTGATGTAGATTGTGGGTAACCACTGAACTCGATCTTAGGAAAAATGATGGAGGGCCAGTCAGAAGGAAGGACATCTCTCATTTGTCCAGTAAGGGTGGAGCGCTACAAGAAGCACAGAGAGCTGTGAAATGATGGAGAAACCATTCTCTGTACCTGTACCTGTCACCCGAAGTTGTCTGTTACTGTTAACACACGGGTACAAGGTTTGGCGGTTCAGTACTTTGTGTGAGCACGGAAGAGCCCACAGGGAAAATGAAGTGTTCTGCATGGCAGGTCATTTTTGAAGCAGGGTCTGGAATGCCTCTGTAGTTCCCTGTCTGTGACACAGTGTAGAAATACCTGGGTATCAGCTTTGTTCAGCTGTTCCTGGTTTGTTCTGCATTCGCACTCACAAATTGGTGATGCTTCCTGAAAGGTGTGGGAAAAGGGCGGTTAGGAGATCCTTCACTATTTTTCTTAGCCTTTTGTCTTGAATGAAAGAAACTCATTCATTAACAAGGAAAATAATTGCAGGAGTTCTGCATGGAGTGACAGATTTGAAACTATTAATGATATTGCTGTAGAAATCATTGCTCCCGTAGCGATTTATTTCTTTTTCTTGGCATGAAGAACAAATTGCATACTCAAAGCCAAAGCAAAACAATAAAACTAAGTAGTTTGCATCATTACAACTGGTTCCAAGAACATGTAGAAGAGAGGTAGCATATAACTTTTATTCTTTAAACAGGTCTATGTTGCAACAATAATTAGCAGCTATAATGTGCTATTGAATATATTTGGGCCTTCTTCACCACCAGCCCTGTTCCGTGTGTGTGGATCGGTTGCTTTGCTTTCACTCTCCCTTTTGTAGTTGGGCTGGCTGCTGAGACTGTCAAAAAGCTGTCCGTCAGCTCTAGTGCGAGCCCTTTATTGGTATTTTTCCTAAGGAGAGCTCATTTAAAAGCCAAGAAGGTGAATGCCTTTGGAAGGCCATAAAATTACCGTAGTACCAGTAATCTTCTGTTGGACTACCTATATGTATAAGCTCACTGAGGTTTAAAATATAGTGGATGAGCTTCTGTAGCTTAAACGTAGCTTTTCAGTGCCCTTTGGCTTCCAGTTTTCAGCGCACAGCCTCTAGCTGCCGTCCTGTCAGGGCACACATCTCCCAAAGGACCCTGTGCCATGTCTGCTACCCCTACAACATGTCTTGTGTACCCTGAGCATCCGGATTGCTCTTCCAGAGATACAAATGGGCCTGACAGAAGTGGTCCCTGCTGCAGTTGGTTTACAGTCTCGAGAATGTTTTCACTACTTGAAGCCGTAGCTTACAAAGCCAGTTAGCTTGGATCAAGCAAACAAGCAAGAAGCTTTCAGTTTCTTACCTGCTTAGTACCAGCCAGGATACTATCTCAGCAGTGTGCAAATGAAGGCATTTGTATGTTTACTTACGTGTGTCTAGCTAGATGTAAGACCTAGGATTTTGGAAGATAGCAAAGCACCCAGACTTTTTGCCAAGTGGAATTACAAGAAATTTCCTAGGGGGTTGGACATCTATCCCTGATTCCGACTGAGGGTCTATAGTTCATTTAGGCACTTTTGGAAAATCCCATTCTGTACCTGTCTGCACCTTGGAGTGTCTTAATCACCTAGAAAAACTGGCCCCGTGCTCCCTCTCTTTTGAGTCTTGTGGTTTATGGTCTATTGTAGCTACACCTGCCCTGGAGAGCTCGTGCTGTGCCTGTAGAACTCAGTGTTGGCTTCTGCTGGTGGTTTCCTTAGCAGCAGGCTTTCTAATTGTATCCTGCAGATTCCCTTGATCAACTTAACTTTTAAAGTTCCACGATCTAGGATATAAGCCCGTTAGCTGAGAGGATTTATCAAGTGGAACCACAAGCGTTCCTGCCGTTCGTTAGCGTTTCCCTTCACCGAGGGGAAAATGAAATCTGGCCACTCGTAAACGTGCTCCAGCGTTTTTAGTTACTCCCATAACAGGGGTAGTGTTCTTCTGTTAACTCTCACGGGCCTTACTGGGAATATCCAGCTGCCTTGGAAAATCGCCAGCCAGGTTACGGTTGCTCAAGCCCCGTTTCCCTTGTGAGAAAGCCCGTCGTTTTTAAACACGGCCGTGCGTCAGCAAGACCCCGGCAGTGGGGATTGTTCCTGCAGGGAGCAGCCTGATGAATCCCAGCTGCTGCTGCTCAGTGACGGAGCTGGACGGGTCTGCCCGTGAGTGCTCGGCCAGCGGTTCCGCAGGTACAGGCAGCCCAGCTGGGAGCTCCTGTCCTTGCTGTGCTGCTGCTTTGGCAGCCGCCTGCGGTAGGAGGGGACAAGTGTTGCCCTCCCGCAGTTTGCTCCCTCCCCTTTGGGGAGAGCGGTTGATGTTCAGCCCTGGCTTTGCAGAGCAAATCCATTCATACAGCAGCTCACTTGAACTGCTCCTGTTGAGAACCGACGGAAGGCTGATCGCTGCCTTGTCTGGCGAACGGCAGGCGTTCCGGTTCTCCTGTGATGGACAGCCTGTCAGCTCGTCGGATTTCTCTGTGGAACAGTTCGGTTACTCGAAGCAGCAAGGCTGATACGAAGAGCTCACACACCTCATTGCTAGCGGTTCTGTGCTTTCCACTCTGCAGGCTGGAAACGTGATTCCTGCGTGGGCTGTGGCTTTAACAAGGGGAGGCAGAGCTGCTTTGCTGTGTATTTCCCTCCCACCTCTTCCCTTACCCCCTCCTCTTCCCTTCCCTCCACCAGGCTATTTTTGTGGCGTACTGAGCTCCCAAACCGAACTGAGGGAAAGGGGAAAGGGGCGAGGTGAGAAGTGTTGCAGTCCTCAGGCTGCAGATTAAAGACACGGGCCCTATTCAGAAAAGGCGGGGGGTGTGGGGGGGTCAGCGGGCCCTGCAGGGTTTTGTTGTTTACAGCCGTTCCTGTAAATCCAGGCTTTCACACGGCGGGTTCACTCGGCACTGAGCTGCTTGGCCACTGAATAGTTTTCCCCCTTGCTGCAGCCTTCAGGCAGCAAATGCCGGCTGGCAGGTTCAGATGGAAATGGAAGCAAGCGACGCACGTGCGATGGTGATCCTGCCGCAAGGCGTGCGGGGTGTTGGGCTGGGAACCACTGCAGGGACTCCATCAGAGGGCCAGGTTCCCGGAGCTGTTTCTGTGTGGGACACCCAAGGGGTTTTCTTCCTTCTGCGCGTGTTTCTGTGCAGGCACACGCGTGAAACGTAGGTGCTTCTCTGTGCCGTGGTGGGGCCTGGCGGCAGCTGGTGGGTGGGAACATGTGCAAGCCCAGGAGAACTTCCTGCAGCTGCCCTGCCGTGTGCTTCAGGGTAAAACAGCTCTTCTGGTCCTTTGCTGCCATCGAGAGCTGCTGAGTGCTCGGGAAGGTGTTGGGTGTTGGGTTCCTCCTCCCTGGGGTCAGCACTGGTCCTTGCTGGGTGGCCTCCCACAGCAGCCAGTGCTGTACGCCCCTGTCAGCCGTCAGGCAGACATCTGCAGCAAGATCAGCAAGATACTTGGAAAACATCACTGTTGCATTTTGTGAACGAAATAGGTCCCCATCCTTCCCCTACTCCCCAAACTGTTGAGAATCCAGAGCTTTTCCCCCACCCTCCTACGTGTAGCCTGGCTTTGTTTTGGTGCCTGCTACCAAGAATATAGCAAACAAGTGAGATGTGTGCTGTGTGCTCTGGGCCAAAGAAAGTTTTAAATGGTCCCAGTTTATTGTATGCAGCCATGCAGCACGGTACATTTGGAAGGAATGCTGGGATGATGTATCAGAAATTACTGAAAACAAA
This sequence comes from Leptosomus discolor, assembly GCF_034619465.1. Taxonomy (NCBI): domain Eukaryota; kingdom Metazoa; phylum Chordata; class Aves; order Leptosomiformes; family Leptosomidae; genus Leptosomus; species Leptosomus discolor. Next base: position 327,659 of record NW_028237739.1, on the reverse strand, counting down.
ATGATACTGGTAGTGGTTTACATTTGGTGCCTGGTTTGGGAAAGCATATACTCCAATATTCTAAAATACAGATCTCCTAGAGAACAATGAGTGCAAGTTAGGGAGCATCATGCTGCATTTATTGCTAAATGTATGTTTTAATTGCATTCAAACTAGAAAGTAAACCAAGATTGTACCTGCAAAAGAACTGGAATGGTGTCTGTTTCCCAGAGCGAGCGTACAAACACTGGAGAGCAGCTTGCAGGACCAGAACTTCAGCCTGCTCTGGGTGATAGAGCCTCAGGAGAGGGAAGAGAAAACCCACTTTTTAAAATACAGCTCTACTGATCTTATTATTTCTTCTTATTAAATTGTGTTGTCAGTGAGACTCTCGGCATGTGATTGAACTGTTAAAAATCAAGATATTTAAGGATTATTTACTGTATTAAATCCTCTTACAAGGGGTGCGCTCTGTTGCCCTGTGAATAGTATAATGCCATGACTGGCGTAACGGGTCCTTTTCCTTTTCTTTGCTAGCACAAGGATGAATTTATGAAGGCAAATCCCGGGTACAAGTGGTGCCCAACAACAAACCAACCTGTGAAAACCAAGATGTCCGCTGTTAGAAACAGGAAAAAGCTGCGGGCCTTGGCATCAGACTCTGCAAAAGATTTACCAAGCCAGAGGGAAGTGACAGAAAGTGAAGAAATGCCCCAGTTTAACTTGGGGATGGCGGGTGAGATTTCCATCCACGTTACTCGGACGCAGTGTCCTTGTTTTGTTGGAGGGTGGGTGCGGCATTGAAACGGAACTGTGACACCGCTTTGCCTTACTGCACATGGGACTGCCATGCAAACACCTTTCCTGTCCCTAATTAAGCTGCCAGGCTCTAGTTAAACCTCTGCATAACAACTTTCTAAAATTTTCCTTCGTGCATGATTGCTGTCGGGTGTCGAGTCCAGATCTATGGCGGCATATCATAACCCACACTGCCTTTGGGGTCCAGATTTGGTTGATTTTTAATCCCAGCTTGTCTGTTAGAGATGTTCATTTTCTCATCAAAAAGGGAAATGCTGGTTGTGTGCATTCTGTTTCACTGTCACAGAGCGGTGTTCTGTCGTTAGGAATTTGCGTTTACGAAAAGAGCTTATGGGTGTCTGTGAAGTTGGAGGTGTTGACATTCTTGTGGATGAATGTACAGGTGGAGCTAACCTTTATTTAACCTGTATTTAAATCAAGAGAAGTGTAATTTAATTTCACTTACACTATGCTCTTTTCCCCATTATACCTTGGAGGGGCAGATTCGAACCCTTGAAACATTTAAAAAAAAATAATAATCTGTGAATAAGTGTAGGTGAAGTGCCTGAACTGGTGAAAGGCAGATCATCTCTCACTGATACCCACAAATAGAACTGTTGCAACCACGACCTGGAAATACAGAGACATTAATGTTAAATACTGTCAGCTTAAGAACATAACGGTCAAGGTAGAATATAATTTTTCCCCTACCATCCTTTTTTCTTTTTTTTTCCTTTTTTTTTTGTGCTTTAAAGTTTCTAATTTTATAAATACTGATGTATTTGAAACTTTGACGTATCCTACCTGGTTTATGACAGCTTATGTGGCAGATAGGACTTTTCTGCTTAGAGGGGTCATGGGCTGGAGGGTGGAAAATGCTTTTCTGGAACAGGTGTAAAAGGATAAAAAGGCTTGTAAGCCTTTTTGCTAGTATAGTGGTTGTAAAAATTCCAGTCATGAAATTCCTTCTGGCTATGAAGGAACTGGGAAATGTGATCAAAATAACGTTTTTCATGATACCTAGTTATGATATATGGGAGACCCATTCTAAAAATCGCAGTCCCCTTCATCAGGCCTGCTTTTGCTCTCAGAGAGTAACATTTATGGTCCTTAAGGTTTATTGGCGTAACACGAAGAACAAGGAATAGGTCCTGATCCGCCAGTCTGCCGTTCCCCACTGCTCCTGCTGGGCTATCCCAGTGTAGAGTTTCTGAGTACAGAGAGGTCTTGAATCAAAGTAGAGGACAGAGAATGTCAGAATTAATTAGAAACTAATCTTCTCCATTGTTTTATCTACAGAGCCATTCACTTCTGAAGACGGCCCTTTTGTGCTACATGTGATTTAATTGATTGATTGATTGATTTACTGCAGGCTGAGTCAGTGAGTGTAGTAATTGCCAGGGTCTCACCCCAGCCCTAATGCCAATGAGTGCTGGCTACTGCTTAGGGATAACAACAGCTCCTGAAGTCACTGCAGCTCCTGACAGAGATGTTGGCACATCCAAATCACGACCAGCCTGCCACGCCAAAGGGATGAGCGTTTTGTCAGCTGTGTGCCAGTTCATGCTGAATCTGGTTTGTGGTGTTCTGCTCCCCTCAGCTTCCTGTGATAGTGCAACTCAACGCTGACTCTTCTATCCAGCACAACCTCTTTTAAAACCCAGGCTGTATACCAGCTGATGAGCTAAAAGGTAGCTGAACTACCTCAGAAACACTTTCACCTTTGACATGTCACTGGCTGTCTTGCACCTTCAAGGCATGTAGCTTCCTTAGGACAGGGATTATATGATTCCAGAATAATTCCAGGAAATTTGTTTTACTTGTAACTGTTAATCCTGTCTTGATTGCTTTTTCAATATTGCATTTCATTTTGTAAAATGGAATAGAGGGAGAGTAAGATCTTGCTTTCTTTTTTTAAAATCCCCCAGAGGCCAGATCTCTCCTCTATTTTGGCATTCCAACAGGAACCACTCCACCTTTAAGTTTCTCATGCTGACTTATCATTGTGTCAAGAACCTGAGGTGTGGCACCAGCACCAGGCTTCTGACCTGCAGACCTGCTGGTGGTGTCCTTGCTCGCCCGGCCCAGGAGTTGTAACTGAGCAGGTTTTCCTCATGACGTGGCTCACCTGTGATGTGTTGGGGCAGAAGGCAAAGCCCATTGCTGTTTGCAGGGGGGTGTTACCGGTGCAGCATCTGCTCTCGCAGCTGCAGAGCTAAGTGGGCAACAGCTTTCCCATATGAATGTGCAAGATTCCCAGTGCTTTCACATTTCTGCATCAGGAGAAAACCTTCTGGGCCAAAAAGCTTTCTAGTGAGGCAAAGAGTGGAAAAAACACACTTCCTAGAATAGTCAATATCCTGAGAGAGATGCAGTTTTTGTTTGTAGAGAGCAGCTTCATTCTGCTCCCAGGAGGAAGTTAGTTGAAACTGGTACCTGCTGGCCTTCTTTCTGCATAGTTCTTCCTCGGTTCTTTCTTTCCTCCGATGGAAAACCTGCCATGATGGACAAGCCATCCTGCCGAGTTTCTAACCAGACCAACACTAACAGAGTATGTCATTCCCAAACAGTGAGATGCTTCCAAGCTTCATCAGTAGGAAAAGCTGTTGAGAAAGTCACAAATCATTTACCATTCTGCAACTCAAGTTCTTGACTATTTTCTCACTACTGTTGCTTTAACTGTGAATTGCTTTAAAACAGCACTTAAAGCTTGTAATTTTTCATACCAGTAAGTTCTTGGTGCCATAAGAGAAACGTTGTGCTGAGACGGCCCTACAAACAGGTGGCAATGTTGGTATGTATGCGTTTTGTCTTCTCTTAGATGAAGTTACTGTGTCATTTGAAACCTTAGTGGAAGGATGTTTGGTTTTCTCAAGATCAGACATCTAAGTGCCAGCCCTCTGCTACAGCTGCAGCAGAAGTATTCAAGTTGCTTACGCACCAAAATAAACTTTCCCTTCCCACTTAGCTGTCATTTTTTTCTCCCTTCCTCTTAATTTTTATATTTAAATTAACAGTTTAAGTGTTTGCTTACTTGGGGAGACCCCCAGTGCTATGTTTGTCCTGTTACAATAAGCTACTTCCTTGAAGGGCAGAGACCCCCGAGAAAACATTTAGAAGGGGGAAAGAATTTTAGAGCCGTAAGCTGGATGTGCTTCAGCTGGCCAGAACTGAGGAGGGGGGAGGAGACCTGCAGGTAGCTGAAGGGAAGCACTTGAGAGCAGCTGGGAGACACCAGTGTGCTGTGGGGATAAGAAAGTGCTGCCCTGCAGTGTGTCAGGGCAAGTGTTTTCAGGAGCCCTCGAGAAGAGTTATTGCCCCTGAACAGCGCCCAGCTGGGCTGATGTGGTTTCCCTGCTGACCCTTCATGTACCAGCAAGACGAACTCCCCCTGGAAAAACTGGAGAGGAGAGCTGCAGGGATCACTGGGACATGGGGGGTGGACCTGTGTGATGACACCAGGAGTTCTTGATTTGCTTAGGCTAGAAAAGCAAGTGGAAGAAGAGTGGGGTGAGTGCTGTAAATGCAGACGAGGGAAATAACGCTTTAGGGAGAACAGTTACTAAGCTAAAAGGTATGGGCACCAGAAAAAATGTGTACCGCCTGGCCCTGAGTGAATTTAAGCTGAAAACTACAAGAAGACTCATAATGGTTAGAAGATTTGGGTTCTGCAACGGCCTTCCAATGGGAATAAAGAAAGGAGAAAGCAACCAGCCAACTCCTTTTTGCTTAATACGGAGTTCAGTAAGTCTATGATGAGCCTGGAGGCCTCTTCCAATCTCTCCTTCCTCCAAAAGAACTGCCTCTTCAGGCATTGTCTTTCAAGATACGTGTTCCCTTTTCACTTTTTCATTGCTCGGATGTCCCTTGTTTGAAGGAGTGAACTGTTTGCTGATCAAGTATTTTGATGGCAAAAAGTGCTCTGCTGACAGGATCACTTCACTTGTGGATTGTGCTTCGGGACTTGCTGAGCCTTCCCATTTTCTGTCTCTATTTCTTCCATCACTGCTTGTTACTAGATCCTACTCTTCTGACAGTGCCTTGTCTCTTTGTAGACACGTAATACCTTTTGTTCCCTTTTTTATTTAAAAGTAAAAGGTTTAAAAAACCAAACCAAACCAACAAAAACCTGTACACCTTCTACCTGTTCATCACAGCAGCGGTTTGAAGCCAGATGCTCTTTAGGCTGTGTTCTTAAGAGGATGAGCCGCTCTTCTGTCCTTGAGACAATGGATGAGCTTGGGTTCCTCACATGGCCTTCCTCTGCTGCTGTTCACCGCTGCTCTAAGAAGGTATGGAAGAACCTACCCGGTGTCTGTGAGCGTGAGGTGCTGTCTGAGGGAGCCCTTTTGGCAGCATCTCTGGTATTGAATTAAACAGCACCAGCGAGTGCTCCCGTGAACTGGACCTTGATCATCTGCAGTGCTAAATCATTTGGAGGTTTACAGTTACAGGTTTGGCCAATGTCATTTAAAAAGCTCAACAAATTCCCTGGCACCACTGACGAGTGGGAAGGGGCCTGGGGATTTCCCAGGGGGCATTTTCAACGCAGCTACTCTGCACCCAAATTTTGCACAACAAAATGCCACCAAATGGACAAGACTAACACCTTCAGGAATGTCAGGCATCACGAGTTGCAGTACTGAAGGGGTACACAAGTTCCTTCTGAGCCCACTTTGTTTGGGTGCCTTTTCTAAAGATGAGAAAAAATTTTCTGCCTTCATCCCAGGAAAAAGAAGCTCAGGAAAAGGCAAGTCCTCAAATCAAAAAAAAGTGGCCTTTTTCCCAAAGTGGACCAAGTGGGAACAAAAACTGGAAAAAAGCCGTTTGGTTTCGGTCGAGTTGCGGATTAACACTGTCCGAAGCTTTAGTTAGGTCAGTGTGGTAACTGAAGCGTGAGCTCTCTTCATTGCAGCCCAGTGAACTGCATCCAACACTCAAATAATCACAGTTAGTCAGAATTCCCGAAAATTACCGACCCCACTGGGCTGAGCCATGTTCTGGGTACCTGCTGCTTGTGTACCAAAGTAGTTCCTTTGAGAACTTTCCTGGGTTACACTACCATAAACAGATTTAAATGACATTATTTACTCCCTTTAAAAAAAGGTGCAATATTTACCCACTCAAGAGGTGGTGAAGAGGGTTACTTATATTTTGAGAGCACTTTGGAAGCAGCATTTAACGTTCTGTGTAGGTGTTCAGTCATCCTAAACAGAATTAGACTAGAAAGAATGATCTCTCTGCCCGCTTGGAGAGATTGCATATGGAGGAAGAGTAAACAATTTTCTAATATTGACAAATAATTGTGATAAACATATGATTTTTCCATTGTAGAGACAAGATGTTTAAACTGTTCGCATTCACTGTGAAGAAATTAAATGTATTGGAAGAATAATTAATGATTACAAATGCATTAAAACTTAGCAAGGCTCCACAGAATTACTTTTCCATTATCTAACTTCTCCGGGATGTTGGGTGAATAAAAGCAGAGCCATGTTTTTGTTTGTTGGTTTTGGGGTGTTGTTCCCCGCCCTCCCCCCCACTAGGGCTGTATGTTTTAGTGTGGTATATTTTGGAGTAAATGGTGCCAGAACAAATACAAAGCTAATTCCCACCCCAAAGCATCAGGTTTTAGAATATCCCCAGAAGATTGAATCATTTGACATTTTTCTTCTTGTTTGAATTGTTGTTGTTTTCTTTCTGGTGTAAGGACTTGTGTGTGAGGTTTATTTACTGGCTTTATTGTCCTTTTTTGTTTGTTCCCCTCGCAGAACAGACACATTTCCTGTATGAATCTGTGCAGCGAACAGAGCTGAAGTCACCAGTCTCACATTGATTTTTTTCCCTAATTTTAATGTATGCAGCTGATGTAATCCATGTGTACTGACTGAGGAAGGCAGAGGCTGCAGTGTACGTTCTCCTCACAAAGCTGGATTAACATATACTAGTTTGGTGCTTACAGTGTGTTTGCGCTGCTTCTTTCCCAGACTCATCCCAGAAGGGTTTGGGCTGGAAGGGGCCTCCAAGGCCACCCAGTGCCACCCGCTGCCCTGGGCAGGGACACCTCCCACCAGCCCAGTCGCTCCCAGCCCCGTCCAGCCTGGCCTGGAGCCCTGCCAGGCAGGGGCAGCCCCAGCCGCTCCGGGCAGCCTGTGCCAGCGCCTCGCCGCCCTCCCGGGAAGAGTTTCCTCCCCGCATCTCACGGGAGGGAAGCGCCCCGCAGCCCCCGGCCCCGCCGCTGTCCCGCAGGGCAAACGCCCCCGCAGCGGCCCCGGCCCCGCGCCCGGCGCCCCGCTCCGGTCGGAGCCGTTTCTGCCCGCGCTGCCGGTGCCGCCGGGAGCGCGGCCGCGCGGTTCCCTCGGCTCGGGGCCGGCGCCGTCGGGCCCCGGGGGGCCGCGGGAAGGGGCTGCCAGGCCGGGCGGCGGTGCCGCCGCGGGGGAACCCCTAGAGCGCCCGGCCCGGCCCCGGCCCGCCCGTGCCTTGGCCGAGCTGGGCTCTGCCCACGGGGCGGGGGGAGAGAGCCCGGGAAGGGGCAGTGCCCTCCTTCCTTCTCACGCCGCTTTCGCCGCTCCTGCTCCTTCCCCCGGCCCCTCCTTGCCCTCCTCCGGGGGGGCCAGAGCGGCAGGACCCGGGCGACAGGGCCAGAGCCCCTTCCCGGAGGGGCCCGGGTGGCGAGCGGAGCGGAGCGGGGCGGGGAGGTCGGGGCGAGGGGGCAGGGAGCCGCGGGGCCGCCGGCTGCGGCGCGGGGGAGAGGGGAGAGAGGAGAGGGGGCCGACTACTCCCCTCTCCCGCGGGGAAACCAGTGCCGGGGACACGGGGCGAGGAGGGGAGGGGGGGAGCGCCGCTCTCCCGGGCTCCGCGGCGGCAGTGGCCCCCGCGAAAATCAAGTCCCGGAGCTGTCTGGGGATCGGGCGCGCAGCAGCCCACCCACCTCCCGCGGCCCGGCCCGGCCCCCGGCCGTTGCCCCTCCAGGCGTTTCCCGGGCCGGACCGGGATAATCGACGGCGGGGCCGGGAAGAGGGGACGAGCGGGCGGGGAAGCGCCGCTGCCGCTAAAGCTCGTCACAGCGGAGCGCCGGGTCGGCACGACAGCGCCGGCGAAGCGCTGCCAGCGGGAGGGGAGAGCTTCGGCCGGCAAGTCGCGGCCGGACGGGATCGGGCCTCTTGCCGGTCCCGGGAACGCCAGCGGCCGCCCGGCAGCAGTCGCCTCTCGCTCGGGGGCACCCGCGCCCGTCCCCGCCGCGCCCCCTGCAGAGCTCCGCCTTTTACGGCGGCGCCGGGGGGGGGGGGGGGGGGCAAAGAAAAGAGGGGGCTGCGGGGACTGCAGGGGCGAGAGACCCCCGCCCCGGGCACGGCGGGACCGGGGCGCGGCGGGAGCATCCCCGGCACCGGGCAGCCCTGGCGGCGGGTGTCCGTCCGCCCCGCAAACGCCCAGGGAGGGCAGGGTGGGCAGCAGCGGCAGCACCGAGACCGCCCGCAGCCGTCCCGGGGCGGGCGAGCCCCGCCGGCGCTGCCCCGGGACGGGGAGGCGAGGACGGGCGGGTCCCCCCGCGGGAGCTCGGCCGCCGCCGGCCCCGCCGCTCCCCTCCCTCTGTCCGGGCGGCGGGGACAGCCCGGCCGCCCGGACAGAGCTCGGCTCTCCCGGGGGCTCCGGGCCGCCCCTGGCAGCGGGGCCAGAGGAGCAGCGGGGCCCCGGGCGGGCTCAGGGAGAGCATCGCTCCGCTCCGCACCCGGCCTCTGGCCCCCGGTCCCGAGGAGCGGCGCCGAGCGCGGCTTCCCCCGCCTCGGCCGGAGGACTCGGGTCTCACCGCGCCTCGCAAGGGGCAGCGGGATCCGCCGCCGGAGCCCGCGCGTGGTGCCGGCCTTGCCCGGGACAGCGAGCCGGGAACGGCCGTGGGAGCCGGGTCCTGCCACCGGCAGCCAGAGAAGCCGCGGGGGAGAGCGGGAGGCCGGGCCGGGAGGGCGCGGGCTGCGCAGGGGGAGAGAGCGCAGCGGCTGCCGCCCGCCGGGGCTCCTGCCGGCCCGCCGGGAAAGGAGCCCCGGAGCCCGGACAGCGCGCTGGGTGCGCCTGACGTCACCCCGCCGGGCTGTTCGCCCTTTTTTCCCCTCAATCTGGCCAAGCTCAGCAGCAGCTCGTACACAGGAGTTACCCTTTTCCTCCAGCTGTCGAACAGTCGAATACTGTTTTGTTGTTACCTTTGTCGTTGAACTACGAATTCCTGTGGATCAACGGCCAGAAAGTCAGAAGAATTGGTGATTCGGGACTTCAGTACCCCTGGGGAAAAAGGGAAAAGGCCGGTGGTTCAGCCCGGCTCTTCCCTGTCTGATTCGTTACTATTATTCTATCTGGTGATGTGGACGGACGGGGAGACTCACTCTGAGCCCAAACGAGCCGGTTTATAAAACACCACCGCCTGAAGGGCTCCGTTTATACTTTGTCAAAACGACAAAACGGTGGAGACGCGCGGGGACAGCGCGATGGCGGGACCGCAGGAAAGGTCCTGTAAGAGCATGACCGGCTTGTTAATCGATTAATGTTTATTGAGTGTAAATATTTGGTAAAGTTTTTAGGAAAACAGGCGATTCTAAATGATTAGACCAGTCAGCAGGGCTTTTGAATAACGCATCCCATTAAATACATCTAAATATCTCTGTAGCGATTGCTTTATTCGCAGGGCATCCCCCGCACCTTTCTCTCCCGTTCATTTGTTTTTCCGCCGCCGGCAGCTGGTTTCGTCTTGGCGTGTTCGCCTGAATATCAGGATCCCCAAATACGTGTTTCTCCCTGTACTTATAAACCGAACGTTTACAGAAAATGCTCTTTCAGCCTTGAAATCGGAGCGGTAATCACTTGGAAATTTCGAGTCGGAAGCAAAACTATGAAACTAAGGGGAAACCGAACTGAGCGCGTATACATTTTGCTGGTTGGTGACTTCTGGTTTGTAGACAGCATTTAATTTAGACAGATTTGATTAGAGACGTATTTTCCCCAATAAAAGCTTTTTCTTTCTGTTTCAAATTACAAACGCTTTTCTCCTCCCTCCCTCCCGACCCCCCGCCCCCGCGCCCCAGTGCATGATTTTCACGTTTCCTTATTTCCACCGGAAAAAAGGCGATTATTTCCCATCGCTTTCCCCCATCCATCCTCAATCTCGCTACAAAAAGAACTGATATTATTATCACTAATGACGCACCCGAAAGGCGCCTGCGGGGCGCGGGGTGCCGGGGAGCCCGCTCCGCTCCGTCCCCGGCCACGCTCCCGCTCCTGGGGGGGCGAGGGACGGCCGAGCTCAGGGGACACGCCGAGGGGGCAGGGCCGAGGGCTCGCACCCCGAGGCCCGAATCCTTTTAACGACGGCGCGGCTCGGCAGTGACCGACTCCGGCCGGAGCGGCTGCCACCTCCCCCCAAACCGCGCTCGGCCCCTCACAGACACCCCGCTCTCTGCCCGCAAACCGCCCGCGCCAGCGCGCCCCGCGGAGGCGTGCGGAGAGCGGAGCGCTCACGGCAGCCGCTCCCGCCGGCCCCTCCCGCGGACGCGGGGCTCGGGGGGTCCCGCTGCCGCCCCCGCCTCCCGCCCCCGCTCCCCGCCGTTCCCGGGGCCGGTCCGCCCGCGGCAGAGCGGGACGTACCGGGCGCCGGGCGAGTCCCCGCCGGCTGCGGCTCCGCTGGGAGCGCGGAGGCGGGCGGGGCAGGGCGGGAGGGAGGAGACCGGCAGGGCGGGGGTTGGGCTGCGGGGGCTGGAGCGTTCCACAGCCACGACCCCCTGTCACTCCTCCCACCGTTCGGCACCCGAGGCCCGTGCTCAGCCTCCGGCCCGGCAAGTCTCCCCCCGGGGGAGCGGGGACGGTCCCGCAGCTCCACCGCGGCGGGCGGCAGAAACCAGCGCCCCGCGCTCGGCACGGAGCCGCCGTCCTGCCCGGCACCGGAGCGCCCCGGGGCAGCACAGACAGCTACCGCGGCCCTCGCTCCGCACCCTGGAACGCAACAGCTCCGCTATTTCAGTCAGAACTGCTGACAGTGAGGGAGAGTTCAAATCCCTGACAGACAGAGGTGCCTCTCTCAAACGGTCCTTCGCCGGCACAGCCCGGCTCACGCACGGGCAGACCAGGCGCCAGCAGGGGCTCCCCGGGGGCCCGCTCTGTCCCGGGAACCGCGCTGCGCACCCCTCTCGCTCAGACGGACACGACCAGCGGCAGCACCGCGGGGGCCGGGGCGTCTCTGCGCGTTCGCCGCGGGGAAAGGAGGTTCGTCAGCGCCTGGGCTCTGCCCCAGCCGATGCTGAACCAGACCCGACGGGACCTCCTGGGCTGCAGCATCTCCCCACGCAGCGAGGAGCAGGCGAGGCGCAGCGGCTCCCGGCCGGGCTCTCACGCAGAGGGTCGCGGCGAGCGGCTGCAGCCTCCCCCTGCCCCGCGGGGAGGAACTTGCCCAACTTTCGCAGTGTCGCAGCCCCGGGCTTCTCCCAAAGCGCCCCCACCCTCCTTCTGCCCTCGCAGTCATAACCCCTTCGTTATCCTTGTCTGCACTTTGAACAGCAAAACCCACAGCCCGCGCCTCTTCCACACCTAAGCCCCGCTCCCGCTCGGCCGACGCCTCCTCCTGCCCCGCGGGCACCAGCCCGCACCCCGGGCAGCGGAGTCCGGCAGCGCCCGCCCGCCGGGAGCCCCGCGACGCCGCCGGGGCCAGGGCCGCCGCTCCCCAGCAGCCCCCAGCGAGCAGCCGGTGGTTCCGCCGCTCCCCGCCGCCCAGCCCGGCCGCCAGCCCAGCCCCGGGCCGGCCCCGCTCTCCCCAGCGGCGGCCCCCGCCGCGGCAGCACCGCCCCGCCCCCGCCGGCCCTCCTCCAGAGCCATCAGCACCGCTGGCACCGCACGTGACGTCAGCTGTAAATTCCAGACCCGACTGCCGAGCTGCAGGCATTCCAGTCACAGCCTTGTCAGGCTCATAAGCCTTCACGGGCTGTTGCACCGCCGTCCTCGGCTCCAAGATCCCTCCCAGCACTCCCGCCAGCACACCCTTTCTTCTTGAAGGCTGCCACAAAGGGAACCAAGGAAAAAATCACGTTCAAAAGCCCAACCTAAAGAGTGAGCAGTAAAAGCAAACCCCAGAACTGTTAAGATAATCGCTGTTCAGAGGACAAATTAATGTGCAAGGTGCCTCGGGCACCAATGATTTGGCTTTTCCCATAACTACCACGAGCAACTCCGAATGCAGGCAAAGCTCTCAAGGGCAGGGTAAACAGCTTGTTGTTCTTTGTTCTCCTCAGCCCCACTCACCCACTGGTTAGATACCCTTGTTAACTGAAACGGGACTTCAAGAGTTAACTGTTCATTCTCAAAATGGTAAATGCTAAAGGAACATTGTTTAAAAATTCTGCAAATATTCTTTACTTGAAGTTTGTGGTTTACATTAAATAGGTGTATGCTGGTGACTGGCTAATTATTTGAAAGAGCTCCAGGCCATATTTATTACTTCCTTACCAAGCAGCCAGCAGACACCTCCTATAAAATGAGAACAACAGAAAGACGTCAGGGAGTTTCATCTCCCAAACCAGGACTCTTTTTCTGGGAAGACATTCTGCTCTACAGGCAGAGGAAGGATGACGTGTTACACACAGATAATTACTGTTTGATCCCCAAACTGCACAAGTAAAACACAGTTGAACTATTGATGAAATGAGCCTTCAGGGTACATGAAAGCATAAAGTGTAAATATTTCCTGAACTGCCAGAAGTTCAGCCGTCTGACAAATATCAAAAAACATGGGGAAATGGGAGACTGAACCTCCCCCCCTTCTGTCTGCTCGTAATGCAGCAAAATAGAAACTACAAGATCAAGTTGATCTTCAGCTGCTCGGCCAACAGGAAGGGAAAGTGCCTGTCACAGAGCCCTGATAGCGTCACCTTGACAAAAGCTCCTCCACTGGGTGACACTGGGGTATCATCTCTAATCTGGTACAGTCAGTCAAGAAGGGCTCTGAGAGATGCACGGCCAGATTGGAATGCATCCTGTCTGACAGAGAGGAAAATGAAATATGAAGACAATTCTTTCATTTACAGCCCGAGCAAGGAAACCCACCAACTCACATTAAATGCTGGTAACACTACCAAGGATACAGTCACAATTATAATCTCAGCCATAAACAAACATACTCTCATTCAAAATTTCTTAGCAACGTACAATTACAAATAACACGTTATAATGACCCATGAGATTTCCAATCAACAGAATCGCTGTTAAGCTCCATAAGAGAGGCCACACAGAGCAACTCATTGTATCTTTCCATTTTGCACAGTTAAGACCAGAATGAACTACAACTGTCAAAAGAGAACAACAATCATTTATTAACATACAGCCGAATAATACCAGTCCAGTGTTGAAAACAGGGAGTACATTTATGTGACATTCTAACTATTTCTGAAAAAAAAACGGCCTCACCACAAGAATGGGACAGCCCTACACACATGGACATACAGAGTTGATTTTTTTTTTTATCAGAACAGAGTCTAATTCTCTGTTTAATTAAAATACATATTGATGTGCATAGGAATATGTGTGTGCATACACCACCCCCTTACCCCACCCCCCACCCCCCCCAGCATGGAATTCAAGTTTGTGAGAAAAGATGAACCACTTACTTCCCTAAGCTTTCAACCTGTCCCAGGCAGGCTGAAAACCAGTAGCTCTGCGCTATGCCAGCGGAAGGCTCTAACGGCTGGAAGGCTCACACGAGAACAGCACTGCCGCAGGAGCGGGATTCTGGCTCCGGTACTGAGGGAGCACGTTGCAGGGCTTTCCCTTGAGCTCGCTGCTGGATGCTGGGTGTCCCAGGAACACAATTCGTTGGCTTTGCAATACGCAGCACCAGGGACTCCACACGATACTGCACAACAGGTTGGATACAGTCACTGTAATTTCAGAAATGCAGAGTAAACACGGCTGTATCCAACTGTGCGAGTACACACTCACATTTCCTGAATTTAAAGTACAGACAACCAGTTTTCGAAAATAAACAGCCACGCTCTTGCTTTTAAGGTACATTTTCTATCACATACAGTGGAATTTTTCCATGTGTTTCCTCATCATTTAGCCCTAATAACTGAAAATCAAGTACTTCTAATTTTTACCTACGGAAAAATAAACACCCAACAGGCTGCAACAACATGTGCGGATGGCCATGCTGCAGTCAGGGAACAAGCGTTTACTAAACTGTAGTTTTGTTGGACTTGCAGAACACTGAAGAAAACACAGTATAACATGCAGCTGGTGAGCATTTTCCCAGTCATCATTCCAGAAACGAGGCACTGCATTATTATTTCAACATCTGGGAAAACAGAGAAATGACACAGGAGCTGTGTCAGCTGGTAATTGTGCCTCCAAGCTTTTAACCGTGAGGAGTAACTAGAACGTGCTTTGCAGCAAGAGAACTAAGGGGAGAATCCAAGTTAGCCCAGTTCAAAAGTCTGCTGCTTTGCTCTGGGTATCGTGCTTTCTGCCTGAGGATGCCACAAGTAGTATAGGAAGCATAAAACCCCAAAAGTTTAAGAACTGTCACCTTGTTCGAGACATCACAAAATGTTGCATGTGGAGGTAGCAACATGAGAAAAACCAGCCCTATTTATTTATTACTCAATGCTTTAGTAAGGCTTTAAAAGCACTGATAGCCAGGTATTCACTGTGTCCATTCACAATAAAAGCCAAAATAGCTGAAAATTACACACATGGGTGGCAAAGGACTGAAAATCCCAAAATATCCAAGAACAGCCCCATGTAATCCTGGTTCTTTTCTTTGTAAGCAACTCAATCACGGCTCCAAAGCCCTCTGCCTGACGCGCTACACATTCAAGTATTGTACTGAATGGCTTCGGTCTAATTTCTTTAACTCTGACGTTATCAATGAACTCAGAGAACCAGCAGCTTTAACCAGACCCTGCTACCTCACAAACAGGTTGGGGTCTCAAAGTGTAGCCCTGCAGCAGCATGAGCTGCTGCTGCTGCCTTGCACTAAGCTGTGTCCAGTGCTGAGCTCAGGTGTGTGATGAGGTGCTCAGGGACTGGATCTGGCAAGAGCGAGGGGTTTGGGTTGGTTTTGTTTTCTTTTTTCTAGTGTTCAGCAAGTTCTTCAGTCATCTGACTAATAATCCCTAGGTCTATGACCATCTCCCTCTTAGATTTGTTTAGTCTACTATGGAACAGTCATGATAGCTTAATAAAAGAAAAATCCACCTTTAAAAAAGGTCTTGTAAAACTTTATATGAGATACAAAAATATGGAAAACAAAATATCTGAAATCTGTTCTTAGTGCTATTCTGTTTCACATCTTTTCCAGCTAAGGAGAAAAGGAGTATCTACATAAATGGCAGCGATGATTCTTCTGAGAGAAAAAAAATTGTTTGAGGTAACTGGGAATTGCTGCAACTGCTGTTGATGTGATCTGGAAAGTTTCAGTGGGAACAAAACCTGAGTGCACAGAAGGAAAGAGCAAAGAGCAGTCAGGACAGGACATGCAGCCTGTTTCTGTGCTCACCCCCACGCACGGCCATCTGAGAAAATGACAGGCAGGACAGGCTCTGCGGGCTGCAGCCGTGACCGCTCAAGCACCCCTACGTCGGCAGCACGCCAGCCCCCCCTCCCTGGCCCTAGCTCTGCGTTTCTCCTCCCTCGCTCCAACAGCGGCACTTTTCGGGGAACGTGGTGAACCGGGTCAGGGAGCTGAACTGGCAAATACCAACTGAACACCACCGGGGTTCTGCGGCCAGGGACGCCCCCCGCCCAAAGCACAGGGCCAGCACCAGCAAGACCAACAAGAACCTGCACTGGGGCACGAGGTGACCCAGGCAACTGCAGTCCAAGGGAAAAGATGGCAACGCTCTTGAGTTGGGTTGGAGTGTTAAGGACCGGCAGCTTCAGACACTCCCGTTTCGGGCTGGCTCAGGACAACGCTGGTCGGCTCAGGACAGCAGTTTCCAAGTTGTCTTTTTGTCCACAGAAGTTGGCAAAATAATCAGTCCTGGTCAGCTCAGCTACAGTCTGTTAAGACAGAAAGCAGAAGGAGGGTAGGAAAGAAGAAGGAGGGCAGGAAAGAAGACAACAGCAGCGCAGACCACATGAGTGAGAGTAGTTGTCTCTCGTTTCAGGTGCTTTTCAGGGCTCGTGAGAAGCCATGAAAACAGTCTAGTTGGTCCAGTCCCTCGGAATCTGGGCAAGAAAAGCCCTTGGTATTGCTGGAAACTGCTGGGGTCTCAAAGGAAGAGCAGTGTAAGTATCACTCTGTCCTGCTCCCGCTCCCTCTGATGCTGGTATCGAAATAACAGAACCACACACGACTTGCATGACACATGTCCTTAATAAAGCCAGAGCCCTCCTTGTCTTACCATCAGATCTCACCCAGAGGTCTGCTTCACAGCACGTGTCACTCAGCACACAGTCGATGCAGCTTTGCCTGCCCTGGAAGAAAACCATCCCATCTTTCTAAGGCGTTCTCGATTTACTGGTTATTGTTTTAAAAAGCATTCATTCTCAGACTCAGTCAGTAGAAGAGACTCACTGGCGTGATTACCTCTGGGGCACTCATTGTTAAAAATAAACAGCTATTTTTAACCTCTGAGACTAACCATTCAGTCCGTTAGTACCGCTTTTGAATGCCCTTCCTTTACATTCATGTCATGCAAAACAGTTTTCTGTGACCTTATGAAAATACACACACTAACTGAAAAGATACTGGAGAATGATTGTATAAAGACTGTTTTGATTTTGTGAAGTGTGAGGAAAACCAGATCTTACCTGGGAGCCCCTTGGTCATACGTGTAAGAACTGAATGCCAAAAAGTCTCGCCATCTCACGCGTTCCCTCAATCCAATCCAGTTTGTCTGACAACTGCAGATCCCCACGGACCCAGCCAACAGAATGATCGACCGTTTTCCATGTGTGAAAGGCAACGCCTCGTTATAAACCATCAGGACAGTGTTGCTCTTTCTACTAATAACAACGAGTTTTTATGACAGCTTGTTACAAACCAGCAAACAAAATTCCCCCCAGGACATTCTCACACGGCTCTTTCAAAAACGTGGCACACACAAACAAACACTTATGTATTCTAAAGATAGACACAGACTGTGCTACAGCAAACTGCTGTTAAGGCCTATCTCAATGACACACTTTGTACTGTTTTCCCCACTCCCCCAAAGGACTACTGAAACAGAAACTCCAGTTGCTCTTCCCCTGTTTACAGGGTTTTTTAACTGAGTGGACTTTGGTGGAACAAACCCCTTCAATATTAACAATCCAAACAACTGTTAATATAAAACCTTCTGTATTAACAACACCTATCTCAGCTGCACTTAGATTTATAATTTCAGCACTAAACCAAGTTTCCACCTAGTTGCAAAGTATTTAACTTGAACAGAAATCATCTGTATGTCATGAATGACGCTCAGATCAGCACTCAGCTTTATGAGCTGTTCACACCACACAACACCAAATCACTCCAGCGAAGAGTGAAGCCCAGTGCGATACGTGTCATATAAAGGCTGTTTTTAAGCCGCTGTAGTTACTGCCTTAACATCTCGCACACTGTTTTGTTCTCCTTTGGAGCCTAGCTTTGTTGGCGTGCACCGTGAAGTAAAACAGAAACCTGGCAGTTCATTAAAAGTCTTTCTGAGGAATAGTACATACAAAATAGAAACCTTCCAGAACTTCAACATGGTCCATCTATTCAGATACGTTGGAACTGGGACTGAGCATTTGCTTTGGTTTTGTGTGTGTGCTTTAAACAGAAACATACAGAGAGATGAAATATTGAGGGTACAACTACACAACAGAGCACAGCACAACAGCAGAGTAAATAAGCTCATGTTGCTGCATACAGACTGTTCCAGTACCTGAGCTAAACTGATTATTTCTCCTTACGCTGACTTTAGCTCACACCTATTCCCATGTTAAGGATCTGGCCTTAAAAAGAACAAACAAACTGGAGCAAGAAATCCACCCGTAGACATCTGCCTGATCAAACGAATCAGACAGCACTCGGAGAGTAAATAAAGGAAAACGGTGATGAAGAACATGAAAGCCCACGTTTTCAAAAGGGTAATTCATTAGATGCACCTAGAAAAACACAGAGGCTGCGTTAACCTGCGTCATGTCTTTCATCGTCAGAGAAATCCCTACTTTTTAAAAACTGTGACAACTCAATTTATTAACTTTGTATTAGGATTCTTTGCTAAAAAAGGTAAACATACACACTTATAAGTCCTGAACTATTTACAAGTCAGGAAAGAATATCCCTCATCAGTTGAAAAGAATACGCTGAATTAAGTAAATCACAAAGGTCAGGTCTGAATTTGGTCAGAACAGGACTTCTAAGGACTGAACCATCTGAGTATTAAATGTAAGGTCTTAAACAGCAAAGCAATGAGTAAGTCTGACAGCTTAAAGGAAGTTCAAGTAGTTAATTTCGTAAAAGCACTACACTTGACAAGTTGTGAAATCGGGTAAGTTGTTCTCAAAACCCAGAAAGGAGTGAAAAGGAACATCATCACGTAACATGACTGAAAGGTAAGGGCTTCAGTATTTTACATTCCAGTGACACGCAAAACCCAGTCTCACCCAGCGGTAGAATGCTCTGTTTGAAAAGGTGTACAAACAGAGAACAGGCAGTTACACAAGTTACATGAAATGTTCAAAAAAATCTACAATAATTTAAAAACCCCCAGTAAGTCAAATACATTAACCTTTTGAAACTTTACCTCATTTCTCATTGTTCTCCAAACATTTAAGATAATTCGCCCAACAATATTGATTTCACTCATTGTATCTGACCCAAATTCATCCAGCTCAGCCGCAAATTGGTTCTCTTCATCTAAAGACGTTAAAAGAGAACAGATTTAGGCAAGTTACAGGACAGTCAAGACCAGACCAAGCTATCCCTCTTCCAATTTGAGCTCTCTAGAAAAATAAGAATTCATAAAGACTGTCACCGATTGCACAAGATTGTGTATTTACCAGTCTTCCACACGATCTCCAAATAACACTCCCCCAGGTTTTCCTGCTCTTGCACACCCAAGATAACGCTTCCTTCGTTTTCATTGAAATGGTGTCCATGGCAATATATTTTCCATAGCAAATATATTGGTTAAGCAATGCCCAATGTTACTTGAAAGCTACCTGCATGCACATGAGTGCACAACATAAAAAAAAAGTTATTTCTGCCCTGAAGGATTTCTAACTCAAGGCTTTACTTGTAAAGTGAGTTCTGGATAGCCCAGACGGAAAGCAAGCTCACACTTAGCGCATGACATTTTTGAGAGGAGCTCCTCAGTGTCAACATTTCCTTATCTTCCTCCTGCAGCTCAGGCAGAAAAGAATACTGACCTTACAAGAACACGAGTTCTTAGAAACATTTTAAGTGTTACACATTCCACTTCTGGGTGTGCATCTACCTCCTGTCACAAGAACACCGGTCCTATGAATACCAGGGCTGTGGAGATCACACCTACGTCCTGCAGGACCACTCCAATTTTATGTCCCAAGATGTTAAGGGCTACAACCCTGGTTCCCTTCGCTAGAACTGAACCCACGTTGTGTGGGACTTCACAACTGCAGGGAAGGAAGCCCAGCTGTGAAACACACAGGGACATCGCCGTTAAGAACCGGGCAGCTCCCAGAGAAGTGACCTTTCTTCTTTGAGGAACTCTTCATCTGCACCCCAATTCCAGCATCTTGAACAACGGCTTCTGTCACAAAGGCGGGTACTATGGAGAGCTTTGCTGATGGAACTAAACGCATCAACTGCAGTGCAGACACAGCTGTCCTGCAAGGCACGAGCTGCGACTCAGCCTTTGAGAACCAAAGCAGAGACACATTAGTTACCTGTCCCAAACGGAAGAGATTGCTCAGCCGTACTTCTACAGCAGAGCAGGAAACCTTGGTGGTCACTGGAGGGCTAAGAAACTTTTGACTGCAACACTTACCATTTCTCTTACCAAAGAAAAGGCAAATCTTGAAGTGTGAGGGGTGTCACGGCTTGAGGCTGGGCCGGCCACTAACGAATGACAGACGCTCTCTACTAACCCCTCTCCCCTCCCAAAAGGGAAAAGGAGAGAGAACAAGGGAGAGAGACTTTACAGTTTGGCAAAGAAAACTAAAACAGCTTTAATGGAACAATAACAATAAAAGAAAAGATAATAATAAGAATAAGGAAAAATGAAATATATACAATATGTACAAATATATACAAAACCAATACCGAACCCAACTCCCCCCACCCTGATGACAATACGTCACCACCACACTGCAGGGCTGGCACTGGGGCAGTCCCAGGCTGGACTCAGCAGCAGACAGGGATGGGATACAGGAGCTGGACTCAGGCACTGGATTCAGGGATGCACGGATCAGTCCTCCTCAGATGTCGGCCATCGAAGAAGAGAGGAAGAGACGAAGAGCACGAGACCCTCGTGATCTCTCAGCTTTATACTGAATATGACACCTATGGGATGGAATACTCTGTTGGTCAGGTTTGGGTCACCTGTCCAGTTCGCTCCTCCCTGTAGGTGCGACCCTTTTCACTCCTGGCACCCCAACACGCAGTACAAGATTTAGCAGTGACCTTGGTCGCCATAAGAACAAGTATAAGCAAGGGCCTCTCTGCATCCCATTCCTTGGTACGAACTATAAACACCAGGCCTTATCACTGCTAGAAGCAGTCACTGTCTGGAAAAACAGGCTGCTGTTTCAGAAAATGCTGTTAGATAGAGGAGACTTAACTGAAAAGTTAAAAGCACTAAAACAGAATTAGTTCTGATTTAATCCAAACCAGGACAGAGGGGTCACAACTTTTTCCGAACAGCCTTCAATACCTCTGAAGACTGTACCAGAGGCACTACTATTGCAATCAGTGCATCATCTCCATTTGAGCCATCAGGGGAAGGTAATAACAAGGTTCATGCAGTCAGTTATTATTCCTGAAGAACAAATTGGAGACCTTTGTGCTGGAGGAAATTTGTGACCTTTGATGCCAATTCGTATTTAAACTGCCATGTGTTCCTGTTTTCATATATTAAACATTTAAAAATTCACCAAAGTCCAGTTGACAACAACTTTCAACTGAAGATGCAAATCCGTTCTCATGGTTTTCTGTCCTTGGGAGATGTCTACAAGTCAGACCTTTTCTGAACAGGTCACAGGTGTCAAAAGCACCAAAAAATTCTGAAGGCATCAAAAGAGTGCACAGATGTTCAAACCTCAAGGAAGGAGTGTGTGAACACAGCTCTTCTGAAACACCGTGTTCTCCTGGCCAGGCACGCAGGATGCCAACAGAAGAGATGCTGTTGCTCTGCTGGGGAAGCCCAAAGATGCAACTACCCCCGTATCGGGTTCCATCGAGTACCCAAAAGCCGATGCTTCAACAACAGGGTAAGCAGCCATTGATAATCTCTCTAGAACTCTCCCAGCTTCTAAGCACTTGCAGCTTCCTGGGCCAGGCATGATTCTGACAAATTTAATAGTTCCCAATGGATTTTTCTTCAAAGACTTTAACTCCTCTTAAAGCAGCACAGACTTTAAGCATTTGTACTGTCTTGTGGCAAGGAACTCCGCAGTTCAACAACCCGTGGGTGAAAAATCAGCTCCTATTCGGTAGCTGCCATTTGCTGCCTTCATTTGATGAGTTCTGGCGCTTGCATTGGAACAGCCAATGCATATTTCCCTTTAAATCCCTCAAGATTTCCCAGGCTTTTACCTTCCTTACCCAGTTTTGTCTGCTCTGGAATCCTAACTTGCTAGACACATTTGGATTACCCGTGTCACCTTTACCAGTTCTCCTATATCCGTTTTGATGGGGAAAAGGTTATGAAGAGGCTACAACTGCAGTTCTTTGAGGTGCAAGTACACTACAGATTTTTACATTTACATTTATTGGCTTATATTTTCCTTGCTCCGTAATTCCTAACATTTAATTTTCTTTCTCAACCATTACAGAGTAACAGGATCAAGTTTTTCGCAGGATCACAGGAAAGCACTTCTTATTTCATGGCTGCTTAGTTTCTGTACAGATCTTTGGCAAGAGCCCTGACAAAAGCAGCTTTTTCAGTTGTTTTGATTTTTAAAATCCTATCTCCCTCATCACCATCATCTTCATGACTGAAAAAAGCTACAAAAAAATTTTTGTGACAGTTTTTAATTTTACAAAGTCATCTTGAATCTTCTCGGGTGCAACACATTTATCTAGCTGTTCACTAACTACGTTCTTCAGAGTGAGAGCTTCTGTTGATTGGCTAAGTACAGACACTAGGCTTAGCACTCTCCTAGATCGCTTTCCCCATATTTTCAAGAAAAAATCCAAACAGAGCTTTTTCTGAATGCTGGAGGAACGCATCGGCACTTGGGCCAGTAAAATTTGCCCACAGTACAAGCGTGGCTATTGAAAGTAAGGATTTTATTGCAAAGCTGCTGACCAGGACGAGGGCTGCTCAGCAGCATCTTCATGTCCTCGTATCCCAGACAGAGAAACCACGAGTAATGTTTATAGCAGGCAGCCTGAACGACATCTACATATGGCTGAACCCAAGGAGAAGCAAGAGAAGGTTTGGTAGCAGAAGCACCTCCAACACACAAAACCTAACACACATGACTTCCGAAAATCAGTCTCGGTTCATGGATACAGGACACACACAGCAGCGGCATACATAAGGAATTTAAGAATGCAGAAAACACGCAAAACCAGAATCTCATTGGTATTTCAAAATTTTCTCTGTGTGTGTGTGATTGTACCTACAACAACACAACAGCAACAACAACAGAGAAGAGGTCCTTCTGTAGAAATACTAGGCATTGATTTTTTTCACTTTATTCCAGGGTAACACCATTAGAGTGGTGCTGCAAAGCCAGTGAGCTCTCCTAAGAGCTCCAAGAGACAGAAAGCACAATCCTCCCCACAGATTTTACCTAAATCCACAGTACTTGGGGTTGTAATGGGTAACTACTGATAGTTTGTTGATCAAAGGCAGTTGAGCGAGAAGAACAAGCTCTTTGTATGTAGAGGAAGATATTGTGAAACGTTAAACCTCACTGTTATGTTCCTATGTTATTGCAAGAGTACAGCTAACTGCAAGTTTGAACAAGCCTGGAGGGGTCACGTAGACAGAAGAAGCTGGAGGTTTCAATAAGCCTGGAGAATCAGCCGCCACAAAGATAAAAGGCGCCCCTCAGCTCGCCTGAATTTGTGAGCCGTAGGTGAAGCTGCGACTTCCCTCGGCCAACCAGCGCTGCTTTGCTTTCCTACCTTAATCAATCGGAAATGAATAAGTTATTCCTGTATTGATTGACTCTTAGTTTGACTATAACAGGGTCAGCTATTTGTATACAGCGCAGATCAGCACAAGTCAGTAAGCTCTGAGGTGACACAAGGAGCCTAACAGGGAACTGGTACTCAAATCTTTCTGCTTCACAAGTAGGGTCAGCACTCCGCGCTGCTGAGACTGAGCTAGAAGCAGTACTTGCCACCCAGACATCACCCCGCACCGATACAGAACTGAATCAGATTGATGCCGTCGGTTGATATTTAACGTACTTTTTTTTAGGTTATGGGGGAAGATCTGATCAATTTACCTGCCCTCCAGGATGTTACAGGCCTGGAAGTCAACCTGGTCGTCCAGCAGCTCACATGACCAAAGCAGTCATTCTAGAAAGATCCATGGCTGGCTGTAGGAGGAGGCTACCACTTTAACAGGCAGTTCAAAACCACTTCAGATCCCCTCTCCAAAACTCTTCTTTGCTTAAATATTTGTTTGAGCTGTTGTTTGTTCTTTCCACGGTTTTCTTCAGTAGGCTACAACTTCTCATCACTTCTTCACAAGCTCCTAACACAACCTAACAAAAATATATCTTATTATCCTCCAGAGGAGCAAAGTGCATCTTTGGGCTCTCTTCTGAGCCTTCTCTATTTTTTCAAAATAATTTAAAATACGTTGGAGCAGGAGTCAGACACAGTGCTGATCCCATCTGTTTCACAAACGCTACCTTCAACCTCCTCAGCATTCGCCTGTTATTAATGTAACCAGAAACCACACCAGCTCTTTCAGCATCACTCTGATATTCATTGAGCTGCTTGTCTGCAACGTCCCCAAATTCTTTTCACAGTCACTGTTTTCTGTCCCAGGGACACCGCTTACATTCTTTGTTCTCACAAAGAACATCCCCCTTTGTTCGAATACCCAAACTCTGTCAAGTGATTTACATACCTATGGATGACTGCTGCACTGTTTGACTTTCTGCAGCTCTCTGCCTTGCTATAATGGTGAATTCTATCAACATCATACATTACCGATACAAACTAATTTCACCGTCAATTATAAAGAAATATTATAACCCGTAGCTTCTCATGTGAAATATTTATGTTCTTTAAAGGGATGAAAAACCAAAAGTCATTAAACTTTTCTAAAAATCAAACTCCAGCTCTTACTCTGCAGCCACATAACTCAAAACAAGTGAAAGCACATAAGTGAAAGACATGCTCCGAGTTATCAGAAAACTTCTACTTTGAATTCTGTACATTGCCCTCAGGATTTAAAAAAAAAAAAAAAAAAAAAAAAAAAAATCACCAAGCAGCTCTTCTGTGTCCCCTACTCTCAATAAATTACTTTCATTAATTTTATTACAGCTAGAACGAATACTGTTGTTCACCAAGCCAGAAAGAGCCAGTATGCTTATACTTCATGGCACATGGCTAAAGAACAATAAAGCTGCTATAAAACAAACAGTAGAAGAATACAAACATAGAAATGCATCAATAACAATACCAAAAACACATGTGCAAAAGCATGCAAGCATTAATTTGTATCACAGAGCTCAAAACCCCTCACATTGGACACAAGACACATTGTATATTAAAACCGATAACATCTGTAACTACGTACATTTTATCCAGATGTGTGTTGGTTACAGCCCGTGGGGGTGTGCGTTCAAACAAGGAGCACTCCAGTTGAAACGTCTGCATTCTAAAAAGTTTCACCTGCAGGAATAAAAGAGCACTGTCAAACTCAGATTTTTATTTATTTATTTATTTTTAAATTTTCGCTTGTGTTGAAGTATTCCTAGTTTAGAATTCTTTGGTGCTCACTGCAATCACCAGACCTGACAAACGTAACCCTGCTGCAGGGATACTCTGCATGCTAAGTGAGCTGTGAAACGCCCGTAATAAAATGTAACTCAACCTGAACTATGCAACTAAGCGTTGCCTGTTTCCCTTTCTTCTATGGCTGAAGATTAATTCATCACTTACTGACTTAATAGTATGTCTCTCCTCACACTCAGACAGTTCTTAGCAGGTTGTAATGCCGGAGGGCAGCAGCTGCAGTCCATCAGCAGGAGCAACCCGAGTGCAGCTCTGTCAGCTGTACTGAATTTATCCTTGAATTTCACCCAGGTAAAATCCCGGTCCTTTATCCAAACACTTAACTGTCACCATTTCCCTCTTGGAAAACGGATACCAAAAAACCCTCAGCAACTGAACACCACAAAACGAGTAAAACTTTTTGATAGGGTCATATTAGGAGACAGCCATAAACCTAAACTGTTTCCACTTCAGCAACTTGCAAACAAACCCTTTCCTTTTAAAGTAAACCTCTTAATGATCCAATTTGAACGTGTAACAACTTACACTGAGGTTTATGTTTGCTGTAAGCCATTAACATCATTCCAATTAAATGCTTTTAAATGTTAAGGAAACCATGTCTAACACAAACCTTCATAAAGAAAATCAAACCGTGGAAATGGAAAAGCAAGCAGCCTAGAATTACAGAGTTTTTCTAAATCCAGCTTGTGACAGAGACCATCTCTCCCAAGCAGGTGCAGAACAAGTAACTTCACTTTGGTTTTCTCAAACAGATCAATGATATTCATTCAACACTGAGGAAGAGCTGAAAACTTGGGTTTAGTTTTGATTCCATTAATTTCTACTACGTGGAAATGACTCAGGTATTCCTTCTTGTCATTGAAGACAACAGAACGAGTTAAAAAATTTCAACAAAACAAGGAACAAAATCTGAAATAGAAACTAGTTGGACAAACCTATTTTAATTCAGGTTTACTAAATGCAATTCTTCTGTCACAGAACAGATTGACAGAACAGTCGAGGTTGGAAGGAGCTTCTGGAGACCATCTAGTCCAACCTCCCTGCTCAAAGCCTATGACCTCGTCTAGTCTTTCAGTTGGCTTTGGATTTTTTTATTTGACTCCAGTTTCTACACAAAGGTATTCTGACAAGTGTTCAAGCCATCCAATCACAGTTAACCTTAAGCCCAACAACAAAGAAGCAAAAGAAAAGGTAAGTGAAGGTAGTTTTTCTTCAAGGCAATAAATACTATTAAACATCACCAATTAACATGTGTACGCCCTGCAACTGAAGCATCCTGAATTGACAATAATTATAGCAGTAAGTCTAAAGTTTTACAATACTTACTGCACAAAAAGCAATTCCAAATCTAAGACTTTGCAGCTGTTTAGTTTAATATCCACCTACACCTGTTCTTTTACTCATGTTATTGACTCTATCAGCCTGTCAGGGCTCTACATTTTTCAGAATGCAAGATGTATATAGATATGGTCCTACTTTCTATCTCAATGAACAGTGACACAGTAAAGTACTCGGACATTTCCGATCATCACTCCAAGCTGGGCTAAAAACTGGCTGGATGGCCAAGCACAGAGAGTGGTGGTGAAGGGAGTTCAATCCAGCTGGCGGCCGGTCACAAGGGGTGTCCCCCAGGGCTCAGCATTGGGACCGCTCTGGTGTCACATCTTGATGGATGAGCTGGATGAGGGGATCGAGTGCTCCTGCAGGGAGCTTGCAGATGACACCACACTGGGTGGGAGTGTCGATCTGCTGGAGGGCAGGGAAGCTCTACAGAGGGAGCTGGACAGGCTGGATCGCTGGGCCAAGGCCAGTTCCACGAGTTGCAACAAGGTCAACTGCCGGGTCCTGCACTTCGGCCACAACAACCCCCAGCAGCGCTACAGGCTGGGGAGGAGTGGCTGGGAAGCTGCCCGGCAGAGAGGGACCTGGGGGTGCTGGTCGACAGGCGGCTGAACGTGAGCCGGCAGTGTGCCCAGGTGGGCAAGGCGGCCTACAGCATCCTGGCCTGTGTCAGCCATGGGGTGGCCAGCAGGAGCAGGGAGGTGATCGTGCCCCTGTACTGGGCACTGGTGAGGCCGCCCCTCGAATGCTGGGTGCGGTTTTGGGCCCCTCAGGACAAGACAGACACGGAGGTGCTGGAGCGTGTCCAGAGAAGGGCAGCGAAGCTGGTGAGGGCTCTGGAGAACAGGTCTGATGGGGAGCAGCTGAGGGAGCTGGGGTGGTTTAGTCTGGAGAAGAGGAGGCTGAGGGGAGACCTTACTGCTCTCTGCAACTGCCTGAAAGGAGGCTGGAGTGAGGTGGGGTCGGTCTCTTGTCCCAAGTGACAAGCCATAGGACAAGAGGAAATGTCCTCAAGTTGTGCCAGGGGAGGTTTAGATTGGACATGAGGAAAATTTTCTTTATTGAAAGAGTGGTCAGACATTGGAACAGGCTGCCCAGGGAGGTGGTGGAGTCACCATCCCTGGAGGTGTGGTCGGCTTGGTAGTGTTAGGATAACGGTTGGACCTGATGATCTTAAAGGTCTTTTCCAACCAAAATGATTCTTCTATGTTGCGCCAGGGGAGGTTTAGATTGGACATCAGGATAAATTTCTTTACCGAAAGGGTTATCAAGCATTGGGACAGGCTGCCGAGGGAAGTGGTGGAGTCACCAGCCTTGGAGGTGTTCAAAAAACGTGTTGATGTAGTGCTTCTAGACATGGTTTAGTGCGCATGGTGGTGTTAGGTCAACGGTTGGACTTGATGATCTTAGAGGTCTACTCCAGCCTAATGATTCCATCATTCTATGATGACTACTGGCACAGTTTTAAGAATGGGTCAGTTCATACCTCAGAGCTATTGTTTTAAGCTCTCTGACAGCTCAAGCAGACAGTGTGTTACTGGATTGACTTGGTTTTGGTGTTGAATGTTTCCTGGCAACTACAACTACAGAACTGGTTCTCATTTGAAAACAAAATCAAAACCACAGGTCTATCTCTGTTCCCAAGACACTTTCTTTTATGTCCCCTGGGATTGCTGCTATTATTCTAAGAAGTTGGGCTTTACACAAAATCCTGCTTAAATTGAAGATGGCAAGGAACAGCATATATTACACAAATCTGCACACAAAGTTCCACCAACAGAACTTCATTGATTCAGGTTGTGAAAATTTATGGCTACTGATCACCATGTTCAGAAAAAGGAATCAAATAGCTACACAAGTTCACTACAAATATTTCAAATCTTACTGTATTAAGCCTTTGAGTGGAATGGATCATCAAAAGCAACAGGACTGCTTAAAGAATGGAAGAGAACTTGCATTTCCAATGCACTGAGAAAAAAAATAATAACCACCATCATCATCATTTAGTCGGATCAAAGTAAGTCCTCGCTTTTTATCTGTTATCTGTTTAAAGGCTCCATATTTAATAACAGAGCTTTAATAAAGAACAGAAGACTTCCCACATTTAAGATACCCAGAGGACTTCCTTAAGCTCCTCAGTACAACCTGACACCTGAAATAACAACATCCAAACAAAACACAGACATCTCACTGCGTTACTCAAAGGTCCATGGGGAATAAGGGTTTCTGTACAAAAGCCGGGGTAGTACAGATCTGGAAAAAACCAAAACCCATAAAGCACACTGGAGACTTTTTGGACTAAATAGTTGCCAAAGGAAGGTGCAATGGAGAGGGGATAAAACTAAACAAAATACAATCCGTTTAACTCCCAGGACACTCTACACTTTGTAAGTGAACAGGACAAAGTCTCCTTATCACAGTAACAGGTAAAACTTGGGGATAACACTATAGATTAGCCATGAGAGGTAGTTTTATGCATTTTATGCATATGAATATAACTTTTGATGAAGCTATTACAAAGTAAACATTTGAAGCCAGTTTATTCCCTACTAGTTGGTTTTCTGTAGTGGTTTTATTGCTTTTTACCCAAGGGCTTACAGAAATAAGCATTAATTAGGTCTTTTTTTTTCCGCTGATGGCAGAATACACACATGGTAATCTGCCCAAACCATTGTTTTCCCATGCTACAGCTACTGGCATAGTAGAAGCTAGCCCTAAAAGAAAAAAAGAGAGGACTAGAAGCTACTGAATATATTTTCCTGTTCATTGTCAGAGAAGTGATTGTCTCGATCTCTTTCAAAACAGACTTTGCTTTATACCCGTGTGTTTAGATACCCTTGCAGCTGGTTACCCTACGGAGAACTCCAAAGATTAACAACCAAATCTGAAGACCCAGGTGAACCTTGTAAAACACCATTCAGTGATTCTGCACCTTCCATACTGGTTTTGTTCAGCCATGTGCCTCTAGTAGTATATTCTACTTTTTGTAGTGAGATGCTCTAAGAGCTTTTACCGGCACATTATGTCAGCTTACGTGCCCCGTCATGACAAGCTTGACTAAGGAATGCACTTGAACGCCAAGCTATGACTTTTCCTAAAGTCACTGGACGTGACCAGATCCGAAAGCACGCAGGGTGTTAACGTCAACGGTGTGATACACTTTGCAACAGCCCTACTGCTCATTGCTTAGTGAAGACACACCTCAAAAGAGCACTTAAGTCTTCCTCAGAAACTATCACTGACATTTCCAAGAACTGAAAAGACAGGCTGTCTTTCTGAAGCCGTGCAACAACTTCATGCTAATCATCCAGTGTCAGGAGACAGATCAAGAAGTTGTACAAGTTCAGAAGTACACTGACAAATCATACCTCCAAGTTTTTTGTCCCTGAGGTCGGTTGGAGAGTTATCGCTGCAGTGAACTCACAGTCCACAAAGATCACTAACTAGTAAAATGTTTTGGGGTTGTTGAACTATAAAGTTGCAACTGTCTCTCACTCAAAAAAAAAAAAAAAAAGACTGTCAGGACGCACTCAGTTTTGTAAAGCAGTCAGAGTACTACTTAACTAGAGGCTCTAGTTTGAGACTGGAAAACTCTCTGTGAACACCAGTACCACAGAACACGACTATTCCCGTTCTCGTGTTTCAGATTTGGAAGTATTTGCATTTTATTTCCAGTACTAATGGCATCACTTTTGTTCTAGACAATTTTATTACTTTGCTGTCCTGGCTCCTGGTCCTTTTGAGAGAAAGGTTTCATTCAATCCTTTGAACAATAACGATGAGGTTACTAACAATGAGTTTAAGAAAGAACTGACACACACAAACTTGTTCAGGCATCCAGAACAAAAGAACCTGGAAGTATTGAGAGCAAAGTTCAGGACGATGAAGAAAAGGATCTATTTTTCATTTGTAATTAGACCAAGAAGGGAAAATGCTATAAAGTAGATTCAAATCATTTAGATCAGATTACCAGTGCAGCACTGTGCCAAATTATAAATTAGGACTTTACTTCATTTGACATTTGTATCGATATTAGAAGCATTTTCCAAAGCCTCAGTAGAAATTGATGGAAAAACCAAACTCTGAACTCTCACACCCTAACCATCAGACTGCTCTTCAGTCAACACTTACTCTTCCAGTGGTCATTCCAACACTTGGGACAACTGAAATAAACAGACTGTAACCAGGAATAAAAATCTGTGCTTTAAAAGTATTTTGCATAGTTAAGGCCAACACTTGACTGATTATTGCAAGTCCTGGCCAATTAACTTGAGTATATCAAAAGTAAAATAAACACAAAGTGCATTGAGAGCAAAGCACAAACCAACAGGAACTTCTCACACAGGTGACCGCCACAGCATAGTATGAATAGCGATGGCTGGGGCTGGGACAACCACCTGAAAACCTCCTATTGATGGAAAGTAAGACTAAGGCTTGTGCAACTCTACAGAGATGCTGGCCATTCAAATCCCTGGGGCTCTAGCCCTTTAAGAGACAAAGAATTCCTTTATTTCTAGGAAAAGCAGAAAAGAATTGCCATTGAAACCACCAGAAGACCTTGAGATCTAAATCCACAGGTCAGGCTATTTATTTTGTCATGGCTTTGGTCAGAAACTCATTCAGCAGTGTCACCGGGGTGTTTCTGCACTGTCCTGTTCTAAAATGAATGCTCCAGCAAACTTCATATTCATTTCTTCAGAAAACAAAACAAAACAAAAACCACCTTTAAGAGAAAAACCCACTATATTTCTAGCTCTTTGATGACAAAGGCAGACTTCCAAATAAGAATCATTTCAACCCTGTGCCTGTAGAAAAATTGTTCCTCTGCCTCCTCTGTTGCTATTCAGAGATTTCTAAGCAGCTACGAGTCCCGACCAGACAAACGTAACAACTTCAAACACTCCTGGCAGAGGCCTGTTTATTATTTTCCAGTATGACTGTCTGCCAAGTTTCCCTGTCCAGGGTTTGGCTTGGCTTTGTTTGGCGCTTTTTTTTTTTAAAAAAAAGAAAGGAACTGTGTGAGCTAAGCTGTGTCAGGGACTCTCCTTCCAACAGTTCTTGCAGAAAGTGGAAGTGCACCAGCACGTATGCAGACTTGTATCTGAATACGGTTCAAAACCATTACAAGACACAGCACAGTCAAAACTTTAGTCTTCAAAAACCAAAATGCTATGCTGTGAGTCTTGGAAATCATTTACCAGTACAGAATACTCAAAGTTGTTCTTAACACATGATGAAAAAAGCATAAACTTTAACGAAATCAAGCTGAAATTGATGAACACAGACATCTTTGGCTCCCCTCAAAATACAACCTTTTAATAACACCTTTGGTTTGATGACTTTTCAATGCAATTCTACAGCGCCTGTTTCCAGTCTATTGCCCATCAGTTTAGCTGTACAAATCTGCACACAGCGTTACAGCACAAAGGCACAGATCTGGTGAGGGTTTCTTAGAAGCACTGCTGCACACTGTTATCTTAAATGATGGTCTTGTGATTAAGGCACCTAAAGGCAAGAAAAGGAGGACGAACCCCCCTTCAAATCCCTCGCGACCCTGTACAGGTCATCCAATCCCTCGCTCTATATTCCACATCTAAAATACCAAATTAAGAATTGCTCAAATATTTTAAATTTTTTAAAATCATTTGCTAACTGCATACGTGGCACTCAGACACAAATGCAGTCAGGCAGTCTGTATGGGCAATAAACACTGAAAACAATTTCTTTGCAGGAGTAGAATTAAAAGCAAGAAAAACATCAAGAGCCTTTGCAAAGGTTCTGCACACAATTCTCAGCTTTCAATCTGAACACAGTCTGGAAAGGCCAACGTGAAGGAATCATCCTCTGGCGAGAGTTTAATCCAATCTCAAATAACTCCAGTAAAAGCACCCAACAACAGAGATATTGCTTAAAAGGGCAGTGGTTTGACATGGCAAGCCTTTTGATTACTCTTGCTATTAGGAGGTTTTCAGGTCTTGAGGTACAAAACTCTGTTCAGGACATGAACTGGGGAGTTGTGGGGGAGACAAAACCCTGAAGTTATGACTCCATGAACAACAGCAATCACTTAAAAGTTACCATCTGAAGAACTAAAAACTTAAGCCCATACACAACTCACAAATGAGACCGTGGGTTCTGCTGCTTCTCTCTTACAAATAAGTAACTCTCCTTGACAATTATGCATTAGAAAAATGCAGGGCTCCAATTATTGTTTCTAACTAAAAACATTTGTAGCATATTTCTAGGAAAAAAGGATTAAGGGTGGAACTCCTGGAGGCAGCCAGACATACACTGATTTTATAGGAATTGTGATCATTCTATACTTTTGAAAAACCACGTTCTCGATGTTACGGAGCCAGACCAGGCAGATCATCTCCTGACAAACTTCCTTGCACCCAACGGAAGGATTGCCCCTTGAAATTTTAATCATGTCTCAACTATTAAGAAACTGTCTTAAAACAAAAAGATAGATCTAATACATGATTTCCTACAACAACGGCAAGCTAACAAAAATATTTAAATGTGACATTTTGGACACATTCATCCTGTTATTGTGGCTGCTACTGGTCAATAGCCAGGGATCAAGGTCTCTGTTAACACAGACAACTCCAGAACATAATCCTCACATGAATACACTACCTCTAGTGCTAGCAGTACCCTGGTTTGAGGAGCTGAAACAGCAGAATTCTTCTGCAGAGCTTCAGTGTGTGCAGTATTTCAGGACACACAACTGGTAGAAAATCCCCTGCCCTTCTTTAGTTACTCATCGCAGCATCCACAGGCAGCTCACAAAATACTCTGAAACAGTAAACTACTTTCAGCTCCAGAACAGCTCAAACCTCCATTAGTGCTAACAAAGAACTCAGTCATTTGAGGACAACAGACTGAGTCGACCTCCAGAAGAAAAAACCCGAACCAAAACACCCCCCAGCCCTCCTCAGCTCAGCAAATAAATTGCATCAGGCTTTCCCCTCTGCTTCCCCCTGCCCCACAATTCTAAGTGACTTTCTAGTCTAAAGGCACTCACAAATAGCCACACCGTGCCTTTGTCCAAACAAGCCCAATGAAATCAGACGGCTTCAGAAAGCAACATTTACGCCGTGTGACGGCTGCTGCATCAAACCCTCGCACTAGGAAACTCCTGTTCACTATTGCACACCACGAAACATCTAGGATTATTAACGAAACATAAAAGAAAAATAATGCAAGCTACTGGATTTGAAAACTCAGCCATCCACCTTCGAGGAAGGTGCAGATTCAACTGCATGACCAAGCTTCCAGTTTCAACTGATGGCTGCTGCAAAGCAGCTGTAAAAACGGCCAAAGTTTTGTACTACTCAGTTTGAAGCATTACTTGTGCTTCTCCTGACCCTTCTACACCAAATTATCTATCTTCAGATAAATAAAAGCATTACGCTGCAATCTTAGTCGCCAAGGTTTCTCCTAAACCAACTTCTTACTAAAGGGTCTTTGGCCAACGCCACTCTGATCTACTGTTACTTTTCCATCACCATTTTATCTCCACAACTTTATTGTCAAATGTATAAGCTTCGGCCTCTCGCCGTCAATGTTCTGCTATCAAAATACCAAGTCCCTGGTCATGAGGGTACTACAAGTAAAAAAATGGAACCGCTCAACCTTTAGAAACTACAGAATTCAAACATCCAGTGAAATTAAATGGTTTACTATGAGACAGATGACTATTGACAGAAACCAGATTATTAATAAAATTAAAATATCGCATTGCTAGTGGTTTCCACAAGAGAATGACATTCTGAAAAAGCCGAAGACTATCTTGGAAAGAATCAGATGTTGCTAAGGTTTTCTTTCAACAACTCAAGCTCCCACAAAACAAGTAAGGTATTTATGGAAGCAACTGAAGAACATGACAAACAAACAGGCTACAGAAAGCCTCCTGAGCCTAAAGAAGAGATGATCAGTTGAAGAAGTGACCTGTTTCTCACTGTGTTTGTGTTTTGTTCTGTTTTTTAAATCTGCCACATAGGCACCTAGATTAGGCAGCTCCACCAAGCTTTCTCCGCCAGCAAAAGTATTTTCTTGTGCACGCATCACCCTGCAGTCAGGCTTGAAGTCTGGCTGGTTTTAGTTTATTTCTGCTGATAGACGGGCAAGATGAACACTAGATATTTGGAATTCATTTTATTCACATTTTCACATCGCTTAACCTAAATATAACCACCCAAATTTTCACGAAAGCAGGCAACACAAAACGTGCTCACAAAGTGCACAGTGCTCAGGAGAACACTGTAGTTCTCCACTATGTTCAACACCTCTTGGACACTTCTCAGCCAGGGGGACTTTGTTCTCCTTCTCTCCCACTGCACAGAGCAATCAACCTCACCTAACACTTCACCTACTTCCACAAGTCTGGAGATAAGAAATTCCAGGGGATGAGTCAGCCCCGTGAACCAAAGCAAGCGAAACCAAAAGGGAGCACCTTGGATCACTGGTCCCTGTTGTTGCAACTCCCACGTCAGCATTTTCTGCAGTCCTGGCTCTCAGCACTCTCTTCCTCCAGCCACCCCCACCCTCCCCCCCACCTCACCTCACATGCTCTGCATCTCCCTTTCCGCTCCCAGCCTTCCTTTCAACACATCCTCCCCTCCTCCTGTTTGTCCACTCGGGCAATCCCTCCTACAAAATCCCACTTCAAAACGACGACTAACAATATTGCCATGCCATCTGTTTTCGTAACATATCACTCTTCCTACACCTTTTAACTCCTCCTTTTATAGAGAACAGAATTCTTTTGGAGTGAGGACTATCCACCATTACACTGTCTAAAACAACTGGTTTCTGTTCTTAAGTCTTTCATCTTTAATATAGCCGTGGTTAAAAACGACTATGTATTTCCTTGATTAGGTTTCCAACTGCTGGCATAAGAACACAAGCTCACCAAAACCTGACATGCTGGCACAACCTCTAAATGCTTAGCAGAGCTTTAGTCTGTTCTTCCCACCTATCCTATGGTGGGCGGTTTTGTTGGTGGGTTTTGGGGGTGTTTCAGGCATCAGACTCAAACCAGAAATCTAGACTGTAAAGGTACTAAATCCATCTCTGCATGGGCATTGCAGGTTCACAAACATACATGTGAATGCACAAATTCCTTAAGAACCATCCATTAAAAAAGAACATAATAAAGAATGACCTGAATTACCATGGCAAGTTAAATTACTTTATGCACAACATATGCCACTCTTCTGAAGTAAAGAAAACATGGGACAATTTAAAACTGTATTTCTGGTACAGAACACCTTCTTAGTCAAATGACGACTTATATTCAGTTATTTTAGATCATTCCTGTGTTTTCTGTTCAGGTAATACATACCATCAAAAATCAGAAAATACAGCCCCGGGATTTATCACTTTTACTTTAGTCATACCATACCCAAGATATCTACATAAAAGTTTTCTAAAAGCTACAGAACAAGCCTTGCTGTAATCAGAAATGAAATGCAGCGCGTACACGTTCACCCCAGAGGACGGCATGTTAAAAAAAGGAAGAGGTAACAACAAAACACACCCTGGAGAGCTCTAAACCAGATTTGGCTGTTATGCAGCGGAGAGAGAAATGAAACTGAAGTGAGGAGAAGCAGCCTTGTGGTAATGCAGCACAGAGGCCAGTCACTAGTGGTGCTCCAGAGGTCAACACTGAGGCCAATATTGCTGAACACCTTCATTAACGGCCTGGACAGCGAACAGGTGTACCCTCAGCAGGTCTGCAGATGATAACATTTGGAGGAGTGCCTTACACACCAGAGGGTTGTGCTGACATTCAGCAGGACCTCGGCAGGCCAGAGAAACAGGCAGAGAGGAATCTCCTGAAGCCCCACAAGGGGAAATGCAAAGTCCTCACGCGGGGAGGAATAACCCCGTCCCTCACTGCGGGCTGGAGGCAGACTGTCTGGAAAGCAGCTCTGCAGAACAGGACCCGGGGTCCTGGGTGAAGCAGCCAGCAACGCGCCTTGGCCACAAAGGCGGCCAACAGTGTCCCGGGCTGCATTAGGAAGAGCACCAGCAGGTCGAGGGACATGACCCTTTCCCTCTGCTCAGCACTGGTGAGACACATCTGGAGTGCTGGGCCCAGGTCTAGGCTCCCCAGTACAAGGCAAACACGGACATACTGGAGCCCTTAATTAAGGGCTTGGAGCATCGGACATACAAGGGAAGGCTGTGTGAGCCAGGATTTTGTAGCCTCAAGAAGGACTGGGGGCGGCGGGAAAGAATCTTATCGATGCGTATAAAAACCTGATGGGAAGCAGTAAAAAAGAGTGGGTCTGACTCACCCAAGTAGTGCCCAGTGAACGGACAAGAGGCAACAGGCACAACTGGAAACACAAGAAACTTAAAAAGGAAGTTTTGGGTGGGTTTGGTATCTTTCTTTCTTTTTTTTTCCCCCCTCTTGCTGTTTGTTTTGTTTTTCTGTGAGGGTGGTCAAACACTGGAACTCACCCAGACAGGCTGTGGCGTTTCCATCCCTGGAGCTGGTCTAGGTGACCCTGATGGGAGCAGGGCGCTTGGACTAACTAAATGATCTCTAGAGGTCCCTTCCAACCTGAACATTAATCTGAGGGTAAAAAACCCACTTCTGTGGTAGGAAACAGAGGAACAGATAATACTCGCAGCAGAACTGGGTTGGTTTTCCTGCTGCTATTTACACCTAACAGTAAAGATGATTAAGCCTCAGTACTACAAAGCTAATTCAAACAGCTCAAAAATCCAAATATTTGATACCAAGTATTTATAAAACCAGCTTCATTTTACCTCAATGTAAGAAACTGCCTGTAATCTCTCTCAGTTTCCCACAGACAGCACACCAGGTTTCACTGCTTACAAATGTGAATGCCACAAAACCGTTTGCTTAACAGTCAACAGATAAAACCACACAAGAACATGAAGGAAGATTCACCTGTGATGAAAGTCTTTTGTAACATTTTAGCTAGGTTAAATATACAGCTTTTTAAAAGGAAATACAAAAGCTGCTGTATCGAGAACTCCAGAAAACAACCTCCTCAACTGGATGACAAATATAATAGGGGTGGCAGCAATAAAAACGTGTTCACTACTGATCTGAAGGCAGGACCCGCAGAAGTGAGGCCCCAATCAGTTTCCAGTTCCCACTGCTTAACCAGAACTGTGCTACACAGAAACCCACCTCGGCAGTTTCAAACACAAAAGGAAAGACTCATTGTACATCTCATCATACACAACTCAGAAAACTTGTATTGCAAACCTCCCCTGAGGAGCAATGCCAAGCATTATGGATTAGCTGCAACATCCCACAGCCCTTTCAACATTCCCACTGGGTACCGCGTACTGATATTGCACCTGAAACAGGACATACAGCCTTGCTGTAGCACACACTGGTTTAGGCAGCAAACAGCACAGAGGCACAACTGGGATGGAAATAAGCAGGGTCTGCTCCTACTTTCTCTGCAAGTTTCAGGAAAAGATCCTGTCACTGAGGAACAAACCCAAGCTG
The DNA here is from genome assembly GCF_034619465.1 of Leptosomus discolor. Lineage (NCBI taxonomy): Eukaryota > Metazoa > Chordata > Aves > Leptosomiformes > Leptosomidae > Leptosomus > Leptosomus discolor. The sequence continues at coordinate 289,914 of NW_028237739.1, read as the reverse complement.
ACATGGTCTCTGGAGTTAATCTCTTTCTTTTCTTCTGCTTTTCAAATCTAAATCAGTTTTCACTAACAGCGCCAAAACCTGCCAGTAACTTTTACAGCTGCAGGGTCATCAACTTCAAGACAGCTACTTGGCAACCTTTCCACACCATTTGGATGCGACTGTGTTCACCCGGACACACAAACAGGCTGTACAGAGAGAGACATAAGACAGACAACTGTTTTCAGGCCAGCATGTTATTTTGAGGAGGTTCACTTTACACCCTGAAAAAGAAGATGTTTCAACAAGCAGCCAAAGAGCACCCTTAAGAAGTATGTGACAGAACTGGAAGTTGTAGCTGAGAGAGATAAGCTGTTAGCCTACTTCCAGGGGCACTGATCAGAAACATCAGTCCCAAGTTATATATTAGACCCAGTATAGATGCAGCTACTTTGTGAAACACTTTGATGCCTCCAGCTGATGGAGTTGTAAGCATGCGGTGTCAGCTATACGTGTATTTGTTTGATCGAATTACAAAAGCACGAATATATTCAGTGACTTGATCAAGAGGTGATCTACAGTAGCAAACCGAAGAACGGTTATGAAAGCAATATCTGCATTCTAGAACACCGATTTTGTCACAGTATTTTAAGGTTTATTCAAGAAACAGAACTAAAGCAAGCTGTATATACGGTACCACAGATGGGTACTAAATTTGCTACTGAATGAGTTTCATGCCAGCAGAGCTGAATCTCGCAGTCTATTCAGGCAGCCTCTCATTGCTCAAACAACTCAGCAGGCAATCTATACAAAGTATGGAACAAACGCCTCAAAAAAGGAGAAGGTTCTCCAAAAAACACCCCCACGACACACCAGACAACACATCCTTTTAAGAACCAGGGAAGGTAGAGGCTAATGACCTCCCATCTCATCACTGACAAAATTCCAACACTGAAAACAATCTCAGAATAACTACACGGTCTCCAGTTCCTCAGTCCTACTCCAGCCCTATTCACAGCTCACAGAAGCTATAAACCTCTGGAGAAAAAAAAGAAACAAAAGGACAGGAGACTATTTTCCAAAGAGCTCTTCAGAAGCACGAGAAGCCTGCCCGTGCGAGGCGCAGAAATGGTGTGCTGGAAGCGGAGCTACACTGTACGATGCCGACAATCTGCGAGGCCACGCTGCAGCCCGCAGAATAACCCCCTGTCCGGAGCTGGACGCTGGGGTAGTTTGGGAGAGGGTGTGAGAAAGGAAAGCAGAGGCATAAGCCGCACCACAATGCCTGTATCCGCTTTGCAGCCTCAGCCCCTCCCTATGAAACCGCAGAAGGGACTGGAAGGCTGTGGACAAGAAGTGCCCGCTTCTGAAAAACGGAACACGGGAAGTGACGGCAACTGGAACGATGCCGGGCCGTGAGCACTGGGACAGTGAACCAAGGAGGCTACGGGGCAGGAGCACTGTGGGAAACAAAAAGTTACTCCCGCGCTGAGTGTAGAAAGCAGCGAGTTCCTGCCATGAGCTCATTCCTTCTCAAGTGAGCAGCAGTGGAGGAGAGACAGACACTTGGATGGCATCAGATACACAGCCCAGCCAGGGGAGGGAAGGGAAGAACAGAGGAAAGAAGAGAAGCAGGCCCCCTCACTGAGCCAGACCAGAGCTACTGCTGCTAGAAGGGAGCCGGATTAGAGCTGGAGCACTTGCCTCTGCTTTTTTCCCCTCTCAGAAAACCAAAGAGAAGCCACCAAACTTAGACACCTACCTGAAATGCATTCAGATTTTGCTGACTGCAAACCCCTACTCTGAATTACACCTAGCCTCAGAAAAACTCGCCATCAAAAGCACGCAAGAGTGACTTCAGAACATCCTCCTCTTTGGCTGAGTGTTTGTGCTGCCCTGAAGTAAGATTCATTCTTGGATCAGTGATTTCGTAATGTAAAATACAAAACCCTTCAAAAAGAGACAAATACATAAGGTGGCAGTTGAGGACAGCAGTTATAATATTCCTCAAATTACATGTTGCTTTCTCTTAGGTAACTTCCTAATCTGCCTTCTCCAAAGGCCCTCCTGTCAACTGAACACACATTTCTCAGGCTAACACCCTTCAAATGCAATTTTAAAATGTGTACCTATTTCTGTAAAATTTGTCACGTAGCAGCCTCAAATCAGAATTCTGATTTTTAAAAACACTTCACCTATCTGTTTTACAACACTCATCACACCCCAACAGGTATCTTGTATGCTGTTTACTCTCAGTGTCCTCAGCTGCTTTGCACTCAGGCTTGTTAAGCAAAGCAGTAATTTAGCAACGTCGGCTCGTTTGTTAATGTCTCCCCTAACATGACATCTAGTCTCCCCCTGATTTCTTTACAGCTGGATTTACAGCTTGGTTCTGTCTTCCTGCAGCTGAATAAGCACCTGACAGAAACGCCCAACTGAACAGTCACATACTCATTTTGAAGCAGTCACGGAAATCTTGAGGAAAGACTCAAGAGCTTGAAATGGCCAAGAGCTGGCAGGAAATAAATCAAAACTTTGATACCTCCATACACCCCAAGTTAGCAACAAGAACAATTCAAGAATCACCAACTAAACAAAAGGCCGTATGTAAACGGAAAACCCCATTTTCATTATGATTTTACTCTAATAAACAGGCCTTGCAATTTCTCAAAGGGTTTTTTTTTGTGTGTTGAAAGGAAATACTGCCTTAGAAGGTAACGAAATTTTGTTTCATAGTTCAGCATTGTCTAGTGAATTACAAGCTATTGTTTCTATATATAAGCAGCAACATTGTGAGACTCCTTTAGAGATACAAAGACTACCGCATCAAATAATACCGACAACCTTACACCTCAAAGCATGAATTTAACTCTGCTTTCATTGTATTACCACCACGGCAGCGTTACAGCATTTCTGAAATTACACTTTTGTCCAAGACGCTGTGTCAACAGACAAGCCAGTCTGCTCCAAGCACCGAAGGGCTAAAATGGAATAAAACGGCTCAACCAGCTAAGATGCATTCAAACATGAATTCTAGTGGTGCTTCACTTCACTTCGCTACTGTAGTCAAAATTCTACTCTCTGTATTTTACAGAACAACAGAAAATCATAGGCGGATTTTTGGGTTCAAACAAAAGTTTGACGCCTTGCCTTTCAAGCTCTTACTACATAAAGATGCAGGACATCAAGAGATGACGCCCATAGTCTTGCCAAATGCAACGAGATTTCTCCTTCAGAAGACCTACAGAAGTTGTCAAACCTTAGTGCCAGCACAGTCCATTCGAGGAGCTGATCCTTCCACCATTTTCAATTAAAAGTCAGGGTTTCACTTCCCCCAACCACCACAGCACAAACCACTTTAACTTCCTAGATTGTACCAGCAAACCTTTACAAACCGATGGCTGAGCACAGGAGCACACAAAAGCCCTCAGAGAGAAGAACACTGGCAGGCCTTGTTCATACACCTCGCTGAGCACAACCCCTCCAGAAGAAGAGGCAGAAAGACTAGGTAGGCAGCTTCAGAGCCAGCGCCCACAGCTGGCACTAGCCACGAGCTGCAGCGCTGCTGGACGTTCGGCTTCTGAACATCCGCATCAGCCGCTTCCACGTGCCCATCCGCCCCTTCACTGCGCAGGTGGAACGAGGAGCCTGGGCTGACCCTGACTCCCCAGCAGCTGCCCAGCCTGGACACCCAGCCTGACACAGACGGAGGCTGGTGCAGAGCTCCCCACGCCACAGGAGCAGCAGCCTGTACAGGCAGGGTGGGTGGCTGGCAGGCAGGCAGCCCGGCAGCTGAACGCCTTCCTGCAGGCAAGACACGCACGTCAGACCCCGTGAGAAAGGGTCGTTCTGATCCCTACCAACTCCAGGGAAGACAAGCATCGCGCTGCCTGCGAGCCAAACAGGAAGGACACTCCGCTCTCTTGTACAGCAGGTTAGAAGTTGTTTCTGCTATTTCTTTCTCCTCAAAGAAAATGTCAGCATGGACACAAGAGATTACACTTGATTTCCTTCCGTATTTCAACTCTCAAGCAAATAATTGGATAGGTGCCTCTCTGAAGTCACCTACAGGACTTCTGACAATGACTGCGTGGGTCCAACACCTCTGAAAAGAGACAGAATTACATTTATCTCCTTTTTTTTTTTTTAAAAAAAAAAAAACCAAACCACAGATGTAATAAGAAGTTCTTGAAGCTTATTAGCAATCATCACTAAAGGTATAGAAAGCAAAAAAAGCCATTAAAAAGTTTCACATGGAAACAGATAGAAGATGGCCAAATCACACTTCCTTTGCAGACTATAGTGAAGTGTCTTCTCTAACCAAGACAAATTAGAAACGCCTGTATTATGCAAACTCATATCACAGTTTACGGCTTGAGAAGCCAGGGATTTCCTACTGTGTTTCTAACAGCTGGACAACTAAACTACTTCACTGTTTACTTTGTGATGCCGCATTCGTGATATGGCAGACCCTAAACATTTTCTTAAAAGAAAATGAGCCTGAAGGAGTTAACCACACACACAGAAAGCCTGATACCTGCCAGACCACCTCAGGCTCTACAGTTTTTAATAATGAATAGTTACGCATGCATTGCATAAATATTATTACATCATATCTCGTATGTATGCAAAATCAGAACTACAATAAAATAGGCTCCTCTGTTTCAATATTGTATCAATTAACCCACTCATCCACTTAATTTGGAGCTGTAGATGCATCAGGTCACAACAGCTTTAACATCTCACATGCCTCTGTGTCTAAACAGGGAACAGACAGACCATTCTAAATACAAAAAAACCCAACCCACCAACAACAAAAACCCCAACAAAAAAAACCTGCTCTACCATAATAACTGGGTGAGAGGAAAGATACCATTACTGCACTTTTTTATTATGTTTTTGTCCTGCCTAACATCTAACGTACATATCAACACCTCACTTTCAAGATGTAAGTCAATAAAACACGCAGAAATACCTTCATCCCCAAGGTCAGCATTACACAATGTGAGTATAAAATGGATCAGAACAAGGACGCTGAACATGGCTCACATCTCAAAGAACACAGCTTTTTTTCCAACTCAGTAATTAATGCATGAGTAAACTACAATAAGTATTACATTCATTTTCCTAAATATTAAACCCATTAGAAATTTGTTCTGACGGTCAGAAACACACTTCAGACATGGGAAGACTGTAACCCTGAGCCCATGGAGAAGGGGCAACGAAGAAGTGGGATGTGACATGAGGAAGTCTCGGGGGCAACACGGGCCAGGGGTTAGGACGTTCCCTTCTGCAGCGCAGCACCAGTGCCCGCCGTTGTAGGCAGTTTGTACCACGCTAGCGTAGGACCACCATAAAACCCCCACTTTGCAAGTCCTGCACAAGTCTCCCTTGTGACTACGCCCAGAGGTTTCCCCTCGCACGCTCACCCTTTCGCCACCCGCCCCGCAGGAACACACCTCCTGCTGTGCCGCCTCCACCCCCGCGCCCACAGACTGACCCCCCAGGTGACAACCCAGGAATCATTTACAGCCACATGAAACATCTGAATTCGAATTACTTCACATCTCCAGCTTCTGACTAGCAGCACGAAATTCAGTGGCTTTAATTGTGAAACAACCTTTCCTAATTCTAAGCTGCTGAAATAGGCTGCTGAGTCAGCACCGTATAAAAACTTAAGTCTTACGCTAAAGGGGGAGATGAAAACAGAGGAATTTGTGCCCCCCTGTGCTGCACAGTAATCCCACCCCGAAATTCCACTCCCCGTGGCTGAGCGTAGGCTGTATCTAACAGACCCCAGCCTGGCACGAGCAAACCTGTCCCCATGGCATTCCAGAAGTCTGGGCAGAGACCGACTGCTGCTCCTGGCCCCGGCAACACGGACCCGGGGGTCTCCCTCTTCACCACCTGACGCTGCCCTTGGCAAGCGAGCCCTGGTTTGAACACCTCCCCAGCAACCCACCAGCACAACTGGTCTTGTACCAGACAGCTGCCCTTTTTCCTGAAGGAAGCAAGGGGCTCGAGGAACTGGAAGACCAGCAGCCAATTATCTTTCCTAATCACAAAACAACCCCGCAGACCTTTACTTCAGCTGATGGCAAACTCCTTCCGTTCACAGCTCAGTCCTTGCACAGTCCTCACCATCCTCCAGGAAACTGGGTGGGCCTGGAAATAACTGGGTTCTCTGGACATACACACACTCTTCACCTTGAAGGTGTACTGATAGCTACACCCACAAGGTACCCCAGGGGTCACAGCATACAGGCCTGTTCTTCTGCCAGAATAAAACACACAGCGCACACCCAGAAACCTGTACCGTGAACTCTGATCTGAGAATCAGAGCTTTTAAAATCCCCAGTTGCTGACACTGCTGAACTGGTAAAGCACGGTAGAGGTGTAAAGCTTTTCCAAGAAACTTCTCTGCCTACGTTGTATTTACGTGCACAGGCTACAGGTATTTAGAGGTTCTTATTCGTGAGTGCCTAAATTTTAACCAAAACTTCTGAAGCACAGCAAGTTCTCCACTACTTCAGGGTTCTTTGTTTTCGAGGAGACTTTCACACTTGGAATCAGCCTGTCTCTAGCTAGATGAAGCTAGCCATTTCTCTCCCCCTTCATTGCCAAAAAAGCTTGTTTCATGTCCCCCCGAGATGGAGGTGTTTGTTAACTGACCTGCTCCCGTCTCTCCAATCCCACACGTGGGACCAGTCCGTAAGTATTGCCTCGGGGTTGCTCAGCCACAGCTCTCCAGGCTCAGCTTCTCCTCGTCCACCAAGCACCTCGTAAAAAAAGACGTAATTACAAAAGTTACTGCCTTTGCAAAGTTGTGGGATTCTAACTGGGCAGAAAAGTTCCCCAAGTCATCATACTACCCAGTGTTACAGCACCCTCAAACACAGGGCTCAACTGGCGGTTCACAGGAAGGCCGAACACTCCTGCCTCGAGCACAGCCACACTCAGAAGGACCAGGAACACCTTGGGGGGCTGTAGCAGTTTGGGCTGTCTAATTGCAGTCCACGGGCCCCAGTCCGTTAGAGTTTGCATCCAGCAGCGTGCCTGGCTACGTCACCCTTGAGCCATGACTCTTCCCAGTCCTTCTCCCTCCACCTCTACCAGGAGAGTTGTTTCAAGGGACACAGGAAAAGTTGTGTTTAAAAAAATCCAAACAAAACCACAAAACAAAATAAAACAAGAGATAATTCTAAAGCCTCACTGATTGATGTGAGCGAGCTTAAAGCTTTGCAGAAACTTCAGGCAAAGCACCTAGAAACTGAAATGACTATTTTTATCTTCTTTGCTGGAGGCATCTACACAAAACTGTTTAGAAACTCCACCCAAAAGGGAGCGATTCCTAGGTACTGCCTTTTGATTTGGGTTGAGGTTTGGGAAACTGTAGAACAGTAGGTACACCAGAGACATCAGAGAGGACTTCTCTGAAGGAAGGTGAGGCTAAGAACGCTTCTGAACACACTGCGAATGGTCAACACAGCATCAAATTGGGACTGCAGACAGTAAAACAGTGTCGAGTCCTTCATACCAAGTAAAATACCATCTCCCCTCAAAACCCACACCGACAAGCAGCAAGGGTTACTGACACTGGCATTACTGAAGCTACAGAGAACTGTGCCTGCTGCAGCTCAACAGCTGAAATTTTTAACTCACCTACAAAGCCAAAAGCTAGAACATTATCTTCCCATGGAACATATTTATTTGCCACTTAAGAGGCCACCTGAATGCAAAACTATCGGCTCCGTTCCCGCAGCTTTCAACAGCGAGGGTTCTCCTAAGGAAAACCCACTGTGTGCTGTAAGAAAGCACAACCAGGGGCATTGATTGTCATTTTGCTCCAGTTAAACACAACCGCATCTCCGAGTCCAACGATTCAGCTCTGCCCTCCCTCGCTTCCCGGCGAGGTGACCTCGAGTACGGCGTCACGGCCAAGGTGACAAGTCCCGAAAGCTGCGGCTTCCCAGTTCAGCTCCCAGCCCCCACGGTCTGCAGTTACGGCAAGGGCCGTCAAGCACTTCCCTCCCTCCCTCCCTCCCTCCCTCCCTCCCTCCCTCCCTGCCTCCCCCCCCGGCAGCGCCGAGATGAAACCCTCTCACCTCCACCCCGCCGCGGCCGTCCCCGGCAGGCGGCTCTCCGAAGGCACGGGGCGGCCAGGGAAGGGGAGCGGGCCCGGCGGCAGGGACGCAGAGAGCGGGACCGGAGGCCCCGCGGGCGGACGCCGCGTTACCTCGCTCCCCTCCGGGGCCCCGCAGCGGCGCTCCCGCCGGGAGAGGCCTCCCGGCCGCGGGGCTGCAGCTCCCTCGGCCCGGGCCGGGGCTGGTGTCGCGGCAGCCGCAGCGCCGGCCCCGCCGCCGGACGGCGAGGCGGCCCCGGCAGCGCCTCTTCCCCCGGGCTCTCACCGCAAGTGCGAGCGGCGCAAGAGCGCAGGCGCCGGCGCGGCGCGGGGAGGGCGGCCCGGGGCGGGGGGGGTCGGGGGGCGGGGCCGGGGCGGCCCCTCCGCTGCCCGGGGGAGGGCGGGCGCGTCCGGGCCGCGTCTCCCGCCGTGCCGGCGCCTGCGGGACAACGGTCCCGGGGCTGCGAGCGTCCCGCCGGTTGCTTCCGCCTTCGGTCCCCGCTGCGGCGATGAACGCGCTCGCGGGGCGGCGGGCGGGAGGCACGCGCGGCTCCGAGACAAAGCCGCGATCGGGCACAGGGTCATCGGCCACCGCCGGGGCTTGGGGCCTGACCCCCCCCTCTGACGAGGCTGCAGAGCTGGCAGGTAGGAGGTGCCCTTGGGCCAGCGCCTTGGAGCTCCTTTTTAGCTGTTTTTCATCTCAAAACGGAGCGCGCGAGCTGGGGAGGCTCGTGGGGCGCCGTGGGGGATGTGGCTGGGGAGCTGACGTAGGCAGGATCTCCCTGCGGTTCCTTCCCTCGGGCAGAAATCAATCTGAAACTCGACTTTCCCGGGTGAGTTCGCCTTCCCGGTGGCAGCGTGGGATCCAGGAGCAGCGTCGTGAGTGATAAACCTCCTGTTCGCCTCCGTGGTCAGAGCTGAGGCTTCTGCTTACCCGCTTCAAACACCCCCCCCGCCCCCCGTTCTTTTTTACCTTCCAATCTAGAATTTATTTTCCTCTGTGAGAGAAGGGGAAAGTACTGTTTCTGGGAGGTACATAGTGGTAAGGGGATGGCACGACTTGCGACTGAGGAAACGGTTTCAACCATTGAGTCTTGACGGTGCTGTAAGCCTTTGTGTTCTGTCTTGATGGTCACTGCTTTTTAAACAAGATCGAGCTCGTTTTATACTTTAGATATAGGGAGGAAAGGATTGTAGAAGAGTTGGATTTGTGGGACAACAAGAGGAGGCAACTCATCCTGCTTCTACTTACGGGAGAGGGAGTGGTTTGCGGGGGTTTTTTTGTACTTGGTATTGATGTCCTCAACTTGATTGTAATTTAAAAATGCAGCCAACAAATGAACCAAACCCAAAATCCACAACCAAAAACAACCAACAACAAAAAAAACCACCAAACCCAAAAACCCAAACTGGTTTGGATTTTGCGTTTCAGTGGGGTTTTTTTCACTATGGTAAAAATTCTTGTTTTAAGACAGCTTATAGTAGCTTCTCAGTACCTCCCTACTTCTGGCAAATTTGGAAAATTCAAGCCTTGTTCTACACCTATTATGTTCTTAAGTTTAGGCTGTAGAAGTTGTAGGCATTTGAGCATCTGAAACTTGGGCCATTTTTTGGTTTAAGTGTATGTTTTAAGAAAGTTTTAGTCATGTGTTTAGTGCCATTTGTGTTCAGAAAAATCACAGAATCACATGCTCTGCTGACTTGTGCGTCTGTATATCTCTTTAAATGTGTGTTTTGAGGCTTAATTTGCCTCTGCATAGTTAAAATCTTGATGTTTACCCAAACTGAGTTTTTCGTGAGGCCACTTCACCTCCAGAGCCTGGGAAGCATTTGCTGAAGCAGTGCTGTAACTGACTCAAAGAAAACTCACTGACAACTCAGTGTTATTAAGCAGGGATTCTGTATTACGGTGCCGGGCAGCACGGGGGATGGCTCCTTCCACCCGTGCTCCAACGGGTTAGCAAAACACATCAGTTCCTATACACAAAAATCATACGTTTGTGAAAATGAATTTGTGAAACATACCTTTGTGTAGAAACTGGAGTCAAATAAAAAAATCCAAAGCCAACTGAAAGACTAGACGAGGTCATAGGCTTTGAGCAGGGAGGTTGGACTAGATGGTCTCCAGAAGCTCCTTCCAACCTCGACTGTTCTGTCAATCTGTTCTGTGACAGAAGAATTGCATTTAGTAAACCTGAATTAAAATAGGTTTGTCCAACTAGTTTCTATTTCAGATTTTGTTCCTTGTTTTGTTGAAATTTTTTAACTCGTTCTGTTGTCTTCAATGACAAGAAGGAATACCTGAGTCATTTCCACGTAGTAGAAATTAATGGAATCAAAACTAAAAACAAGTTTTCAGCTCTTCCTCAGTGTTGAAAGTTTTACAAGACCTTTTTTAAAGGTGTTTTTTTCTTTTATTTTATTAAGCTATCTTGAATATTCCATAGTAGACTAAACAAATCTAAGAGGGAGATGGTCATAGACCTAGGGATTGTTAGTCAGATGACTGAAGAACTTGCTGAACACTAGAAAAAAGAAAACAAAACCAACCCAAACCCCTCGCTCTTGCCAGATCCAGTCCCTGAGCACCTCATCACACACCTGAGCTCAGCACTGGACACAACTTAGTGCAAGGCAGCAGCAGCAGCTCATGCTGCTGCAGAGCTACACTTTCAAACCCCAACCTGTTTGTGAGGTAGCAGGGTCTGGTTAAAGCTGTTGGTTCTCTGAGTTCATTGATAACGTCAGAGTTAAAGAAATTAGACCGAAGCCATTCAGTACAATACTTGAATGTGTAGTGCGTCAGGCAGAGGGCTTTTGAGCCGTGATTGAGTTGCTTACAAAGAACAGAATCAGGATTACCTGGGGCTGTTCTTTGATATTTTGGGATTTTCAGTCCTTTGCCACCCATGTGTGTAATTTTCAGCTACTTTGGTTTTTCTTGTGAATGGACACAGTGTATACCTGGCTATCAGTGCTTTTAAAGCCTTACTAAAGCATTGAGTAATAAATAAATAGGACTGGCTTTTTCTCGTGTTGCTGCCTCCACATGCAACATTTTGTGATGTCTCAAACAAGGTGACAGTTCTTAAACTTTTGGGGGTTTTATGCTTCCTGTACTACTTGTGGCATCCTCAGGCAGAAAGCACGATACCCAGAGCAAAGCAGCAGACTTTTGAACTGGGCTAACTTGGATTCTCCCCTTAGTTCTCTTGCTGCAAAGCACGTTCTAGTTACTCCTCACGGTTAAAAGCTTGGAGGCACAATTACCAGCTGACACAGCTCCCGTGTCATTTCTCTGTTTTCCCAGATGTTGAAATAATAATGCAGTGCCTGATTCCTGGAATGATGACCGGGAAAATGCTCACCAGCTGCATGTTATACTGTGTTTTCTTCAGTGTTCTGCAAGTCCAACAAAAATACAGTTCAGTAAACGCTTGTTCCCTGACTGCAGCATGGCCATCCGCACATGTTGTTGCAGCCTGTTGGGTGTTTATTTTTCCATAGGTAAAAATTAGAAGTACTAGATTTTCAGTTATTAGGGCTAAATGATGAGGAAACACATGGAAAAGTTCCACTGTATGTGACAGAAAATGTACCTTAAAAGTGAGAGCGTGGCTGTTTATTTTGGAAAACTGGTTGTCCGTACTTTAAATTCAGGAAATGTGAGTGTGTACTCGCACAGTTGGATACAGCCGTGTTTACTCTGCATTTCTGAAATTACAGTGACTGTATCCAACCTGTTGTGCAGTATCGTGTGGAGTCCCTGGTGCTGCGTATTGCAAAGCCAACAAATTGTGTTCCTGGGACACCCAGCATCCAGCAGCGAGCTCAAGGGAAAGCCCTGCAACGTGCTCCCTCAGTACCGGAGCCAGAATCCCGCTCCTGCGGCAGTGCTGTTCTCGTGTGAGCCTTCCAGCCGTTAGAGCCTTCCGCTGGCATAGCGCAGAGCTACTGGTTTTCAGCCTGCCTGGGACAGGTTGAAAGCTTAGGGAAGTGAGTGGTTCATCTTTTCTCACAAACTTGAATTCCCTGGAGACTTTAGCGTCTTTTCGAAGCTACTGAGAACCTTTGGGTGTCATTGGAAACCAGGGGCAGGTGTGAATAGCACCATTTTCTGCTACACAATAGAGATGATAAAAGTCTACCCTGTGGGTGTGTGCATGCACACGCACATACCTATGCACATCAATAGGTATTTTTAATTAAAAACAGAGAATTAGACTCTGTTCTGTTAAAAAAAAAAAATCAGCTCTGTATGTCCATGTGTGTAGGGCTGTCCCATTCTTGTGGTGAGGCCGGTTTTTCCTGTTGCTTCAGAATAAGTTAGAATGTCACATGAATGTACTCCCTGTTTTCCAAACTGGACTGGTATTATTCGGCTGTATGTTAATAAATGATTGTTGTTCTCTTTTAACAGTTGTAGTTCATTCTGGTCTTAACTATGCAAAATGGAAAGATACAATGAGTTACTCTGTGTGGCCTCTCTGATGGAGCTTAACAGCGATTCTGTTGATTGGAAATCTCATGGGTCATTATAACATGTTATTTGTAATTGTATGTCGCTAAGAAATTTTGAATGACAGTATGTTTGTTTATAGCTGAGATTATAATTGTGACTGTATCCTTGGTAGTGTTACCAGCATTTAATGTGAGTTGGTGGGTTTCCTTGCTCGGGCTGTAAATGAATGAATTGTCTTCATATTTCATTTTCCTCTCTATCAGATAGGATGCATTCCAATCTGGCCGTGCATCTCTCAGAGCCCTTCTTGATTGACTTTACCAGATTAGAGATGATACCCCAGTGTCACCCAGTGGAGGAGCTTTTGTCAAGGTGACGCTATCAGGGCTCTGTGACAGGCACTTTCCCTTCCTGTTGGCCGAGCAGCTGAAGATCAACTTGATCTTGTGGTTTCTATTTTGCTGCATTACGAGCAGACAGAAGGGGGGGAGGTTCAGTCTCCCATTTCCCCATGTTTTTTGGTATTTGTCAGACGGCTGAACTTCTGGCAGTTCAGGAAATATTTACGCTTTATGCTTTCATGTACCCTGAAGGCTCATTTCATCAATAATTCAACTGTGTTTTACTTGTGCAGTTTGGGGATCAAACAGTAATTATCTGTGTGTAACACTTCATTCTTCTTCTGCCTGTAGAGCAGAATGTTTTCCTAGACAAAGAGTCCTGGTTCGGGAGATGAAACTCCCTGACCTGCTTTCTGTTGTTCTCGTTTTATAGGAGGTGTCTGCTGGCTGCTTTGTAAGGAAGTAATAAATATGGCCTGGAGCTCTTTCAAATAATTAGCCAGTCACCAGCATACACCTATTTAATGTAAACCACAAACTTCAAGTAAAGAATATTTGCAAGATTTTTAAATGACAATGTTCCTTTAGCATTTACCATTAGGAGAATGAACAGTTAACTCTTGAAGTCCCGTTTCAGTTAACAAGGGTATCTAACCAGTGGGTGAGTGGGGCTGAGGAGAACAAAGAACAACAAGCTGTTTACCCTGCCCTTGAGAGCTCTGCCTGCACTCGGAGTTGCTCCTGGTAGTTGTGGGAAGAGCCAAACCGTTGGTGCCCGAGGCACCTTGCACATTAATTTGTCCTCTGAACAGCGATTATCTTAACAGTTCTGGGTTTTGCTTTTACTGCTCACTCTTTAGGTTGGGCTTTTGAACGTGATTTTTTCCTTGGTTCCCTTTGTGGTAGCCTTCAAGAAGAAAGGGTGTGCTGGCGGGAGTGCTGGGAGGGATCTTGGAGCCGAGGACGGCGGTGCAACAGCCCGTGAAGGCTTATGAGCCTGACAAGGCTGTGACTGGAATGCCTGCAGCTCGGCAGTCGGGTCTGGAATTTACAGCTGGTGTTACATGTCGTGACACCGCTGCTAATCGTTCTGGAAGAGTGCCCTGCACTGAGGTGAGCCTTGCAGGTAAAAATGCAGAAAAACTGTGGAAAAGACACTGTTAATAAAGCATAGTCAGATAACACAGTAGTATTATTTGAAACATGTTTAATGTAAATACCTTCACAAAAGCTGGTTTTATTTGTAGTACTGAAAATCAGCAACTTGGGATTTATTTGCGATCCTTTCCTTAAAACAAAAAAAGTCTGTTATTTTTTATTCTTCCCATCAAAAGAGCATTTGGAGTTGGCATTTCTGTAGAACTTTCTCCAAAAGTAGATTACAGTTGTAAGAGCGGAAATAAAATAAAACACTGTGGCTGTTTCATAGTTTTCATAAAAGGAAGAATCAGAAGAATCCAAAAACCAGATAAAATGATCCTAAGCAATCTTGTCATGCTCCTTACACTGCTACCATGCCTGAAGACGTTTAAACCAAATTTTCCTTTATTTTAATTCTTAAGAATTTGTGATCACTCTTCCTTTAATTTGTGCTATTTTGGGGTAATGTAAGCAACCTTTTTATTTATTATATGCATTTAAACCCTTAAATAAAATATATTGTCTCAATATAGTAATTTTCATAAGCAAGGTTGGACTGTGTTTACCAAGAGCTAGTACTGGGTTTAGCAGTAAAGATTTTCAGTCTATTTTTAACTTTGTAGGTTGGGGATAACCCTGTCCACAAAGCCAGAGAAACGCTGGAGCGCGCGATAAAACTGGTGAAGGACACAAAACCCGGGATGCTCACTTGTGTATGGTGATAGGGACAGGCATTAATGGTCTGCCTCTCACAGCGTTTTAAACGGTAGTAGTTCTTCATAGATCTATTTTTCTTTTGTCTCAGCAAGGGAAATTTTTGATACTGAAAAGAGTCTGTGGACCCTCTTTGGGAGGTTGCTTACTGTCTTGCAGGATATGCAAAGTAAATAATATTTATTTCCTTGGAGTTTCTTTTGGGACTCTTAGAAAGAACTTTGAGGGTTTCCTTTCCTTTGAAAATTATGTGGAAGAGAAAGGGGGGGATTTTTTTTTCGGGTGTGAATTAATGTAAGTTTTATTTATTGAATTAATATTTTTGTGCCAGCTTCTGATGAGATTTTCTTATTTTGGAAAATAGAGTATTTATGATCCAGTAGGCGTTGCATGTTGATACTCAGAGCAAGGCACTGTTTTTAAGCCTCAAAAGTGGACACAATTCAGAAGCGACCACCAGAGCATACAACGAGATGATCAGGCGGCCTGAAAGACATCCATATAAGTATCTCCCATCTCTCAGTCTAGGATACACTCTGGGCATGGCCATCTCTGGTGTTGGACTTGGGTAAGTTTCCAGCCATGGGAAACAAGGCCTGTCTGGCTGTCCTTCCTTAATAACCTGTGAATCCAGTGAGTGAGTTCAGCCAGATTTCCTGAAAGACTTGAAATTTCAAATATACTAAATTCATAGTAGCTTCAACAACCAAAAAAAAATTGTTGGAGAAAGGAAGTAAGATCCTGTTGCTGCCTGTAGTGGAAAAAAAGAGCTCTTTCTAGTTGTTGTCTCCTGGGCACTCAGGTTTTGCAGTGCCTGGGAGCAGTCATGTCTCTGCCTCCCCAGAGAATCACAGCATTTGTTGTGCCTCTGGCACTCCTGATCTCATGCTGAACGGAAGTTTCTGAGGTTTTGGGCTTTTCCAGCTGAAGGAAGGGAATAGAATTACTAACAACATCCCTGCCTTGCCACCAGGAAACTATAGCTTATAAGTTTCAGGAACTACGTGGAACAGATTTGTGCTTGTTTCCTGGGTCTGATTTCCCGCAGCACGTTCGTACTCTTGACAGGAGCCACGAAGGAGCAGTCTTTTAAGACCGGTCCAGAAACAGCAACAAGCCCCAAACCTGTTGAACTGAAATGTGAAAAGGTAAAAGGAAAATACTTTGCTTCAAGTGTGTTGGGTGAAATCATGATTATCCTAAAAAAAACCAAACCAAACAAAACAAAGGAAAAAAAAAAACCAACAAAGAAAAAAGTGTTATGCTTTCTAAAACAAAAAATAGAAACTAAATCCCTTAGCTTAGAGATTTACAAGGATCTTTCCCTCAAAACCATGTTTTTACTGACTGATTTGTTCTTGCCTAAATCCCATCTCTTAGTTATTGGCTCTATCTGACATAGGGGAAACTTCCAGCAGCTTCGTACAGAAGCCACCCCTGTAGCCCCTCAGCTACCAAAACCTTGCCACGCAGACCCGTTACAGTGCCTTCTGTCTGTCCACCCAAGCCAGGATGACGGCAGGAAGCTCCCGCACCTTTCACGAGCTTGGAGGCTGCCGTTCTTCAAGCCGCTGCTGTCTCCCCTCCAGGGACCCGGCCCTGCTCAGCAAATGCCACGCACGGTGGCTGGCTGCTGCTGTGCTCCCGTGACTGCCCTGCGCTCCAGCACGTGAGCAAGGCAAGGCTCCGCCATACAGCTGCAGAAGGCGGACTGGTGAGATGAGGCTGGTGCAGGGCTTCCCAAAGCCGTGGAGAACGACATGTGCGGCTGAGAGCAGGAGCATTCTTCTCTGTCTGGAGCTTCAGCTTGCACGTCCTGGGCCGCACGAACCGGGCGCCCCATCGCCCTTGCCAGGGTTGGCTCGGAAGGGCGACAGACCTCCTAGACAGCGAGGACAGGAAGCCTGCCAGAGGGTGTTGCTGTGGATGCCCTAGCCAGCGTGGACTGTGCTGCATCTGTGTTTCACTGGGCTTTGTGCAGGGAAGTTGGCCCTGCTTGGTGTGGGGGATGCTTGACTTGTTTGGCTGCACATCGCTGCTTGCCTGCTGCGGCGATGACCGGACTGGCTCTTCAACACCCAACAAGTGCGTCCTGCCCAGAGCAGTTATGTTCTCTGGTGTGTGGTTTTTGGGAAGGACCTGGAGGCAAACAGCTGTGGAGAGCAGGGTGGCAGTGAACTTCCCAAAGAGGCCGTGCTGCCACGCTTGCTCTTTTCCTGCTGGCTGTGAGCAGGCAGCGCTCGGAGGCAGGCGCTACTGCCTGCCACGGGGCCTGCATGCCCTCATCCTGCAGGCAGAGTGTTCAGCAGGGGTCCGTCAGGGGATCCGATCCCAGCTTCTGCCTCCCCTCCTGCTTGGAAACCCCCCGTATTGCTGACACCCCCACCTCCACCCCCCCTTGAGAGGCCACCGTGCCCCACGCCCAGAAACGGCGGCTCTGTGACATCAACCCCAGGGCCAAGGCCATCAGAGGCAGCGAGACTGCTGCGGGCAGTACGTCAGCGGCTGCGCTGGAGGCAACAAGACCTCGTTCTTGCAGCTGACACGTGCCGCCAACAGCGATGAAATTGCTCGCCCTCCTCGTCCTGCTGGCCGTGTGCCGGCCTGTGCACGGCATGTGGGACAGCTGTGGGTAAGTGGGCCGAGGCTCTGGGAGGGAGCTCGGGCAGCCCTTGACGGGCTTCACTGGAGGGGGCCCGCGTGTGCCCTGTGGCCACCCCGCTTCCCAAACCCCTGTGGGAGCCTCAGCTCCTTGCCAGCACCCAGGCTGCTGGCACAACCCGTCCATGGGGCTGAAGCGGACAGAGGGCTGGAGGCACAGCCACGGGGTTCCCTGGCCCTGCCATCCGTGCAGCCCCTCGGGGGGAGGGAAGACGGCTGACCTTCAGCCTCAACAGCAGCACAGCCGTCCAGCAGCACACTCATGAGTTTCTTCTTACAGCGGGACCTGCGGGCTCCGGCCCATGGCAGCTCCCTCCGGCACGTCGCGCGTGGTGGGTGGCACGGGTGCCCAGCCAGGGGCCTGGCCCTGGATCGTCAGCATCCAGAACCCCTGGAAAGTGGGCACGGGCCACGTGTGCGGAGGGTCCCTCATCAGCCCGCAGTGGGTCCTCACAGCAGCCCACTGCTTCGTCGGGGCCAGGTAAGGAGGACCAGGGAAGGGGGCTATCCCCACAGCACCAGCAGGCGCCGTGTCCGCAGCCCCACGAGCTCCTGCCATCCCGGTGCCTTGCAGTACGCCCAGTGCCAGGGCACTGGTGAGCCCAGCTGAGAGACTGCTCCGCAGAAGGCTGGGCTCGCGCCACCGCTTCCTAGCAGCCTCCAGCTCCACGTTCCTGGTGCCCAAGGCGTGCTAGGGCAGTGGCACCCTCCGCAGCGCTGCTTTCCTCCCTGCCTTGGGAAGCAGAAGGCAGGGAACCGCGGGGCTGCTGCAGCACGTGGCTCTGCTCCCTCTCACCTCTCCATCTGCCTTCCAGGCACGTCACCATGTGGCGCGTGGTGATCGGGGCCACCCACTTGGCTCAGCCGGGCCCTGAGACCCAAGTGCGCAACATTCAGCGGCTGGTGGTTCACGAACACTACCGTAACGGCACGGAGAGGAACGACATCGCCTTGCTGGAACTGGACCAGCCTGTCCAGTGCGGCTACTACGTACAGCTGGCCTGCGTGCCCGACGCCTCGCTGAGAGTGTCAGAGCTGACAAACTGCTACGTCAGCGGGTGGGGTGCCACCACGGCAAGATGTGAGTTCCCAAACAGTGCTCGTGTCCCGAGGGCAAGCTCGGCACGCTGGGGAGGCGGGCTGGGCTTATGGCAGCAGTGGCGGCGAAAGCCAGAGTCGGGCTGTGGGGACGTACGGCCACGGAGAGGGGGGCCCGAGCCGTTAGCCAAGGCGAGACGGAAGGGCAAGCCCGGCACAAGGCCTCTGCAGGGGCAAAGGCGGGCCCTAGGGAAGGACTTCGCCCACACAGGGGAGGAGAACTGGGAACAGAAGGGCTGCTGGCTGCTAACTCCTTCCTGTGCTCACAGCTGGAGGATCGACCGCTGTCCTGCAGGAGGCCCAGGTCCCCCTCATCGATGTCAAGGTCTGCAACAGCAGCCGCTGGTACAGAGGGGCCATCCACCCCCACAACGTGTGTGCCGGCTATCCGCAGGGCGGCATCGACACCTGCCAGGTAGGAGCGTGCTCCGCGCCAGCCCCCAGCAGCACAGGCAGCCCTGTCGCCAGCGCCCAAACGTCCGCCGGCGCGTGTTGCGCCTGGCGAGTCGCCCTCCTGCCGCTGGGTCCCCACCGCTGTCGGGGCTCGCCTCCCCTTCCCCGTCTGCAGGCCCTTGCCCAGCACCTCTCTTGTCCCAGAGCCCCATCACTCTGCCCAGAAAGGCCACCCAGTGCTCTTGCCCCAGCCCAGAGCTCCGCATCCCAGTCCTGGCACATCCCCCTTCCACACCTCCAGGATCCACTGGGGCAGAGAGGAGAGTGCCCGACCTTGCAGGCCTGCCAGCCCCTCCCGGACAAGGTCCTGCAGGCTCCAGCACCTGAGCAGAGCCTTTCTGGGCAGTGGGTACAGCTCTGGCAGGTGCTGGGAGAGAGAAGGGGCCAGCCACAGTGCTGCCGGGGCCACCCAACAACACCAGAACCCTCTCTCTCTCCTCCGCTCCGCTGCAGGGGGACAGCGGTGGTCCTCTCGTCTGCCAAGACAAGCACGCTGCCTACTTCTGGCTCGTGGGGGTGACCAGCTGGGGGAAAGGCTGCGCCAGAGCCAAGCGGCCCGGAGTCTACACCTCCACGCAGCACTTCTACGACTGGATTCTGGTACAGATGGGACTGCGCCCAGCAGGAACGGCTGCTCCAACGCCACAGCCAGTCTTCACCTCAACCCCCGTGCAGAGGCCAAGGCCGATCCCAACCCAGTCGGGCAGGTTTAGGCCCTGTCAGTTTCCACGGCAGAAGCTGCTGGAATTCTTTAACCTGCTGCAGGAGCTCCTGCAGGTCCTAAGGGGGATAAAGGCTTGAGCAGCAGGAGGAACAGGAGCCAGTGCAGGCTGCAGGGTAGCACCACCCGTTCCTCCTGGGGCAAAGCCTGCTGAGATCCAAAGGCAGCCGCAGTGCCAGAGGCCTGCTCTGTCCTGCCCACGCTCCTCTCCAGGCACACACTTGCTGCGCTCGACTTAGTTCTTGAAATAAAGTCACCAGTTGTCACAGCTGACCACGCTTCAGTCCAGTTCAGTCTCCTGTGCAAGGCAAGGACTTCCACGGCAGGCCCTTGCGGCAGGAGGCTGCGGGCAGACAAGTTGGGCACAAAGGGGAAGCATCACACCGAAGGGCTGAAACGGTGCCTGGGCAGAGGAGAGGGTGCTGGGAGCCCCCATGGGATGGAGAAGACGGGTCACCGAGGCTCGCAAGAGGACAAGAGACAAAGACGTGCCACGCAGACAGCTGTGGGGGCACGCGTTAAGGCACACAAGCCCATGCTTAGGGCCTGGCTGGGGTGGTATGACCTTGGTTAGATGGCAGGTGCCCACCAAAGCCACTATCACTCTCCCCCTCCTCAGCTGGGCAGGGGAGAGAAAAATAGAACCACAGGTTTGTGGGTTGAGATCAGGACAGGGAGATCACTCGGCATTTACCCTCATGGGCAAAACAGACTTGACATGGGAGAACAAATGTCATTTATTACCAATTAACTCAGAGAGAAGCACTGAGAAATAAAACCAAATCTTAAAACACCTTCCCCCGACCCCTCTCTTCTTTCCGGGGCTTAACTTTGATCCCGATTTCTCTCCCTCCTCCCCCCCAGCGGCACGGGGCAGGAGGGAACAGGGAATGGGGGTTGTGGTCAGTTCATCACTGTTGTTCCTGCTGCTCCTTCCTCCTCAGAGGGAGGACTCCTTACACACTTCCCCTGCTCCAGTGTGGGGTCTTCTCTCATGGCAGACAGTCCTCCATGACTTCTCCAGCGTGAGTCCTTCCCAGGGGCTACAGTTCTCCATGAACTGCTCCAACGTGGGTCTCCTCCATGGGGTGCAGTCCTTCAGGAACCGACTGCTCCAGCGTGAGCCCCCTCACGGGGTCACCAGCAGCAAACCTGCTCCAGCGTGGGCTTCTCTCTCTCCACGGGCTACAGGTCCTGCCAGGAGCCTGCTCTGGTGCAGGCTTCCCACGGGTCACAGCCTCCTTCAGGCACCCGCCTACTCCGGCGTGGGGGCCCTCCACGGGGTGTAGGCAGTCCTCTGCTCCACCGCCCATGGGCTGCAGGGGGACAGCCTGCCTCACCGTGGTCTTCACCACAGGCCGCAGGGGAATCGCTGCTCCGGCGCCTGCAGCATCTCCTCCCCCTCTTTCTGCACTGACCTTGGTGCCTGCAGGGCTTTTCCTCTCCCATATTCTCACTCCTCTCTCTCGCTGCGATTGCTGCTGCCCAGTAACTTTTTCCTCTCTTAAACACACTCTCCCTGAGGCGCTGCCACCGTCGCTGATGGGCTCGGCCTTGGCCAGCAGTGGGTCCGTCTTGGAGCCAGTGGCACTGGCTGTATCGGACACAGGGGAAGCTTCCAGCAGCTTCTCACAGAAGCCACCCCTGTAACCCCCTCACTACCAAAACCTTGCCCCGCAAACCCAGGACACTGGCGTAAGCCTTAGCTCACGGAACAGACCGTGGGAAACTCCTGAGCGTGGCGAGAGAACTGGGTGCCCGTAGCAAAGCGGGTGAGAAGCTGACGGAGTTACAGTGCCATGAGGAAGAGCTGGATTTCCCGGGTAATTCAGGGGATGGATGGGTGAGGCGGCCACACTGCACAGACGACTGACGGAAGGGTTGGGGTCGTTTTGGGGAGAGGAGTCTGGCAGGGCCAGCAGTAACCAGGAGACTGTAACAGTGATGCCGTGGAAGTCCAAGGGGACGGAGCCAACAGCTCCTGAAACACCAAACCTGTTCAGGGATGGGGCAAACCTGGGAGCAAGGGGGAAAAATAACCGGGGGGGTAGGGGCCCTGTTTGGGAGGAGACAAGGGTGGAGCAAGGGCGGGGGGGTCAAGGGAGATGAGGGGGATGTATAAGCCTGGAGAATGGAGGGAAGGGGGGATGGAGGAGCCAGTCCCGCCCAAGCAGACTGCGGGTCGGTTCGCTTGTTTGCTGAGCCCTGCGCCTCATCGCCACAGCGCGTCCTGCCTTCTTTGGGAGACGCTTCCAGACCCTCTGGTGTGCGGCACAAGAGGTGACGCCAGCCTCAGCGTGGGGAGTTTTGTCACCTCACTCCCAGCTGAACAAATCCAAATGTCTCAAAATCAAAACGTACCAAACATTAACCTATCAGGCCAAGAAGTGACTTGGTGTCGTTCTGTGTGTGTGCCAGCAGCCGACCTTGTCACATGCGCCCTTCCCAGGGTTCTGTCTGTTTTTACAGACCTTGAGTGCTCCGACTGACAAGTCAGACTGACGTTGATTTAAGAAAAGCGGTAACTGCAGTTTCCCTTCTTTCCCTATTTCACGTGCGGTTCACATTAACTTCTAAAGGCCAAAAAACCAGTGTAAACATTAGGGACCGGTTTTTATTTGTCAGCTTCAGACCTTAAAAATGAGGCTTTGGGCCTTAAAATGAGCATTTGGACCATCAAACAAGGGGTTGGATCCTAAAAATGAGGCTTTGGGCCCTGAATAACAGCATTTGGGCTCTGTCATCAGTTTTGGACCTTAAATTTGAGACTTTGGACCCTAGAAATTAGAAGTTGGACCCTAAAGATGCAGGTTTGGAAACTAAAGATGAGGCTTTCTACTCGAAAGAGGGATTAAAACCCTAAAGCTGAGTCACTGGAGCCTAAATGCAGCTATGAGCCCTGAAAGGGAAGGTTTAGACTCTAAAAAGGAGGCTTTTACCCCTAGAAATGAGGCTTTGGAGACTAAAAATGAGGCTTTGGGCACTGAACCAGGGGGTTTGGACTCTCCAGGTGACGCTAAAGATGCCTGGCAGGATCCTCAAAATGAGGCTTTGGAGCCTGAAAGTGAGACTGCAAAGTAAACCTGACCCTTTTGGTCCTAAAAATGAGGCCCCCGGAAGCTGCCGGGGCCGAAGGAGGTCAGAGTCCCTGTGGCCCGCAGTACATCCGGGGCAGGGCTGGAGCTGCCCAACAGAACCGCTCCGCCAAAGCCACCCGCTGTGTCCCCATCACCCAGACTGCCCCTCACAGCCACCCCCATGGCCACAGCTCTGCCCGATGGTGCAGCATGGAGGCCCAAGCAGCCGCTCTCCTTCCCGCAGCTGCCTCCTGTGCCCAGAGCAGCTCAAGGCTTCTGCAGCACCAGCAGGGCAAGTGCGGCCAAAGCGGAGCTGCCCCGGCAGAGCTCCTGCGAGCGCAAGCAGCCACCTGTGTCACCCAAGGTGCTGCTGGAGCCCGGCCGCTGCCAGGAGCCGGGGGGCAGTGGGGACAACACCGGGACCCTCAAGAGGGTCTCTCGCGACAGCGGTGCTCCCAGGCCAGCGCAGGGCGCAGTGGGGAAGCTGGCCAAGGTGTCCCAGAAGGCCAAGAGCAGACCTGGCAGCTCCTGCAGCTCTCGGGAAACAGGCTGAGGCACAGACCTCCCTGCTGGCCCTGGCGGCAATCCCACTGCTCTCAAAAACACCAAGCCGGCAAAACAGAAATCCCGCCTGTTGGCCAGCACCATGTCACCGCCACCGGCGAAGAAGCTGGCGCTCTCTGTGTCGTGGCTAAACCCCAGCCAACAGCTGAAATGGACGCAGACACTCGCTCACTCCTCCCCCGTCCCCCTGGGATGGGGAGGAGAATCGAAAAAAAAGTAAAACTTGTCATTGAGGTAAGAACAGTTTAATAAATAAGTAAAATAAAATAAAATCATGACGATAATAATGAAAAAGTTACTCACATTAATAATAGTAACTGTAATTAAATGGAATATAGCAAAGAGAGAGAGAAACAAAACTCAAGAAAAGACAAGTGATGCACAGTGCAGTTGCCCACCACCTGCTGACCAATTCCAGAGCAGTGATCCCCCCTCTTGGCCAAATCCCCCCAGTTTCTCTGCTGACTGTGACGTTCTATGACCCTTTCACCAGTTTGGGTCAGCTGTCCTGGCCGTGTTCCCTCCCAGCTTCTTCTGCGCCTGCTTGCTCAAAGAGCAGGGGAAACAGAAAAATCCTTGACTTAGGATAAGCCCTCGAACTCTCCTGGTTTTGCAGAACACGGTCTGCCAAGGCCACAGCACAGCGGGAGTCTGGCGGTGAGGTTTTTGCTGATGTGACAGTGCTGACGCCAGTGTCTGCCCCACAATATGCAGCCCCTCTCCAGCCATCTGCCTCAGCAGAGAGCAAATCCTGGGGGGAGCAGCTGGCAGCAGAGATGCAGGCTCCCCCAACTCCTGCCAGGGCTTGGGGACATGCTCCCACCCTCTTCCCACCGTCTCATGAGCACGGCGGTGAGACTGAACTCATCCCTAGGCCGGACCTGACCAACCTCCAGGTTCACTCTAGAGTGGCAGTACCTCAAAATTCTTGGATGGAGCACCTGCTACGTACGTTCACCCATGGGGATTCACTAAATCCAAGCCTACTGGTGAAGCCATTACTCACAGGGGTTGTTCCATGTCGCGGCCATTGCTCGTCTCGGGAACAGAGAGGAAAGGTCTAGATGACAAAAGCTGTCAGGACGCACTCCAGAAACGGAAGACCAGTGCTAGAAGATCCCCATCACCTAATCGCATAGAAATACTTCCGGCTTAATTAAATCATTATTGAAAATACAGCACACAGAATAGCATCCACCAGCAAAACACTTTCAGTCGTAGTTTTAGCTGCTGCAGAGCTGCAGGCTGATGACCTTACATTCACTGTCATAGGACCAAAAAAACCCACAAGTGGCAAACAGGAACTCATACCTACCTAGCTTTATATGTAGAAGAGCTCAGCCTACAGCTCTGGAGGTATAGACCAGCCTAGACTTAGATCCTGAGTCTACCTACTCGATGACCTGTCCACAAAGTCAAATCGTAATTACCTTTGAAAGAGGAGGGAACTGGGAGGGGAAGGGGGAAGAAAAAAAATTTGCTGGGAAGAAAACGGAAGTATAGGCACACAATTAAAAGAGGAAGGAGCCGAGGTATCCTGAAGGCCAGCTCAGCCCAACTCACTTTTGCTGGTGAAAAGCTGTGCAGCTTGGAAGGAAAAAAGCACACTTTGGTGCTGGGATGCACACAAATGCCTGAGTTCAGACATGAAACAGCAGAAAAACCTGGACACGGCTGCTTTTCACTTTCTTCCTATCTGCATGCATCTTTGACTTCTACATTTGCCTGAAGTCCTCCCAGACTTACAGGGATGTGGCCTCTGTCCAGTTCATGTGCTATGAGGAGAAACAGGTTTTGACCATGAAGGAGGCAGCAAATAACTGCGCCTGCAGAAGGAAAGGAGCAGCCACCCCTCAGCTTCGGAGAAGCCCAAAGCTGCCCAGCGCCCCAGCAGCCCCTGGCACCCCGGCCTTTCCTTGGCTCTGAAACCCTGTGGGGCCTGCCAGTGCCGGGGAGCCCCAGGGACAGGAGCCAAGGACGGTGGCCAGCCCTGTGGGGAGAGTGAGGGGGGCTCCGTCCTTTCTTCTGGCCACGGGAGGCTGCCCTAGGCCATGCCAGGACAGGGCGTCCCTCCTCCCCATGGCCCGGGGGAAGGCGAGGCCTGAGGAAGGCCCCGGGCGCTGGGCTCAGCACGGGCAGTGTGACGGGGCAGGGCCTGGCCGATGCCAGCGGCTGCCGTCACACAGCTCCTGCTGCCTGGGGCTGTGGCTGGAGCACAGACAGAGCCGCCTTTTGGGAAAGACTCGACAACCCAGAGCAAGCCCAGGGCAGCTCCGCTCCTGTCCCCCTCCCTCCCTGAGCAGGCCCAGGCCCCCGAGCGGACCGAGGGCGGGCAGAGCTGTGCCCCTTCCCTGCGCTGCCGCGGGCTCCGCTCCAGGGAAATGGCCCTTCCTGAAGGCTGCCTCCGCAGGCCCCACGTCCTGGCTGGCTGAGGAGCTGCTGAGGTGAGGAGAGGCCTGGGGGCGAGAAGGGGCAGAGGCCGAGGGGCCTGAAGAGAAATGGAGGAGAGACAGGCCGGGGGCAGCTGGGGACAGGGACAGGGACAGGACCAGGACTAGGGGTGCTGCAGGAGCAGGTAAATCCCAGCGTGGATGGGCCTGGGGGGAGGGACCCGGAGACTGCAGGGCCCACAGGCCCCACCAGGGCCCAGTTTACCAGCTTTGGGCCCGTGTGCTCAGCCCCAGGGACAGCCCCACAACCAGGGTCAGAGCGGCTCCTGCTGCTGCCCCCAGGGTCACCAGCCCCCTGCCAGCCCTGAGCCAGCCTGCAGGTGTCTGAGCCGGGGTGAGGTGGAGGAGCCTGGAAAACAATTCATCAATGAGGCGAGGGAAGAAGGTGTAGTGGGTGTGGCACCTGGGGTTCACTGACCCCCTCAGTTTCGTGTCTGGATCAGTGCTGGACTTGGGCACGAACAACTCCAGTTCAGAGCAGGATCCTTGTTACTCATCTGGCTGCCAGGCTGTTTCTGCCCTCTCCTCCCTGCTACAACCTGAGCGCATGAGTACTCTCCTTGCTTCTGCCCTGCTGCTTTGGGACCTCGGGGGTGAAAAGGAGAGAGGGACTCGTGTAGTCACGGGGTCTCTTGGGGTGTCCTGGGTTTGCTTTGCTGCTCACTTCTGTGCTGTTTCCTGGGCTGTTCACCGTGTGGGTGCCTAGAGAGGCAAATGAGGCCCTGAACTAAGTTTCCGCTTCAGGGTTTCCTCCTACAATAAAACACGCTTCCATTTTCTCATTGGTAACAGCCTGAAAAATCGACACCGAAGCAGCACGTGCCTCTTGTGACAACAGGTGACAAGAGATGGTTGTGTTCAGTTAATCCTTAGTAGCTTTGGGTGTAGGAAAACAGTAATGTTACTGTGTGGGCACCATGTATGTGGATGTCTGGTTTTCTGCATATTTGTAACTGATCTTGTTTCTTTTAGACATGAAAACCTTGATATGTACTGCCAAGGTCAGAACAAAATGCGCAGAACTGATAAAGCCAGAGGTGCCGATTAAGGAGGGTGTGTAGGTTAGCACTAGTTTTGAATTTTCTCGTTCTAGTTAAAAGCCTTGCCTTAAACGATTGAAACGAGCTGAACCATTGGGTATTTATCATCCTTGCGCAATTCTGTATTGCTTCAGACTTTACCAGCCATACTCATGGACTCTGGGCCTGTCCTGTAGTGAGCTCAGAACAGAAATTCAGGAAAAAAAATGTGTGATTTTCCAAAATTGTTATGAGATGGAAGGCAACCGCTGGCTGCACACAGGTGGGAGTACACAGAAATAGGCAGCGTCACTCAGAATGAGGAAGAGCGGTGTGGGGACAGCCGCAGTGTGACAGTTGTGGTGGCCGTGAGCAGCACAGCACAGGTTTTTCAGGCAGCAAGGCTGGCTGGCAGGGTGGGTGAACAGCTCCTCCCGAGCACGGAGATGGGCATGGGAGAAGCCAGGGCTGTTCCGTCCGTGTGTAGCGGGGAACGGTCGGAGGAAGCTGCTCTCAGGGCCTGTGACCAGGAGCTGTCGTCTTGGTACTCCCGGAGGGTGATGGTTCCCAGGGAGCAGAGCTGCCGGGCAGGGGCTCCAGCTCGCAGTGTGCCACGGGGTGAAGAACTTCCTCTCCCAGCATGTGCGGGGTTGTTGTAGAAGGGTCTGGGGAGCTCCTGCTGCCGACTGACCGGGTTCAGACTGGACTGGTGTGGGGCTATGTTTTGGATTTGCGCTGGAAAGTGTGTCAATAATAATACAGGGATCTTTTAGTTACGGCTGCTGAGCAGAGCTGTGATGGGTTTGCGGGGCAAGGTTTTGGTAGTGGGGGGCTGCAGGGGTGACTTCCGTGAGAAGCTGCTAGAAGCTTCCCCCGTGGCCAAGGCTGAACCCCTAAATGACAGCGGTAGCGCCTCGGGGAGAATGTCTTTAAGAGGAGAAAAAGTTGCTGGGCAGCAGCAATTGCAGCGAGAGGGAGGTGTGAGAAGATGTGAGAGAAACTTTTCTGCATCCACCAAGGTCAGTGAAGCAGGAGGGGGAGGAGGTGCTGGGGTGCTCCAGGTGCCCGAGCAGAGATTCCCCCGCAGCCCTTGGTGAAGACCACAGTGAGGCAGGCCATCCCCCCGCAGCAGAAGGCAATGACTGCAACAGCACAGGGCCTTTATCAAGAGAGGGTGGTTGACGTTGTCAGTATCTCATTCCTGTGAGGGTGCCACTCCCCCGCCCGCTGCCCAAATGACTGCAGGCGGAGAGAGGCGCTGCCAAGCAAACATCCAACTCTTTAATGGATTGGGAAAGAACGAGGGATCTGGGAGAGGGCTGGGGATGGGGCAGGTGGGGTCAGGTCTCCTATTCCAGATCGTCTCTGCACGTGGGTGGGGGGCAGATTGGTGCAGGACCCGTGTGGCGTGAGTAGCCGTACTCGTCGGATATCTCCATGACGATGCGCCTCTGCAGAAAGAACTGCGCCCGGCCCTGTGCCATCTGCAGGGCCGCCCGCTCCCGCTCCTCCTGGGCCAGCTCCCGCTCGGGCTGCTGCTCAGGTGTGAGGGGCACCGACGCCTCCTGCTCCTCCAGCGGGGTAGGCGTAGCCACAAGGGTCCCCCCAGGGACAGTATGGAGCTGCGGGAGGGCGCAGCAGCTGTGGCGGCTTCCGTGGGTTTTGCCCCTCCACGGGTGACAGGCGCGGCCGGCTGGGCTGCATGTGTTTGGCAGCCTCCCGGGTGCGCTCCTTGCCACTCGATGCCACCACTGGTGCCGTCTCCTTCTTGCCATCAGCTGGGGGCTTGGAGGCAGCTGGCCGCATGCTGGGGCATCTTGGGGCCACCAGAAGGGGCTGGGGGACCCGGGGGGGCACCTGGGGGCTGGTCTGGGGCTCCAGACGGCGCAGTTGACGCTCCACCCCCACCGGTTTCACTCTTTGCCCCAGTGGGCGGAAAATCCGGATGGCATCCATCAAGCGCGCCTTCAGCTCAGTGCGGGGCGTCCTCGGCTCCCCCGGCGCTTTCTCCTTCTTGATCAGCGGTGGGTGAGAAGGGCATGGGGCGCTTTGTCCCCAGGTGTCCCCAGGGCTTTTGGGTCGCTTGGGCCCCAAGGTGGGCACAGTGGTGTCCTCAGATGCCCTGTGCTTGATGCCACCCGCTTGTCGCCTGCTGCTGCCCGCCTGCTGCTTGCTGCTGCCCACCGCCGCGCCGCCCCTGCCTGGCTGCCCCTCGCACAGGGCTTTGGACTCTTTGTCCACCTGGCACGTCGCCGCCTTCTTCTTCTTCTTCTTGGGTGGGTCGTCGTCCTGCGGGGAGCTCTCTTGCGTCTCGGACGCGTCGGCCGGTGCAGGGCGCTTGGCCTGCTTGCTGCCTGCCTCTCCCGCTCTGGGCAGTGCCTGGCCGGAGACGACAGCCGGCATCAGCGGCAAGCGGCTCACAACCTCCTGGGGCTGCCGCTGCGGCACCTTCTCCAGCTGCTGGGCCGTGCAGAGCGGATCACGCTGGGGGGCTGCTGTGGGGCTGGTCAGCAGCGGGAAGCGCAGGGAGAAGGGGTCGGTGTCCCCCAGCATCACCTCCGCCAGGCTCTCCTTGCAGCAGCTGCCCTCCACCACGTACTCAGAGAGGTCGGGGAGCTCCTGGAGGAAGGCGGTCCAGCCAGGGCTGTCAGAGATGTCGGAGGCAGTGTCAAGCCAGGCCAGCATTTGGTTGTCGGTGGTGTCCTCTGCCTGCTCAGGAAAGGCCATGGAGAAGGCGGATGGCCACTGCTGGGGCAGGTGCACGGGCTTCCCTGGAGCTGGCCCTGCAGCTGAGAAACTCCAGGCGCCTCCTCCAGCCTCCAGGCTTCCTCCCTCCAAGCAATTCCAGGGGCTCCTCCTGGGCTTCCTCTGAGATGTCTTGGGGCTGCCCCGAGCCAGCTCTGTCCCGAGGGCGAAGCTGGGCAGTCTGGCAGCAGGACACGGGGGGGACGCTCCTTTTATCCTGCCCCGCAGCATTGTGACTGCTGCGTTGCCGGGTGTGGGCACTGTGACATGGGGCCCCCCTGCGCAGCCCCGCCTGCCGCAGCCCTGCCCGCTGCCCCTCTGCCCAGCATCCTTCGGAGGAAGGCCTTTGGGGGGGCTGGCCCCAAGGCAGCCCCGTGTGCCCAGGAGGCCCAGGGGGCTCTCCCTGCCCTTGGTGGCCATGCGCTGGGCACAGCTGCTGGGCGGCCCCGACGCCTCCTCTGCCCCTCGGCTCCCAGGGACAAAGCCAGTGCTGCTGCTCTTCTCTCCGGCCGGGGCAGAAACCCACCGTGTGGGCCCAGTGACCCCCCTACCCGCCGTGCCCTCTCTGCGCCAGAGCCAGCGGCCATGAGGCCGTGCAGTGGGGAGGACGGGGGACTTGATCTGGGGTAGACAAACCCTTGCCCAGAGGCGCAGCGAGGCTGGTTTCGGCAGCCGCAGCCCGAGTGGAACCGGAGCCAGAGGCTGGGCTGGACGGTGCCAACGGAGCGCCATGGAAACAGCAGAGGCTTTGGAAAAGGAGGGAGCGGGGGTTACCCTGGGGTGGTGGAGATGTTGCTCCTTTTCAGGCCCAGAACACCGGGGTCCGTGCCCAAAGCACGGTGAGGCAAATGGCGACGCTTCCCAACTGTAAAGGCAGCCCCTGGCTGCTGGGGCTGTCACATCCCCTTTTCCTCATGAAACCAAGTTGCGCAGGCAGCCATCTTTATGGGGTGAAAAACATGTTCAGCTGCAGAGCTCATTTGTGACTGTAACCTTTCCGAGATTTTTTTTTCAATTCCTAAAAGAAACTGTGAAAAACAATCTTCTGGCACACGTGTTGCCAATCGGCAGTGGGTAAGAAAAACTCCTCTACACACAGTGAGATCAGTAGAGACGTCCTTTATTAACGATGCGCACCGGGGACATGGGATCCTTCCCCAAGATGTCCGCCTGCACGTTGCAGTCAACAAATATTTATACATTAAATTCATACAGATTCAGTCTATACAATGCATATTCAATTTCATCCTCTCAATGATTGGTTCTTCTTCTCTCGCTTCTGATGCAAATTAGCACGCAGCCTCTGTCGTAGTCTTCTGTTGTTCCCTTGTGAGTAGGGGGTATAATTTGGGTAGGTGGTCCGTGAGTCGGAGGTCTCAACCACTCCTCAAATTGACCGTGTTTGGTCAAGGAACATGTCCTTGGCTCGTAGGCTCTTGGCTTGTACCTCCTTTGGTCACGATTCAAAGATTGGAGCTCCCACCCACCACCCCTGGGCAGCGGGAACCATCATAAATCCTGTCTAGCAGACACCTTGGACTGCAACACGTTATCCTTGTTTCTAACCACTAACAGATCATTGGTTAATAAACACCTTAGGTCAGGGACTTTATGCTAGCAGCATTGGCAATACAAATTTTATTTTACATTTGATCATTTATTCCATTTGAGACTTATTTTCCCAAAATAATCATTAGTCTCTCCTACTAATATCCACTAATTCGGATTCTTGATATTCAAATCAAGACGGGAAAAGTAAGGGGATTTCCAAGCAGTATCACTGGTGCACGGCAGGTTTCAAGTTTCTCTGGTTTTTAAACTGTAACCACCTGGTGAGGTTTCTATGGTTACGAGGCTCAAAACACACACTTCTAACATCCTAAATCTGGGGATTTCTGCAGCACCATCAGCTGTGCTCTCCTGCAGGGCACTCTCAGGACCATCACACCTGGAGTGAGAACAGGACCTGCTCCAAGTTCAGTTTGTGCCAACTCTGCAAAACAAGCTGCATGACCCGCTGAGGGGATACAGGGGACATGCAGAGGGGGGTATGGGGGCTAATGTTTGAATGTGCTGTCCACTCGTCACTCATAGCCAGGAGGATGAGGGACGAGGCTACTGCCTGTCTACACATGGGAGAAGATGCTTACCTAATATTGTTGATTCATTAATTGATTTATAAAATTTCTTGAGTTTATTTTGATTCTTGTAGCTTCTGCACGGGTGTGTTTCTGGAGGTCTAAATACTTGGACTCAGTGCCTGTGAACTGGATGTGGTGAAATCTGGTATTTTCAGATCTGATGGCTGAGTTTCCTGGATTTCTGGATGGGAGTTCAAGTTGACTGTGTTTATCCTTGTGGAGGAGGGGTTGCTTGGGTTTTTGGAAAGGCATGGTGCTGGCTGTTTTTATTCCTAGCAGCCTCTGTCTGATAGGGGGCCAGATAGAAAATATACTTTATACCTGAACATATATTAATAGGGAGCTATATAGAAAATGCTAAAACTATTGAAACTTGCTTTCTCTAGAACTAACACGCATGTAAGTAAACAATTAATCAGTAACGCCTGCAAGCCACCTGAGGAGGAGGCCGGAATGCTTGAGAAAGAAGCTGATAAGGGAAACAGAAAGGACAGAAACAAGGACATAATTCATGGCTCAAAGGCGTCAAAGGCAGGAGGAGCTAAGGGCTAAGGAGGGCTCGCTAACATCCATCTCTAAACAAGAACAAAGAGGAGATAGCCAGCTGTGCACACAAGGACAGACCAGGCTGAAACCGGTCTGGGACTGCAAGCTCAGCCAAATTAGAGATTCCAGGGGAGAGGCGAGGAGTACACAGCGAGGAAGACCTATGGCCTTCATCCCTGAAGACCCCTGCCCAGAACCACCAGGAGGAACTGTGCAAGCGCCCCGAGGAGGAGCCCGAGGCGGAGATTATGGAAATGGAGTGACAGGAAGGAATGGCCTTTTTGGGGACAGGTCATGAATATGTACAGGCATTTCGAAATAGGTGATGTTTTAACTGTATAAATCCTGGACAAGCGGCCACGGTGGGTATGCCCGTGTGTGGTGGAGCGATCCCCCGTGCATCTGCGCGCAATAAACACACCTACTGTGTAACCTTGCAGGTTGTAGAGTCTTTTCCGCACGTCATGTGTCACTTTCCTTATTATCATTTAAAAAAAACCAAACCCAAACAGGACTTGCTTATTGATGATCATGAAAGGGACTTAGCCCGGCACTGGCTACGAGCTGACGTTCAGGACTGCCAGGAACTGCCCCCCCAAGCCCCTCCCAGCTGTGAGTGAGCGCAGGTCTCACTGCTGCAAGCTGGGGTGCCCCTGGGGTAACAATGCACGGGCCCAGTGAGGGCAGAGCTCGCTTGCCCTGAGGAGGAGCAGGGGGACAAGGGGAAGGAAGCCAGTGCCTTCTGCCGGGCGAGAGGGTGGCATTTCCCAGCACCCACTGCACTGGAGAGCTGGAGCAGACACTGGCAGCAGCACTGAGCTTGTAGGTACTGCAGGAGTTCAGAAGACAGGTCAGCTTCAAAGTGCCTGTGAGGTGGAAGAAGGGTCTGAGCTGAGATGTGCTGTGCTTCCTCCCCCGTTGCTGAGAAGCTCGGAGCATGAACCTGTCCTCCCGTCTCTCCTGTCCTGGCTCATGAACATAGAAGAGCGGTTGGCAGAGCAGACTTTGGGGGCTGCTAATGCTGCTGCCTCTGAACTCCGAGGGGGAGAGAAAATCAGATGAGGAGGGAAGAAGAATGGCCTGAGGCGAACTGCAGAGGAAGTCAAGCACCAAGTAAACCGACAGCCGCACTCTTAAAGCCAGCCCTCTGCTGTGTTTCACCACGGCAGGGATTCCAACAGCACAACCTTTTACCTTGAAGATTCTTTTTTCTTAGATGACTAAAATAAGGTAATCTACCTCAGCTGTTTGATGGATTTTTCACTGACAGCTGAGGATTTGAAACCCCCCTCTAAACTACAGAGCACTGAACTAATAAACTGCTGCTTGAAAGTGGAAATGGGAAAAAGATTAGAAAAGGCTCCGATCGATTAACACTGTGTTGTAGCGCGGTGCTCGACTGCCTTGAGTCACCCATGCCAAGGTGTGAGGCAATGGATGAAGGTTCACAAAGCCTGAATGCTGCCTACAGCAAGGAATCACAGAACTAATTCAGCTCTTTACAAGGTGCTTGTGCCTGAGGCAGCGACAGCCCCAGCCGAGCGCTTGCTTGGGGGGGGGGGGTCAGGAGTTTGGGGAGCACAAGGGGGACCCAGCATCCCCATGTCCTGGAGGTACCTACAAACTGGACGGAGCAGCCGCTCAGAATGGGGATTTATTCCCACCCCACGCAGCCAGCACTCCACCAGAGTGCAGTACAGCTCGGGGTCAGCTGGGAATATCACACTCCGCGGTTTGGCCCAAGAATGCCCAAGTTTCACCATCGATCCTTTCGGCACGATGACCCCACTCACAGAGGGGGAACCGGCCCACGCCCGGTGCCCCGACCCTGCAACCACTCACCGACGGGTGAGGGCTCGCTCACGGACAGAATCTGCGGGGTCTCCACTCACCTAAGGCCCCCGGGGGGTGAGGGCCCTCAGCCCCGGGCAGCGTCCTCGGGCACGTCCCAGCCCCCGGGAGAGTCCCTAGCCGCAGCCCCGCTGCTCCCCGGAGGCCCGGAGTGGCTCCCAGCACCTCTTGGTTGGGCTCCGGCTGCGCCCCCTCGGCTCGGGCTAGGGTCAGCTCTCATGAGCTGGGGCCAAGTGCCAAAACCGTGAGGTAAACGCCATGATGAGATCTTACCGGCTGAACTCCGATCGTTGTCTTTGGCAAGTCCCTGTCAATGTTGGCTCTTTGCCAGGGCGGGTGCATCTGCCACAACCCACCCATGACCACAGCCGTTACTCAACTGGTTTCCTGGGAGCGGTCGTGCAGCCACCTCTTGCCTCCAGCGTTAAAGGCGAGCGTGACCTCGGGGAGCTTTCGTGCTCGCTGTGGATCGTCATTCCTCAATTATCCTTCTGTCCAACACGGACAGAACAGGTTTCAAGGGGGTGCACTCTACCATTAACAGGTTTCAGTACTGCACGCCTACTCTGGCTTATTACAATACAAATTACAATAATCATAACTGCAGTCACCTAGTAAAATCCAAACATTCCAAAACTTTCCCCGACCCATTAGTCCCTGGTACAGCAACAACTGCCTCCCAGACTTTTACCACTTTCTTCATTTCGTTGGCCTGATCCCGAGGTGGCATCAATACATCTCGGATGTGGATGCAGCCCTATTCCACACACTCCTTCTCCTTTGGTCACACAGCATTGTGTTCCACTGAGCACCACACTCGGCTGTTGCCCTGGGAATGTTGAAACGCAGGGTAGTGCCATTCCAGTCCCCACTCCACAGTGTCATGAGCAGGTAGGAAGGAATAAGTTCATCGCTCAGGTGAAACCCACTGGCATTTTTGCCACCACATGGTCATCCAGGTCCTGGTTGTCACCATGGCCAGCAGGGACACCAGGGCGATCCGCTGTCCCTGTAAGACAACACGGCTGACCTCAGCTTGGAAACTGGGCTTCAGGGTTAGAAGTCAGGGATTATCTACCGGCACCAATACGGTGGATTTCCCACTCCCATCCAGGGCTTCCCAGGCAAATATGCCTCTGGGTTTCGCCAGGGTCATGGGCACAATGCCGAGGGAGGGCAGCCTCACCATTACAGGTTGGCCCACGTATGTCCACAGTGTCCCTTTTATCATCTGGTACAGGGGCGATGCCCATTAATGGTCCCATAGGACAAAACGCTCAAATTTTGGGGTTTCCATGACGCCCCCAGCGGTTCTTGTCAATAAAGACCGCCTGTGGTGGCTGTACATCCCAGTTACGGTGTCAGACATCGGCACATCTTTCAATCAAACCACGGGTTCATTCGACTGCATGGTCAGCCTGAGTATGAGACCGTGGATGAACACCCACCTGATGCCCTCCCCTCGAGCCCAGTGCTGCACCGCTGTGGCCATAAAGTGTGGCCCATTGTCACTTCGGATGCACTCAGGAGTGGGTAAAATACTAAACCACTTTCTCTGTGCTTGCCCTGCCTGGTCTCCAGAGGCAGTTCTAACAGCTGTAGCCACGGTCAGTCCACATACCACCTCCACTGCTACCAAGAGAGATCCCTTTCCATGCGATGGCTGCAAAGGACCAGTACAACCACCTCTTCTCTTACGGAAATCATAAAAACCAGGTCCTTACCACCCAAAGCGGCCACCCACCAACAGGCGGCCGCCTGTATTGCTGTTACCACTGAGGGTACCCTCGGGATGGAGCTGTCAGGGACGGGCTATTACCGGTCAGTTTGCTATAACCGTTAATTTAACACCACCATCCATCAGGCTTACGGACTGGCCAGACTGGAGCGTTACGGGGTGAATGGGTGCAGCTTATGGTCTGTCTCTTCTCCAGGTCGCCAGTCCCTTCGGTGATGCCCTGCTTGGCTGCGGCTGGCAGCGGGCCCTGAGCCCTGCCGGGCACGTTCGATTGCGGCAGTGCAGGAGCGAGCTGCAGGGGCCTGATCCACCCCCAGCTCCCGAAACCCCAATGCTGAGAAAAAATGTAGATTAAAAGGAGAGATGTTAATGCCATGTGCGGAGGAAAAGGAGAAAAAGGAAAAGAAACATCTGCCTGGATGTTGGGGGGTGACGAACAAGAGGATGGGCAGTTGCGAGTCCCTTCTTCCCCTCCCCCGTGTGACCCCGGTCCAAAGGGGAAGAGAGGCAGGAAAACCCAGACAGAGCAGAAAGGACAGAGAAGAAATGGGGAGTTCGGGGCTGTTTCAAGGGGCACTAGAGGGCACTCAGCACACACACACCCCCCCCCACAGGTGCCGCTGAGCCAGGCTGCCGGGGTGGATGCTGTGGCATCTTTGTTTCTCCCATCCCTGCACCCCCAAAATCTGGTTATATTCCCACCTGCACCCCCAAGTCCAGTTAAATCCCCCACCCTGCACCCCTAAATATGGTTAACTCCACAACTTGCACCCCAAACCAGGGTGTATCTCTCATCCTGCACCCCCACATCCATGGGTGCCTTGGTGCTGGGGGACCACCCAGGCAGGGTGAGACACAAAAGATGACGCGGAGGCCACGGCCTCGCAGGACGCAGCGTTTATTGTTGGCAGGGGAAACTGAGGCACGGGGACGCGGACAGACCTGTGTCCCACCCCCTGCCACCCCAGCCCGGGGGATGCACCCGTGCCTCAGCAGGCAGGGCCACTGCCCCCTCGGGTTAAATAGCTTAAAAAACAACCAACCAAACCAAAACAAGCCCAAACAAAGAAAAAAAAAAAAAAGGGAGATTTTAAGGGAAATAAAAGGGTGAGAAGCCCCAGAGCTCAGTGGGGACCAAGGCCGGGGCTCCCAGGAGCCTTGCAGGGGAAACTGAGGCACGCGGCGGTGTCACGGCCAGCACCCCAAGGGATGCGGTACCACACCTTCCCTGAAAGCCTGTTTAGTGTTAAACTGGGAAGACCGGAGGCTGCTGGCTGGACCTCCTCAGAACTAGCCCTTGGGGTGGGGTCTGCCCCACGGTCAAGGGGAAACTGAGGCACGGGGTGGGAGGAAAAGTCAGTCCCTCATCCCTGCAAATGGGATCCTACTTTGCTGTCAGCAGGGGAAACTGAGGCACGGACTCATCCTCCACCTCTCCAAGGTGCCCCAAACCAGCTCCCAACTGGAGAAACTGAGGCACGGACCCACTGGTGCTCCCCCCCCAAAACCCCAGCCCGGCTCAGCAGGGGAAACCAAGTCACGGATCCACCTCCCCCTCACCTCCCCGCCCCCTCCCCCAACAACTCCAGCAGCCCCACTTCTCCCAGTCGCGCCTTGGAGTGCTCCCCCCAGCCCCGGCTGGTTTTGGGGCTCGGGTGGGGGTGAACCCTCGCCGCGGAGGGCCGGGCCGGCGGCTGCCGCTCGCCGTAACGCCCCCGCCCGCCCCCCGAACACCCCCGGCCCGGCCGCGTTGGGCGGGGGCAGGTTCGGGCCGCGGAGGCGAGCGGAGAAGCGGGGCGGGGGCCGCAGAAGGGGCGGTGCCGGCGGCGGGGGCGGTGGTCGCGGCAGAGGGTCTGGGCAGGGCGGGGCAGGGCCCGCACCGGGCGCTCGGGGGCGGCTTCTTCGCCCCGCGACGGCCCGCGGCCACCTCCGCGCGTGCCAGGCGCCGCCGGAGGGCACCGGCGGGACCGGGGGGGGGCGGGGGGGCTGGTGGTCGCCCCCCCGGGCGCGGTTTCTCCTCCCTCACGAGCGGGGGGCAAGTGCCAAACGGGCTACTGAGCCCTGCGATCAGGCTTTTGCAGCCGAGGCCGGTTGGTGGGGGGTTGGCCGCGCTGGGATGACCTGATCTCCGCCACACTTTGGCAACCCCTGGCCGCTGCCGGGGCTTTTCAGGGCAGGGCCACGAGCCACAGCGGGGGATCGGTGAAACCCCCCACTCGATCGCTCTTCCCTTCCGACCAAAGCTCCGGTCATGCCGCCGTGTGGGGGGCTGCTCCAGGCGCAGTGATTTGCCACAGGAGAGTAAAATCATTTTGGACGTTGATACAACGGGGAGGAGTCGGTGCAGCTCGGCAGTCAGGAGCGCTGACCAGGATGATGCTGGACTCCCAGTTCATGGGGAGCGTGTGAGCAACCACGCTCAGCTCAGTGTGGGCACTTGCATCATTTAAAGGTCAGGCTCGCTGAAACACTTCCCTGAACCGAAGCCGCACTGGGTTGTGCCCTAAAAACCCCCGGGACCGCCCAGCTGCACCAACCCCAGGCGTCTCCACCGGCGCGCCGTTCCTTGCAGGCTGGCCCGCTCCTGCCAGCGCAAGCCCCGATCCCTGCTGGCTCCTCGGGACGAGGCGGGTCACCCCGCTGCCGCCAGCAGCACCTGCCCCAGCAGCGGGGCCGTGTGCCCAAACCTGGTGTTTCCCCGGCCATGGAAGTGCAGCTGGAGTGAGGGCCGAGGGCCAGCGGGAACTGCCAGCGCCCACGACACCCCTCTCGTCCGAAGGTCTTTGCTGGGGCAGTGCTGAGGGACAGGCTCTACTTAGACCATGCACAAGGTGTATTTATTTTTAATCAACTTCCTTGCTGACAGGTGCACACTTCAGTGAGAAAAGATCATTAAACAGCTTTCTGTACCACAGAAGTCTAACCATGCAAAAGAAAGATTATTCTGTTTTTCCCGGAAGAAAACATAAACTCCGAAAACAAGTCTCAGCACTGAAAGCAAATTATTAATTTAATAGCACTGTAAAACCAGATCACAAAACCACACATGCAAGACATACGATTAGGATGTCTAACTTGGAGCCTCTTTCCCTTGAGAATCAAGACAAAACCGATTTCACAAGAACGGATGGGTTATTTCTGTTACAGCAGCAGTATTTGGACAAGGCAGGTGTTACCATTCTTACAGCTACAAAAGCAGGGCCCTTCAGGCTTGACAGCTCCCCACTACTGTTAAGGCCAGAGGACAAGTTCATAGAAACCTCTAAATTGGGCATTACAAGAATTAAAAACCCTCAGATGTGTGATTTTCCCCCTATGCCTATGCAGAAGAATCAAAGCCCAGACAACGACCATCAGAAACAGCAACCACATTAAACAAGACTTCGTGAGGAATTTGTGAAGTAAAATTTTTCATCTTTTTTTTTTTTTTCTTTTTTCTTTTGGCAGTATACAAAGAGCCAAACCAAACCAAACCCCAACAGACTTATTTTGAGACCTGACTCTAAGATCTTAAAGTAAAATCAATTATTTTTTCCATTCTCTTTTTTTTTCTTCTTTATTTTAATTTTGCAAGCAAAGGCCTGTAACGTTACACGAACAATCCCTTTTCGATGTGACATCACGTGGCTATGTACTTCCCAGACTAATGCTCAGGAGCAACCACAGCTCAAACACCACCCCGGGGTTTTGTTGGGTTGGTTTGTTTTCAAAAACATTTTATATTCCTCTCCGGTAAGAAAACAACAACAACTTGCCTGGGGTCCTGTGATCAAAACCCCCAAAATTCTGCCAGTGACACAGGGCTCGGAGCCAGGTATTCATCTGATGGCTGTTCCTGTCTCTTCCCTCGTCACTCCCTGCAACTGGAAGGAAAGGAGAACACTACTTGTGTTCCTGATCCCTTCACCACT
Organism: Leptosomus discolor; assembly: GCF_034619465.1. Classification (NCBI taxonomy): domain Eukaryota; kingdom Metazoa; phylum Chordata; class Aves; order Leptosomiformes; family Leptosomidae; genus Leptosomus; species Leptosomus discolor. Next base: position 250,184 of record NW_028237739.1, on the reverse strand, counting down.
CCTCCCAAGACCCTGAAGTCTCTCTTGATTGCCCTTCGACTTCTGGTTACAACTTCATCGCTGCCTACCTGGAAAATCAATCCCGGATAATGTACAGGGTACTAACGGATAGGCACACCCTATGCCATCCCCCCCCCAAAATACTTAATAGTCACACGAATTGGTGGGGTGAATTTCTGTTAGGCCATGGTGCTGAATTTAAAGCAATCACTTAGACGTAAAATACAACTGTAACATGCAGAAAATGTTCACCTCACTCTACAATGTTCCAGTAATTTAACCTTTGAAGGACAAGGAAGAGATAAATCACCATTGTTCCACCAAGTGAAAATCCAATGACCTATTTTCTGATGATACAAGGTAAGCACCAGACTGCAGTACTGTAATTCTTAAAGTTATCTTTTCAGGGAAATGGTCAGTATTTCTCCGCCCTCACTGAAGAGGGTATTTCAAGCAAGAGTTCATGCAGACAGCTGCAGTGCACAACCATCTGCATCAACAACTCAGCAGCCTTTTGCCACCTTACCCACTGTTTTCTATCACCTAAAACTCTTAGCTGTCCCGCCCTTTTCACCAGCAGGGCGGGACTGCAACATTTCCTGACTGCAACAGATCCAAGATGTTCACAAAACGTACCTCCTCAGGGGACACCACATGGGTGACTCTGACAGGAAAGGGATCTCCTGGACCAGGTAGCGGTGGCAACAGGTACGAAGGCAAACCAGGAACGTCTTCTTCGAGTAGCTCCTAGACCAAGAGAGGTTTTGGTCAGGCATCATGTTTAGTAACAAAATGGAAACTAGCTTTGGGATGATTCCTGGCACAAAGGAGTTATCTGAGAATGTAACCAGCATGTCCTTGATGAAAAAGATATTAATCAACATTTCCAACAAAAACTTAAGCTAAAAGATAACAGAAGAGAACTAGTTAATTAACACTTTTAAAATAGAAAGCATCTATCTTTGAAATGGTCCTAACACACTGACTTGCTAACTTGGCTGCTGTTAATTCAAAAGTGCACTGAATATGGCATTCCCTTTAAAGAGAGAAAATATTTAGAAAGAAAAACGAAGATAACAGCAATTTATTGGCACGGATTAACCCGAATGCCGTGCCCAAGGCTACTGCAGTTTGCCAGAGCAAGCTATCCCTTACGAGAAAGGCAAAGGATAATTTGACTCCTTAGCCGCCAGCATCATCCCACGTTCAAAACAGATCACAGACTTTGCAGGGTACAGATACCCATTGTCTGGGCAGCACAGCACGCTCCGGTCTGTCGTCTTCTAGACCCTCATATTGTACAGGTTCAGCTCTACGTGCCGTGCGCTCACTTGGCTCAGGACAAAATCAACCTTGGCACATTCCATTATGCCTTTAAAGTAAGGATGGATAGCACATAGCTCAGCTGGACCATAGCTCCGGGGTACAGCTCCTGTCCTCTCTCGTACTTTAATGTCATACGTAACAAAAGGCACAATTTCTCTGAAATAATTTTATTTTTTACACATCTACTTGAACAGTTTTCATTCTGCCCAAAACAAAAAGTGGAAGCAATCAGATACCGATAACTGCAAAATAAAACAGCTTAAAAAACCCAACAAACCCATCTTGATAAATACCGGTAAAGAAAGGACATCTAACTAGATCACAGACACACACAAAGTGCCAGATTTCTGCCAAACCACCAGGAATATTGTGACGGGCCACCTGACTGCACCTGGCTCTGAAGATTCCTCTGAAATTCCTGCTTGTTCCCAACAGAGCACTGCACATCGCCCAGCCGGGCACCTTGGTCACCTCTCGTGCGCGTCTTTGAAAGAAAAACTGCCCTCGCAGCTCTGCTGTTGTGTTACCAGCCCTTCCTCGCTGCCAGCAGGGTGCTTACTGCCAGATCTGCCACACCGGGGCGTGGACAGCCCAGTTGCAAACACTGACCCTAAAAAGGTGTCCTGCCAAGACCGCTCAAGGAGCTACCCGTTTCAAACGGCTGTCCCTCTGCCTTTCCGCCTTTGTGCCTGTTCTTGAAACACCTGAAAAGGCCTCACATTCCTTAATGCATCTTTGAAGCCACAGCCAAACCCCTGAATGTTTAATAGATAATTCACACATCACCTAACACTGCACACTTAATAAGGCAACACAGGAGCGCTTTTCAGCACGAGGAATTCAATCCAAAGAAAGCAAAGGGCAGGCTGCAGGGCAGCGTGTCACCTCGTACCTCCTTCACCACACGCAAAGCTTTGGCCTTGAGCAGCCTACATGAGCCCAGCCAGTAGGCTGAGGCATTAAGGACGTCTTTAGGGTGAGGAAGATCGAAGTGACAGTCCGGCAAGTCTCAGATTCTGTACTTCCCCGACACGGACAGGGTACCGTAGACTTCCCTCTCCTGTTGACAAAAGGGAAGCAGAAAGGGCTTTCTACCCAGGTGTTTGCAGAACGCCTTTCCACTGGACTTGTTGCGAACATCAGCCACAGAACAGGTCTTCTTGGTGTCACAGATGGCGGGACCCACGACCCACACAGCTGGCCTTCAGCATACGGCCACAGTCACGTGACAGCCCCATCCTTCATCCAGGCCTGGCCTGATAAATTTCTAACAAGGAAACAACAGCTCAGGGGATCGGGCAGGTCTTTCAGTCGTACAGATCACCGGTTCCAGAGGGAATTAACTGCCTGTGTAAAAGTGGGGAACAGGGACAGGAGGAATAAGCCTTCCTGCAAGCCGCAGGGCCCAACCACCTCACAGTCCCAGGGCTGGGATCTGCAACGCTGCCGGCAGTGCTGCAACACCAACTGCAGCATCTGCTCTCCTACCATGGAAGCCCATGTGGAATCAGAGGAGAAGGAACCAGCCCTTCGCACGCTGCTGCTTCTGCCTAAAGGGTTCTCCCTCTGCCTGAGGAGACGCTGGTCCCTCCTAGAACGGCTGGTGGCTGAACAGCTCCTGGTGAGGCTGGAAGCGCTCAGACGACTACAAGTCAGTCCCATCACAAACGGCTGTGCGTCAAGTCTGTTCAGCACGGCCTTGGCTGTCATTCAGAAGGCAGGGGCTCACTGAATGAACGTGCCCAGGGTGTCAACAGCAGTTTGAAGCGCAGCTCTCCTCCGACCCGAGCTGACGGACTGTTCCAAAAGCCAGCATTGCCATTTCCAGGGGCAGATTACAAGGGACCAGGCTGGCCAAGGGCTCGCTCAGATCATGAGCTTAAAACCTGCAGACCTCAAGTACCTCCCTACGGAGGGGCTGACAGGCAGCGCGGTTAAATACAAAAACAGGCCGTAGGAGGAACTGGGGACTTATTTTGGCTCAGATGCTTGGAAAGGGTTTGTCGTCAACTGCTGTAGAAAAAGTAATTCTAGAAATGACGGTTAGTTAAACCTCAGCTCAGAACAAAGAGATTAAAAACTCGTCTGTCAAATGAAGCAAGGTCACAGTCCCCCAGGCCTGAATCTAGGAGCACAAGGCAGCACCTGTACCTACGCGTATGCACACGAAGACACGTTCACGTGCACACGTTCACCCAGAACGAGACGAGACTCACTGCCGTGAGCTCACCACGCCCGGGGTTCTGGGGTGCTCTCCAACACCCTACTGCCTGCCAGGGAATCTCCTGGCTAATGACTAAGCTGGGATGGTGCTACGGTAACAAAGACCAGCTCCTGAACTCGCCTGTCAGCTCAGCAGAAGCGCATCTCGCAGACAGGAACACACTCTGAAGCAAGACACCGGTGTAGCGGGCTCTGCATAAGCAGCTCATTACCACTGTTAACAGCACGACAACACTCCCAGAACAGACCACAGTCCTTACCAGGTTACCTACCCGAAAACACGCATGTGAAGCAAGGAAGTAAAGTTACTATAAAATAATAACATGGGTAATGGCTGTACTTTACATAGTAACGGTATCCTTCAGCCAACGCAGCGTAGCAGCTGGCTTGTGAGGATGGAGGGCTGCTGAGCCTCTCTGCAGCTAAACCCAGAGCTGATCGCGGCTGAACATTCTCAGAGCTGCAGGCTTCCCCCTTCTGCTGTTCCCGAGGCTCGGCTCCCGGAACCAGCTCGAGCTCTGGACGCCTTGCCCTTTTCTGGTCCACAAATGAACACCTCCAACACTCATTTTCTTACACAGTCTTCTGAACCGCTTATTTCTGGATCGGGTCTGCTTAATGCTACATGCCTTGCGGAGAGCATTCCGGGCTTTCCGAACGCTCCTTGCTTACAACCGCCTTACGCAGCTTGGTGGCTGTTTTCCAAATTTCATTTTTGTTCTAAGGGTACAATCCCATTTCAAGACAGTTTGCAGAAAGTCGCGTGTCACGTGCTGACTTTACCAAAACGCAACAAGAGACTGATTCACCATTGGGGTTTCACCGTTACTCAGTTCTAACGCACGCTGAGAGATTCTTCTAACTGCATCACTGCCATGCACGCCACGATTACATCAGCAGTGACAGCAGCGTCCTCTGAAGGGGAAAACGATCCTCTGAAGCAGAGACGAGCAACTGAGCAGTCTTTTTAATGTCAGAGGGACAGCAGCAAGAGACACACCTACACACACAAAAAAGCTCACCAGCTTTGTTATGTCCTGACCCTCTTCAGCAACACAGAACTTCTGACGTGCCATGAAGGAAGAAAGCGACGTTCCACCAAAACACAGGCTGACGGACAATTTGCCCCACGGGTTATCTGGTAATTCCTACTTACACAGGACAAAATAAGATTAGAACAGGCACAGTGTGACTGAGGTTTTAGAAACAGCGACCCGGAAGTTCCAACCTGTCAGTCCTACGCGCGCCCCACTCATTCGCCAACAGGACGAAACCCCCAAGGATGGTCGTTAACGTCAGGTAACGACACAAATGGGAACGTGCCCGTCCCTGGAACGGCAGCCCCTACCACTCGGTCCAACACCGAAACACCATCCCACGTTCGCTCACTCAGCGATAAACCCTTCTCTTCCACAATATACCATTAGAAATTAAATTATCTGAAATTGCAGGTTTTCAGACAATACAGATTATCTGTTTCCCTGTAGTGTCATACATTAATTTAAGCATGTCCATACTCGATTACGCCCAATTTTAATAACTTAAAATTGAATTGACAAGAATTTATGCTGTTGGTAGGTAGGTTGCTTGTCAGAACGACAACACAGAATACAAACAGCACCAAAAAGCATTTTTGACCTCTAAAGGACGCGTTTCGGGCCTGAAAATTATAACAAAGGTAAAGTCACGGGAGAAAACTTTAGTTTGGGATTTTGATCTTTCTACGCAACACATTTACTGCTGTACTCCTTCACCTATTATTCCTGATGCAAGTTAAAAGGAAATTAAAGCAAGATAACAGAAAGTAAGCCTCATTCCACACCCGTGAATACATTAAGCTACCTGAACATGGATTTCAACCTCCTCCTGTGTAAGTAGTTCTTGAAGGCAATCCACTGCACCTTGCTGACAAAAACTGCCGATCTGTTGGGTGAAAGCAAGAAAATCGCCACACGTTAAGACGCTGACACTAAGCCCCACACCATCCTCAACACAGGGGCATGAAAATAGGCGACTATCATTGAAAAACTTGGTTGAAAACACCCATCACTGGTTTGAGTTGTCTACAACAGTTTAAACGTTACCTGCTCTTTGGGACACTAAAACTTTCCGTGTGACAAAGCCCACCAGCCAGTTCAGACGCTGAAGTGGCTTAGAAAGAGACGCTGCTTGCCAAGGCTGACCTTTACCCCAGGCATAACAAGGTCTGGGCGCACAATCACCCAAAGCAGAACCCAAAGACACAGAATTACACTCGGAGATAACAGACAACAGGAAACACAGGACACTTTAAAGACTTCTGTGTTTCCCTGCAATATCTGTCTGCGTCCCAACCCGCAGGCCGATAAGCCTGTCTGTCTGAATCTATCCGTTGAACTGCTCCCAGCAATAAAAAGGTTTTCTTTAAGAACAAGTTCAAAAGTGACCCAGTCGTTTCAGTAATTCACTTTACTAAATGCACCATTCAAATGGGACTAAGGTGTGATGACACCCGAGAACGTTGTTCACATACCAATTACCGACTAACAAAACCCCTAAACCACTCACTCCCATGAGCTGAGCAGCGGTAACAGAGGGTTTCCCTCACAGCTACCTGCAGAATGACAGAAACGCTTTTGCAGGACTTGAAGACTGACAATTTTCTGGCTATTCTGCAATAAGAAATCCAGGCCCCCCTTCTTCTCGCTGCTACTGCAAAACAAACTACCACTCCTGAGTATCATCCTGCCAACTACCGCAGCGTCCCCTCTCACAAAGATTTCATTCCAAGGACAGCTGCTTCTGAAGCACGGTCACTTCATAAAGTAATCCAGCAGCTCCTGGTAAAAGCCTGCCTTGCTGAAACCATCCTCCAGCTGTTCTCCCCATCCTCGCAGGCAAGAAAACACGCCAGCAACTAGCCTCAACCTTGGTGGGACTCAACAGCGTACCAGTTGGAGTAACTACCAGCTAAAACCTCTTCCAAGTCACCGTTGCTCACCGGTACTGTCTTGTGGAGCTCACAGGGTATGCAAAACGCAGGAACACCAGCATACAGCGCGGCTGGATACAGAAGACACAGAATAACCCTCTCCATGTAACCATGGTCTATGTACTGTACCTATAGGAAAAGAAAAGCTTTCCTGAAATAATTCAGTCAAGTTTACTCAGAGAACGCGTTCATTGACAGCATTCACTTCTCTGGGGGAAAAAACAACAGTCTGCTGAGAGCAGGTGATGTGATGAGGTGGAAATGAAGGAAAGGATTAAAAAACCGCTATGGCAGGTCAGAAGTTCACTTTCCAAACTTGTCTTGCAAGAGACCCCACGTGTTGTGCAATAACCCACAGCAGTTTAGAAGTGAAAGACATGAAGAATGCGTGAACCAGGCTGGAGTCAGACTTGCAAATCTACGTTGAAAGAGCGCAAGCAGACTCAAGAGTTTAGGTAGGATTAACTGCTCATTCGAAAAAGGAGCTCTGTACCTGTGCAGCAGAAAGCATTCAAAACACACAGCCAGCCCCGACTCTCTGGGTGGGGGGAAGCTAAACCCAAGTATTTTCAAAGCGTTCCACACATGGTAACACCAACAGCAAAAGAAGAAAAAACCTGCAAGGGATTACTTACAGGGGATCAAGGGGAGCTTTTTACTTAAGAACATTTATCATCACCAGGAAAACTACGGGAAAGATTGTGACAACTGAGATAGGTACGTAGAATTCATCTTTAACAGAAACGTTAACATCCGGACAGTTACCACACTTTTAAGCAGAATGAGCATCTGGAAAGTCAGGTCAGCTGAATGAAAAAAAGGTGTGATCATAAACTGACGGTAGACGACTGGATTATTTGCCTTTTTTTTTTTTTTTTAACATACACGTGCACCTGTTCATACGCACATGCCCCCTCCCCCCATATAATCAAACTTACCTGGAGACAGGCACTGCTGAGTCCTACAACTCTACCTCGATACCACATGGCATCTGGTCCTCTTACAACACAAGCTTCTCCCTTTGCCCAGCAGTAGGGTTGCAGAAGACCAAGGCACTGGAAGTTACTTTGTATGTCAGTCATCAATTGGTTTAGTGCCGTTTCTGGGGGTGGGGGGAGGAATAAAAAAAATCAATTTAAAACAGTCTATAACATAGTAGTGCAAATGATTTCAGTCACCAAACCCCAGCAGATTCAGGTGAAGACCTGTATAAACAGAAACCACACGTGCTGCTCCAAAGAATATTTTCCAACACTGATACAATCTGTATGTTCGACGTCCAGCATATGCAAACACGCTACTGCTCAAAACAAAAAGCAAACTGCATTTCCAATTGGGAAGCCATTAGTATTTCTGGACTCTCATCTCAGAGAAGGAGAGTCTGTAAATTTTGCAATCAACACCTTGACAGCACTAGTACAAGAGCCTCTCCATGAGCAATGCAACAGATTGCCAGAGACAGCAGCAGAACACCATGAACCACCACCAAACACACGTCCAGACGACCCTCTGGAAACCGGGAAACTGGGTACTGAGCTCACGCGGAAAGGGGAAAGTCCAGCAGTAGCTGAGAACCAGGCTAACTCCCAAGCATCTTTAGGCCTGCACCTTTCTCAACAGCGGCAAAACGTACCACCAGCTCCGTGTTCCAAAGCCAAGCACTCGTGGCTGCACCCCAGACTGCCCAGAGAAACATTGTCAAACACATTTGACATTTTTGTCTGCTGCCTGAGCAGCAGTTGCTGATCCTGGGAAGGGAATGCCAGGCCTGTGAGGTCATTGTGCCCCGGACAGAGCAAGGACGAGAGCTGAGCAACTTGTTCATCTGGCAGAAAACAGCAAAAGGATAAGAGATGCTGGTATCTGCTTCTCCCTTCTAGAAACCTTGTGGGGGGAGATAACAGCCAAAGGAGGGAGCCTTGCCAGAGGCAAGAGGGCTCTGTTTGTCTCACGAGTGCTGTGCTGTTCTCCGGTGCCAGGGACGAGCCTGAGAACCGTAATCAAGAAGGATCGATCAGCATCGATGGAGCCAAGAAGAGGTGGAGATACAGAGGAGGAGCAAGGGCTGCTGCTGGGCATAAAAAAGGGCTCCTCAGCACCCGAACTTTGGAAGCTCCCCCCACCAAGGGTCATGACGATCGTTAGGACCGGCAGGATGCTGCCTGGACCTGGGACCAAAGGGACGCCTTGGACCCGTGGTGGTAGCTATCCATCTCTGTCCTCTTTTCACTTTACTTTCTCCTTTCCTTTCACCCTCTTTCCCTATCGCACACTACTTTATGGGCAAACAATAAAGTATGCTGGTGACTGGCTAATTATTTGAAAGAGCTCCAGGCCATATTTATTGCTTCCTTACCAAGCAGCCAGCAGACACCTCCTATAAAACGAGAACAACAGAAAGCAGGTCAGGGAGTTTCATCTCCCGAACCAGGACTCTTTGTCTGGGAAGACATTCTGCTCTACAGGCAGACGAAGAATGAAGTGTTACACACAGATAATTACTGTTTGATCCCCAAACTGCACAAGTAAAACACAGTTGAATTATTGATGAAATGAGCCTTCAGGGTACATGAAAGCATAAAGCGTAAATATTGCCTGAACTGCCAGAAGTTCAGCTGTCTGAGAAATACCAAAAAACATGGGGAAATGGGAGACTGAACCCCCCCCCCCTTCTGTCTGCTCGTAATGCAGCAAAAGAGAAACCACAAGATCAAGTTGAAGTTCAGCTGCTCGGCCAACAGGAAGGGAAAGTGTCTGTCACAGAGCCCTGATAGCGTCGCCTTGACAAAAGCTACTCCACTGGGTGACACTGGGGTATCATCTCTAATCTGGTACAGTCAGTCAGGAAGGGCTCTGAGAGATGCACGGCCAGATTGGAATGCATCCTGTCTGATAGAGAGGAAAATGAAATATGAAGACAACTCATTCATTTACAGCCCGAGCAAGGAAACCCACCAACTCACATTAAATGCTGGTAACACTACCAAGGATACAGTCACAATTATAATCTCAGCCATAAACAAACATACTCTCATTCAAAATTTCTTAGCTACGTACAATTACAAATAACACGTTATAATGACCCATGAGATTTCCAATCAACAGAATCGCTGTTAAGCTCCATCAGAGAGGCCACACAGAGTAACTCATTGTATCTTTCCATTTTGCATAGTTAAGACCAGAATGAACTACAACTGTTAAAAGAGAACAACAATCATTTATTAACATACAGCCGAATAATACCAGTCCAGTTTGGAAAACAGGGAGTACATTTATGTGACATTCTAAGTTATTCTGAAGCAACAGGGAAAACCGGCCTCACCACAAGAATGGGACAGCTGTACACACATGGACATACAGAGCTGATTTTTTTTTTTAACAGAACAGAGTCTAATTCTGTGTTTAATTAAAAATACCTATTGATGTGCATAGGTATATGTGTGTGCATGCACACACCCACAGGGCAGATTTTTATCATCTCTATTGTGTAGCAGAAAATGGTGCTATTCACACCTGCCCCTGGTTTCCAATGACACCCAAGGGTTCTCAGTACCTCTGAAAAGATGCTAAAGTCTGCAGGGAATTCAAGTTTGTGAGAAAAGATGAACCACTTACTTCCCTAAGCTTTCAACCTGTCCCAGGCAGGCTGAAAACCAGTAGCTGTGCGCTATCCCAGCGGAAGGCTCTAACGGCTGGAAGGCTCACACGAGAACAGCACTGCCGCAGGAGCGGGATTCTGGCTCCGGTACTGAGGGAGCACGTTGCAGGGCTTTCCCTTGAGCTCGCTGCTGGATGCTGGGTGTCCCAGGAACACAATTCGTTGGCTTTGCAATACGCAGCACCAGGGACTCCACACGATACTGCACAACAGGTTGGATACAGTCACTGTAATTTCAGAAATGCAGAGTAAACACGGCTGTATCCAACTGTGCGAGTACACACTCACATTTCCTGAATTTAAAGTACGGACAACCAGTTTTCCAAAAAAAACAGCCACGCTCTCACTTTTAAGGTACATTTTCTATCACATACAGTGGAATTTTTCCATGTGTTTCCTCATCATTTAGCCCTAATAACTGAAAATCAAGTACTTCTAATTTTTACCTATGGAAAAATAAACACCCAACAGGCTGCAACAACATGTGCGGATGGCCATGCTGCAGTCAGGGAACAAGCGTTTACTAAACTGTAGTTTTGTTGGACTTGCAGAACACTGAAGAAAACACAGTATAACATGCAGCTGGTGAGCATTTTCCCAGTCATCATTCCAGGAAAGAGGCACTGCACTATTATTTCAACATCTGGGAAAACAGAGAAATGACACGGGAGCTGTGTCAACTGGTAATTGTGCCTCCAAGCTTTTAACCATGAGGAGTAACTAGAACGTGCTTTGCAGCAAGAGAACTAAGGGAAGAATCCAAGTTAGCCCAGTTCAAAAGTCTGCTGCTTTGCTCTGGGTATCGTGCTTTCTGCCTGAGGATGCCACAAGTAGTACAGGAAGCATAAAACCCCAAAAGTTTAAGAACTGTCACCTTGTTCGAGACATCACAAAATGTTGCATGTGGAGGTAGCAACATGAGAAAAAGCCAGCCCTATTTATTTATTACTCAATGCTTTAGTAGGGCTTTAAAAGCACTGATAGCCAGGTATTCACTGTGTCCATTCACAAGAAAAAACAAAGTAGCTGAAAATTACACACATGGGTGGCAAAGGACTGAAAATCCCAAAATATCAAAGAACAGCCCCAGGCAATCCTGATTCTGTTCTTTGTAAGCAACTCAATCACGGCTCAAAAGCCCTCTGCCTGACGCACTACACATTCAAGTATTGTACTGAATGGCTTCGGTCTAATTTCTTTAACTCTGACGTTATCAATGAACTCAGAGAACCAGCAGCTTTAACCAGACCCTGCTACCTCACAAACAGGTTGGGGTTTGAAAGTGTAGCTCTGCAGCAGCATGAGCTGCTGCTGCTGCCTTGCACTAAGTTGTGTCCAGTGCTGAGCTCAGGTGTGTGATGAGGTGCTCAGGGACTGGATCTGGCAAGAGCGAGGGGTTTGGGTTGGTTTTGTTTTCTTTTTTCTAGTGTTCAGCAAGTTCTTCAGTCATCTGACTAATAATCCCTAGGTCTATGACCATCTCCCTCTTAGATTTGTTTAGTCTACTATGGAATATTCAAGATAGCTTAATAAAATAAAAGAAAAAACACCTTTAAAAAAGGTCTTGTAAAACTTTCAACACTGAGGAAGAGCTGAAAACTTGTTTTTAGTTTTGATTCCATTAATTTCTACTACGTGGAAATGACTCAGCTATTCCTTCTTGTCATTGAAGACAACAGAATGAGTTAAAAAATTTCAACAAAACAAGGAACAAAATCTGAAATACAAACTAGTTGGATAAACCTCTTTTAATGCAGGTTTATTAAATGCAGTTCTTCTGTCACAGAACAGATTGACAGAACAGTCGAGGTTGGAAGGAGCTTCTGGAGACCATCCAGTCCAACCTCCCTGCTCAAAGCCTATGACCTCGTCTAGTCTTTCAGTTGGCTTTGGATTTTTTTAATTTGACTCCAGTTTCTACACAAAGGTATGTTTCATAAATTCGTTTTCACAAACGTACGATTTTTGTGTATAGGAACTGATGTGTTTTGCTAACCCGTTGGAGCACGGGTGGAAGGAGCCATCCCCCCTGCTGCCCGGCACCGTAATACAGAATCCCTGCTTAATAACACTGAGTTGTCAGTGAGTTTTCTTTGAGTCAGTTACAGCACTGCTTCAGCAAATGCTTCCCAGGCTCTGGAGGTGAAGTGGCCTCACGAAAAACTCAGTTTGGGTAAACATCAAGATTTTAACTATGCAGAGGCAAATTAAGCTTCAAAACACACATTTAAAGAGATACACAGACGCACAAGTCAGCAGAGCGTGTGATTCTGTGATTTTTCTGAACACAAATGGCACTAAACACAGGACTAAAACTTTCTTAAAACATACACTTAAACCAAAAAATGGCCCAAGTTTCAGATGCTCAAATGCCTACAACTTCTACAGCCTAAACTTAAGAACATAATAGGTGTAGAACAAGGCTTGAATTTTCCAAATTTGCCAGAAGTAGGGAGGTACTGAGAAGCTACTACAAGCTGTCTTAAAACAAGAATTTTTACCATAGTGAAAAAAACCCCACTGAAACGCAAAATCCAAACCAGTTTGGGTTTTTTTATGGGGTTCTTTTGGTTGGTTGGTTGGTTTTGGTTGTGGATTTTGGGTTTGGTTCATTTGTTGGCTGGATTTTTAAATTACAATCAAGTTGAGGACATCAATACCAAGTACAAAAAAAACCCCGCAAACCACTCCCTCTCCCCACTCCCTCTCCCATAAGTAGAAGTAGGATGAGTTGCCTCCTCTTGTTGTCCCACAAATCCAACTCTTCTGCAATCCTTTCCTCCCTATATCTAAAGTATAAAACGAGCTCGATCTTGTTTAAAAAGCAGTGACCATCAAGACAGAACACAAAGGCTTACAGCACCGTCAAGACTCAACGGTTGAAACCGTTTCCTCAGTTGCAAGTCGTGCCATCCCCTTACCACTATGTACCTCCCAGAAACAGTACTTTCCCCTTCTCTCACAGAGGAAAATAAATTCTAGATTGGAAGGTAAAAAAGAACGGGGGGCGGGGGGGGTGTTTGAAGCGGGTAAGCAGAAGCCTCAGCTCTGACCACGGAGGCGAACAGGAGGTTTATCACTCACGACGCTGCTCCTGGATCCCACGCTGCCACCGGGAAGGCGAACTCACCCGGGAAAGTCGAGTTTCAGATTGATTTCTGCCCGAGGGAAGGAACCGCAGGGAGATCCTGCCTACGTCAGCTCCCCAGCCACATCCCCCACGGCGCCCCACGAGCCTCCCCAGCTCGCGCGCTCCGTTTTGAGATGAAAAACAGCTAAAAAGGAGCTCCAAGGCGCTGGCCCAAGGGCACCTCCTACCTGCCAGCTCTGCAGCCTCGTCAGAGGGGGGGGTCAGGCCCCAAGCCCCGGCGGTGGCCGATGACCCTGTGCCCGATCGCGGCTTTGTCTCGGAGCCGCGCGTGCCTCCCGCCCGCCGCCCCGCGAGCGCGTTCATCGCCGCAGCGGGGACCGAAGGCGGAAGCAACCGGCGGGACGCTCGCAGCCCCGGGACCGTTGTCCCGCAGGCGCCGGCACGGCGGGAGACGCGGCCCGGACGCGCCCGCCCTCCCCCGGGCAGCGGAGGGGCCGCCCCGGCCCCGCCCCCCGACCCCCCCCGCCCCGGGCCGCCCTCCCCGCGCCGCGCCGGCGCCTGCGCTCTTGCGCCGCTCGCACTTGCGGTGAGAGCCCGGGGGAAGAGGCGCTGCCGGGGCCGCCTCGCCGTCCGGCGGCGGGGCCGGCGCTGCGGCTGCCGCGACACCAGCCCCGGCCCGGGCCGAGGGAGCTGCAGCCCCGCGGCCGGGAGGCCTCTCCCGGCGGGAGCGCCGCTGCGGGGCCCCGGAGGGGAGCGAGGTAACGCGGCGTCCGCCCGCGGGGCCTCCGGTCCCGCTCTCTGCGTCCCTGCCGCCGGGCCCGCTCCCCTTCCCTGGCCGCCCCGTGCCTTCGGAGAGCCGCCTGCCGGGGACGGCCGCGGCGGGGTGGAGGTGAGAGGGTTTCATCTCGGCGCTGCCGGGGGGGGAGGCAGGGAGGGAGGGAGGGAGGGAGGGAGGGAGGGAAGTGCTTGACGGCCCTTGCTGTAACTGCAGACCGTGGGGGCTGGGAGCTGAACTGGGAAGCCGCAGCTTTCGGGACTTGTCACCTTGGCCGTGACGCCGTACTCGAGGTCACCTCGCCGGGAAGCGAGGGAGGGCAGAGCTGAATCGTTGGACTCGGAGATGCGGTTGTGTTTAACTGAAGCAAAATGACAATCAATGCCCCTGGTTGTGCTTTCTTACAGCACACAGTGGGTTTTCCTTAGGAGAACCCTCGCTGTTGAAAGCTGTGGGAACGGAGCCGATAGTTTTGCATTCAGGTGGCCTCTTAAGTGGCAAATAAATATGTTCCATGGGAAGATAATGTTCTAGCTTTTGGCTTTGTAGGTGAGTTAAAAATTTCAGCTGTTGAGCTGCAGCAGGCACAGTTCTCTGTAGCTTCAGTAATGCCAGTGTCAGTAACCCTTGCTGCTTGTCGGCGTGGGTTTTGAGGGGAGATGGTATTTTACTTGGTATGAAGGACTCGACACTGTTTTACTGTCTGCAGTCCCAATTTGATGCTCTGTTGACCATTCGCAGTGTGTTCAGAAGCGTTCTTAGCCTCACCTTCCTTCAGAGAAGTCCTCTCTGATGTCTCTGGTGTACCTACTGTTCTACAGTTTCCCAAACCTCAACCCAAATCAAAAGGCAGTACCTAGGAATCGCTCCCTTTTGGGTGGAGTTTCTAAACAGTTTTGTGTAGATGCCTCCAGCAAAGAAGATAAAAATAGTCATTTCAGTTTCTAGGTGCTTTGCCTGAAGTTTCTGCAAAGCTTTAAGCTCGCTCACGTAAATCAGTGAGGCTTTAGAATTATCTCTTGTTTTATTTTGTTTTGTGGTTTTGTTTGGATTTTTTTAAACACAACTTTTCCTGTGTCCCTTGAAACAACTCTCCTGGTAGAGGTGGAGGGAGAAGGACTGGGAAGAGTCATGGCTCAGGGGTGACGTAGCCAGGCACGCTGCTGGATGCAAACTCTAACGGACTGAGGCCCGTGGACTGCAATTAGACAGCCCAAACTGCTACAGCCCCCAAAGGTGTTCCTGGTGCTTCTGAGTGTGGCTGTGCTCGAGGCAGGAGTGTTCGGCCTTCCTGTGAACCGCCAGTTGAGCCCTGTGTTTGAGGGTGCTGTAACACTGGGTAGTATGATGACTTGGGGGACTCTTCTGCCCAGTTAGAATCCCACAACTTTGCAATGACAGTAACTTTTGTAATTACGTCTTTTTTTACGAGGTGCTTGGTGGACGAGGAGAAGCTGAGCCTGGAGAGCTGTGGCTGAGCAACCCCGAGGCGATGCTTACGGACTGGTCCCACGTGTGGGATTGGAGAGACGGGAGCAGGTCAGTTAACAAACACCTTCATCTCGGGGGGACATGAAACAAGCTTTTTTGGCAATGAAGGGGTATAGAAATGGCTAGCTTCATCTAGCTAGAGACAGGCTGATTCCAAGTGTGAAAGTCTCCTCGAAAACAAAGAACCCTGAAGTAGTGGAGAACTTGCTGTGCTTCAGAAGGTTTGTTTAAAATTTAGGCACTCACGAATAAGAACCTCTAAATACCTGTAGCCTGTGCACGTAAATACAACGTAGGCAGAGAAGTTTCTTGGAAAAGCTTTACACCTCTACCGTGCTTTACCAGTTCAGCAGTGTCAGCAACTGGGGATTTTAAAAGCTCTGATTCTCAGATCAGAGTTCACGGTACAGGTTTCTAGGTGTGCGCTGTGTGTTTTATTCTGGCAGAAGAACAGGCCTGTATGCTGTGACCCCTGCGGTACCTTGTGGGTGTAGCTATCAGTACACCTTCAAGGTGAAGAGTGTGTGCATGTCCAGAGAACCCAGTTATTTCCAGGCCCACCCAGTTTCCTGGAGGATGGTGAGGACTGTGCAAGGACTGAGCTGTGAACGGAAGGAGTTTGCCATCAGCTGAAGTAAGGGTCTGCGGGGTTGTTTTGTGATTAGGAAAGATAATTGGCTGCTGGTCTTCCAGTTCCTCGAGCCCCTTGCTTCTGTCAGGAACAAGGGCAGCTGTCTGGTACAAGACCAGTTGTGCTGGTGGGTTGCTGGGGAGGTGTTCAAACCAGGGCTCGCTTGCCAAGGGCAACGTCAGGTGGTGAAGAGGGAGACCCCCGGGTCCGAGTTGCCAGGGCCAGGAGCAGCAGTCGGTCTCTGCCCAGACTTCTGGAATGCCGTGGGGACAGGTTTGCTCGTGCCAGGCTGGGGTCTGTTAGATACAGCCTGGGCTCAGCCACGGGGAGTGGAATTTCGGGGTGGGATTACTGTGCAGCACAGGGGGGCACAAATTCCTGTGTTTTCATCTCCCCCTTTAGCGTAAGACTTAAGTTTTTATACGGTGCTGACTCAGCAGCCTATTTCAGCAGCTTAGAATTAGGAAAGGTTGTTTCACAATTAAAGCCACTGAATTTCATGCTGCTAGTCAGAAGCTGGAGATGTGAAGTAATTCGAATTCAGATGTTTCATGTGGCTGTAAATGATTCCTGGGTTGTCACCTGGGGGGTCAGTCTGTGGGCGCGGGGGTGGAGGCGGCACAGCAGGAGGTGTGTTCCTGCGGGGCGGGTGGCGAAAGGGTGAGCGTGCGAGGGGAAACCTCTGGGCGTAGTCACAAGGGAGACTTGTGCAGGACTTGCAAAGTGGGGGTTTTATGGTGGTCCTACGCTAGCGTGGTACAAACTGCCTACAACGGCGGGCACTGGTGCTGCGCTGCAGAAGGGAACGTCCTAACCCCTGGCCCGTGTTGCCCCCGAGACTTCCTCATGTCACATCCCACTTCTTCGTTGCCCCTTCTCCATGGGCTCAGGGTTACAGTCTTCCCGTGTCTCAAGTGTGTTTCTGACCGTCAGAACAAATTTCTAACGAGTTTAATATTTAGGAAAATGAATGTAATACTTATTGTAGTTTACTCATGCATTAATTACCGAGTTGGAAAAAAAGCTGTGTTCTTTGAGATGTGAGCCATGTTCAGCGTCCTTGTTGTGATCCATTTTATACTCACGTTGTGTAATGCTGACCTTGGGGATGAAGGTATTTCTGCGTGTTTTATTGCCTTACATCTTGAAAGTGAGGTGTTGATATGTACGTTAGATGTTAGGCAAGACAAAAACATAATAAAAAAGCACAGTAATGGTATCTTTCCTCTCACCCAGTTATTATGGTAGAGCAAGTTTTTTTTGTTGGGGCTTTTGTTGTTGGTGGGTTGGGGTTTTTTGTATTTAGAATGGTCTGTCTGTTCCTGTTTAGACACAGAGGCATGTGAGATGTTAAAGCTGTTGTGACCTGATGCATCTACAGCTCCAAATTAAGTGGATGAGTGGGTTAATTGATACAATATTGAAACAGAGGAACCTATTTTATTGTAGTTCTGATTTTGCATACATACGAGATATGATGTAATAATATTTATGCAATGCATGAGTAACTATTCATTATTAAAAACTGTAGAGCCTGAGGTTGTCTGGCAGGTATCAGGCTTTCTGTGTGTGAGGTTAACTCCTTCAGGCTCATTTTCTTTTAAGAAAATGTTTAGGCTCTGCCATATCACGAATGCGGCATCACGAAGTAAACAGTGAAGTAGTTTAGTTGTCCAGCTGTTAGAAACACAGTAGGAAATCCCTGGCTTCTCAAGCCGTAAACTGTGATATGAGTTTGCATAATACAGGCGTTTCTAATTTGTCTTGGTTAGAGAAGACACTTCACTATAGTCTGCAAAGGAAGTGTGATTTGGCCATTTTCTATCTGTTTCCATGTGAAACTTTTTAATGGCTTTTTTTGCTTTCTATACCTTTAGTGATGATTGCTAATAAGCTTCAAGAACTTCTTATTACATCTGTGGTTTGTTTTTTTTTTTTTTTTTAAAAAAAAAAGGAGATAAATGTAATTCTGTCTCTTTTCAGAGGTGTTGGACCCACGCAGTCATTGTCAGAAGTCCTGTAGGTGACTTCAGAGAGGCACCTATCCAATTATTTGCTTGAGAGTTGAAATACAGAATGAAATCAAGTGTAATCGCCTGTGTCCACACTGACATTTTCTTTGAGGAGAAAGAAATAGCAGAAACAACTTCTAACCTGCTGTACAAGAGAGCGGAGTGTCCTTCCTGTTTGGCTCGCAGGCAGCGCGATGCTTGTCTTCCCTGGAGTTGGTAGGGATCAGAACGACCCTTTCTCACGGGGTCTGACGTGCGTGTCTTGCCTGCAGGAAGGCGCTCAGCTGCCGGGCTGCCTGCCTGCCAGCCACCCACCCTGCCTGTACAGGCTGCTGCTCCTGTGGCGTGGGGAGCTCTGCACCAGCCTCCGTCTGTGTCAGGCTGGGTGTCCAGGCTGGGCAGCTGCTGGGGAGTCAGGGTCAGCCCAGGCTCCTCGTTCCACCTGCGCAGTGAAGGGGCGGATGGGCACGTGGAAGCGGCTGATGCGGATGTTCAGAAGCCGAACGTCCAGCAGCGCTGCAGCTCGTGGCTAGTGCCAGCTGTGGGCGCTGGCTCTGAAGCTGCCTACCTAGTCTTTCTGCCTCTTCTTCTGGAGGGGTTGTGCTCAGCGAGGTGTATGAACAAGGCCTGCCAGTGTTCTTCTCTCTGAGGGCTTTTGTGTGCTCCTGTGCTCAGCCATCGGTTTGTAAAGGTTTGCTGGTACAATCTAGGAAGTTAAAGTGGTTTGTGCTGTGGTGGTTGGGGGAAGTGAAACCCTGACTTTTAATTGAAAATGGTGGAA
Source organism: Leptosomus discolor (assembly GCF_034619465.1). Taxonomy (NCBI): domain Eukaryota; kingdom Metazoa; phylum Chordata; class Aves; order Leptosomiformes; family Leptosomidae; genus Leptosomus; species Leptosomus discolor. The sequence continues at coordinate 231,225 of NW_028237739.1, read as the reverse complement.
GGATCAGCTCCTCGAATGGACTGTGCTGGCACTAAGGTTTGACAACTTCTGTAGGTCTTCTGAAGGAGAAATCTCGTTGCATTTGGCAAGACTATGGGCGTCATCTCTTGATGTCCTGCATCTTTACGTAGTAAGAGCTTGAAAGGCAAGGCATCAAACTTTTGTTTGAACCCAAAAATCCGCCTACGATTTTCTGTTGTTCTGTAAAATACAGAGAGTAAAATTTTGACTACAGTAGCAAAGTGAAGTGAAGCACCACTAGAATTCATGTTTGAATGCATCTTAGCTGGTTGAGCCCTTTTATTCCATTTTAGCCCTTCGGTGCTTGGAGCAGACTGGCTTGTCTGTTGACACAGTGACTTGGACAAAAGTGTAATTTCAGAAATGCTGTAACGCTGCCGTGGTGGTAATACAATGAAAGCAGAGTTAAATTCATGCTTTGAGGTGTAAGGTTGTCGGTATTATTTGATGCGGTAGTCTTTGTATCTCTAAAGGAGTCTCACAATGTTGCTGCTTATATATAGAAACAATAGCTTGTAATTCACTAGACAATGCTGAAGTATGAAACAAAATTTCGTTACCTTCTAAGGCAGTATTTCCTTTCAACACACAAAAAAAACCCTTTGAGAAATTGCAAGGCCTGTTTATTAGAGTAAAATCATAATGAAAATGGGGTTTTCTGTTTACATACGGCCTTTTGTTTAATTAGTGATTCTTGAATTGTTCTTGTTGCTAACTTGGGGTGTATGGAGGTATCAAAGTTTTGATTTATTTCCTGCCAGCTCTTGGCCATTTCAAGCTCTTGAGTCTTTCCTCAAGATTTCCGTGACTGCTTCAAAATGAGTATGTGACTGTTCAGTTGGGCGTTTCTGTCAGGTGCTTATTCAGCTGCAGGAAGACAGAACCAAGCTGTAAATCCAGCCGTAAAGAAATCAGGGGGAGACTAGATGTCATGTTAGGGGAGACATTAACAAACGAGCCGACGTTGCTAAATTACTGCTTTGCTTAACAAGCCTGAGTGCAAAGCAGCTGAGGACACTGAGAGTAAACAGCATACAAGATACCTGTTGGGGTGTGATGAGTGTTGTAAAACAGATAGGTGAAGTGTTTTTAAAAATCAGAATTCTGATTTGAGGCTGCTACATGACAAACTTTACAGAAATAGGTACACATTTTAAAATTGCATTTGAAGGGTGTTAGCCTGAGAAATGTGTGTTCAGTTGACAGGAGGGCCTTTGGAGAAGGCAGATTAGGAAGTTACCTAAAACAAAGCAACGTGTAATTTGAGGAATATTATAACTGCTGTCCTTAACTGCCACCTTATGTATTTGTCTCTTTTTGAAGGGTTTTGTATTTTACATTATGAAATCACTGATCCAAGAATGAATCTTACTTCAGGGCAGCACAAACACTCAGCCAAAGAGGAGGATGTTCTGAAGTCACTCTTGCGTGCTTTTGATGGCGAGTTTTTCTGAGGCTAGGTGTGATTCAGAGTAGGGGTTTGCAGTCAGCAAAATCTGAATGCATTTCAGGTAGGGGTCTAAGTTTGGTGGCTTCTCCTTGGTTTTCTGAGAGGGGAAAAAAGCAGAGGCAAGTGCTCCAGCTCTAATCTGGCTCCCTTCTAGCAGCAGTAGCTCTGGTCTGGTTCAGTGAGGGGGCCTGCTTCTCTTCTTTCCTCTGTTCTTCCCTTCCCTCCCCTGGGCTGTGTATCTGATGCCATCCAAGTGTCTGTCTCTCCTCTACTGCTGCTCACTTGAGAAGGAATGAGCTCATGGCAGGAACTCGCTGCTTTTTACACTCAGCGCGGGAGTAACTTTTCGTTTCCCACAGTGCTCCTGCCCCGTAGCCTCCTTGGTTCACTGTCCCAGTGCTCACGGCCCAGCATCGTTCCAGTTGCTGTCACTTCCCGTGTTCCGTTTTTCAGAAGTGGGCACTTCTTGTCCACAGCCTTCCAGTCCCTTCTGCGGTTTCATAGGGAGGGGCTGAGGCTGCAAAGCGGATACAGGCATTGTGGTGCGGCTTATGCCTCTGCCTTCCTTTCTCACACCCTCTCCCAAACTACCCCAGCGTCCAGCTCCTGACCGGGGGTTATTCTGCGGGCTGCAGCGTGGCCTCGCAGATTGTCGGCATCGTGCAGTGTAGCTCCGCTTCCAGCACACCATTTCTGCGCCTCGCACGGGCAGGCTTCTCGTGCTTCTGAAGAGCTCTTTGGAAAATAGCCTCCTGTCCTTTTGTTTCTTTTTTTTTCCTCCAGAGGTTTATAGCTTCTGTGAGCTGTGAATAGGGCTGGAGTAGGACTGAGGAATTGGAGACCGTGTAGTTATTCTGAGATTGTTTTCAGTGTTGGAATTTTGTCAGTGATGAGATGGGAGGTCATTAGCCTCTACCTTCCCTGGTTCTTAAAAGGATGTGTTGTCTGGTGTGTCGTGGGGGTGTTTTTTGGAGAACCTTCTCCTTTTTTGAGGCGTTTGTTCCATACTTTGTATAGATTGCCTGCTGAGTTGTTTGAGCAATGAGAGGCTGCCTGAATAGACTGCGAGATTCAGCTCTGCTGGCATGAAACTCGTTCAGTAGCAAATTTAGTACCCATCTGTGGTACCGTATATACAGCTTGCTTTAGTTCTGTTTCTTGAATAAACCTTAAAATACTGTGAGAAAATCGATGTTCTAGAATGCAGATATTGCTTTCATAACCGTTCTTCGGTTTGCCACTGTGGGTCACCTCTTGATCAAGTCACTGAATATAGTTGTGCTTTTGTAATTGAACCAAAAAAACACATGTATAACTGACACTGCATGCTTAGAACTCCATCAGCTGCAGACTTCAAAGCGTTTCACAAAGTAGCTGCATCTATACTGGGTCTAACATATAACTTGGGACTGATGTTTATGATCAGTGCCCCTAGAAGCAGGCTAACAGCTTATGTCTCTCAGCTACAACTTCCAGTTCTGTCACATACTTCTTAAGGGTGCTCTTTGGCTGCTTGTTGAAACATCTTCTTTTTCAGGGTGTAAAGTGAACCTCCTCAAAATAACATGCTGGCCTGAAAACAGTTGTCTGTCTTATGTTGTCTCTCTCTGTACAGCCTGTTTGTGTGTCCGGGTGAACACAGTCGCATCCAAATGGTGTGGAAAGGTTGCCAAGTAGCTGTCTTGAAGTTGATGACCCTGCAGCTGTAAAAGTTACTGGCAGGTTTTGGCGCTGTTAGTGAAAACTGATTTAGATTTGAAAAGCAGAAGAAAAGAAAGAGATTAACTCCAGAGCCCATGTCAGCTTGTGTTTGTTCCTCAGTGACAGGTTCTTTTCCTGAAACTTGCAGAGAAAGTAGGAGCAGACCCTGCTTATTTCCATCCCAGTTGTGCCTCTGTGCTGTTTGCTGCCTAAACCAGTGTGTGCTACAGCAAGGCTGTATGTCCTGTTTCAGGTGCAATATCAGTACGTGGTACCCAGTGGGAATGTTGAAAGGGCTGTGGGATGTTGCAGCTAATCCATAATGCTTGGCATTGCTCCTCAGGGGAGGTTTGCAATACAAGTTTTCTGAGTTGTGTATGATGAGATGTACAATGAGTCTTTCCTTTTGTCTTTGAAACTGCCGAGGTGGGTTTCTGTGTAGCACAGTTCTGGTTAAGCAGTGGGAACTGGAAACTGATTCGGGCCTCACTTCTGCGGGTCCTGCCTTCAGATCAGTAATGAACACGTTTTTATTGCTGCCACCCCTATTATATTTGTCATCCAGTGGAGGAGGTTGTTTTCTGGAGTTCTCGATACAGCAGCTTTTGTATTTCCTTTTAAAAAGCTGTATGTTTAACCTAGCTAAAATGTTACAAAAGACTTTCATCACAGGTGAATCTTCCTTCATGTTCTTGTGTGGTTTTATCCATCGACCGTTAAGCAAACGGTTTTGTGGCATTCACATTTGTAAGCAGTGAAACCTGGTGTGCTGTCTGTGGGAAACTGAGAGAGATTACAGGCAGTTTCTTACATTGAGGTAAAATGAAGCTGGTTTTATAAATACTTGGTATCAAATATTTGGATTTTTGAGCTGTTTGAATTAGCTTTGTAGTACTGAGGCTTAATCATCTTTACTGTTAGGTGTAAACAGCAGCAGGAAAACTAACCCAGTTCTGCTGCGAGTATTATCTGTTCCTCTGTTTCCTACCACAGAAGTGGGTTTTTTACCCTCAGATTAATGTTCAGGTTGGAAGGGACCTCTAGAGATCGTTTAGTTGGTCCAGGCGCCCTGCTCCCATCAGGGTCACCTAGACCAGCTCCAGGGATGGAAACGCCACAACCTGTCTGGGTAAGTTCCAGTGTTTGACCACCCTCATAGAAAAACAAAACAAACAGCAAGGAGCGGGGGGCAAGAAAGAAACCAAACCCACCCAAAACTTCCTTTTTAAGTTTCTTGTGTTTCCAGTTGTGCCTGTTGCCTCTTGTCCGTTCACTGGGCACCACTTGGGTGAGTCAGTCCCACTCTTTTTTACTGCTTCCCATCGGGTTTTTATACGCATCGATAAGATTCTTTCCCGCCACCCCCCGTCCTTCTTGAGGCTACAAAATCCTGGCTCACACAGCCTTCCCTTGTATGCCCGATGCTCCAAGCCCTTCATCGGGCTCCAGTATGTCCGTGTTTGCCTTGTACTGGGGAGCCTAGACCTGGGCCCAGCACTCCAGATGTGTCTCACCAGTGCTGAGCAGGGGGAAAGGGTCACGTCCCTCGACCTGCTGGTGCTCTTCCTAATGCAGCCCGGGACACTGTTGGCCGCCTTTGTGGCCGAGGCGCGTTGCTGGCTGCTTCACCCAGGACCCCGGGTCCTGTTCTGCAGAGCTGCTTTCCAGACAGTCTGCCTCCAGCCCGCAGTGAGGGACGGGGTTATTCCTCCCCGCGTGAGGACTTTGCATTTCCCCTTGTAGGGCTTCAGGAGATTCCTCTCTGCCCGTTTCTCCGGCCTGCCGAGGTCCTGCTGAATGTCAGCACCACCCTCTGGTGTGTAAGGCACTCCTCCAAATGTTATCATCTGCAGACCTGCTGAGGGTACACCTGTTCGCTGTCCAGGCCGTTAATGAAGGTGTTCAGCAATACTGGCCTCAGTGTTGACCTCTGGAGCACCACTAGTGACTGGCCTCTGTGTTGCATTACCGCAAGGCTGCTTCTCCTCACTTCAGTTTCATTTCTCTCTCCGCTGCATAACAGCCAAATCTGTTTTAGAGCTCTCCAGGGTGTGTTTTGTTGTTACCTCTTCCTTTTTTTAACATGCTGTCCCCTGGGGTGAACGTGTATGCGCTGCATTTCATTTCTGATTACAGCAAGGCTTGTTTTGTAGCTTTTAGAAAACTTTTATGTAGATATCTTGGGTATGGTATGACTAAAGTAATAGTGACAAATCCTGAGTCTGTATTTTCTGATTTTTGATGGTATGTATTACCTGAACAGAAAACACAGGAGTGACCTAAAATAACTGAATATAAGTCGTTATTTGACTAAGAAGGTGTTCTGTACCAGAAATACAGTTTTAAATTGTCCCATGTTTTCTTTACTTCAGAAGAGTGGCATATGTTGTGCATAAAGTAATTTAACTTGCCATGGTAATTCAGGTCATTCTTTATTATGTTTTTTTTTAATGGATGCTTCTTAAGGAATTTGTGCATTCACATGTATGTTTGTGAACCTGCAATGCCCGTGCAGAGATGGATTTAGTACCTTTACAGTCTAGATTTCTGGTTTCAGTCTGGTGCTTGAAACATCCCCAAAACCCACCAACAAAACCGCCCACCATAGGATAGGTGGGAAGAACAGACTAAAGCTCTGCTAAGGATTTAGAGGTTGTGCCAGCATGTCAGGTTTTGGTGAGCTTGTGTTCTTATGCCAGCAGTTGGAAACCTAATCAAGGAAATAAATAGTCGTTTTTAACCACAGCTATATTAAAGATGAAAGACTTAAGAACAGAAACGAGTTGGTTTAGACAGTGTAATGGTGGATAGTCCTCACTCCAAAAGAATTCTGTTCTCTATAAAAGGAGGAATTAAAAGGTGTAGGAAGAGTGATATGTTACGAAAACAGATGGCATGGCAATATTGTTAGTCGTCGTTTTGAAGTGGGGTTTTGTAGGAGGGATTGCCCGAGTGGACAAACAGGAGGAGGGGAGGATGTGTTGAAAGGAAGGCTGGGAGCGGAAAGGGAGATGCAGAGCATGTGAGGTGAGGTGGGGGGGAGGGTGGGGGTGGCTGGAGGAAGAGAGTGCTGAGAGCCAGGGCTGCAGAAAATGCTGACGTGGGAGTTGCAACAACAGGGACCAGTGATCCAAGGTGCTCCCTTTTGGTTTCGCTTGCTTTGGTTCACGGGGCTGACTCATCCCCTGGAATTTCTTATCTCCAGACTTGTGGCTGGAAGTAGGTGAAGTGTTAGGTGAGGTTGATTGCTCTGTGCAGTGGGAGAGAAGGAGAACAAAGTCCCCCTGGCTGAGAAGTGTCCAAGAGGTGTTGAACATAGTGGAGAACTACAGTGTTCTCGTGAGCACTGTGCAGTTTGTGAGCACGTTTTGTGTTGCCTGCTTTCGTGAAAATTTGGGTGGTTATATTTAGGTTAAGGGATGTGAAAATGTAAATAAAATGGATTCCAGATATCTAGTGTTCATCTTGCCCGTCTATCAGCAGAAATAAACTAAAACCAGCCAGACTTCAAGCCTGACTGCAGGGTGATGCGTGCACAAGAAAATACTTTTGCTGGCGGAGAAAGCTTGGTGGAGCTGCCTAATCTAGGTGCCTATGTGGCAGATTTAAAAAACAGAACAAAACACAAACACAGTGAGAAACAGGTCACTTCAACTGATCATCTCTTCTTTAGGCTCAGGAGGCTTTCTGTAGCCTGTTTGTTTGTAATGTTCTTCAGTTGCTTCCATAAATACCTTACTTGTTTTGTGGGAGCTTGAGTTGTTGAAAGAAAACCTTAGCAACATCTGATTCTTTCCAAGATAGTCTTTGGCTTTTTCAGAATGTCATTCTCTTGTGGAAACCACTAGCAATGCGATATTTTAATTTTATTAATAATCTGGTTTCTGTCAATAGTCATCTGTCTCGTAGTAAACCATTTAATTTCACTGGATGTTTGAATTCTGTAGTTTTTAAAGGTTGAGCGGTTCCATTTTTTTACTTGTAGTACCCTCATGACCAGGGACTTGGTATTTTGATAGCAGAACATTGACGGCGAGGGGCTGAAGCTTATACATTTGACAATGAAGTTGTGGAGATAAAATGGTGATGGAAAAGTAACAGTAGATCAGAGTGGCGTTGGCCAAAGACCCTTTAGTAAGAAGTTGGTTTAGGAGAAACCTTGGCGACTAAGATTGCAGCGTAATGCTTTTATTTATCTGAAGATAGATAATTTGGTGTAGAAGGGTCAGGAGAAGCACAAGTAATGCTTCAAACTGAGTAGTACAAAACTTTGGCCGTTTTTACAGCTGCTTTGCAGCAGCCATCAGTTGAAACTGGAAGCTTGGTCATACAGTTGAATCTGCACCTTCCTCGAAGGTGGATGGCTGAGTTTTCAAATCCAGTAGCTTGCATTATTTTTCTTTTATGTTTCGTTAATAATCCTAGATGTTTCGTGGTGTGCAATAGTGAACAGGAGTTTCCTAGTGCGAGGGTTTGATGCAGCAGCCGTCACACGGCGTAAATGTTGCTTTCTGAAGCCGTCTGATTTCATTGGGCTTGTTTGGACAAAGGCACGGTGTGGCTATTTGTGAGTGCCTTTAGACTAGAAAGTCACTTAGAATTGTGGGGCAGGGGGAAGCAGAGGGGAAAGCCTGATGCGATTTATTTGCTGAGCTGAGGAGGGCTGGGGGGTGTTTTGGTTCGGGTTTTTTCTTCTGGAGGTCGACTCAGTCTGTTGTCCTCAAATGACTGAGTTCTTTGTTAGCACTAATGGAGGTTTGAGCTGTTCTGGAGCTGAAAGTAGTTTACTGTTTCAGAGCATTTTGTGAGCTGCCTGTGGATGCTGCGATGAGTAACTAAAGAAGGGCAGGGGATTTTCTACCAGTTGTGTGTCCTGAAATGCTGCACACACTGAAGCTCTGCAGAGGAATTCTGCTGTTTCAGCTCCTCAAACCAGGGTACTGCTAGCACTAGAGGTAGTGTATTCATGTGAGGATTATGTTCTGGAGTTGTCTGTGTTAACAGAGACCTTGATCCCTGGCTATTGACCAGTAGCAGCCACAATAACAGGATGAATGTGTCAAAAATGTCACATTTAAATATTTTTGTTAGCTTGCCGTTGTTGTGGGAAATCATGTATTAGATCTATCTTTTTGTTTTAAGACAGTTTCTTAATAGTTGAGACGTGATTAAAATTTCAAGGGGCAATCCTTCCGTTGGGTGCAAGGAAGTTTGTCAGGAGATGATCTGCCTGGTCTGGCTCCATAACATCGAGAACGTGGTTTTTCAAAAGTATAGAATGATCACAATTCCTATAAAATCAGTGTATGTCTGGCTGCCTCCAGGAGTTCCACCCTTAATCCTTTTTTCCTAGAAATACGCTACAAATGTTTTTAGTTAGAAACAATAATTGGAGCCCTGCATTTTTCTAATGCATAATTGTCAAGGAGAGTTACTTATTTGTAGGAGAGAAGCAGCAGAACCCACGGTCTCATTTGTGAGTCGTGTATGGGCTTAAGTTTTTAGTTCTTCAGGATGGTAACTTTGAAGTGATTGCTGTTGTTCATGCAGTCATAACTTCAGGGTTTTGTCTCCCCCACAACTCCCCAGTTCATGTCCTGAACAGAGTTTTGTACCTCAAGACCTGAAAACCTCCTAATAGCAAGAGTAATCAAAAGGCTTGCCGTGTCAAACCACTGCCCTTTTAAGCAATATCTCTGTTGTTGGGTGCTTTTACTGGAGTTATTTGAAATTGGATTAAACTCTCACCAGAGGATGATTCCTTCACGTTGGCCTTTCCAGACTGTGTTCAGATTGAAAGCTGAGGATTGTGTGCAGAACCTTTGCAAAGGCTCTTGATTTTTTTCTTGCTTTTAATTCTACTCCTGCAAAGAAATTGTTTTCAGTGTTTATCGCACATACAGACTGCCTGACTGCCTTTGTGTCTGAGTGCCACGTATGCAGTTAGCAAATGATTTTTAAAAATTTAAAATATTTGAGCAATTCTTAATTTGGTATTTTAGATGTGGAATATAGAGCGAGGGATTGGATGACCTGTACAGGGTCGCGAGGGATTTGAAGGGGGGTTCGTCCTCCTTTTCTTGCCTTTAGGTGCCTTAATCACAAGACCATCATTTAAGATAACAGTGTGCAGCAGTGCTTCTAAGAAACCCTCACCAGATCTGTGCCTTTGTGCTGTAACGCTGTGTGCAGATTTGTACAGCTAAACTGATGGGCAATAGACTGGAAACAGGCGCTGTAGAATTGCATTGAAAAGTCATCAAACCAAAGGTGTTATTAAAAGGTTGTATTTTGAGGGGAGCCAAAGATGTCTGTGTTCATCAATTTCAGCTTGATTTCATTAAAGTTGATGCTTTTTTCATCATGTGTTAAGAACAACTTTGAGTATTCTGTACTGGTAAATGATTTCCAAGACTCACAGCATAGCATTTTGGTTTTTGAAGACTAAAGTTTTGACTGTGCTGTGTCTTGTAATGGTTTTGAACCGTATTCAGATACAAGTCTGCATACGTGCTGGTGCACTTCCACTTTCTGCAAGAACTGTTGGAAGGAGGGTCCCTGACACAGCTTAGCTCACACAGTTCCTTTCTTTTTTTTTTTTTTAAAAAAAAAGAGCCAAACAAAGCCAAGCCAAACCCTGGACAGGGAAACTTGGCAGACAGTCATACTGGAAAACAATAAACAGGCCTCTGCCAGGAGTGTTTGAAGTTGTTACGTTTGTCTGGTCGGGACTCGTAGCTGCTTAGAAATCTCTGAATAGCAACAGAGGAGGCAGAGGAACAATTTTTCTACAGGCACAGGGTTGAAATGATTCTTATTTGGAAGTCTGCCTTTGTCATCAAAGAGCTAGAAATATAGTGGGTTTTTCTCTTAAAGGTTGGTTTTTGTTTTGGTTTGGTTTTTTTTTCTGAAGAAATGAATATGAAGTTTGCTGGAGCATTCATTTTAGAACAGGACAGTGCAGAAACACCCCGGTGACACTGATGAATGAGTTTCTGACCAAAGCCACGACAAAATAAATAGCCTGACCTGTGATTTTAGATCTCAAGGTCTTCTGGTGGTTTCGATGGCAATTCTTTTCTGCTTTTCCTAGAAATAAAGGAATTCTTTGTCTCTTAAAGGGCTAGAGCCCCAGGGATTTGAATGGCCAGCTTCTCTGTAGAGTTGCACAAGCCTTAGTCTTACTTTCTGTCAATAGGAGGTTTTCAGGTGGTTGTCCCAGCCCCAGCCATCGCTATTAATACTATGCTGTGGCGGTCACCTGTGTGAGAAGTTCCCGTTGGTTTGTGCTTTGCTCTCAATGCACTTTGTGTTTATTTTACTTTTGATATACTCAAGTTAATTGGCCAGGACTTGCAATAATCAGTCAAGTGTTGGCCTTAACTATGCAAAATACTTTTAAAGCACAGATTTTTATTCCTGGTTACAGTCTGTTTATTTCAGTTGTCCCAAGTGTTGGAATGACCACTGGAAGAGTAAGTGTTGACTGAAGAGCAGTCTGATGGTTAGGGTGTGAGAGTTCAGATTTTGGTTTTTCCATCAATTTCTACTGAGGCTTTGGAAAATGCTTCTAATATCGATAAAAATGTCAAATGAAGTAAAGTCCTAATTTATAATTTGGCACAGTGCTGCACTGGTGATCTGATCTGAATGATTTGAATCTACTTTATAGCATTTTCCCTTCTTGGTCTAATTACAAATGAAAAATAGATCCTTTTCTTCATCGTCCTGAACTTTACTCTCAACACTTCCAGGTTCTTTTGTTCTGGATGCCTGAACAAGTTTGTGTGTGTCAGTTCTTTCTTAAACTCATTGTTAGTAACCTCATCGTTATTGTTCAAAGGATTGAATGAAACCTTTCTCTCAAAAGGACCGGGAGCCAGGACAGCAAAATAATAAAATTGTCTAGAACAAAAGTGATGCCATTAGTACTGGAAATAAAATGCAAATACTTCCAAATCTGAAACACGAGAACGGGAATAGTTGTGTTCTGTGATACTGGTGTTCACAGAGAGTTTTCCAGTCTCAAACTAGAGCCTCTAGTTAAGTAGTACTCTGACTGCTTTACAAAACTGAGTGCGTCCTGACAACCTTTTTATTTTGAGTGAGAGACAGTTGCAACTTTATAGTTCAACAGCCCCAAAACATTTTACTAGTTAGTGATCTTTGTGGACTGTGAGTTCACTGCAGCGATAACTCTCCAACCGACCTCGGGGACAAAAAACTTGGAGGTATGATTTGTCAGTGTACTTCTGAACTTGTACAACTTCTTGATCTGTCTCCTGACACTGGATGATTAGCATGAAGTTGTTGCACGGCTTCAGAAAGACAGCCTGTCTTTTCAGTTCTTGGAAATGTCAGTGATAGTTTCTGAGGAAGACTTAAGTGCTCTTTTGAGGTGTGTCTTCACTAAGCAATGAGCAGTAGGGCTGTTGCAAAGTGTATCACACCATTGACGTTAACACCCTGCGTGCTTTCGGATCTGGTCATGTCCAGTGACTTTAGGAAAAGTCATAGCTTGGCGTTCAAGTGCATTCCTTACTCAAGCTTGTCATGACGGGGCACGTAAGCTGACATAATGTGCCGGTAAAAGCTCTTAGAGCATCTCACTACAAAAAGTAGAATATACCACTAGAGGCACATGGCTGAACAAAACCAGTATGGAAGGTGCAGAATCACTGAATGGTGTTTTACAAGGTTCACCTGGGTCTTCAGATTTGGTTGTTAATCTTTGGAGTTCTCCATAGGGTAACCAGCTGCAAGGGTATCTAAACACATGGATATAAAGCAAAGTCTGTTTTGAAAGAGATCGAGACAATCGCTTCTCTGACAATGAACAGGAAAATATATTCAGTAGCTTCTAGTCCTCTCTTTTTTTCTTTTAGGGCTAGCTTCTACTATGCCAGTAGCTGTAGCATGGGAAAACAATGGTTTGGGCAGATTACCATGTGTGTATTCTGCCATCAGCGGAAAAAAAAGACCTAATTAATGATTATTTCTGTAAGCCCTTGGGTAAAAAGCAATAAAACCACTACAGAAAACCAACTAGTAGGGAATAAACTGGCTTCAAATGTTTACTTTGTAATAGCTTCATCAAAAGTTATATTCATATGCATAAAATGCATAAAACTACCTCTCATGGCTAATCTATAGTGTTATCCCCAAGTTTTACCTGTTACTGTGATAAGGAGACTTTGTCCTGTTCACTTACAAAGTGTAGAGTGTCCTGGGAGTTAAACGGATTGTATTTTGTTTAGTTTTATCCCCTCTCCATTGCACCTTCTTTTGGCGACTGTTTAGTCCAGAAAGTCTCCAGTGTGCTTTATGGGTTTTGGTTTTTTCCAGATCTGTACTACCCCGGCTTTTGTACAGAAACCCTTAGTCCCCATGGACCTTTGAGTAACACAGTGAGATGTCTATGTTTTGTTTGGATGTTGTTATTTCAGGTGTCAGGTTGTACTGAGGAGCTTAAGGAAGTCCTCTGGGTATCTTAAATGTGGGAAGTCTTCTGTTCTTTATTAAAGCTCTGTTATTAAATATGGAGCCTTTAAACAGATAACAGATAAAAAGCGAGGACTTACTTTGATCCGACTAAATGATGATGATGGTGGTTATTATTTTTTTTCTCAGTGCATTGGAAATGCAAGTTCTCTTCCATTCTTTAAGCAGTCCTGTTGCTTTTGATGATCCATTCCACTCAAAGGCTTAATACAGTAAGATTTGAAATATTTGTAGTGAACTTGTGTAGCTATTTGATTCCTTTTTCTGAACATGGTGATCAGTAGCCATAAATTTTCATAACTTGAATCAATGAAGTTCTGTTGGTGGAACTTTGTGTGCAGATTTGTGTAATACATGCTGTTCCTTGCCATCTTCAATTTAAGCAGGATTTTGTGTAAAGCCAAACTTCTTAGAATAATAGCAGCAATCCCAGGGGACATAAAAGAAAGTATCTTGGGAACAGAGGTAGACCTGTGTTTTTGATTTTGTTTTCAAATGAGAACCAGTTCTGTAGTTGTAGTTGCCAGGAAACATTCAACACCAAAACCAAGTCAATCCAGTAACACACTGTCTGCTTGAGCTGTCAGAGAGCTTAAAACAATAGCTCTGAGGTATGAACTGACCCATTCTTAAAACTGTGCCAGTAGTGATCATAGAATGATGGAATCATTAGGCTGGAGTAGACCTCTAAGATCATCAAGTCCAACCGTTGACCTAACACCACCATGCGCACGAAACCATGTCTAGAAGCACTACATCAACACGTTTTTTGAACACCTCCAAGGCTGGTGACTCCACCACTTCCCTCGACAGCCTGTCCCAATGCTGGATAACCCTTTCGGTAAAGAAATTTATCCTGATGTCCAATCTAAACCTCCCTGGCGCAACATAGAAGAATCATTTTGGTTGGAAAAGACCTTTAAGATCATCAGGTCCAACCGTTATCCTAACACTACCAAGCCCACCACTAAACCAGGACCCTGAGCACCACATGGGTGCGTCTTTGAACACCTCCAGGGATGGTGACTCCGCCACCTCCCTGGGCAGCCTGTTCCAATGTCTGACCACTCTTTCAGTAAAGAAAATTTTCCTCATGTCCAATCTAAACCTCCCCTGGCACAACTTGAGGACATTTCCTCTTGTCCTATGGCTTGTCACTTGGGACAAGAGACCGACCTCACCTCACTCCACCCTCCTTTCAGGCAGTTGCAGAGAGCAGTAAGGTCTCCCCTCAGCCTCCTCTTCTCCAGACTAAACCACCCCAGCTCCCTCAGCTGCTCCCCATCAGACCTGCTCTCCAGAGCCCTCACCAGCTTCGCTGCCCTTCTCTGGACACGCTCCAGCACCTCCGTGTCTGTCTTGTCCTGAGGGGCCCAAAACCGCACCCAGCATTCGAGGGGCGGCCTCACCAGTGCCCAGTACAGGGGCACGATCACCTCCCTGCTCCTGCTGGCCACCCCATGGCTGACACAGGCCAGGATGCTGTTGGCCGCCTTGCCCACCTGGGCACACTGCCGGCTCACGTTCAGCCGCCTGTCGACCAGCACCCCCAGGTCCCTCTCTGCCGGGCAGCTTCCCAGCCACTCCTCCCCAGCCTGTAGCGCTGCTGGGGGTTGTTGTGGCCGAAGTGCAGGACCCGGCACTTGACCTTGTTGCAACTCGTGGAACTGGCCTTGGCCCAGCGATCCAGCCTGTCCAGATCCCTCTGTAGAGCTTCCCTGCCCTCGAGCAGATCGACGCTCCCACCCAACGTGGTGTCATCTGCAAGCTCCCTGCGGGAGCACTCGATCCCCTCATCCAGCTCATCCATCAAGATGTGACACCAGAGCGGTCCCAATGCTGAGCCCTGGGGGACACCCCTCGTGACCGGCCGCCAGCTGGATTGAACTCCCTTCACCACCACTCTCTGTGCTTGGCCATCCAGCCAGTTTTTAGCCCAGCTTGGAGTGATGATCGGAAATGTCCGAGTACTTTACTGTGTCACTGTTCATTGAGATAGAAAGTAGGACCATATCTATATACATCTTGCATTCTGAAAAATGTAGAGCCCTGACAGGCTGATAGAGTCAATAAAATGAGTAAAAGAACAGGTGTAGGTGGATATTAAACTAAACAGCTGCAAAGTCTTAGGTTTGGAATTGCTTTTTCTGAAGTAAGTATTGTAAAACTTTAGACTCACTGCTATAATTATTGTCAATTCAGGATGCTTCAGTTGCAGGGCGTACACATGTTAATTGGTGATGTTTAATAATATTTATTGCCTTGAAGAAAAACTACCTTCACTTACCTTTTCTTTTGCTTCTTTGTTGTTGGGCTTAAGGTTAACTGTGATTGGATGGCTTGAACACTTGTCAGAATACCTTTGTGTAGAAACTGAAGTCAAATAAAAAAATCCAAAGCCAACTGAAAGACTAGACGAGGTCATAGGCTTTGAGCAGGGAGGTTGGACTAGATGGTCTCCAGAAGTTCCTTCCAACCTCGACTGTTCTGTCAATCTGTTCTGTGACAGAATAACTGCATTTAATAAACCTGCCTTAACATAGGTTTATCCCAGTAATTTGTATTTCAGACTTTGTTCCTTGTTTTGTTGAAATTTTTTAACTCATTCTGTTTGTGATAAGTAGAGACACGGACAATTTAAAGTGTCAAAATCCAGTGCGAATTTTATTATATTAGCAAGCGAACAAGAGCAAAGGCAGCGCTGGGCGGCCGGGGAGTCTGCGCTCCGCCAACGGCTCGCGCCTTCCCGTCTCGTGTAAGCACATTATATACAGTCTCATTTCCTGCATTCACGATGTCGCAATCAGGGCGATACTCTGCGCATGTTCCTTCTGTTGCTGGGGGGTCTTTCTCTGCCTCCTGGTGGTCGTAAGGATGAAGGCTGAAGGTCTTCCTTGTTGCCCTGTGGGTGAACTTATGCAAGAATGTGACTACTCAACCCCCTCAGCTACGGGTCCTGTTGACTTATGCAAGAATGTCCTTCGGTTGGGCTATCAAGCCTTGCGGGCACATAAATCTTCCATCCATACCTTCCCATACAGGTTTAATGAACAAAGCACAATATGTTACTTATTACAATCCCCCCTTTTTCTTTTGTCCATTATTTTGTTCATTGAACCGTTGTAGCTCTTGAGCACTCAAAATAAGGGTTTCTGCCAAATCAGGCTCATCGGATACCAATTCGTACTTCGCTCAAACAAGCATCAGGTGAGCGGCTTCTAAACGGTTCTTAACTATGGCGATAACTTTATTAAAAATACAAGGTCCAAATGCAAGCGTTAAAGTGAGCAGTATTAATGGTCCCGCCAATGTTGACAATAAAGTAGTAGGCCAAGGAGAATGGTTAAACCATGATTCGTACCAACTTTGTTGGGATTCTCGCTCTCTCCTTCGTTGTTCCAACCCCTTTCTTAGCTCTGCCATTGTGTCCCGTACTATTCCGGTATGATCTGCATACACACAGCACTCTTCCTTTAAAGCTGCACACAATCCCCCTTGCTGCAAGAATAATAAATCCAAGCCGCGTCTATTCTGAAGCACCACTTCTGATAGTGATCTTAGTGATTTTTCCAATGCGTCTATCGATTTTTCTATTCTGCTCAAATCCTCATCCACTGCTACTCTAAGTGACTTAAATTCAGCTTGTTGATTAATAGAGAGGTCATCCCTGTGGTCGCTCCGGTTCCTCCAATTGTAAGGAGGGCGGCTATGGTCAGAGCTGTAAACGGTTCCCTCCTAGCAAGATGGTGCTCGGGGGTGGTTTGATAATTGTAGACAAACTCATTTGAGTGATATACAATTTTTGGAATTATTGCTACTTGTATGCAATAATCTTTGCTTTTATTAACATTTTGGAGGCTCAAGCAAGGTGTTACTCCGATGCTTGAGCACACCCATTTTGTGTTTGCCGCTGGTATTAACCAATCCGCAGGAGCTTCCTTGGTGAGTGAAATACTTACATTACACAAATGTTGTTTTGTGGGTGGAATTGTCCCAACGCACCGTCCTTTTCCCGTTACTTGTTCCAAGGTGAGACCTTGGACCTGATCCTTTCCTTTTTCTCCATAAACATTGTGCAGGGTTTGTCCCATTTACCTGCCTAGCCTTGGATGTAATTCCTACAGCCTCGTAAAAGGGCGGTTTAATGCTATAGCATAGCCAGCAGGAGCTGGTTATTTGCGGGTTAGTCTTATTTAGTATTCGGTAGCTAGCTTGCATCACTTTCCATAGGGTATTTCCTTCTAAGTTTTCTTCTTCTGAGATAGTTATACCAGAGTGAGTATTATTACCAGTAAACTAAGTATCATTGCTTATACCAGAGTGAGTATTATTACCAGTAAACTGGGTATCATTGCTAGTTTCAGTATCATTCGCGGGTCCCAGAGTTTGTTCATGTGTTAGCACGGGATTTGGTCCAATTGGTTCCGGATCATTTGGAATGGTCTCTTTTTTTATTAGTATCAGTCCTCCTCTATCAGTTCCCGGTTCCCAATAACGCATTCCCCAAGTTTTTCCCACAAACCATGTAGGGTTCTGGTCTTGAGAAATATTCATGTATACAAACTGGCAATTTCCAGACTATAGTATACCACCAGAACTATCACGCTGAGGGGGTGCACATCCCACTGGTCCCCATGTTACTGTAATAAACTTGTCATTCCCTCCCCCGGGAGCCCAGTCCGATGCTATGGCTTCACAACCCCAGTATGTGCAATAATAATGTCCTGGTGAATTACAATAGGTCCTTCCTGGATTTGAACTAGGGCAAAAATAAAACCCTTTTAGGTTTAAGCATGGTTGTATTGGCACGAGTTGGCACAATGTGGGAGTAAAACTGCGAGGTCCAGAGACTATTTTTGTCTGTACTACAGCTTGGTCTTCCCATCTAAACAGGGTCCATTTAAAAGGTTCACGCGCGTACGGCTCACAAACAGGGATGCATAATACTACCCAGATTGCCCCTATAAATACGTATCGGGAAAAGTGGTGGTTTTTGTAATATACCAATTGCTTATTCCTACCCCGATTTGATACCCGTCCCCGATTTTTGTCGTTTGCACTCCAGGGCTTCGCCTTTTCGCTACCATCCTTGAGGCAGGATCTCAAGCACTGCTTTACGGTCCCAATCGTTGGGTTCATTCCTCCACAGTTTTTTACTCCTCTGCCTCGCTCGTCGACTCGGTTGCTTCGAGCCACGAGGGGTACCATCTTCTCGGCAGCAGGGGTATTCTTCAGGAGGACTCGTGCTTACTTTAGCCATTTGCCTCAGGATGTATGAACTCCAGTTGGTATCTTTAACTTGGGGTGCGTTGCACTTCACCCCTTTCAGGAACTTCCGGCACTGCCCTCTTACTATTTCAGCGACAAAAGGAATCGGTTCATTCGAATGGTAACAATAATTTTCGGGCCGAATTCCTTTAGCAAATATCTCCCACCATTCCTCTGATTCAAGAATAATCTCTCCCTGTGATTCTTTTAATTTTAATGCCAATTCTGTGAGTTCCCTTTCCCACTCCCAGCAGATCCGGCAGACACTCTTTGGGGTCTTCCGTTTCGGCAATGGGCCCACCACCGTTCCCGACACACCTTACACACAAAGCACACGAATGGGTAACAGTTAATATACCACACTTGATTTCAGCATCTACATGCCCATCTTCAGTCAGAATTGGATTCTCACTATATTCAATTTTAAAGGTGTTCATTCAGGTCCTTTGAAATTTTATTTTTAGGTCCCCGGGTACAGTGGTCACTTGCCACTGTTGATTCTTTACGGGTCCTTTGATTCGGCTGGCGTGAGTCCACCCTCTTTCAGCTGTTCGTATGGAGGTTTCTGTAGTAAGTAAAACAGGATAAGGCCCTTCCCACTATGGGGTTAGTAAGGTCTCTTTACTTTCAGGTCCCAGCTGGCTGAGTAAAATATACGGATTTGCCACAACTGGGAACCTTGCAAGTGTTCTTTTGTTAATTTCCCATAGGTCATGGACTAATCTATAGGACCCATCAGTTTTCTTTACGGGTAAGATGGGTGTATTGAAGGGAGACATGCATGGTTCCAGTAGCCTTGGTTTAATTAATCTTTCAATCTCTGGTTTCAACCCCATCCTGCCTTCTGAGGGTATTGAGATTGGGTATTGTTTTATTTTTATTGGAATTTCCGGATCCTTGATAGTTACAGTGAAGGGTGGGATATCTAATTTGCCCACTGTCTCCGGAGTGTACCAAACCTCGGGGTTAATTTTTACTTCATCCTCACTCCTAAGGGGACGTAATTTTACTTGCATCTCATTATTTTTAACTTCCAAATTAATGCCCAGTGTGATGATCATATCTCGTCCCAATAGGTTATAATCTGCTTCTGGGACCAACAATAGGGATCCCACCCCAAATTTAGATTCCATTTCAAAAAGAACGTCTTTTATTACTGGAACCCCGAAAGGCTCTCCTTTTGCTCCAATTACTTGCATTGTCTCCGGGGACAAGTGACATCCCCGGGGTAATTCTTGTACTGTGGACCTTTCGGCCCCGGAGTCCACAAGGAACTCGATTTCCTGTTGCTGGGGACTTACTTTAATTTTTATCAAGGGCTCGGTCTTACGTCTAGCCCCCAGCAAATAGAGCCCCTGACACCCCTAATCCTCCTTGAATATTTTCTCATCCTGCAGCCGTTTTCTGCATTCCCTTCTCATATGACCCTTCCTCCCACAATAATAACACCCTACGTCCTTTCTCCTTGTTCCTTCCACCCCGGGTCTTGGGTCCGTTTTGTGAGTCGATCTAATCCCACCTCCACGTTGTCCTTCCCGAGCCACTGCTACCATCACCTTTGCCTGCTTCTTAAACCTCTCGTCTTTCCTTCTGACAAACACCTTCTGTGCCTCCCTCAACAGCCTGTCCAAACCTCTGTTCTGCCAATCATCTATCTTCTCAATTTTTCTTTTACTATCTTCCCATGCGTTTGCTACAAATTGCATTTTCAGCAGGGCCTGCCCCTCCTGAGTGTCTACATTCAGACTGGAATACATTTGGAGACTCTTTCGTAGTCTCTCTAACCATTTAGTGGGCGACTCATCTGCTTCTTGATATTCCTTGAAAGCTTTATTAATTCTTCCTCTCTATTCTTCCTCCCTCGGTAGCCACCCCCCTTTTCTTTTAAAGGGTATAAATTTACCCTAGTGTCGGCCACCATCCACAGACTGGCATATTCACTTTCTTCCAAATTAAATGGTTCCTTTGAGTTAACATAAGTGTTTAGCGCCTGACATATCCAATCCTCAAATGATCCAAAACCAGGCCAATACAGATGGTCTCCTCGAATCTGTTTTCCGCCCCAGACCTCTATGCAATAATGGATCATTTTTACCTTATCCTTTCCCTGCCTAGAGGGAAAGTTATCCCAGTGTTTCAACATCAGCCCTAGGGGACTATCGGGCGGTATTTGGGGCAATTTCACATGGGGCCCCTCTCCCATGGGCTCAAAGGGCTTGCTTTTCCTTTGTCCCATCTTCTGAGGCACTCACACACACACACCAACCGCTCCCCTCGTTTGGGGCTCGCTCCCTCGCGGGCTACGAGAAACGCACTACTAGAGGGTCCGCACTCACTTCGCCCTGGCAGGACGTCTCATACACCGTGCCCCAGGATACCCAACCCAAACCGAACGGATTCCCGGCCTATACTCATGCGTCCTGCGTCTTCGTTCGGAGCTTCGTGCACAAAGATTACAGGGTTACCGGTTCTCCTTTGCTCAGTGTTCAATTTAGGTTCGTCGGTCGAGACAGAAGCGACCTGAGGGCTGCAGGGGCCGCCGGCTGGCGGGGCGCCTCCCCAGTGCAGCTGCAGGCCACAATCTAGTCGCGATCCGAGTCACGGCACCAAATTGTGATAGGTAGAGACACGGACAATTTAAAGTGTCAAAATCCAATGCGAATTTTATTATATTAGCAAGCGAACAAGAGCAAAGGCAGCGCTGGGCGGCCGGGGAGTCTGCGCTCCGCCAACGGCTCGCGCCTTCCCGCCTCGTGTAAGCACATTATATACAGTCTCATTTCCTGCATTCGCGATGTCGCAATCAGGTCGATACTCTGCGCATGTTCCTTCTGTTGCTGGGGGGTCTTTCTCTGCCTCCTGGTGGTCGTAAGGATGAAGGCTGAAGGTCTTCCTCGTTGCCCTGTGGGTGGACTTATGCAAGAATGTGACTACTCAACCCCCTCAGCTATGGGTCCTGTTGACTTATGCAAGAATGTCCTTCGGTTGGGCTATCAAGCCTTGTGGGCACAGAAATCTTCCATCCATACCTTCCCATACAGGTTTAATGAACAAAGCACAATATGTTACTTATTACACCAGGAGGTGCCTTAAGGATCCTGCCTAGAGAAGCTGCCTCAGATTGCTTTGCATCATGCTGTAGTTCCCAATTTCATCTTTCCTTTCTCTTACTGTAGCTTCTCCTCGATGACAATACACTCCTTTTATACGTTGAAAACTGTGGGAGGAGTGTTTGTGGAGTTAATAGGGAATGTTATGGGTTGAATTTTCAGAAGAAATAGTCTGTCTGGGTGCAGACTCCTACATGAGAAATAACTAGTGCTAGTTTTGGTGAGAGTGCTCCTCACAGTCAGAGAGAGAAAAACTGGTGTTCAACGTCGCTAAGAGAGGGCATTTCCAAGGAAGCAATCCGTGATCAGCGTAAAAGGGAACTTAAGTGACGACCAGTTCCTCGCTTAGCTTCTCCATCAGCTGTAATTCAGATCCAAAAGAGCTGAACTCCAACTGCAGTTTGATCATAACAGAATATTGACACCAGGAATCATGGGATAACTGGCGGATAAATTCATATTTGTGTTATTTTCCCAGGTTTTCCTTGTACCTTGTCATGTCGCCTCACTAACACGTCCTCGGTACCCGTGACCTTCAACCTTCGCATTCCTGGGGATGGCTCAGGAGAGCCCAGTGTCAGCAGTTTTGTTCAAGTGGTGGACAACACTCGGTCATCCTGGAGAAGAGGAGCCCAAAGTCACGTCAAGCCGACGGAATTTACCATAACGTCCTGCAGAGGGACCCTCCGCTCCCAGGGACACCTGGATATCCAGGTAGGGGAAGAGTCCGGCCGTACGTGCTTCAGCAGGTGGAGCTGAAGCTTCATGGATGTATGGGAGGGCTTTGGTGATGCTGGCTTGGAGCATAACACGCGTGAGATCCCTGCAGTAGCGTTGGGCTTTTGTTAGCTGGGTTACTGTGGGGCTTTTCTGAAGGAGAAACGTTTTGTTTCCAAAATCATAAGCTGAAGACCGTGCACCCTGTGATCGAGTACAGAAGCCATTCATGTGTTTGAGAGCTGCTTGGAGCAATTTCTTTGATTTAGAGTGGGCAGAGGAAGGATGAGGACAGAAGGTGGCTGTTAAAAAAAAGAGATGTCATTGTATAAAGCAGTTTGCTTTTCTTCCCGGTCTTATTTCTCCTCTCCTGTTGTGCAGAATGAGTTGTGTTCACTGTGGCGATCTCCAACGGGGACTACAAAAGCTCTGGCAGCCATGAGTGGCACATCTTCTGTGTTTTCCTGCTGTTTGTGGACTTTTGCTGGGCCCCATTTTGCCCTCTGCTTCCCACTGTAAAGCTGAACTCATTCTGTTGAAGTCAACAGATTTCCTCTGGTTTTTTGCTGTTGGAGTTGAGATTAAAAACTCATCCCTTGATTTTAATACGGTGGTGGGTAGAGCATTAGTCTAACTGTGCTTTAATTTGGCTTGCATGTGTCCTGCTAACTGCAAGGTGTATTTAACACAGAAGATGTTGTCAGAAGCCTTTTGTTCCTCCCAGAGGCAGTGTTCTACCCGTGGGCCAGCAGCAGAATTAAGGCAAAATTGTCCCTTTCCTTACCATGGAACGAGAACCGGAGGGCACCACCCTTGGATAATGGCTTTTGGGAGTCATGAAGTGTTTGATGCTCTTCTCTTCCACCAGGTCACCCTGTGTTCCAACACCGTGAGGAGCTACGAGCTGGCACTGGTGGTGGACGTGGATGGTGTGGGCAAGGAGGTGTCGGCGCTGCTCCTCACAGCCAGGTATCAGCGCTTTCCTTGCAGCTCCTCGTCTCTCCTTGTGCATCCATCACCAGCACGTTGCCTCGCACCTGGTTTGTTGGCTCCAGCTCCAAATGAGAAGTGTTGCTCAATGAGCGAGTTCTGCCCAGCTGGGTACGAGAACAGCAGGGCTTTGAAAGCAGCCCGTGTGGAGAAGCACCCGTGCTCAGCGGACAGGCACGGCCCTGAGCCTTTTTTGAGAGGGAACAGTAATTATACTCATTATTGGCCTTGGTTTTGGTGCTTGAGGTGTAACAAATTTCCAAAGGGCCACCTCTCCTCTCTGCAAGTGGTGGGCTTGTGCTGGGCTGCGACCGAAATACAACATTTGTTTGGGACGCAGCGAGCAGCCTGCTGAAAGTTGGTGTCTGGTTCGGTTGGTGAAGACACATGCAAATGGGAAAGGGGCTTATGGCAGGACTGGTGAGGGAAAAACAAAGGCAAGATCTTATGAAGGGGAAAGCAGTCCTTGATGTGGAAGGTGAGTGAGCTCAAGTTTCTTTTGAGCATCAATGTTCTCAGACTTCAGCCAGAAGTTGTTCTTGCTGCAGCCAGACTCAGTCCTGTTGGGCTGCAGTGGGTGTCAGTTTAATGACAAGAGGGGTGCAGTTCCCTGGTGCTGTTCCCTCGCCCAGGCAGAGTCATCCAGTCAGCGCCTGGGCTGCAGTTTTGTAGAAGAAGAGCAAGTGGGCACAGACAGCGCACGGACCCATGGGGGTGAAGGGCCAAGGTAGCTGTAGGAGCTGGGAGAGGATGATCACCCGCTGCATGAGGCAGGTGGTGGCCTGTGCCCTCCATCGCTGGGGCAAATGGCTGAGTTTTCAGGCAGGGCAACAGTGGTGTGGGAGAGGAGGGAGTCTTTTTACTGGAGTCTTGTGTCCTTGAGTCTTGGCGAGCCCTGGTCCTCGGTGGGAAGGCTTCTCCAGAGGTCGTGCCTTGCTGGGACCCTTGGGAGGGTCCTTGCAAGCCTCCTAGGGCAGAGGAGGGGCAGAGCTGGTCGGACAGCTGTGGGACAGGGCACCGTGCTCTGCCTGGGCCCTTGGCAGCCTCTGTGATGCTGAGTCTCAGGGTTTGCCCCTCCTTTACAAGAGGTTGTTGAGTAAAACGAAGTCAAAGGTGATTTATCACTGTAGGGGTATTAAAGGTCTATTTGACAGTGACAAATGTGTTAGGCTCCGTTTCACGCTATCTGGGGAGTGAACATTCTACATTCTCTCAGTGTGCCCAATTCCCTTTCGGCCATCTCTTTGCCTAGATGCATGGTGCCTCTGCTGCGAGCGCTCATCCCCGTCGTGACGTTTGAACAGTGCCTACTGAAAGTCCCTTGCCAGCAGACGCTGACCCTTGTGAACGACAGCGATCTTCCAGGCTGCTACAGGGTTCTTCCTCAGGTTTGGCATCGCGTCCGCCTCCTGCCCTCAAAGGTTATCGAGGGGTTTATTAAGGAAAAAAAGTGGTTTGGATAAGACCTTGCTAGTTTATATTCAAACCTAAAGGTTTGCTGAGAACAGGAACCTACCTGAGTATAATCTTTAGGAAGCAGTTAAATAGGAGCCTACCTGAATATAAACTTCAGGAAGCAGTTGATATTCTGGTCTTTGGGATGCTTTCATGCAGGAGAACTTAGAGGGTTGTGAAAAGCTGCTGCAAGGAGGCTGCCAGCACAGGAGTGGGTGGTTGTGGATGCAGCAGCTTTTGAACGCCCTGAGGGTGCTAAGCCCATGCAAGTCTTGCATGTTGTGTTGGGCTGTGCCTTTCTGCGTTTCTCCTAGGGATTTTTAAAAATGTGTGTGAGTTGCCAATGTGGTAGATGTTAAGGAGTCTAAAGTTTCCTCAGAAGTCCCTCTGAAGTTGCATTTGCTTCTGTCCCTTGCAGAAACGCAAGGAGGACGCTGCTGTGCGGTACTGCAGCCCTGTGCCGTGTGGGATCATCCAGCCTCACAGCTTGGTGGAGGTCCCGTTCACACTGGAAGCCCAGGTGAGGGGGAAGCAGAACACCATCGCTCGTATCGCGGTGTTTGGGAGTGAAGGATCCCCACTGGTGAGTGCGAGGGGAAAAGTGTGCCTTTGTGTGACTCATCTTGGTGGGGCATGAAGTGTAGAGGGCTTCCTCCAGGGAAAACAAGAACTTGATATGGCTGGTGTGAGTGAGAGGAGGAGGGATTCATGGCGTAAGCAACAGCTAATGCCTAGAGAAGAGGAAGGATGGTGTCCTCTTCGGTGGTGATCTAAGTGTCCGACACAGCATGTAATGGTGGATATGGGAGATGCCATAAGAAGCCCAGTGTGAAACCCAGCACAGTCCCTGGGTCTCGTACTCTGCTGTGTCATTAGATGAAGAGCGACTGCTGCTTCGTTGGGGCTTTTGTTCAGGAGCACCCAGGGACCTCCCTGAACGCCGCTAAAGCAAGCGCTGTGTAAGAAACCATGCTGAGGGGATGTTTTGTGCAAGGCTGGATTTGAGCTTTCCTGAAGGTAACAGTGTGGGAGAGGTGTGAAGAAGGCAGCGTGGGGAACAGGGTTTCTTTATCCTCTGGGAACGGGAGCTTGTGACTTTCGGATGGGATCACTCCAGTTTCCACACTTGCTCCAGGCCTTCTGTTTCAGTCTTACAACACTGAAAACTCCAAACAGATGTAGTTATCCCCAGCCTAGGAGTACCCTTAGAGCTGTCTAGTCTTTTTAAACGTTTGCTGTTGTTTTTTTTTATCTTTGCTACCTGCTTCTTGGAGCAGAAAATCCATCTAGTGAGCATTGGAGAAGGACCGGTTGTCTACATGCATCCGAGTAAGATAAATTTCGGCAGTATCCAAGTTCTACAAGATGCTTCTCGAACTCTCCGCCTCTCCAATCAGACTGTCATCCCTGCGTCCTTCCGGGCAGAGATGGTAAGTAGCTGTGGGGCTGTTTTCCGATGAAAATGACTGGTCTGTAGCAGCCTGTGACTTGATTTTTACATGCAACATTTCCATATTGCTGTCTGAGAGAGAAGGCAAGCTATTCCGTCGCAATGCGGCACGAGGAGCCTGGCTCTGGGGCAGTTTTAGCTGGGGCACCCCTCAGTTAAGTAGAGTTTGCGTAGATTTTTGAGCAGAAAAGAGTCCGGATCATTTTTACAAGTTCTCCCTTTATTTTGTGGAAGGTATTTAGCTGTGAGAGTCGTGGGGTTTGGAGCTCTGAGCTCAGGAGAACCCTGTGCCCCTTTGCTCCTGAAAGAGCACGGATTTCCCTACGGTTTGCCTCTTGCATCTGCATTCACTTTGTGTCAAACTGCTGTTAATGGTAGAAACGAGGGTGTGAGGTCTGTCCTCAAACTGCTCCTGGCGAGGCGAGTTTCACACCTACTGGGGGTCAAACCAGCTGGGTTGTTGCAGAAAAATACACT
This sequence comes from Leptosomus discolor, assembly GCF_034619465.1. Lineage (NCBI taxonomy): Eukaryota > Metazoa > Chordata > Aves > Leptosomiformes > Leptosomidae > Leptosomus > Leptosomus discolor. Next base: position 205,085 of record NW_028237739.1, on the reverse strand, counting down.
TTCAAGGTTGTGTACTTTCAGCCTGCGGACTCCGTCGTGTGGCAGAGCCTCTCTGGAGACCGGCTGCAGAAAAAGGCTGTTTAATTCCTGGAGGCTGCCTCGTGTGCCAAGCTGCCTAGCAGAAAGAGCTTGGGTTGCTCCCCTGGCAGGGAGAGCAAGGCTGCTGCAGCCAGGAACGGCTCGTGTGCTGAGGCTGGGTGGGATGTGCTCCCTGCTGTGAGGGGCTTGCAAACAGGGCTCGGGAGAGATTTGTTCTCCGTGCTAGGTGGGTTGGACTTGTGGAGCTGGTAAACCCAGCCCTGGCACGGCAGGCTTGGCTGTGTCTGTGGATAAAGCATCAGGCAGTGTGTGAGAGTCCGGGCTCAGCCTCCTGGGCCAAGGAGGAAGGGGCTGAATTTCCCTCTTGCTGCTTTTCCAGCTGTTTGGGGGATAAATGTAACCTCCAAGTGGGGGATTCCCAGGGCAGCTTTCTTTGACTCCACAATGAAAATGCACTTTCCATCTCTGCAGAGAGCAGGCCACCTCGGATGGGTGGTGCTGGTGTATAAATGCTGAGTTTTGCATGCTTGTACCAGGCACTGACAGGCAGAGCTGTTGAGGTACTGCTGTCCTGGGGTGATGCCTTCCCTCCCTCCCCTGGGCAGCTTGCAGTGTACCCGGGGGGGCTGGCAGGAGTAGGTGTGCCTCTCCATTGCCTCAGGGCCCTATTGTATGGGATTGAGCAATAAATCCTGTCCTACTTCACTGCAAGCTCCGCCAATATTGTGCCTAATCGACAAGCAGAACAATAATATGAGTGGTTCGGGGATGGTTTCTCTCCCTGCAGTAAGATGGGCTCTGCTGCTCCATAGTCCCTGCTGCTGACTCCCCAGGGTTGAGTTACCTCCTGGTGAGCATCTCCGCTTCTCAGGACAGCTGCTGCTGTCATGGAGATGTTCAAGCAGGCAGGTCCCAAGAAGCTGCTCGATCAGTTGTTTCAACGAGGGCTCTTCAGACGCCTCAACACGGTGACGCTGAGCCTGCCGGGCGGGAGCAGCACTGTGGAGGTGAAGTGTGCTCCAGCTGCTCCCCTGCCCTCAGCAGCTGCCTGCTTTGGTGCTGTTTTGGTGCCTCAGTTGAAGTTTTGCCCTTTTGCTGCTGCCTTAGGCTGCCTGGCAGATTATTGATGGAAAGAAGAGAGGACTGGATAATTTTAGAACTCAAATTTGAGATGCAGTGGGGTGTCAGGGTGACTTGCACACGTACATCCGAGAGCAGAACTGGCTCCGGCTGCCCCTTAGCCTAGCTGGTGGGTGGCTTGGGCATCCTTCATTCACTTGTGCCCCTGAACCCAAGTCTTGTGCTCTCTAAGATGCCAAAGCCTCTGCTTTGATTTCCTGCTTGGAGATCCCTGCAGGATGGTGAGGTGGGATTTCCCCAGCTCCCGTTTGATGGCTCATCTGGAAACTGTGACTGTTTGCAGTCAGGCTTAGAGATCACGGTCCCCACTTGAAAGATAGAGCTGTTGACTGAAATTTTCACAGTGGTGTTGGATCAGCAATGTTACAGCACACTGACTGGCAGCTTGACAAACTGAGTGAGATTAAATGAAGGGGCAGCAACAGGGCAAGTAAAGGGCTGGTGTCTTGTCCAAAGGCAAATGCTGGAATGCAGATGGCCACGCTGCCACCTCGGTGATATCCTTAACTGTCGTGTGCAAATTGCTGTTCCTGTCAAGTCAAGCTTTCTTCTTGCTTTATGGGAGAAAAGAGCATTATCTGAGCAAGCAGAGATGGTTTTGGTGGATAACTTCAGTTTGGGATAGCGACATGGGATTACCTGGAGTACCCCTCGTGCACAGGCTTTCCCATCCCCCTGTCCTCTCCGTTGGACGAGTTGCAGGGAGCAGCACTGAGCATCTCTGCCACCAGAAGGAAATAAGTAAGGAACCTCCAAAGCTGTGTGCTGAGATGGGGCTTTTTGGGTTTGAAGAGGAGTTTGAAGGACTTGATACCTGAGGCCTGTGTTGGCTTATCCCTGCTTGCCAGGGTGTCTGCGGGTCTGCGACCCTTGGGACCAGTGTGTCATCCCATGTCATCCTCTGAATCCTGTGTCTGATGTGCTTGTCAGGTTGCTTTCCCAGCTGCCAGGCAGCCCCATTAGAGAATCGTCTGGATCCAGCAAGGGGAGGATTTGGTTTTTTCTTGGGTAGAAAAGTCTGGAGGAGTAGGTCAACACGAAGGAGCTGTTCATGCCCTTTCAAAATTGCTGTATTTCAGTAATCAAAGAAATTGTTATTCTGCTTGTCTAGGGCAACTGAACTTGTCGTACTGTGCTGCACCCACTGGCCAGCTGAACTGAAGAAGGGTGGAAGTCTTGAAGGCAATTAGGCTCCTGCAAGCAAGAGTGACTCCGCTAAGTGCTTTTCCCGGGGGAAAAGCAGGAGGAGTTTGGTTATTAACTGTTGTGCTTGGCCACAGCCGGCCAAGCTGTGTCCTGGCTGGAGAACCCCGATGTGCAGAGCGGTGGCACTGGTCTCCCCAGCCCAATGGGGAGAGCAGGTGGGATCTGGAGCTATGGACAGGGGACGCAAATGGAGACAAGCCTCGTCCCCTCACTCGGCGGTCTCTTAGCTGAACCAAGCGTGACAAATTAGGCTCCACTGTCAGTGGCAGCGAGTGCCACACTTCAATTTTTGTCTTTTCTGCTGGCTTTAGAGGCCATGTCTCTTGATTTCAGTAGAACATCCCCTTGCTGGTGCTCTGGGGCAGAGGCTAAACCAAAGTGGTGCCTGTGCTTTTGCCAGGGAGATGCTGGTGCTGAGGTGCCAGGAGGAGGCTGGTTGTTGGTGGGAGCATCTAGCCAGCCTCAGGCTCTGATCTCCACCTCCTCCTGGGGCTTAGGGTACTTTTGGGCTGTCTTCTGTCACTGGCAGCCTGTGTGGTAAAGAGTAGCTTTGAAAGGAAGAACACGAGGTCCCCCACCTTGGGCCTGCTGGGACAGCTGGGACAAGGCTCTGTGCACAGCTGAGGTAGGAGAGGGCTTTATTTCCCCTTCGTGTGCAACCTCTGCGAGGAGCGATGGGTCAGCCTGACGAGGTGTGAATGCTGTCTTGCTAGAGCTGGGCCTTGGTACAGCACAGCTGCATTTTTGATATTGAGTTCTGCTTCCTCGTTCACTTGCGCAAGGCCAGAATGACCGGATCCCTTTAATGAACTGGGCTGCAGTATCGTCAGGAGAACGGAGTGCGGTGGCTCCTCAGTCATCCCTCAGGGCAGCCATCCAGCCATCTCTCAGATGCACGCTGGTTATAACCAAATGTTGGCAGCTCTTCTTCACACTGGAAATCTGGCCTGGGAGAAGCTAATGATCTCAGCATTGAACTTCTTGATTGAGTGATTGATCCCAACGCTTGCCTAGAACTCAGGGACTCTGATGTCCAGTAGTGCAAGCCCCTACAGGGGCAAAAATAGCCACCGTCTTTGTCTATCCAGTGCCTACAGCTATTGCATCATTTTCCAGAGCATTCAAGGCTAAGCAAGTAGCAGGGATGTTATCAGAAGTTAGAGCGTGGTCTTCAAAGTGGAGGAATTTTTTTAGTGTGACCCTGAGAGATTTCTTGTCTCTGGGACACAGCCTGGATGGGTGTAGGCAGAAGCTGACCTAGAAACCCGAGTGAATCTAGCCCGGCAGAGCCTTTTGTCCTGTCAGGTCTCCTGTTCAGCGATGCCCTGTGCTGCCCCTTGGACCCACACCAAATGCTACCTGAAAGAATGAGGACATGATGCAAATGGTGCTCCTCCGGAGCGGGCTGTTGGCCTGGCAGGGCCTGCTGGGTCTGCGCTGGGCCACTCTGGGAGGTTCAGAGTCTGGCTCCATCGAGACAGCCTGTCATTATTCCTCAGTAATAGCTTCTTGGGTACAACTTACTGCCCAGCTTGTGGCCAAGCTTTGATAAATGAGCTTTGTCAGAGAGCAGACTTGCCGCTTCACCTCTGGAGCAGAGCTGCCAGGTCTCCTTTTCAAGCGAGCTACCCTGTGCCCGCCTGAATCAGAGGAAGAGTTGTACATTGATGTCAGTGAGAACCTCCCGCCCAGCGGCTCGGTAGGAACGTGTTGGCTGGGTGGCCCTGGGCCGATGGCAGCGCAGTGGCTGCCTCCGAGGCCTGGCGATCAGCTACGGGCGGGATGCAGCGACAGCAGAAGAGGGTTGGTGGGATCCTGTGTGGTCAGTGAGTGTTCACCCTGTGCCAACTGCCTTCCTCCATCCCATTCTTACCTAAGACTTTCTTTTGCAGCTCTAGAGGACAAATTAAACGGAGCTGAGTTTATTAGTTTGGCCAGCGCCTGAATCCTTTTGATGCCTTTGGCGTGCTCCATCCTGGGATGCAGGCGTGCAGGCCTGACCTGCTCTCCGTGCTGGGCACAGCCAGCCTAAGGAGATGCCGTAGCTCAGGCACCTACACACACTGCGGGGACCCTGAGTGCTCACCAGGTTGTTGCTTCCCTGGCCTCCAGCTCGTCTTACCCTTGTTAGCAGAGGTCGTTCTGAGGGGGTTATTTAAAATGCTTCCCGTGACGTTGGAGTGCTGCTTGGTTTTCTGATGCTTCTCTCCCCCGGGCTGGCTGGTGGCCTGTTAAAGCTCAGTGCTGCCAGCCTGACAGATGGAAACTCGAGCGGACTTCACCTGGATCTAGCCTTGCTTGGCTTGTGTCAGGCCTCCAAGCACAGCGTTGGTTTCTAGTAAAAAAAAAAAAAAAAAAGGAAAAACCCCTTCTGTTACAATACTGCAGAGTTGTGGGTGAGTAGTGCCTGTCGTCCCAAACCCAGCACTGAACTGTGGGGTGCAGGTACCACCAACACAGTGATGGACACTTGGAAGGCGTACATCTACACCCCAGTGTGTTTCGTGCTGGACAAGGAGCGTTACATGCAGCTTCTCTTCTGCGAGCAAGCTTGCTCCCTGTGACTGTGGTTTTAGATGGTCTGGGGGTCCAGCACCCTTATTGCCCCATTTACAGAGGGAGGTGCAAGAGAAACCAGAGGAGGAGAGGGCTTGGGAAGCTGGGGTCATGTCCACAGAACATGTCTTGCAGTTTTCTTTGTGCTTATGGCTTTACTGCCCTGCTGTAACCACTTAGAGCTGAATTTTCCAAATGCGGCCACTGTTGTCGGGAAGCCAGGAGAGAGAAAGCAGCTTCTCTTGGCCCACTCTCCAAAAGAGAGACTGGAGGGGGAATAACTTTCTTGGAGGATGAGCATCCCTTGGCTTGGGCAAAACTGGGTCAGCGAAGTGAGTCTGTTAAAGGAGGGTAAAGTAGAGGTTGTATAAGCTCCTGCATAGCTGCTGTTTCCAGACACCGTAGCTTAGATTTAGGGAAATTAAGCCGTTGTGGTTTTTACCTTCGAATCTTTAGTCTTTCCTTTTCCTGCCCTCCCCCAGGCTTCCTGGGTTCCATCCTAAGTTAGTGTTTGCCCTGTCTTACAGTCTGGCAAATACTCGTGCTGGAGGATTGAGCCCAGTAAAGGAGTGATCCCCCCCCGAGGCCGAGGTGTCTGTGGCTGTCATAGGAAACTTGGGCAACACTGAGAAGTTCGAGGACGAGGTGAACGTGTACATCGAGAACAGCTGTACCTACGTCATCCCTGTCCGGGCTGTTGGCATCGGCACCACGATCGTCACCGACGAACGATTTGCTCCGGAGCTCAACTTGGGACCTCACTTCAGGTAGGGTATCTCTCAGCTCCCACTCCTCCCGTGGGCTCAGCAAGGAGGAGTTTGGCTGTGGTCCTTCAGGCTGGTTCTTTAGTGCTCAAGGTCCTGGCTCTGTTTCACTGAAGCCCCAGGGATTCCTTTAGAGACATTTTATGGCCACTTGAAAGTTCTTAGATACCCTCAAAAGCCATCCAAATGGAAAGCAGTTGCTCAATTGTCACTGAATTGTTTTCAGTTATAAACCATTTATTTTCTCACTCTACCAAACAAAAATTTGGAGGAAAACAGCAGGTCCCAGAAGCCTCCGGCTGGAAAATGCTACATTACAAGTATAAACCTCTTTCCCTTTGCAATAGCATTGCTTGCTTTTCCGTTCGCTATGCAGTATCGTCTCGCCACAACAGCAAACCTTGGCGGTAGCTTGTTAGCAACCCCTCAGCTAAATGAATGGTGCTGTTTTGTTTCCCTTCTGCCCAGCAGTCCTGGAGGAGCAGCAGAATTTCTTTGCCCTGCATTATGCTTCAGTTCACTCCTCTTTCCCAGCTCCCCTGCCAGGCTGCTCTTTATCAGACGTAGTCGCTCTTCCCTCCTTTCTCCTGCTGGCTTTCCTGGCCGTCTGCTCCGCAGCAGCAGCCCGAGGCACGGGCAGGCGAGGCGGCTGCAGGAGCAGCTCTGAAAGGGAGAGGGGGAGAAGCCCGCTGAGGTTGGGTGGGATAAATTGGGAGTGTTAATTGAAAGAGCTTAGCTCGAAGGAGGGGATTCCCTGCTCTTAATGCCTGTGTCTGAAGGTGGGCACGTTCTTATAAATGAGAGAAAAATAAGGCTTTTCAAAGTGCTGTTTGCCTTGTGTTGGAGACCTGTTGGGATGAGAAGAATGGTCTTGTCAGTGTCTGTTCCTTTCCCTGGCTGCAAAGAGGGTCCACAGTGCTCTGATACTGAAATTTTGGGGTAGAAAGGGGAGGTTAATCCTACCTTAAGCATTTAGGATAGATTTGGGGCGGGGGGGATAAATGTGCACCCACAAGCCATCCACATAAGCAGGGACGTTGCAGGGAGGGTGGTGCTTGTGCTCTGTGCAGCCACAAATTGGCTACACAACAGAGGGGACAATGTCAATGGGATCGGTGCCATTGTCTTCTGCCACCCTTCATGTCTTCGCCTGCATACTTGGTTTGGAGCTGTTGCCATCGCTGTTGGCTGTGGAGCTGCCACTGGGTGAGCTGAGATGGGACCCAGGTAACACCTCGGACGAGTTGGGCTTTCCCAGAGCCACCAATTCTGCATCTACCCAAAGCTTCTCCAAGCTTTTAGCTGTTGCTGCCCGCAACATAAACCATTTCATACTGAGCTGGTGCACATCATTTTCACCAGTCTGTTTCAAGGATAAGTTTGTTCTATGCTGTCACTTCTGTGTTTGTATTTAGCTGCTTGTGGCAGACATGCGTTTTGTCAGCCACATATTCCGTACCTTTCGAAAAAAAACAGTCACTGTTGCAGGAACATTTCCTGGCCATGCTCAGATTTATGGAAGGTAAAAGAATTGCTCCAGACTAGCCTGCAGTTAGTGTTTCTCTACCTTAAGGAATCAATTTCCATTGAATATCCATTTTGGCTTACATCGGCTCCAGTTATTCATCCCTTGTTGTCACTCCATTCCCCCTCAGCAGCTAGACCCGGTCCTGCTGCTGTGTTCGTGTTGGGGAAGCTTCTGTTGATCGTGTGTTCTCACAGTGCGTTTGTCTTCCTAAAACACAAAAACAGCTGCACCGTTCAGGCAAAGGGTGCTGTGTTGGGGGCGATGAGAGCTGGGTGCTCCCTAAGGGGTGGGGGGATGAGGGGGCTAACATGGGTGCCAGGGCAGGGGCCTCACCAGCGAGGCCAGTGGTGCCCAGGTCACCAGATGAGTCCATACACCCTGCAGCTTCCCAATAGCATCTTCAGAGGAAGCCACCTGAGGCAGCAGCTCCCCAGGGGAAGGTGAGATGGCAGTGAAGCTGTTGCTCCATCTCCTTGCAGCCAGGACAAGGCCAGCTGAGCATCCGATGCAGTGAGAGCTGCAGGAAGCACCTTGGAGAAATGCTCTGATAATTGAGCAGCAAAGGCTGGTGATGCTCTGTCCACAGCAACTGAGGTGGTGATCTTGAGGAAGCTTTTTCTTGCTGTATGCAGAGACACCAGCTGCTGGATGGTGATAAACTTAGGGGCAGCCAAGGTCTGACGTTTGCTGAAGCTTTGATCTGGGTCAGCCTTTTCGGAGGTGGTTTTATTGCTGAGTGTGCCGTCAGAGAACGCTGTCGGGGCGCTGCAGCGGGGCGACCGCTGGGAGACAGCAGCTCCTGTGACGTTTTCCATCTCTGCTTCTCTCCTAGCCTGGATCCCTGCCGTTACCGCTTCAAGGTAACGAACAAAGGGCGACGCACCCACCTGCTCTACTGGACAACGGAAGGTTTTGCCCCGTTTCGGCAGCGTGATCGCCCCCCTGCCAGCAGTAAGGCCAAGGGCAGCAGCTCCTCCCAGAGGCCCCAGCCTGCCTGCCCTGTGTTTAAGCTTCGACCACTGAGGGCAGAGCTGAGGCTGGGCAAGAGTGTGGAGATGATGCTGGAAGGCTCCTCCAGCACTCCCCAGGTGAGGTCCCCCACGAGGGCTGTCCCTTCCCCGTCAGATCACCTCCCCTGGGACTTCTTCTGCAGCACCTTGACATTTGCCTGCGAAAATGAGCAGGTGCTTTCAAGAAACTGTTTTAAGGCCACAAGTTACCGTGGCAGCCCCAGTGGCTTTCCTTGCTGGCCACTGTCAGTTGCTAAGGCTTTTTCGTGTTGCCATAGCTACCATAAACCAAATTTGCTGATACCAAAATATAGGCCGAAGGAAGTGTTGCTGCTTCAGGGGCAAATGGGGGGTTACAAGGTGTCGTGTGCTGAGGCAGGAAGGGAGGGCAGAGAAAATAAGTTCACTGAGATGATGAATACAGGCAGAAAGTAAATGAAAAACTGCCAAGTAATGTGACTGGGGGAGCAGTGAGTAAAAGCACCTGCGAAGGGAGGGAGTGTCTGGGAGCAGCATCATTTTTCCTCTGTAGACAAACATGGGCAGAGGGCTTGTCTAGCGCTGAGTCCTGGAGGAGAAAAACGAACACAGGGTGTCAGCTCTCGTGATCGGAGTGACGTTCGTCCACGTGGGAAACTGTTCCCAGGGATCATTATAACTGAGAGTTTGACTTTGGTCAATATTTCCGTAAGAGCCTGCCCCAGTGTCCCAAGGGCAGTCGGGTCTTGCAGCACCCTCGGGTGGCAGCTCAGGGGGGAACATTTCAGCAGGGTCCCTGGATGCCCTTCTTCCCAGGGGAAACCCAGCTCTGCGCAGAAGCTGCCAGCTGACCCTGGTGTGCGTTCCCTGGCTTCAGGACCGCTGGGCACAGGTGTTTTAAGCAAATGCAGAATAAATCTGCGTTAAGCTCCTGCTGATTCTGGTGTTTTGAAAGGTGTCTTAAAGGGTTCCCTCAGCAGTAGCTTGAGGCAGACTTGATTACTCCCCTGGGTGCCTGCAGCGGGACTGTCCCTGTGCAGTTCTGAGCCCAGAGGTTTTGCTGAAGAGGGGAAAAAGGTTCCAGAAAGAAACTAGTGATGAGGGCACTGGTGAGGGTGTCTTGCCTGGAAGGCCAAAAGGGGATCTGTGAGCTCAGCTGTGGCTACCTGGCTCCTGCAGTCAAAGCCAAGACCATGGGAGCAGGCTTTCCACCTTCCTGAGGTCTTGAGAACTTAATACTCTTCAGGTTGGCCAGAAGCCCAGCCCCCTGCATTGCACGTGATGATTTTCAAGTCTGTAGGCTCTGAGGAGGAGTTGGGTTGTGGTGTTGTACCAGAGGGAAGAGTGAGAAATGAAGGGAGGAATTTTGAGGCAGTGAAACCATGCGAACTCAGGAAAAAGTCTTGAAGCATGCCACTTAAGCAGAGGGTTTTCACGTGAAGTGCAAGGCATGTCTTTCCTGGGGAGATTTCTTTTAAAACCAGCTCTAGGAGGGCACAGCTCATCCTAGGAATGAGCGATCCCTTTACCTAAAGGCTGGCTGGCTATTTGATTTATTTTTTTTTCCCAAGGATGCTTTCCACTTGGCTTCCAAGGAGCGTTTGCTGCCGTTGGCCCTTCTATCACTTCTTTCTCTTAATATAGTTCCATACTTTTTTCTAACTAGTTCCTACAGCTTTCTGTAAGCCTTATGCTTGGCAACAGGACAAACCAAACCAATAATCCTTTGGGGCAGGGGTTATTACAGCTGTAGGCAGCACGTGACTCGCGAGTGCCGTTTGTGGCTGTTGGGGTGTAGCATTGCGGGCCTTTGGGGTCAGAATAAACAGGACGCGGCACGGAGAGAAAAGGGGGCGATTGAGGAGACCAGGGACTGTAACTGTGTGGCAGGAGCACGGCCCGTGGTTGGGTGGCCAGCAAATGCAGGGTGTTTTCTGGACCCTCTGGGTGACGTGTGACTCTTGCATGCAGGTGGTGAAGGAGCGGCTGCTGTGTCACACCGTCGTGGGGAGCGAGGCAGGGAAGGCACAGATAATGCAAGTGGATGTCACGTGTGAGTTTGTTGCTCCCGTTCTGCAACTGTCCTCCAGAGAAATCACTTTCCGGATGGAGAAGGTAAGTCTCTGGGTTGCATCCTGGCATTCAGTAGCGTGGCTGAGGACTGGAAGCCGGTGGGGCGTGTGTGCTGGTGTTCAAAGGAGGGAGTTAAGCAGCTTCTCCAAGTCCGCGGGGCTTTGGCTGTTGGTCTGAGATCATCCTTTTGCTCCTCTGGGGTCAGGGACAGTCTCAGTAGCTCTATTCTGCCCTTCTTGATGTGGAAACAGAATTGAGCTGCTGAGCCAAGGGCACGGGGTGAGGGACCCAGGTGAGGTGTGGGGACCCAGGAGAACAGCGTGGGCTTTGCACAGCTACCTCGAATGCTGGGGCTGCAGGTGGGAGAGCAGATCGCTGCAGCTGCGCGATGCTCAACCCCCTCCTGCCCTTTCTGAGGTGCTTTGTAAAGTAAGTGAGGTTGTTTTCAGAGATGGGACTGTTTTTTTTGACTTCACCAAAGTAAAACTGAGATGACAGCTGCTCAGGGATCATGGGGGGGATCAGGGCCACTTCTAGAGAGCCACCAGTTTCTGTACTCAGTATAAAAGGGAGGTTTTTGAGGATCCTCGGAGGCACGGTGATGTCTTAACACCGATCCTGTAGGGAAGCTGAGACAGACTGAGATTCCTGTCAACGCCTCAGTCTGATGAGGAAAAACTGTCATCTCTTGTCCCTCTTTGCCTTCTCTGCTGTTGGTATGGATGCTGGCTCTGCGTTTCCCCAAGCCTTACTTTCTTCAAAGGACCTGCAGATGTCCTTCAGCTGCAGTGATGATGACACCAATGCAAAGCAGATGCCCTTTGTTCTTCTGATCCTGACTCCTGCATCATCTTTTCCTCTCCCATGAGGTGTCAAAAAAGAGAAGATATTTCATTATTTAGTTTCTGTGTTTTCAGGTCTGTCCTCTGGTTCCCAGGCTTCCAGAGAAGCACAAATTCCTGTGAGCAGGCAGTTCAGATTTTAGTTAGAAGCTTTTCAGCACCCCCTAATGTCTGCCTGTGGTCTGCTTGATGCCACACGCTCCGATTTTTCAAGTGCTATGACACTGCAGCTGTTTGATATCAGGACATCCAGAACTGGTTTCCCAAACACAGTTTAGTTTATATAAACCGTGCAGGAAGCCCAGAGCAATGCATAAACAGGAAGAAATAGCTTAGGCTGAGGTAGCTTTGAGGCTACAGACACCTTGTCGCTGTAGCAGGGGCAGCAGGAGACACGTTGCAAGCGGACTGTTGAGGTTTCTAGCTGGCTGTATGTGCCTTGAAGTGTTCAAAGCCAACCTTGGGCTACTGCAGGCTCTCTGCTACGGGCCAAATCCTGCTTGCTTTTCTCCTCTGACTGGCATCACTGCTTTTATGAGGCTACTGGAACCGATAAGGTTGTAAGAAATGACTGTCTGTGAGTGAAGATCATCTTGTGCCTTTCTGCCCAAGAGAGCATACAAAACTGGAGACAAAGGGTCTGGGTTCACTTTCTGGTTTTGATCTTGTTCAGGCAGCTGCCGCCTCTCAGGGTCCTGTTCCCTCATCCGTACCCAAGACTGTTTCCCTGTCCCCTGGGGGATGCTGTGGTTTCTGAATATGAAAAACATCCGATATACTTAGAGAAGAACTTTCTTGAAGGGTAGAAACTAATAAAAATAGTAAATAGAGATGTATGCACTTTGGGGGTTGAAAAATTTGAAATGCATTGGAAGGGGAAGGAGATCCGTGGGCACTTCAGGTTATTTTTTCCTTGTCTTCTGTTTCTGTAGCAACCCAGTGATGTCCTGACTCTTCAGTACAAGCCTCTCTCTTTAAAAAACGTCTGCTCCCTGCCAGTCAGCATTGTCCTGGCCTTAGGGCAACCCTTCTTAATCTGCGATGTGGACCAGCAGCCCCTCCCTGCAGACGTTCAGGTGAGCAGCCACAGACCTTCCTGCTGGGGGCGGGTTGCAGAGGGAGGAAGGTGGTGGTGCGTTTGTGTGGGGAGGTCCTCTAGCAGACAAATTTATTCCTTAGAGTCAGCAGTAGACTGGCCTGAACTAAATCAGGTTTGAAATGAGCCAGCGAAGGAAACAGAATATACCTGACTTGGGAAGAGACGTCCTGGCTCTGAGACACGAGGAGAAGGGAAGAGACAGCGAGGTCTGGGCAAGGCATGTAGTAAAGGTGTCTGCTGGAAACCATCCCAGCTCTGCAGCAGCCGTCTCAGATAACCTCCAGAGCAGCTTGCTCTCCAAGGGCAGCCCTGCTTTCCAGGAGGCTGAGGACGCTTCTCCAGCTGCTGCCTGGCACCTGCCCCGTGGTTGGTAGAAGCTGTTGGACATGGACTCTGCTAAACACGGGTTGTTGTAGGCATGGCCGCCACTTCTGTGCCGTGCCAGTGAGTAGCCTCTGCAAGGGCGAGGCAGCGACGCTGTGTCATTTGTGCTGTGAGGTGAAGGAGTTCCTCTAGAGGCCGGGCAAAAGGCCCTGGCGTGCCAGAGCGCTGATCTGGTTGTGTATTTAGTGTGTAGCTTCTGTGGGTCCAGAATTCAGGAGAACAATATTTATTTCCCTCTTGTATTGGTGCAGAGCACAGTGACGTGAGCCTGAGAGAGTCTCAGACCAGAGTCTCGTGGTGCTTGCAGTCAGGCGCACTCTGGGAAGAAAATGAGGGATGAACTGAGAAACCTGAGCTGGGGGTCACCCTTTGAACATTGGCATGTTTTGTGCTATCAGACCCTGAGACTTCATCACCCTGGTGATTAATACTCTTCATCTCCTTGCAGCCCATCAAGCTGGAGATAGGGGAGGAACTTCATCTCTCTATCAGGTTTAACCCTGCTTATGAAGAAGACTTGAGTAGCCGGGTAGTAGAGAAGGTTCTGAAGATCAAGTTCCTTGAGCATCCTCATGAGGAGCTGGTCACCGTTCGGGGAGAAGTCTGCTTCCCGAATCTCCGTATCCAGACCACGGCCCTGGACTTTGGCTGCATCTTGAATGACACTGAAGATGTGCGTTACGTCGAGATGACCAACTGCAGCCCGCTTCTCGTCCGGTACCGCTGGTTGTTCCTGACAGACGGCCACGTGAGCCAGATGAGGTACGTGCACCTTTGCCCTCTCCTTGAAGCTCTTCTCCTTCCCGATCTCGTGTTTGTAACTTGCAAAGCCCAAGGCTGTTTGCCTGCGGTGTGACACATCACCTTCAGCTCTCCCTTGAGGAAATAATACCTACGGGCTGTGGTCAGGCTAGGTGCTCGGGGGAGAGGTGATCTCCACGGGTGTGACTCTCAGAAGGAGACAACGTTCTCCAGCCAAGCTGGGACTGTGAAACACTGCCAACACTTCTCACGTAGCCCATAACCCAGAGTCCTGCTCAGTCTCTGGAGCTACAAAGCTGTGCTTAGGCACTTGGACATGCAGATGTAGAACATGACCTCGTGTCCTTCCCTACCAACCCTGTGTGTTGTCACCTCATGCTAAGAGCCTACACAGGCACTGCCACCAGAATGATGTGCTGCTGTCCCAGTCTCGTGCTGCTGCTTTGCTGTAGCCTCTGTGCTGGTTCCCTGGGAAGGAAAGCTGGTGTGGAAAGCTGCTTTCTCAGACCTTTGTGGCCTGAGGCAAACACCACCTCGGTGAAGTGAGTTTTTGTCTGTCGAACTGCACACCACGTTCACAAAGCTGCTACTTAGTGTTTGACAGCGAAAGGGCAGGTTCTGCTGCGGCTGTAGGTACAGCTGTAGATGTTGGTGGGAGCACTTGTCTGAACATTCCTGGGAATCCCCAGGGCCATCCAGAGCTGCTCTGTGGTTTCCAAGCCCAAGAGCAATCTGGCAGTCGTGCTGGGGCACATCTATAAACACATTTCTAGCAGTTCCTCCCACTGTGGCCTCTCTCCATAGTACGAAAGTCTAGTCTGGGCAGTTTTAATTACAGTAGCAAATGGTTTTTCCATAATGCCCCAGGAAACCCAGCAAAGTTAACTATTGTGCATTGAGGTGCTGCTATTACAAATAACAGAGATCATCAATAAAGAGTTTTGTTTAGGGAATTGGGATTTGGCTCAGAGGAGACGACCTGTTGGGAGCTGGAGATTAGCTGTGGCTACGAGGAGGGCTTGGGGGAGAAGACCTGGGGTAGCCCATGCACAGCTGGGTCTTACCAAGTAACAAGCAGGCTTTAGTGTGGCCCTTGATGCATGGCACCTTCAAGAACAGCCCCTGAAATGCAGAGGAAGGTCTGCAAAAGCAGGTGGAGGGAGATGGGCAGGGAAGGAGGAGCAGGGCTGTAAGCTCTGTTTGGAGGCTGCTGTCATCTCCTGGTAAATTAGATGAGGGTTTAATTCCAAACTAAAGGGAAAATCTAACAATGCATATAATTGTAATAACAGAGAAACAAGGACATTACAGCGAAGCCTGTGTGGAATTCATTTCCTCTGGGGAAAATTCCACTTGTTTTCCAGCTGCCTGTTTACTTTACTCTTATTTCTTTGTTTGGAACCAATTCAGGTTTTTGGAACCGTGAATGCCGAATCAGTTTTCAGTTTTTAATTACCCAGCTCCACCTAAATTGGCTTTGCTGGACCTGAGCCTGCAGGTGCTCGTTCTTCCAGCGGAGGCTGAGTCACCTGACTCTGCTGCAGAGAGTAGCAGTTGAGGGTCCTGAGCACCTGGCAGGAGAGGAGCCTCTGCTCCAGAGGGTTTGGCAGAGCCCCTTTGCTGGCTCGTTAGCGCTGTGCATGTTACGAGAGCTCCCTCTTCTGCTCTGCCTGTTAATTAAGCAGTAATGTACTCCCGGTCCCTCACCGGGGCCAAGCCTTGTTCTTGTGTGCAGCTGCAGGAAGGACAACTCAGGTGGGACTTCTCAGGTTAGGAAGAGCAGGGCCTCTAATCCAGATAGGAAAACCAGCCTTAAATAATTAGCTCCAAAGCTAAAGAGAAATATTGATTTGGGAGCACGTCATTGAAGGCACCAACTTCCCAGCTGGGAATGAAGCAGCCAGGTTGCTGTAAAACATCTGCCTTGTTTGACTGTGGGGGGAACACTTGCAAATAGGCACGGTGCCAGGCAGGCACGGTTGGAGTGTGTCCATCCATGTGCTTGAGGAATACAAACAGAGTTACTGTGAGTGCCTGCTGTGATTTACACCAGGGAATGTAACCTGAGTCACCTGGGAATGTTTGAAAATGTGAAACCATTTACTTTTTACTGACAGATGTTGGTCAGACTATGAACAGCTTGTTTTAGGAAGGAACAGAGCTGGGTTTGGACTGCTTTGCTTGAATCATTTGCCACGTTGGTCCCCAAATGGTTTGTCTTTAGAAACTGCTGGGGAGGGAATCACACCATCGGCAAGTGCCACGTGGGCTATAACCTTATTTCAGCAGAGCTGCTGCCCTTTTAGCTCGAGGTGCAGTTAGAGGTGCTGTTCTGCAACCAGGGAATACCTGCAGCCCAGCAGGGAGCTGAATCTTGTCATCATGTATGGGTTAAAAATGACCAGAGCTTCCTTCCCCAAAGCGCTGATCGCTGCTGCTTTGGTGCTCATCAGGGGTCAACGGGCTGTTGAACTGTGAGTCTCTGCCTGGAGCTGCTCGATGTGTCTTTCCACGTTGCCTTGTGTGTGCGAGGGTGTCCCGTGCGGGGCTCTGTGGGCACCCCTGGGCGGTGCTGGGCTCTGTCGGGGTTGGGGCGCAGTGGGCTGCGGGCTCCATCCCTGCTCCTGCCAGACGGTGCTTGGAGAGAGCCACGGGGATCACCGCTGGGGGTGCACCGAAGGTGGGGACAGCTGACCCCGCATGACCCAAGGGGTTCCAGGCCGTTTGGTGGTAAAACTAGGGGGGAGGTTGGCAGGGGGCTGCTGCTTGGGGACTGGCCGGGCATCGGTCAGTTGGTGCTGAGCAGTTGTTTCCATCTGTATCGCTTGTCTGTCTTGGGCTTTATTTTTCTCTGTTTTTTTTTTCTTCTTTTCCTTACGAGTTATTATTGTTGCTGTCATTATTTCTTTTTAATTATTAAACTGTTTTTATCTTAACCCATGAGTTTTCTCACTTTTGCCCTTCTGATTCCTGCCTCCACCCTACCTGGGTGAGGGGCAGTGAGTGAGCGGTTGTGTGGTGCTTAGTTGCCGGCTGGGGTTAAACCCCAACACCAGGTTACTCGCAAGCCCTGCCTGGTTCACGCTTTAGGCTCTCCATGTTATTCCCACCATCCCGACAGCCCAGCCTTGTTCTTCATCGCTGCTTTATCGTGCCTTCTGTGCCCTAAGAGCAGTACTCGTGCCGTGCAAGCATACCTGTCTGCCAGCCTCTGGGAAGGTAACTCTGCCAAAGACAAAGAGCAGAACAGCCACGGCACAGTCTGCTGCAATTCTGCCCCTCGAGGCACCCGGCAGCCTCTTTCTCTCGCCTCTGGCTCTGCCCAGCTGGGCAGGGCAGTGTGGCTGTTGCAGAAACTGCTACACCCTGTGACTCCTTCTCAGGCTGTAGCTTTGCCCTGCGTACGGGCTGCCGAGGCCATCGACTGCCCGGGGGCCAGACAGCCTGGGGAGCTTTACCCCAAGCCATTCCCTTCCCCTTTGGGCAGCAGCGGTTCTGCTGCTGCTACAGGCAGCCGCCTTCTCCAGGGCAAGGGGCTGGGAGCACAGGCTGCTGCAGAGACGTCAGACCGAGACGCTGGTCCCTGGGCACCTGGTGCAGGGGACGCTGAGGTCCGTTCTGCACTGCCCAGGGCTCTGCACGAGAAGAAGGTGTCTGTCACCAGCAGCCACGTGTCACTGTGCCCAGCGACTTGGCAGGTGTCCTGCTGCTTCGAGAAGAAGCGTATTTCTCGCCTCGTAGTCTTGATGCTGAAACGGTTAGGGGTTCAACTTAGAAAAGTCTTTTGACATCAGAGCAAGATGACAGATTTTTACCAGTGGTAGGATTATGAGAGTGTCTTTACAAAAATATAGTACCATTTACCCGGGCTGGTACAAGATACCACAGACCTAAACAATGAATAGATAAGGAGGAGAGTGTTTTTGCAAGTACATGGCACTGTTTATCCAGAGGAGCCATGTGTTTATGAAGTAATCAGCAGGCCTCCTAAAACAAAAGGTGCCATATATCTCAGCAATTAGTGAATCTCAACGGAAACCAAGAACCAGACTACAAAGCTCTGTTAGATAAGACAACTTGCAAGAGACAATCAGGAGAACTCACCAGACTACAAAGCTCTGTTAGATAAAACAACTTGCAAGAGAAAAATCATTAAAAAAAAAAAAATTTCCTCAAAAATTTCAAGGGAAGTTGGAACTTTTCAACTTTAGGAAACAGTGCGCAGGCTTAATAGACTTATTAATATTATCTTCTCCACCCAGGAGATGCATAATGACATGATAATGAAACATACGATGCATGATGCAAAGGGGGGGTACACGTTAAGGGGTAAAAATGTAGTATATGTAGTAGGCGGGTCGGGAAGTCTGTGCCTTCCTAGTACCTTAGCCAATGGGGAACGGGAGAGGGTCCTATGTGGCCGGGAAATTAGGATAGAAAGGGGGCTTCGACCCCAGCAACTTTGAGAGAGCCCACGGGATCTGCCCAGTGGACTCTCCCTTTATTCGAATAAAGTTTATTTTACAGGACTCCTCTGTCTCCTTTGTGAACACTGACCGCTGGTGCAAGGATTTTTCCGCACACCGGCGCTGTGTTTCAGCTGTGTTGCTTGCTGAAAACGGCTTGCAGGCCAGGGGATACTCAGAGGGGTCTGAAATAAAGAAACTGAGCGTTGAAGCGATTGTTTTAAGGAGGTGCATCAGGCAGCCAAGGGAAGCGAGCTGCTCACCCGACACATGGGCAGGGCAGCCCGTCCAGCCCACCAAGTATTGCGTGTTGCAGGCAGCAAAGTGCAACTGCGACGCTTGCTGGCAGGAGGGGCAAGGAGAGCAGGGGCACAGAGCTGACATGAAGCCTCCAGGGCTCTGCGGGCACCAGCTGAGGACACCTCATCTACCAGCCGCCTCTTTCCCTTCCCTGCTTCACGGCTCATCCCTTTGCCCCCCGGTGGGGTGAGTGCCGTGGCGCAGTGTCCCCTGTGCGAGTGCAGCCTCGTGTGCGCGCAGGGCGGCAGAGCAGAGCACAGGCGGCGCAGAGGCGAGGGAAGGCGCAGCCGCCCCCACAGAGCCCGAGAGTCACCGGCGTCTCGCCCCGCGGCGGGTCAGCCCCTCGCGTCTGGCCGGCCTGGGGGCGCTGGTTCCTGCTCAACACCGCGGCCCCCCTCCCAGAAAGCAGCCCCTCCTCTCCCGCCTTCAGCACGCCGCCGGGGCTGCCTTCCCCCCCCAGCGTGTGCTGAGCCGCTGCTCTCCCTCCCCCAGCCCCGATGCCGCCTGCAGACCGACACAGCGACCCCTGGGGCTCGCTCCGGGGGGAACAAACCCGTGTGAGGGGTTCCCTGCGCGGCTGCTCCTCCCCAGGGAGCGGGGCGGGGGCATGGGCAGGAGCGAGCCTCAGGTCTCCCAGCGGCCGAAGGCGAAGGGCCGGAGCGCTCCGGCCCCGCGGGGCCGTGCGGGGCAGGGCCAGGACCGCCGCTGCCCGGGCTGCGAGCGGGACCGGGACTCGGCGGCTCCGGCGGGGCTGAGGCAGCGGCCGTTCCCGCCCGGCCGGGCGCTCGGATGGGGTCATTCATCACGGAGAAAGAGTCATTAAGGAGAAAGAGTCATTAAGGCGACGCTGCCGCCCGGACACCAAAGCGCCGACGGCCGCGGCTGCAGCGCGGCCGCCGCGCATGCGCCGTGGCAGCGCTGTGCCGCGGGGCGGTCCCTCGCGCTCACCGCCCCCTCCCGCTCGGGCCGCGCCGCTGCCGCGTGGCCGAAGCGCGGTCCTGCAGCCCGGCGGTCGCGCGCCGGCTCTGGCCCCTGCGGCGCGCCGTCGGGACCGGCGCATGCGCGGTGCGCAGAGGCAGCGTGGGCGAAGCGGCGGGCGCGGGTCCCGGCGGCGGCGGCGGCGGCAGGTGAGGGCCGAGGCCAGCGGTGAGGCGAGCGAACCCCTTCGGCGGGCGCGGGGGTGTGTGCTGCCCGCGGGGCGCCCGGCGCTGGCGGCACGGGAAGCGCCGACCCCCCGGTGCGGCGGGCTGCCGGTCCGCGGGAGGCGAGCCGGGCCAGGGCAGCCCCGGGGAGCTGCCGAGAGCGGGGAGGAGGGGAAGGAGGCGGGCGCAGCCCCCGGGCGCCAGAGCCGCCCCTGAGCCTCCCCGGCCCCGCTCGCCCCGAGCAGCTGCCCCCAGCGCCGGCACCTCCCCCGCAGCCTGTCCCGTAGCCCCAGGCCGCCCCCGGCCCCGTTTTGCCGGCGGCAAGAGGGACGTGGACAGTGTCTCCAGAAGCCCCTGACGTTCTCTCGTTCCGGGTTCCTGTCCCTGTGTTTTCATTCTTCCCCCTCTGTCCCACAGCCCGTTCTTGCCTTCGCTGGTCTCTGCCTGGCTCCCTGTCCCTGGTCTTTAATTGCTCTGTCTCCCCCCTTGAGCTCATCGAGGCTTTCTGATCTTTCTGAGTCTCTCTCTGCCCCCCTTACTGGGCCCTTTCTTAAATCCTCCCTCTCTGCCCTGTGGCCCGTCCCTGTTGCCAGTCTGCACTGGTAAGGAAAACTCCTCTGCACACAGTGAGATCAGCAGAGACGTCCTTTATTAACGATGCGCCCCGGGGATGTGGGATCCTTCCCCAAGATGTCTGCCTGCACATTGCAGTCAACAGAGATTTATACATTAAATTCATCCATATTCAGTCTATACAATGCACATTCAGCATCGTCCTCTTGATTGGTTCTTCTTCTCTCGCTTCTGATGCAAATGAGCGTGCAGCCTCTGTCGTAGTCTTCCATTGTTCCCTTGTGAGTAGGGGGTATAATTTGGGTAGGTGGTCCGTGAGTCGGAGGTCTCGACCACTCCTCGAATGGACCGTGTGTGGTCAAGGAACATGTCCTTGGCTCGCAGGCGCTTGGCTCATACCTGCTTTGGTCACAATTCAAAGATTATACACAATGGGCGCCATAATAAATCCTGTCCAGCAGACATCTTGGACAATAACACATTATCCTTGTTTTTAACCTCTAATAGATTATTGGTTAATAAATACCTTAGGTCTGGGACTTTGCAGGGATATGCTAGCACCCTTGGCAATACAGATTTTAGTTTATATTTGATCATTTATTCCATTTGAGACTTATTTTCCCGAAATAATCATTAGTTTCTCCTACTGATATCCACTGATTAGAATTCTTGATATTCAAATCAAGATGGGAAAAGTGAGGGGATTTCCAGGCAGTATCACTGGTGCATGGCAGGTTTCCAGTTTCTCTAGTTTTTAAACTGTAACCACCTGGTGAGGTTTCTGTGGTTATGAGCCTCAAAACACACACACACACTTGTAACATCCTAAATTTGGTGATTTCTGCGTATCTCTGCCTTGCTATGTGTGTGTTCAGCTGACAGAGCAGGAAGTAGAACAGACAGCAGTGCTTCACAGTTAGCACTGCCGCTGCAGGGAGCTCCGGGTGGCTTTGGGAGACCAGCCCTTACCATTCCTGTCACCAGGACTGAGGCTGGGATGTGCCCTTTCTGCGTTACCGCTCCAACGATCACCTTCAGTTTTGCCAGGAAGGCAGCACAAAGAGATGCAGCACAACATACCAAACAATCAAACTCTTCCTCCTAACTGGTTACCAGAGCCAGCTCAGCAGGAATCACCGACATGCTGACCCTTCCCCTTCTCTCTGGCACGAGTCTGGAGGCCTGTGTCTGCCTGTGCTTCTTACTGCAAAGGTCCCCGGACACGCAAGGGTCCCCATGGGCTGGGTGCAACCAGCTTTTTCAGAGCAAGGTGCGAAGGCTCATCCTGGGAGTCTGTTGGATAACCCAGCCTGGACTATGGCTCCTGCTGCCAGTTAAAGATCTGGCAGTGGCACTTCCTAGTCTGTTACCAACTCTGCGTTGTCTTAGTTTTGAGAGCCCTGGTGGTTCTTCCCCCTTAGCGCTCAGCTCTTCTGACAGGTGTGGGACCAGGGGCTTCTCTGGCGGCACCCCTGTACAGAGCAGTGGGCTAGTGTTTGCCCTGGCCGTGATGACCGGCCCTCTTGGCGCTGTTGGATTGCAGGAGACCACGAAGAAGCGGTAGGTACCTTAGTACGTTTGCAGGACCAAAGATAAAGGCTGCTAAAAAAGGTGGCTTTTATTTCCGTGGGGTTATTGGTCCATCGCACGTCTCTGGCACTTGTGTGTGCGAGGCGGAAAACCTCAGTGCCTTTCTGCTGTACAGTGGCTTTCCCCTTTGGGACAAAGCAGCTGGCCTTTTGGGCTCAGATGGCAGTTCAGCAGATGGCTGCTTAAAAACAAAACCCATGCAAAACAGGAGACTTTCTTCTTTTGAAGGAGCCGAGGACTTCGAAGGCGTGTGCTGAGGTCAGCTTCCGGAACAAGGGCTGCAGGATGATCACAACACACACTATCTCTTGGAGCCTGTGCTGTAGCTGAGGACAAACGTGTGTGTCTGGTAAGTTTAAAGGCAGGTAAAGGCTTATGTGACCCAGAGGTGGGGAATCTCCACCCTGGGAGATATTTAACGGTGCTGGATGCATCCCTGCACAATCTGCTTTAACTTTGAAATTATCCATTTTGTGTGGAGGGGTTGGACCAGAGTTATCCAAAGTCTTTTCCGCCTAAATTTTTCCATGGGTCTGTGCTTGCTCCCACTGATGACCTGTGTGGTCTGCTTTATGAGGAGTGAGAGGAAGAGAAAAAAGCGTTCTAAACCACGTAGAAACGTAGCAATATTCCTGTCTGCTGCAAGCTCTGGCAGGGAGCGGATGCTAGCTGCCTTTTTCTCTCTTAGATGAAGTTATTTTCCTGGAAAGACAGCTGCTGTTGGTGTGAAGTTGCCAGATGGGCCTGTGTGTAGGCTTGGGGCAAGGGGGAATGTCAAGGGGGGAATTTGGGAAGGCAGGGAGCCCCTGCTGGCAGCAGCCCCTGCTCTGCCAGGGGACTGAGCAGGGCTTTGGGAGGGATGTGCTGAGGAGTTCCTTGTGTTGCTTCTCCCTTGCAGAGCAGCTGTTTCAGGCTCACCTGGATTACCCCCATAACGAGAGAGGGGTTTGTGCTGGGCATACATCCCCAGGAGAGGTTGCGCTTGGTGTCTGACCTTTGTTTTCGTTCCATGCTGGGTGTTTCTAGGCCTTGAAATTTTGCTGTGGGCTCAAATGGACAGTTAAGGCAAGGAGGACAAGCACAGGCTTAGTTCCCAGGGAGAGAGGGTGTGTGGGAGAGTTGTGCTCTCTCGTGGCTTTTGTGGGAGACAAACAGGCTCCTAGTTAAAAAGGTGGGAGCAGCAGCCGGGGAGGGTTAGAAGAAGGTATCTGCTTTGAGGCTGTGTTACAGAGGAATTGTAGATCTTTGTCTCTTGGTCAGACATTCAGCTGATGGATGCCTCTGGAAGGTCCTGGTGCCTGGGCATAATTTGACTTGCCCTGTTCTGTTTTTCTTTAGAGAGAGAGAGGATGCTGAGTGCTGAAGGCACCAGGTGGATGCTCGGTGCCCTTCAGTTTCCCGCTTCGAGGTTTTGAGGTGGGTGACCAAGGCAGGAGGCAGGCAGCTGTAACCTGACTGCAGATGTGGTGGGCATCTACGCCCACAGCACATGTGGAGTGTGACACCTTGCGTCTTCTGTGGGACAGGACCCTGCTTGTAGGCAGATGCTGGAGAAAAGCTGATGTATAATAAACTTAGACCTTAATTTTCCTGTGCAGTGTCATTGCAGTTCCAGCCACAAAGCTGAGCTGCTTTTCCCCCCGTCTTTCAGAGCTGCTGCAGGCGCGTGTTTTAGCTCTGTCGCTCTAGCCAGGGTGCTGTCAGGAGATGGGTAAGGTAAGGTTTGTCAGGAATGCTTTTTGTTCCCATCAAGTCAGTCTGGTAAAAGATACTATTTTCTACCAAGCAAGCTTATTCTATGTTGCTAAAAATGTTGGGCTGCTCAGGCATTAGAGAGAGGCTGATTACAGAGAGGGAGGACAGATCAGCCTCTCCA
The DNA here is from genome assembly GCF_034619465.1 of Leptosomus discolor. Lineage (NCBI taxonomy): Eukaryota > Metazoa > Chordata > Aves > Leptosomiformes > Leptosomidae > Leptosomus > Leptosomus discolor. The sequence goes on along the minus strand of NW_028237739.1, from coordinate 181,756 downwards.
TATATTCACAGCACGGTGGTGAATGTGAGCTCTTTGCTAGTCCCTGTGACTTTGCGTTTTCCCAATCGGTATTGCTGGACTTGCCTCGCAGGTAGGAAAGTTGAGTCCCTGTGAGATCAAACGTGTTGCCTGGTCCCTGGCAGAGCTGTACTAGATGAGTGCAAATTGGTGACCTTCAGTGTTCTCCTTAGTTTATGTTATGTGCTACCTCTGGCATGAGAGGGGGGATTTTTCCTGCCTATGGGAAAGAGAGAAAGGTTTTGGGTTGGGTAAGGAAATGGGGAAGGCTTCTCTGTGGCCTGGGTGCCCTGGGAGTCCCTGTGCTGCTTGGTAAGGGAAAGTTGCAGGGCTGTCTCTGGAGGAGCCCAAGGGGGATGCTCTGGGGACAGGAATGAAGCAAACCCCTTGAAAGGAAGGGTGGTGGATAGAAGTACCTTCTCTTATGGTCTTGGGTACAGGACCTCAGCTGGGTCTGCTGAGGCTTCCTAGCACGCGTGATTGCCTGAACTACAGGCTGAGAGACAGGAGTGTGAGATTCCTGCAGGCCCTGCTGGGGATCCCAGGTTGTGTGCTGGGACTCTGATGCTGGCTTTGCTGGTGCCTGGAGCAGAGGCATGCTGGAATGGCCTCAGGGACCACGGCGGTTCCAGCCAGCACCGCGCTCCTCACTGTTTGCAGGGACAGGAGGGTTCCCAGACATGACACAGTCCTCATGTGTTGTCTTTCCTGATTGCAGGTGAATTTCTTCCTGATAAAAGGAGCTCTTACTCACCGAGATTTCATCTGCTCCTGCTGTTTGTTGCCTGCCTGAAATCTTCCTTGTCTCCTGCTGGCCTTGTTGTCCTTCCAAGAGCAGCCAGTCGTGCTCCTGCTGCAGCGGGGAGAGGGATGGAGTCAGATGGGGTCAGTGGTTGGCAGCTGTCAGCTTCTTTTCATGTTTCCATCGGTTCCCTCTCTTCCCTTTTAATGGGATCGGGTGCCAGAGTGCACTAGGAAGATTTTTTAATGTGAGAGGAAGTCACAAATGGGTTACTCGGGCTCTTGCTTTCATCCTTGGCAGAGAGAGCTTGCTCAGATCTAACCTGCACCCGCTGGAGCTGCTCCTGTAACAGACCTGGTAAGGGGAAACAAGAACTCTGCAGTGAGGCTGGCAGCTCTGCATCGGGTGGGTCTGTCCTGCAAGTCCGAGCCTTGAAACTCAGAGGTGCTTGTGCTGATGGTCACAGAGATGCAAATCTGGCTGTTCCTGGGCCCACTGGGGTGCCCGTCTTTTAATGTTCTTATCCTCATCTTTGTTTTTTCCATGTGGCTACTGTCTTGTCTTCTGCAATCCCAGCTGTTTTAAATGACATCAGCGACTTGACAGGTTCATTTTTTCGGCCTTTGGTGCTCTCTGCACAGACCTGTTGGCTTTTCTGATCCACCATGCTTAATTTCCTGAGTGGCTCCACTCCTGCTTTGTGTTTGGAAGGATTTTCCCCTCTGCTTTTGAGTCCATATATTTATTCCAAAGCTGGGCTTTCGTGAGTGTGACGGTTTCTCTCAAGGACAATCTTCAGGAGATGCTTGGGGCTGGTTTTGTTGCTGGCTCTTTGATTCCTGGTAGTTCTTGGGACATGTGAAGGATGGGAATCAGTTCAAAGGCAGAACCCGAGGAACTCATTTAACAGTTCAGCTTGGACAATCTCGATGTGGAAAATGAAAACCTGCCCCTCTCACCTCACTGCCAAAATGTGATGTGCTGGGGGTCGGCATGGAGGCCTGGATCGCGTAAAAGCTGTAGAGTCTGGTGGTACCTGCATGGCAGAGAGCAGAGGCTCTTTTAAGGGATGCAGTAGGTGCCCTGTTTAAAAACCAGAAAGCCCTGGCTCAGGTTCCAGCCCAGGACAGCCTCTGCGTAGCTACTCTTTGACAAAACTCCCAGTCTTTTTGGCAAAAGACTTGGACACAAATGCAGCCCAATACTTGCCTAAGCAAAAGGGGATCCAGCAGTCTCTCCTTGAGCAACTCGGGAATCGCTTCAGGATTTTGCTTGAGTTCAAACTCAGCCACTGTGGCTGTTGCATGGTTGGATTTGGCCTGTGAAGGCAACTGCCCAGAGCAGGTAAAGCCACGTTCAGCTTTGACATTTTTTGTCTTAGTGCCTGCTTCGGGTTGTCACTTCTTGCACAGCAGGGCTGGTGCCTGCAGGCTGTCCCAGCACCTCTCAGCACAGCCCTGTATGCTGCAGGGAGCTGCCCCAGCTGGCCTGGCAGTGGCAAGGAGACCAGCTTGTCCCTTTGGTGCTTCCCAAGTGATAAATAAAACCAGCTACTCCTTTCCCAGCACTGCTGCTGAACACCCTGCGGTGCTTCGTAGCTGCTGGGATTGTGACAGGGGCTCCTGTGGGCTTGTGTTGGAACCCGTGTCATGGGCTGGGTTTGTCCCTTCCCTGTGTCCCACTGACAACCATTGTTTTTTCTAATCTTCCTCTGCCAGGCTTCAAATGACAGACCCAGATGTTGGTGTTTGGAAGTCCCCTGCAGGAGAGGGGATGAGAGCTGAACCTCCATCCAAAATCTACCTGTCTTCCTGTGGCATTGTCTCCTGGCAATCACAGCCTCAGTTACTGCCTTGCTAACCTCCATGTCAGAGATTCCCCTAGAACTGTGATTAACTTCTGGAGGCTTATAAATTTTCTTCTGTAGTTACACAAAGACAGCTGGATTAAATGGTTTCATAGTATTAAGGAAAAAGAAAACCTAGGAGGTGTTACACTTGCTGGGGCCAAGGACTTTGCTTTGTTTTAAAAGGCAGTGGGGAAACCCCAGTTTACGCTTTTTGGATTTCATGGCTGCACAGTTAATGTCAGGGTCTCCAGAATGTGGGCATTTGAAATATTGTCTTGATTTAGAAAAGGAGTAGCGAAGCAGTTCAGGATTTGGAAGTGAGCTATAAAATAAGCAAAAAGTGAGGAAATAAAATTGGTTCCTGACATGGGAATAAAAAGGGAGAAAGCAAACGCAGGGCTGTTTATTGAGGTCTATGGTATCCAAAACTGTCAGTGTTCCCCCCTGCAATATGGGATTGCATTGCTCAGAGGAAGGCAGGGGAAACATGGTTTAATGAGCCAACTTTATTTTCCTTCTTTCTCAGATGAAAACCAATACGAACCCTGCTTGGATTAAAGAGGACTATGGGCTGCCTATTGTGACGTCATGATTGTGACTTCATGAAGTTGCAGCTGGGTGAGTGATCTCGCCGCAGTCGCTCGGTAGGAAATGTTCTGATAGCAGCTCAAGTGATTGGAGTGTTGCTGTCAGTCCCTTCTTTAACCGAGCGCTGGGTTAACCTGGGAGTAGTGAATGCTCCCATCTGCTCGTGTAAGCTGCCTGTGCCAGCGCTTCCCTCCTCTCCCTGGATCCTGACTGCAGCCCTTGTCTCTGCCTTTGCTGCAGCTCCGTGTCCTGTGCAAGACCCAGTGAGTCCAGTTACTGTGTGGGTTTGATCTGGTGAGTGCAGCAATGATGACAGGAAAGATGTTTGTGATGGGCTTGTTTCAATGCCCCCGGGGGCTCTGGTTCTGGTGTTCAGAAGGAGACAGTGCCTGTGCTGTCAGGTCTCACCTCAGAGCCTGCAGCAGGGCTTCTGAGGACGCTGGCTGATAGTGCTCTGTGTCCTTCTAGCACTGCAGCAAAGGAGGGGTTAATAATGCAACGTGCCTGCCTGCTGCCCTGGGCTGTATGCTCCTTGGGGTCTGCAGGGGGATGGGAGCTGGGTAAACTGCCTTTCCCAGGGGAAGGGGGAGGGATTTTCAGCCCCGAAGAGCAGCTCCCTGCATGAACTAGCAGTACCTGTGCCTCTGAAGAGAGCAGGGCCAACAGCCTGGGTTGGTCAGACCCTGCTCGGGTGGAGAAGGGTGGCTTGTCTGAAGTGCTGCGGTGGCTGGCTGGCTTCTGCCTGGGCTGTGTGCAAGTGTGGTCCCCTCTGCGCTTCCCGGGGCCTGGCCGCAGGCTGTGCTGCTTGGAATGTGTCCTTGGAGTCAGAAGTGCAGGCAGCCAGGTGAGAGCGGGTGTGATGGGGCGTGATGGCTCCGAGCTGGGCTTGATGGTGACCGTTGGATGTGGTGAAGGAAACCAGAGGGGGGCTCTTGGGGCAGAGAGGGTGTTGGCGAGGGAACTTGTTGGTCCCTGAGGAGGGTGCGGGGGTGGGTATGCACAGCCCCAGGAATGGAGAGGGGGCAGTGATGTGAACCCTGTACCTCCCCTGAGCCCATGGTCCTGAGCATGTGTGACGGTGTGAAATTCAGCTTCTGGGCTCGCTTTTGGAAAGTGTGGGTCTCCCCTGGGGCGGTGGCTGACGCTTCCTTTTGTGGCTGGCTTGCAAGCTGCCTTGGGACTGATCAGCCCTGTCCCGAGGAAGAAGCCTGGAAGAGGCTTGGTCTTCTCTCCACTTCCCTGTCTCAGCTACACCTGTGTAGCTGGGCAGCAAGGTCTGTGAGAGGGACGGTCTGTCTTAGGACTTTTCCATCTCCAAGCAGGGTGAAGCCCAGCACTGGGTCAGAAAGTGGCGGCTGCAGTCCTCTGCATCCTGCAGGGTGTCCTGAACAGGGTGAGCCTTGCCCGAAGGCTTGCTCTTGCCCGGGAACACAATGCCGCCCTCCCAAGTGAAGTGCGTTAGTGACTGTGGGTCTTCTCAGGTCTGGTTGTTTAGGCAGGAGCCTTTTTGTTGGAGAGGACTTGTGGGGAAGATGAACAGAGGACATGTTCTTTTAGATCATTAGGTCACATTTTGCAGTCCCATGGCATTTGCCCAAGGGTTGGAGGTGTCCTGGACTGATTCTTAGTGAAATGCTGGTGATGCTCACTGCGAAGCAGGAATTAATCTCCAGATAATCTCATTTGGAAGTGCTCTTGTTTGCCATCTTAGGCAACTTCATTTTTCCCCTGTGGTGGAAACTGCTGGCTGTTTTCCTCCTTGCAGCAGCATCTCTGGCCTTGAAATGAACATGAGGGATCTGAGCAAACCTCAGCAAGCACTGACTTCTCTTTAGTGTCAGACCCTGCACAAGAGCCCTGGGCAGAGGCAGTCCGGTGGAATCCATCTGGGTGAGCAGAGCAGAGGTGGCTGGAGCTGAGAGGCCATCGGGAGCTCCTCAGTGAGGGCAGGAGGGGGAGTCTGGGCTCAGGGAAGAGGTTAGAGCTGTGTCTGCTGGGCTGTGCTGATCAGGGTTTATTTATTGCAGTGCTTCCCTGAGAATGACAAGGTCGGTTGTGCTGGTTTGTGCATCGGTGTGAGCCTGTGCTGGGAGCCCTGCCAGGGGCAGGCTGGGAGGTGGGGGGTGCCAGCAAAGCAGGTGAGCTGGTTGAACGGGGCTCCAGGTTATGGCAAAGTGTGCAGGAGAGGAAAGCAGACAGTCCGTTTGAGGGCAGCGCTGGCACCTGTGGGTTGTGTGTGACTCGATTTTTAGGTTCCGTGGACATAGTGGGTGTTTCCCGGCGGTGTGCGGGTCTTTCCTGACCAGTCCAGGGTGCTGGCTCGCTTTCTGGGAGCTGGGAGACCCCCTGCGGGTTCTGCCGGGAGTTTCTCCGCCGCTGCTCGGTGTCGGGCTGCCCCGGGCAGGGCTGTGGCTGGGCTGCAGCCGCAGGGTGTGTTGGAGGCAGTGTCCTCGCTGGGCGCTTCCCCCGCGCTGCTGGGAGTGCTGGGAGGGGAGGCCCTGCTGGGCGGGCGTCCGCAGTGCCCGTGCCCCGACAGCCGGGGGGGGCAGCTGGTTGGGGGGCCCGGGGCAGCCCCGAGGGGGCAGGAGCTCCCTGCTGAGGCTGTCGGGGGCCGTTGGGCAGCCTGGGCTCCGCCGGCAGCCCCCGCTCCTCTGCGGGCCGGAGCAGCCCTGTCCCCCGTCGCCATGGCAGTGTTTGGGCCGGCCCTGTTGCCGTGGGAACGGGGGCAGCGGCCTGGCTGGCTGCAGGGCCCAGTGTGAGTGTGCCCGGGCGGACTGGGAAAGGAGGGGGGCACTGGGGAGACCCAGAGTAAATAAAAAAGGAGTTGCAAAGTTGCAAAGCCAGGATAGCAGAGAGCAGATGCTGGGGGAGGCAGCTGGGAAAGGGAAAGTAGTAATAGTAAACTGTAAATGCTTAAGGCGGGAGCCACAGTTGTAAATTACAGTGTGTAGAAGTGGGGAAGCTCCATCAGACCCTTGGGAGGGGAGCTTGGTCCATCTCGCTGTCAGCTGACAGCTGATGTTCATGAAAAGAAATATCAGGAAGGTGTAACACCAGGCTCCTATTAATTTTCTCAGCTATGGTAGAGCTTTTGTATTACAGTGCAGGATGACAGTACCTAAGTGATAAAATACAGAAGGACTGGAATATAAAGGTAAGATGGCAGGTGGGACTTCCTGGGTAGCAAGAGTTGATTTAGAAAGCCCTCAGCCACTTAGCAGTGGGCTGGAGGGGCAAGAGATTAGTCCTGGAAATTCTGCTTTTCCATTCCTGGCTTCCTTGAGATGCTCTTTCTATGATGATTGTAGCTAAGGAGGTGATTTCTAGGCAAGAAATGTGATCTTGCTACTTAACCCTGAACAGGGCAAAATGATTTACCTGAAGAAAATTGTTCAAATAGCACCCTGGTTCTCAGGTTTAACAGATCTCCTGTCTTAGTCTTCCAGCAAAGTGTACTAGAAAGGCAAATTAACCAATTACTCCAGAGAGAGATGGTTTGTCTTTGCAGAAGGAAGAAGAAAGAGGGTTTATGGTGTACACTGAGGCAAGATTCAGCCACCAGTCTGTGCTCCTACAGAAAAGCTGAGTAGAGTGTACTGTGGTGCAGAGTGTGCCGATACACGCCCAGCCTTTAAGTTCGGAGGGCAGTCGGTTGGTATCAGAGTAGCTCTAAGGCTGGTGCTGCTGCTTGAGCCCAAGAGACGTGGGATCCCTTGAAATGAGGGCACTGGCACGTGGCATAGTGCCAGCCACAGGATCTGTGTAGACACAAAGCTGTGCCTTTACATGGAATTCCCTTTTTTAATTAATGTCTGTTAAGAAATTTGCTGTATATTCTTAATTTCCTGTCTTTTTCAGCCCAGTGTCCTCAGAGAGCTGCTCAGTTGTATTTTAGAGAAGGAAGCTGTTGGACATGTGCACAAAGGGGTTGGGACGCTTTAGGGCCATATCCAAGTGCTCGTATCAGCTTCTTCCCCGGCTGCCAGCCCAGTGACAGTTATTGCTGCACTGGTGGGTGCACGGTCACACCCGTAGTTCCCTGGCCTGCTCCTGTCCCTCCTGGCTGTTCACAGCCACCAAATAGCCCCTGGGGGTTCAGGAAGCAATGCTGGGCGCTACACATTGTGTAGTGGCTCCTCCCAGAGAAGCACGAATTACGTGTCCTGAGGTGGTGTGTGGCCACTGGGCAAGATGGAGGCAGTTTTTTTGGCAGGAGGGCCAAGAGCCGAGAGGCAGCAGCTCTGTGATACTCGGCAGGATTTAACTATGTACCTGGTCTAAGAGCAGGTCTGGGGAGGTAGAAGGGCTTTTAATGCCTTGTAAAATTGCTGTGTAGCTTGCAGGGGTGGTAGAGACTTTAGCTGAGCTGTAGATACTGGAGTAAGGGGAGCCTTGGGGAGGAGGCTGAAGCTTGGATGTCCTTGGTGATCTTCAGCTTGGCACCCTGCTCTGCTACGTCTGGGTTTCTGCGACATGTCAGGAATTTCTGCCCCAGCCCTGGGCGTATTTCTTCATTGCTTTTCTAGGTGGTGTTAGCTGTTGTGTCCTGGCCCAGCTGGTTCCTCTGCCCAGGCTCAGGACATTCATGCTCTGAACCGAAACATGAGGTGCCAGAGCTGTCTGTGCCCTGAGCCTGGAGCAGAGGGGGAATTCTAGTCCTTAATTTCTGGGGGGCAGTGGAGGGCTGTCTGAGGTGGGGAAGATGGAGATCTCTCCCCACCAGACAGGGGTGCTGGGCTGGAGGCGTGCTGTGTTGTGGGTGCTGTTTTGTCCTGCCTCTGCAGGGAGATGGGGCTGACTTGGTAGTTCTGCTCCTTTCCTTCTAATGTGGGAGGCTGATCCCTGGAGGCTCTAGGGCAGTGGGGCTGTGGGAGAGCCTTACTCCAGGGCTAGAGGGTAGGGGAAGCTGTAAGACTGGGATGGGGGGCGTGAAGGTTGGAAACCCTCTGGAAATAAGCATTGTGGGCATGATGAACAGGATGAATTTCAAGTGAAGTGAAATTGCAGTTAGAAAATTGGAACAAATAATCCAGTTATTCTCAAGACCCAGTAATAAAACGCTGAAATCCAGATTAATTAGATTTGTCTCTTGAAAAAGAGTTACTTCCAGCTTTAAATCCTAGCTCTTGCTGCAGCAGGTCCTAGTGTCCGTAGGACAGTGCTGTGCTCTTGTTTCTTGCAAGAACTAAAGGAAACGGCAACCTTGTTGTTCCCTGAAACTCTAAAGGCTCAGTACCACAACCACGTGCAATGCTGTAGCTGTTTTGGGAGGAAAGGAGTGAAGTTACTGCTTTGAGTGCAGGCTGTGGGTGAAACTTAAGGGGAAGGGAATGGTCAACTTTGTGTAGATGATGTCTTGCTGTACACAGCAAGTCCGCACAAAAAATGATGAGGAATGAATGGAAGCAGGAGGGAATGTGATCTGTGATTTTACTCAATGTCAGGATCTAAAAAAATTCTAGAGTAGAGCTGGGATTGAGAGCACTGGTCTGTCAAGTCCCAGAAAAGTGGGCAAATCCATCTGTTCCCTGGTGCAGTTAGCCAGAAGGGGAGGGGAAATGATTTCTCGTCCAAAGTAGTGCTTAGTAAATGCTGAACATGTTTATATCTTTGATTTTTGTTGGTGCTTGAGACCTGCTTTCTGGGGTTGTCTTCTTGCCCTTTCTTGCACCCCCACTTTGTGTGACACGACAAAGGGAGGCGGTCTGCAGGCTGGTGATTGGAAGAAGAGTGGCCCTTGGACCTGTTACCCCATGCTACTTGTAGGATAAGGATGCTGGAGAACTGCCATTAGGATGAAGCCTGAAGTGGCCCTGCTTTCACGTGTGTTGCATTTCTATTCGAGCTAATTGCTCAGGTTCCTTCAATGGTTTCGTGCTGCTGGTACAGCCTCTGTAATGCCTGTAGGGAGCCTTGAGTTTGGGTGTTAATAAGTGAAAATTAGGGCCCTTGTTCTCCGTGGAGCAATGGTCTTGGGCACTGTGGTAATTTCATGCCTGGAAGGAGCCATATTTGCTGGATAATTTTTGTAACTTTAAAGAACCAAATTAGCCTTGAGAAACTCTAGTTCTTCATCAGAGTATTGAACTCGATGCTCCATTAGTGAGAAACATCCCCAGGGTTCTTGCACAAAGGGTGGACATTTGGGTTTGCAAAGCAGGAAAAGATGGTCTGATTTTGTTAGTGCTCGAGGCAGCAGCAGTTGCTGGGGTTAAGGTTGTTCACAATAGTCTGAGCACTTAGTAGGGTCAGGCAGAAAGTCAGGTCAGCTGCTCTTGCAAAGTGAAGCAGCTGAGTGACACCTTGCTTCTGTTCCCACCCAAAGAGTAGTAGAGGACAGTTATGATATTAGAGATTTGGATAATCATTCTAGTAAATGGAGTTCCAAAAGTAATGCAAGTGTGGGGAGAAGTGCCAGCAGGCCCTGGGGTGTGTGTGTGGCTTGTGGGACTGCACGCACAGCAACAGGCTGTTTTGGCTCGGAATGTTTGTTCTGGGGTTTGACTTGTATGAATTTTAACTCTGCCACTTCATATGGTCTGATCCTGAAGCAGGGTGGGGAGGCCTGAACGTTCTGCGCTTGTGAAGGATGCCCCAGCCTGGAGACACAGGCGTATCCTTTGGGTCTGCCGTGAAGGGGACTCTGGATTGTCAAAGTCCCTTTGTTGCTTCTTCCAGGTGAGCTGAGACATGGCTGCTGCCAGGATCCGTCGCTCCATGGGGTCCTCCAGAACGGCCAATGGATTCCAGAGCAAAGTGGTAGCACCTCGCAATCCGAAGCTGGTCAGAGAGGCAGAGGAGCCTTTAACTGTAAGTACCTGCTGAGGCCAGGTAGGAGCTGGTTAAGGCTGGAAACTGCCCATGTTTCCCTCCTCTGCCGGCCCCCCCTGTTGTCGAGCAGCATTGCGAAGCCAGACACGCCCTCCCCATCTCTTTGCTGCCGTGCTGCTGTTGGAGGTGGCTGCCATGGTGCAGTGGGGGATGGACTGTGTGCTGCTTGAGGGAAAGTCCAGAGTCTTGCCTGGATGTGCCGCCGGAGCAGAGTTAAACGGATGTACTGGGCATTGCACTGGAACGGCTGAAGCACGAGCGTGTCCTCTCCATCCTCTTGGCGTGGGCAGTGGTATTTTCTGTTGGGCAGGCGCACTTGCCAGTGCTGCTCTGAGCATAGCTGCCGTCCAGGCAGCTGGGCACGTGGTGGGCTGCTCCAACTCTGCCTGAAGACTTGACAGCTGCTGCTCCCAGATAGAACAGGCTGCAAACCAGTTGTTTGTATCTTGTGTTCTTTGTGGAGCCCCGATCCAGCCCTGCAAAGAGCAGCGGAGTCAGGGCAATTCCTCCTTCCCTTCCACAAATGTCCCCTTTGCTGACTGGATCTCACTTGACTGGAGATGACCTAGTGCTGAGGCTCTGTCCAGGAGGTATCTCTGTATACTTTTGTGGAGGGGTCTGTGAGGCCGGAACAGAGATAGAGCAAGTGCTAATTAAAAAGAGAGAACTAAAACTCGGACCCATTCCTTTCCCCCTCCGTCTTGGCACAACACTGCTGTTCTGCTTTCCTCTGAGTCACCCAGCAGAGACGTCTCCATACGAGTGTTGGCGTTGTGCAAGGGTGGAGTTGGGGGATTTCTGACAACTCCTCCCCACTCTTTTCAAAGGTCGTTGGCTCGATCCAGCAAAACTAAAGAGGAAACAAATGCCCGAAGAGCAGAAATCCCCCAAAATGTCACACCAAATGATGAAGAAGCTAATGGGACAGAGCCACTTGGTTACGGCATGTGTATTCTGCTCTATATCATTCATTTACTGATGTTAAATATTTCAGCAGGTGACTTAGGGTTCTTCCAGGACTATGCGAGTGGCTGTGATCCCAAATTATTCATCAGTGGCACTTGACAAGAAAAGCCTTCCTGAACAAAGGCATTTCTGTACATCTTGCTGGTGTTTTGCATTTCAGCTGACTCCCTCTGCCTTCCTGAAGGAGATGTCTCTCACCACCAAGCAGAGACTGGCCAGCACTCGGGAGATGAGGTGGCCCCGGATTATCCAGCTTCTAGAGAGAAGTGAAACCTCTCATCCAAAGGTAGCCTTTTCCTGCCCTTTTCCTTGCTGTTTGATGTGACATGTGAAGAGGAGGCGTGCTTGTGACAGCCTTGCCTCCAGCTTACCTGAATAGCTCAGTGACTAGGTCCTGCTGTCCTTTCAAACTGCTGGTGGTGGTGGAGTTCCTTCTGCTGGGGGAAAGGTAAAACATTTTTCCCCGGTGAGAGGTTGAAGTCCTGATCTGCACTAAGCCGATGTAAATACCCTCTGCTGAAGCTGGTGGGTTTTGCTGGAGTTTAGCTGATGTTGCTGACAGCACGATCCTGGGGGAAGGCTGGGGCAGGACACGAGGGCATGAGCTTGCCATGGTCCATCCTGCTGAAATAGCCGCCTCTTGCTTTGGTGTAGTCACTGTCAAATGCTTGGGGTCACAGGACTCCCTGGGTGGTGGCAGCATTGGCCTTCGCAGGCTGAGGGCCTATGGTGATTACTCAAGATTTAACAAAACCAGTTGCATTAGTGCTTTGGGTTGGAACAACGTGTGGGACCCGTACAGGGTGTTGGATTTTGCAGGCTGCCAGTTATAGCGGGGAATTGCCCTGGGCAGAGCGGAGTGGAGGTGCTTTATCTGGGTCCACGTTTACTTTGATGTATGTTTAAAGCTGCTTTTCTTGCAGAACTGCTCAGTGTAACACAGTCCAAGTGGGTAGGTCACCGAGGTAGGCTGTTGAGTGGAAAATTGCCAGCAAGAGACCTGTAAGCAATTGGTTCAGGATTGCCCTGGTCAGCACGGGAGGTTGGGAGGGCATCAGATGAGGGCGGGCACAAATAAGTGGCGGTGTGCTGCAGCTGCTGGCTTCAGTGTGACAGTGACTTCTGTGGAGAGGCAGGAGACCTGCCTGTGTCTTTCGAGGGGGAACAGTGCAGCTGAGGGGAGACAAAGCAGGGAGGATTTTTCTCAAAGTAACGCCTCTGCTCTGTAAGCATTTGCTGATTGTGTATATTTTCAGCATGCTTCCGCAGTGGTGTTAAATAAAGCAGCAATAAGAGAATACAATAGCACATCTGTTTAAAGCTCATGGAAACAGGAGATACCAAGTCCAGTCTTACTCAGGTTGGCCAGTAATGCTGAGAAAAGAGCTGAACCCTATCAGCATCCAGCATTCACCTCACTTGTCTTTCCTAGTGAGTGTGTTACTTTTTTTTTGGCCTTACCTCCTCTGGTACTGTTCTCTTCTTCCTGGTTTCCAATATCCAAAAAGATATTGGGGGTGTGTGGGACTCGGTCTCTCTGTCTCAAAGATTACCCCCAAATTGTCTCCCATGGAGTCTCCTGTAAATTCTTGGGTTTCACTTGCTCCATGAGTGCTCATGGCTCTGGCAGCAAGTGCTCTGGAGCTGTGTGACCACATTAGCGCAGAGCTCTGCTGGAGGTAAGTGCTGCCTTCCAATTTGGAGATGGAAACCTGGCGAAACCCCTACCAAAAGAGCTTCTTGGCTTGAGCCTGCTCAACGTGGTCCAGAAACCTGATCAGCTGAGAACACAGGTGGGTGAGCTGCCGCTTCCCTGGTGTGAGCTGGGCAGACATAGTCACCCAGAGCCTATACTTCCCTGGAGATCAAGGTAGTGTAGGATTCTCCTTCATGAATCTTTCTGCCAGCAACTGAACTCTCACTGCTCTGTCTTGCATCTCCAGTTCTCAGCAGTTGACCCGGAACAGAGCTCATTTCAGCCGTTCCCATCAGAGGTGGTATTCCAGAGCTACGTCCCCCGTGAGGTCTACGAAGTGCCCCTGGTTCTGAGGAACAAGGACAAGGTAAGTGCTGGGAGGCGGAGGTCTAGCACTGTGTTGGAAGAGGAGAGCAGTGCAGTTCCCGTGGTGTACGGCATAGCAAGGTACCTGCTGCAGCACAGCGCATCCAGAATGGAATGTCTCCCACCTGTATTTTGCAAGATGGTGGAAATCTTCCCGTAGTGGGGATTCTCCGTCTGATTTTGGCCAGGCGTTGGTGGTATCTTAGCCAAAGGAGCTTTTCTAGTCAGCATCCTTCCCCTTGAAAGCCCTGGATTGATGGGGTGTTGAGGGCTGTACGGTTCTACCTGTTCTTGTGCTTTACCTCACGTGTGCACCACGTGCTGGTGGCTCCTTGGTTAATCTCGGTGTCTGGCAGGACATCTCTGCCTCTCCCAGCCTGTTGAGCTGCCTCTGTGCAGCTTCCTGTGAAAGCACAGGGGCTGAGTCTTCTCAGCTTCCTGATGGAAAGAGTTCTAGTTAGTGGCATTAGCACTCCAGGAAAGGTGTTTTGAAAGAGCAGTGGGGAAAGACTGATTCAGCAGCAGTGGTGGGAGGCCTTTAGGTGCCACTTGAGGTTCCTGCTAAGCTTAATTCAGTTCTGCTCAGGTTGTTCTAAGCCAACGTGGCTCTCTGCTTTCGCTTTGGAGAGCCACAGCCCATCCAGAGTAATGTGCTCTTGAAGGTCTGCACCTTAAAATGATTAGTTTTGTCAAGTAGAGATTTCCCAAGAAAGCTGAGAAGGGAAAAGTTGAAAAATGTCAGCAAATTTGTTCCTCTGTAAATAGGAAAACAGAGACCTTTAGAATTTCAGCAGGGGAAGCATTTCCTCAAGTGGGGCCTGCGCCAAGAGCAACTGGTGGGAAAAGACAGGAGGGAGGAAAGGAGCTGAGTTAAAAAGTGCTCTGGGAGAAAACATTGTGTGCGCAATTGAACTTTACATCTAGAATTTGGGCTTTACATCTAGATTTATGGTTTTAGCTCTAGATGTTGGGCTTTACCTCTAGATTTTGGGCTATACCTCTAGAAGTTGAGTTTTACATCTAGATATTTGGCTTTAACTGTAGATGTCGGGCTTTAACTCTAGATTTTGGAATTCAACTCTAGATATTAGGCTTTACCTGTAGATTGTAGGCTTTCCCGCTAGATGTTGGGCTTCAACTCTAGACATTGGGCTTTACATCTAGATTTTGGGATTTACCTCTAGATGTTGGGCTTTACCTCTAGATTATAGGCTGTAACGTTAGATTTTGGGTTTTAATACTAGATTTTTGGCTTTTTCTCTTGATGTTGGGCTTTACCTCTAGACTTTGGGCTTTATCTCTAGATGTTGGGGTTTACCTCTAGATATTGACCTTTACCTCTAGAAGTTGAGTTTTACATCTAGATATTTGGCTTTAACTGAAGATGTCGGGCTTTAAATCTAGACTTTGGAATTCACCTCTAGATGTTAACCTTTACCTCTAGATGATGGGCTTTACCTCTAGATGATGGGCTTTACCTCTAGATGTTGGGCTTTCAATCTAGACGTTGGGCTTTACCTTTAGATTTTGGGTTTTAAATCTAGATGTTTGGCTTTTCCTCTAGAAGTTGGGCTTTACCTCTAGAAGTCGGGTTTTAACTCTAGATGTTGGGCTTTACCTCTAGATATTGGGCTTTACCTCTAGATGTAGAGTTTTTCATCGAGAAATTTGGATTTAACTGTAGATGTCGGGATTTAAATCTAGACTTTGGAATTCACCTCTAGATTTTAGGCTCTACCTCTACATTTTGGGCTTTACCGCTCGATTTTGGGTTTTCATACTAGATTTTTGGATTTACATCTTGATGTTGGGCTTTACCTCTAGACGTTGGGCTTTACCTCTAGACGTTGGGCTTTACCTCTAGATGTAGGGTTTTACTTCTAGATGTTTGGTTTTAATTGTAGATGTCGGGCTATAACCCTAGATATTTGAATTAAGATCTAGATGTTGAGATTTACCTCTGGATGTTGGGTTTACCTCTAGATGTTAGGCTTTACCTCTAGATTTTGTGGTTTACATCTAGTTATTTGGCTTTACCTATAGAAGTTGGGCTTTACATCTAGATGTATTGCTTCTTCTGTAGATATCGGGCTTTAACACTAGATTTTCGAATTCACCTCTAGATATTAGGCTTTACCTCTAGATGTTGGGCTTTAGGTCTAGATGTTGGGCTTTAGGTCTAGATGTTGGGCTTTACCTCTAGATTTTGGGGTTTCCTCTAGATGTTTGACTTTACCTCTATAAGTTGGGCTTTACATGTAGATATTGGGCTTTACGACTAGATGTTGGGCTTTAACTCTGGATTTTGGAATTAACCTCTAGATGTTAGGCTTTACCTCCAGATGTTGGGCTTTACATCTAGATGTTGGGCTTTAGGTCTAGAAGTTGGGCTTTACATCCAGGTTTTGGGATTTACCTCTAGATTTGGGGCTTTACCTCTAGATTTTGGATTTCAAATCCAGATTTTTGGCTTTACCTCTAGAAGGTGGGCTTTACATCTAGATGTATTGCTTCTTCTGTAGATATCGGGCTTTAACACTAGATTTTGGAATTCACCTCTAGATGTTAGGCTTTACCTCTAGATGTTAGGCTTTACCTCTAGATGTTAGGCTTTACCTCTAGATGTTTGGCTTTACCTCTAGATGTTTGGCTTCAGATCTAGAAATTGGGCTTTTCATCTAGATTTGGGGATTTACCTCTAGATGTTGGGCTTTAGCTCTAGATTTTGGGTTTTAAATCTGGATTTTTGGCCTTGCCTCTAGAAGCTGGGCTTTACCTCCAGACATTGGGCTTTACCTCTAGATGTTGGCTTTTAACCTCTAGATCTTGGGCTTTACCTCTAGATGGTAGGGTTTACATCTAGATCTTTGGCTATAATTCTAGATGTCGGGCTTTAACTCTAGATTTTGGAATTCACCTCTAGATGGTAAGCTTTACCTCTAGATGTTGGGCTTTACCTCTAGATGTTGTGCTTTACCTCTAGATGTTGGGCTTTACCTCTAGATGTTCGGCTTTACCTCTAGATATTGGGCTTTACCTCTAGATGTTGGGTTTTACATCTAGATGTTTGGCTTTACATTTAGACGTCGGACTTTAACTCTAGGTTTTGGAATTCACATCTAGACATTAGGCTTTACCTCTAGGTATTGGGCTTTACCTCTAGATTTTGTGTTTTAAATCTATATTTTTGGCTTTACCTCTAGAAGCTGGGCTTTACCTCTAGACTTTGGGCTTTACCTCCAGATTTTGGGTTTTACCTCTATATATTGGGCTTTACCTCTAGATGTTGGGGTTTAAATCTAGATATTTGGCTTTAACTGTAGATGTTGGGCTTTAACTCTAGATTTTGGAATTCACAACTAGATGTTAGGCTTTACCTCTAGATGATGGGCTTTACCTCTAGATGTTGGTCTTTACCTCTAGATTTTGAAATTCACATCTAGGTGTTTTGCTTTACCTCTAGATGCTTGGCTTTACCTCTAGATTTTGGGGTTTACCTCTAGATGTTTGACTTTACCTCTATAAGTTGGGCTTTACATGTAGATATTGGGCTTTACGACTAGATGTTGGGCTTTAACTCTGGATTTTGGAATTAACCTCTAGATGTTAGGCTTTACCTCCAGATGTTGGGCTTTACATCTAGATGTTGGGCTTTAGGTCTAGAAGTTGGGCTTTACATCCAGGTTTTGGGATTTACTTCTAGATTTGGGGCTTTACCTCTAGATTTTGGATTTCAAATCTAGATTTTTGGCTTTACCTCTAGAAGGTGGGCTTTACATCTAGATGTATTGCTTCTTCTGTAGATATCGGGCTTTAACACTAGATTTTGGAATTCACCTCTAGATGTTAGGCTCTACCTCTAGATGTTAGGCTTTACCTCTAGATGTTTGGCTTTACCTCTAGATGTTTGGCTTCAGATCTAGAAATTGGGCTTTTCATCTAGATTTTGGGATTTACCTCTAGATGTTGGGCTTTACCTCTAGATGTTGGGCTTTACCTCTAGATGTTGGGCTTTACCTCTAGATGTTGGGCTTTACCTCTAGATGTTGGGCTTTACCTCTAGATGTTCGGCTTTACCTCTAGATATTGGGCTTTACCTCTAGATGTTGGGTTTTACATCTAGATGTTTGGCTTTACATTTAGACGTCGGACTTTAACTCTAGGTTTTGGAATTCACATCTAGACATTAGGCTTTACCTCTAGGTATTGGGCTTTACCTCTAGATTTTGTGTTTTAAATCTATATTTTTGGCTTTACCTCTAGAAGCTGGGCTTTACCTCTAGACTTTGGGCTTTACCTCCAGATTTTGGGTTTTACCTCTATATATTGGGCTTTACCTCTAGATGTTGGGGTTTAAATCTAGATATTTGGCTATAACTGTAGATGTTGGGCTTTAACTCTAGATTTTGGAATTCACAACTAGATGTTAGGCTTTACCTCTAGATGATGGGCTTTACCTCTAGATGTTGGTCTTTACCTCTAGATTTTGAAATTCACATCTAGGTGTTTTGCTTTACCTCTAGATGCTTGGCTTTAACTGTAGATTTCGGGCTTTAACACTAGATTTTGGAATTCACCTCTAGATATTAGGCTTTACCTCTAGAAGTTGGGCTTTAGGTCTAGATGTTGGGCTTTAGGTCTAGATGTTGGGCTTTAGGTCTAGATGTTGGGCTTTACCTCTAGATTTTGGGGTTTACCTCTAGATTTTGGGGTTTACCTCCAGATGTTGGGCTTTACATCTAGATGTTTGGCTTTAGGTCTAGAAGTTGGGCTTTACATCCAGGTTTTGGGATTTACCTCTAGATTTGGGGCTTTACCTCTAGATTTTGGATTTCAAATCTAGATTTTTGGCTTTACCTCTAGAAGGTGGGCTTTACATCTAGATGTATTGCTTCTTCTGTAGATATCGGGCTTTAACACTAGATTTTGGAATTCACCTCTAGATGTTAGGCTTTACCTCTAGATGTTAGGCTTTACCTCTAGATGTTCGGCTTTACCTCTAGATGTTTAGCTTTACCTCTAGATGTTTGGCTTCAGATCTAGAAATTGGGCTTTTCATCTAGATTTTGGGATTTACCTCTAGATGTTGGGCTTTAGCTCTAGATTTTGGGTTTTAAATCTGGATTTTTGGCCTTGCCTCTAGAAGCTGGGCTTTACCTCCAGACATTGGGCTTTACCTCTAGATGTTGGCTTTTAACCTCTAGATCTTGGGCTTTACCTCTAGATGGTAGGGTTTACATCTAGATCTTTGGCTATAATTCTAGATGTCGGGCTTTAACTCTAGATTTTGGAATTCACTTCTAGATGTTGGGCTTTACCTCTAGATGTTGGGCTTTACCTCTAGATGTTGGGCTTTACCTCTAGATGTTGGGTTTTACATCTAGATGTTTGGTTTTAGATTTAGACGTCGGACTTTAACTCTAGGTTTTGGAATTCACATCTAGACATTAGGCTTTACCTCTAGATTTTGTGTTTTAAATCTATATTTTTGGCTTTACCTCTAGAAGCTGGGCTTTACCTCTAGACTTTGGGCTTTACCTCCAGATTTTGGGTTTTACCTCTATATATTGGGCTTTACCTCTAGATGTTGGGGTTTAAATCTAGATATTTGGCTTTAACTGTAGATGTTGGGCTTTAACTCTAGATTTTGGAATTCACAACTAGATGTTAGGCTTTACCTCTAGATGATGGGCTTTACCTCTAGATGTTGGTCTTTACCTCTAGATTTTGAAATTCACATCTAGGTGTTTTGCTTTACCTCTAGATGCTTGGCTTTACCTCTAGATGCTGGGTTTTATATCTAGATGTTTGGCTTTACCTCTAGATATCGGGCCTTAACTCTAGATTTTGGAATTCACCTCTAGATGTTAGGCTTTACCTCTAGATTTTGAAATTCACATCTAGGTTTTTTGCTTTACCTCTAGATGCTTGGCTTTAACTGTAGATGTCGGGCTTTAACACTAGATTTTGGAATTCACCTCTAGATATTAGGCTTTACCTCTCGATGTTGGGCTTTAGGTCTAGATGTTGGGCTTTAGGTCTAGATGTTGGGCTTTAGGTCTAGATGTTGGGCTTTACCTCTAGATTTTGGGGTTTACCTCTAGATGTTTGACTTTACCTCTATAAGTTGGGCTTTACATGTAGATATTGGGCTTTACGACTAGATGTTGGGCTTTAACTCTGGATTTTGGAATTAACCTCTAGATGTATGGCTTTACGACTAGATGTTAGGCTTTACCTCTAGATGTTTGGCTTTACCTCTAGATGTTTGGCTTCAGATCTAGAAATTGGGCTTTTCATCTAGATTTTGGGATTTACCTCTAGATGTTGGGCTTTAGCTCTAGATTTTGGGTTTTAAATCTGGATTTTTGGCCTTGCCTCTAGAAGCTGGGCTTTACCTCCAGACATTGGGCTTTACCTCTAGATGTTGGCTTTTAACCTCTAGATCTTGGGCTTTACCTCTAGATGGTAGGGTTTACATCTAGATCTTTGGCTATAATTCTAGATGTCGGGCTTTAACTCTAGATTTTGGAATTCACCTCTAGATGGTAAGCTTTACCTCTAGATGCTAAGCTTTACCTCTAGATGTTGGGCTTTACCTCTAGACTTTGGGCTTTACCTCTAGATATTGGGCTTTACCTCTAGATGTTGGGTTTTACATCTAGATGTTTGGCTTTACATTTAGACGTCGGACTTTAACTCTAGGTTTTGGAATTCACATCTAGACATTAGGCTTTACCTCTAGATTTTGTGTTTTAAATCTATATTTTTGGCTTTACCTCTAGAAGCTGGGCTTTACCTCTAGACTTTGGGCTTTACCTCCAGATTTTGGGTTTTACCTCTATATATTGGGCTTTACCTCTAGATGTTGGGGTTTAAATCTAGATATTTGGCTTTAACTGTAGATGTTGGGCTTTAACTCTAGATTTTGGAATTCACAACTAGATGTTAGGCTTTACCTCTAGATGATGGGCTTTACCTCTAGATGTTGGTCTTTACCTCTAGATTTTGAAATTCACATCTAGGTGTTTTGCTTTACCTCTAGATGCTTGGCTTTACCTCTAGATTTTGGGGTTTACCTCTAGATGTTTGACTTTACCTGTATAAGTTGGGCTTTACATGTAGATATTGGGCTTTACGACTAGATGTTGGGCTTTAACTCTGGATTTTGGAATTAACCTCTAGATGTTAGGCTTTACCTCCAGATGTTGGGCTTTACATCTAGATGTTGGGCTTTAGGTCTAGAAGTTGGGCTTTACATCCAGGTTTTGGGATTTACTTCTAGATTTGGGGCTTTACCTCTAGATTTTGGATTTCAAATCTAGATTTTTGGCTTTACCTCTAGAAGGTGGGCTTTACATCTAGATGTATTGCTTCTTCTGTAGATATCGGGCTTTAACACTAGATTTTGGAATTCACCTCTAGATGTTAGGCTTTACCTCTAGATGTTAGGCTTTACCTCTAGATGTTTGGCTTCAGATCTAGAAATTGGGCTTTTCATCTAGATTTGGGGATTTACCTCTAGATGTTGGGCTTTAGCTCTAGATTTTGGGTTTTAAATCTGGATTTTTGGCCTTGCCTCTAGAAGCTGGGCTTTACCTCCAGACATTGGGCTTTACCTCTAGATGTTGGCTTTTAACCTCTAGATCTTGGGCTTTACCTCTAGATGGTAGGGTTTCAAATCTAGATCTTTGGCTATAATTCTAGATGTCGGGCTTTAACTCTAGATTTTGGAATTCACCTCTAGATGTTGGGCTTTACCTCTAGATGTTGGGCTTTACCTCTAGATGTTGGGCTTTACCTCTAGATGTTCGGCTTTATCTCTAGATATTGGGCTTTACCTCTAGATGTTGGGTTTTGCATCTAGATGTTTGGCTTTACATTTAGACGTCGGGCTTTAACTCTAGATTTTGGAATTCACCTCTAGATGGTACGCTTTACCTCTAGATGGTAAGCTTTACCTCTAGATGTTGGGCTTTACCTCTAGATGTTCGGCTTTACCTCTAGATGTTGGGGTTTACATCTAGATGTTTGGCTTTACATTTAGACGTCGGACTTTAACTCTAGGTTTTGGAATTCACATCTAGACATTAGGCTTTACCTCTAGGTATTGGGCTTTACCTCTAGATTTTGTGTTTTAAATCTATATTTTTGGCTTTACCTCTAGAAGCTGGGCTTTACCTCTAGACTTTGGGCTTTACCTCCAGATTTTGGGTTTTACCTCTATATATTGGGCTTTACCTCTAGATGTTGGGGTTTAAATCTAGATATTTGGCTTTAACTGTAGATGTTGGGCTTTAACTCTAGATTTTGGAATTCACAACTAGATGTTAGGCTTTACCTCTAGATGATGGGCTTTACCTCTAGATGTTGGTCTTTACCTCTAGATTTTGAAATTCACATCTAGGTGTTTTGCTTTACCTCTAGATGCTTGGCTTTACCTCTAGATTTTGGGGTTTACCTCTAGATGTTTGACTTTACCTCTATAAGTTGGGCTTTACGTGTAGATATTGGGCTTTACGACTAGATGTTGGGCTTTAACTCTAGATTTTGGAATTAACCTCTAGATGTTAGGCTTTACCTCCAGATGTTGGGCTTTACATCTAGATGTTGGGCTTTAGGTCTAGAAGTTGGGCTTTACATCCAGGTTTTGGGATTTACCTCTAGATTTGGGGCTTTACCTCTAGATTTTGGATTTCAAATCTAGATTTTTGGCTTTACCTCTAGAAGGTGGGCTTTACATCTAGATGTATTGCTTCTTCTGTAGATATCGGGCTTTAACACTAGATTTTGGAATTCACCTCTAGATGTTAGGCTTTACCTCTAGATGTTAGGCTTTACCTCTAGATGTTTGGCTTTACCTCTAGATGTTTGGCTTCAGATCTAGAAATTGGGCTTTTCATCTAGATTTTGGGCTTTCCCTCTAGATTTTTGCCTTTTCCTCTAGATGTTGGGATTCACATCTAGACGTTGAGCTTTACATCTAGATGTTGGGCTTTACCTCTAGATATTGGGCGTTAGCTCTAGATGGTGGGTTTTACATCTAGATGTTTGGCTTTACATTTAGACGTCGGACTTTAACTCTAGGTTTTGGAATTCACATCTAGACATTAGGCTTTACCTCTAGGTATTGGGCTTTACCTCTAGATTTTGTGTTTTAAATCTATATTTTTGGCTTTACCTCTAGAAGCTGGGCTTTACCTCTAGAGTTTGGGCTTTACCTCCAGATTTTGGGTTTTACCTCTATATATTGGGCTTTACCTCTAGATGTTGGGGTTTAAATCTAGATATTTGGCTTTAACTGTAGATGTTGGGCTTTAACTCTAGATTTTGTAATTCACAACTAGATGTTAGGCTTTACCTCTAGATGATGGGCTTTACCTCTAGATGTTCGGCTTTACCTCTAGATGTTCGGCTTTACCTCTAGATGTTCGGCTTTACCTCTAGATGTTGGGTTTTACATCTAGATGTTTGGCTTTACATTTAGACGTCGGACTTTAACTCTAGGTTTTGGAATTCACATCTAGACATTAGGCTTTACCTCTAGATTTTGTGTTTTAAATCTATATTTTTGGCTTTACCTCTAGAAGCTGGGCTTTACCTCTAGACTTTGGGCTTTACCTCCAGATTTTGGGTTTTACCTCTATATATTGGGCTCTACCTCTAGATGTTGGGGTTTAAATCTAGATATTTGGCTTTAACTGTAGATGTTGGGCTTTAACTCTAGATTTTGGAATTCACAACTAGATGTTAGGCTTTACCTCTAGATGATGGGCTTTACCTCTAGATGTTGGTCTTTACCTCTAGATTTTGAAATTCACATCTAGGTGTTTTGCTTTACCTCTAGATGCTTGGCTTTACCTCTAGATTTTGGGGTTTACCTCTAGATGTTTGACTTTACCTCTATAAGTTGGGCTTTACATGTAGATATTGGGCTTTACGACTAGATGTTGGGCTTTAACTCTGGATTTTGGAATTAACCTCTAGATGTTAGGCTTTACCTCCAGATGTTGGGCTTTACATCTAGATGTTGGGCTTTAGGTCTAGAAGTTGGGCTTTACATCCAGGTTTTGGGATTTACTTCTAGATTTGGGGCTTTACCTCTAGATTTTGGATTTCAAATCTAGATTTTTGGCTTTACCTCTAGAAGGTGGGCTTTACATCTAGATGTATTGCTTCTTCTGTAGATATCGGGCTTTAACACTAGATTTTGGAATTCACCTCTAGATGTTAGGCTTTACCTCTAGATGTTAGGCTTTACCTCTAGATGTTAGGCTTTACCTCTAGATGTTTGGCTTCAGATCTAGAAATTGGGCTTTTCATCTAGATTTTGGGATTTACCTCTAGATGTTGGGCTTTAGCTCTAGATTTTGGGTTTTAAATCTGGATTTTTGGCCTTGCCTCTAGAAGCTGGGCTTTACCTCCAGACATTGGGCTTTACCTCTAGATGTTGGCTTTTAACCTCTAGATCTTGTGCTTTACCTCTAGATGGTAGGGTTTACATCTAGATCTTTGGCTATAATTCTAGATGTCGGGCTTTAACTCTAGATTTTGGAATTCACCTCTAGATGTTGGGCTTTACCTCTAGATGTTGGGCTTTACCTCTAGATGTTCGGCTTTACCTCTAGATATTGGGCTTTACCTCTAGATGTTGGGTTTTGCATCTAGATGTTTGGCTTTACATTTAGACGTCGGGCTTTAACTCTAGATTTTGGAATTCACCTCTAGATGGTACGCTTTACCTCTAGATGGTAAGCTTTACCTCTAGATGTTGGGCTTTACCTCTAGATGTTCGGCTTTACCTCTAGATGTTGGGGTTTACATCTAGATGTTTGGCTTTACATTTAGACGTCGGACTTTAACTCTAGGTTTTGGAATTCACATCTAGACATTAGGCTTTACCTCTAGGTATTGGGCTTTACCTCTAGATTTTGTGTTTTAAATCTATATTTTTGGCTTTACCTCTAGAAGCTGGGCTTTACCTCTAGACTTTGGGCTTTACCTCCAGATTTTGGGTTTTACCTCTATATATTGGGCTTTACCTCTAGATGTTGGGGTTTAAATCTAGATATTTGGCTTTAACTGTAGATGTTGGGCTTTAACTCTAGATTTTGGAATTCACAACTAGATGTTAGGCTTTACCTCTAGATGATGGGCTTTACCTCTAGATGTTGGTCTTTACCTCTAGATTTTGAAATTCACATCTAGGTGTTTTGCTTTACCTCTAGATGCTTGGCTTTACCTCTAGATTTTGGGGTTTACCTCTAGATGTTTGACTTTACCTCTATAAGTTGGGCTTTACATGTAGATATTGGGCTTTACGACTAGATGTTGGGTTTTAACTCTAGATTTTGGAATTAACCTCTAGATGTTAGGCTTTACCTCCAGATGTTGGGCTTTACATCTAGATGTTGGGCTTTAGGTCTAGAAGTTGGGCTTTACATCCAGGTTTTGGGATTTACCTCTAGATTTGGGGCTTTACCTCTAGATTTTGGATTTCAAATCTAGATTTTTGGCTTTACCTCTAGAAGGTGGGCTTTACATCTAGATGTATTGCTTCTTCTGTAGATATCGGGCTTTAACACTAGATTTTGGAATTCACCTCTAGATGTTAGGCTTTACCTCTAGATGTTAGGCTTTACCTCTAGATGTTTGGCTTTACCTCTAGATGTTAGACTTCAGATCTAGAAATTGGGCTTTTCATCTAGATTTTGGGATTTACCTCTAGATGTTGGGCTTTACCTCTAGATGTTGGGCTTTACCTCTAGATGTTGGGCTTTACCTCTAGATGTTGGGTTTTACATCTAGATGTTTGGCTTTACATTTAGACGTCGGACTTTAACTCTAGGTTTTGGAATTCACATCTAGACATTAGGCTTTACCTCTAGGTATTGGGCTTTACCTCTAGATTTTGTGTTTTAAATCTATATTTTTTGCTTTACCTCTAGAAGCTGGGCTTTACCTCTAGACTTTGGGCTTTACCTCCAGATTTTGGGGTTTACCTCTATATATTGGGCTTTACCTCTAGATGTTGGGGTTTAAATCTAGATATTTGGCTATAACTGTAGATGTTGGGCTTTAACTCTAGATTTTGGAATTCACAACTAGATGTTAGGCTTTACCTCTAGATGATGGGCTTTACCTCTAGATGTTGGTCTTTACCTCTAGATTTTGAAATTCACATCTAGGTGTTTTGCTTTACCTCTAGATGCTTGGCTTTAACTGTAGATGTCGGGCTTTAACACTAGATTTTGGAATTCACCTCTAGATATTAGGCTTTACCTCTAGATGTTGGGCTTTAGGTCTAGATGTTGGGCTTTAGGTCTAGATGTTGGGCTTTACCTCTAGATTTTGGGGTTTACCTCTAGATGTTTGACTTTACCTCTATAAGTTGGGCTTTACATGTAGATATTGGGCTTTACGACTAGATGTTGGGCTTTAACTCTGGATTTTGGAATTAACCTCTAGATATATGGCTTTACCTCTACATGTTAGGCTTTACCTCTAGATGTTAGGCTTTACCTCTAGATGTTAGGCTTTACCTCTAGATGTTTGGCTTCAGATCTAGAAATTGGGCTTTTCATCTAGATTTGGGGATTTACCTCTAGATGTTGGGCTTTAGCTCTAGATTTTGGGTTTTAAATCTGGATTTTTGGCCTTGCCTCTAGAAGCTGGGCTTTACCTCCAGACATTGGGCTTTACCTCTAGATGTTGGCTTTTAACCTCTAGATCTTGGGCTTTACCTCTAGATGGTAGGGTTTACATCTAGATCTTTGGCTATAATTCTAGATGTCGGGCTTTAACTCTAGATTTTGGAATTCACCTCTAGATGGTAAGCTTTACCTCTAGATGCTAAGCTTTACCTCTAGATGTTGGGCTTTACCTCTAGATGTTGGGCTTTACCTCTAGATGTTGGGCTTTACCTCTAGATGTTGGGCTTTACCTCTAGATGTTGGGCTTTACCTCTAGATGTTGGGTTTTACATCTAGATGTTTGGCTTTACATTTAGACGTCGGACTTTAACTCTAGGTTTTGGAATTCACATCTAGACATTAGGCTTTACCTCTAGATTTTGTGTTTTAAATCTATATTTTTGGCTTTACCTCTAGAAGCTGGGCTTTACCTCTAGAGTTTGGGCTTTACCTCCAGATTTTGGGTTTTACCTCTATATATTGGGCTTTACCTCTAGATGTTGGGGTTTAAATCTAGATATTTGGCTTTAACTGTAGATGTTGGGCTTTAACTCTAGATTTTGGAATTCACAACTAGATGTTAGGCTTTACCTCTAGATGATGGGCTTTACCTCTAGATGTTGGTCTTTACCTCTAGATTTTGAAATTCACATCTAGGTGTTTTGCTTTACCTCTAGATGCTTGGCTTTACCTCTAGATTTTGGGGTTTACCTCTAGATGTTTGACTTTACCTCTATAAGTTGGGCTTTACATGTAGATATTGGGCTTTACGACTAGATGTTGGGCTTTAACTCTAGATTTTGGAATTAACCTCTAGATGTTAGGCTTTACCTCCAGATGTTGGGCTTTACATCTAGATGTTGGGCTTTAGGTCTAGAAGTTGGGCTTTACATCCAGGTTTTGGGATTTACCTCTAGATTTGGGGCTTTACCTCTAGATTTTGGATTTCAAATCTAGATTTTTGGCTTTACCTCTAGAAGGTGGGCTTTACATCTAGATGTATTGCTTCTTCTGTAGATATCGGGCTTTAACACTAGATTTTGGAATTCACCTCTAGATGTTAGGCTTTACCTCTAGATGTTAGGCTTTACCTCTAGATGTTTGGCTTTACCTCTAGATGTTAGACTTCAGATCTAGAAATTGGGCTTTTCATCTAGATTTTGGGATTTACCTCTAGATGTTGGGCTTTACCTCTAGATGTTGGGCTTTACCTCTAGATGTTGGGCTTTACCTCTAGATGTTGGGCTTTACCTCTAGATGTTGGGTTTTACATCTAGATGTTTGGCTTTACATTTAGACGTCGGACTTTAACTCTAGGTTTTGGAATTCACATCTAGACATTAGGCTTTACCTCTAGGTATTGGGCTTTACCTCTAGATTTTGTGTTTTAAATCTATATTTTTTGCTTTACCTCTAGAAGCTGGGCTTTACCTCTAGACTTTGGGCTTTACCTCCAGATTTTGGGGTTTACCTCTATATATTGGGCTTTACCTCTAGATGTTGGGGTTTAAATCTAGATATTTGGCTATAACTGTAGATGTTGGGCTTTAACTCTAGATTTTGGAATTCACAACTAGATGTTAGGCTTTACCTCTAGATGATGGGCTTTACCTCTAGATGTTGGTCTTTACCTCTAGATTTTGAAATTCACATCTAGGTGTTTTGCTTTACCTCTAGATGCTTGGCTTTAACTGTAGATGTCGGGCTTTAACACTAGATTTTGGAATTCACCTCTAGATATTAGGCTTTACCTCTAGATGTTGGGCTTTAGGTCTAGATGTTGGGCTTTAGGTCTAGATGTTGGGCTTTAGGTCTAGATGTTGGGCTTTACCTCTAGATTTTGGGGTTTACCTCTAGATGTTTGACTTTACCTCTATAAGTTGGGCTTTACATGTAGATATTGGGCTTTACGACTAGATGTTGGGCTTTAACTCTGGATTTTGGAATTAACCTCTAGATGTATGGCTTTACCTCTAGATGTTAGGCTTTACCTCTAGATGTTAGGCTTTACCTCTAGATGTTTGGCTTCAGATCTAGAAATTGGGCTTTTCATCTAGATTTGGGGATTTACCTCTAGATGTTGGGCTTTAGCTCTAGATTTTGGGTTTTAAATCTGGATTTTTGGCCTTGCCTCTAGAAGCTGGGCTTTACCTCCAGACATTGGGCTTTACCTCTAGATGTTGGCTTTTAACCTCTAGATCTTGGGCTTTACCTCTAGATGGTAGGGTTTACATCTAGATCTTTGGCTATAATTCTAGATGTCGGGCTTTAACTCTAGATTTTGGAATTCACCTCTAGATGGTAAGCTTTACCTCTAGATGGTAAGCTTTACCTCTAGATGCTAAGCTTTACCTCTAGATGTTGGGCTTTACCTCTAGATGTTCGGCTTTACCTCTAGATGTTGGGCTTTACCTCTAGATGTTGGGCTTTACCTCTAGATGTTGGGCTTTACCTCTAGATG
Organism: Leptosomus discolor; assembly: GCF_034619465.1. NCBI lineage: Eukaryota > Metazoa > Chordata > Aves > Leptosomiformes > Leptosomidae > Leptosomus > Leptosomus discolor. The sequence goes on along the minus strand of NW_028237739.1, from coordinate 153,547 downwards.
TTGGGCTTTACCTCTAGATGTTGGGTTTTACATCTAGATGTTTGGTTTTAGATTTAGACGTCGGACTTTAACTCTAGGTTTTGGAATTCACATCTAGACATTAGGCTTTACCTCTAGATTTTGTGTTTTAAATCTATATTTTTGGCTTTACCTCTAGAAGCTGGGCTTTACCTCTAGACTTTGGGCTTTACCTCCAGATTTTGGGTTTTACCTCTATATATTGGGCTTTACCTCTAGATGTTGGGGTTTAAATCTAGATATTTGGCTTTAACTGTAGATGTTGGGCTTTAACTCTAGATTTTGGAATTCACAACTAGATGTTAGGCTTTACCTCTAGATGATGGGCTTTACCTCTAGATGTTGGTCTTTACCTCTAGATTTTGAAATTCACATCTAGGTGTTTTGCTTTACCTCTAGATGCTTGGCTTTACCTCTAGATTTTGGGGTTTACCTCTAGATGTTTGACTTTACCTCTATAAGTTGGGCTTTACATGTAGATATTGGGCTTTACGACTAGATGTTGGGCTTTAACTCTAGATTTTGGAATTAACCTCTAGATGTTAGGCTTTACCTCCAGATGTTGGGCTTTACATCTAGATGTTGGGCTTTAGGTCTAGAAGTTGGGCTTTACATCCAGGTTTTGGGATTTACCTCTAGATTTGGGGCTTTACCTCTAGATTTTGGATTTCAAATCTAGATTTTTGGCTTTACCTCTAGAAGGTGGGCTTTACATCTAGATGTATTGCTTCTTCTGTAGATATCGGGCTTTAACACTAGATTTTGGAATTCACCTCTAGATGTTAGGCTTTACCTCTAGATGTTAGGCTTTACCTCTAGATGTTTGGCTTTACCTCTAGATGTTAGACTTCAGATCTAGAAATTGGGCTTTTCATCTAGATTTTGGGATTTACCTCTAGATGTTGGGCTTTACCTCTAGATGTTGGGCTTTACCTCTAGATGTTGGGCTTTACCTCTAGATGTTGGGTTTTACATCTAGATGTTTGGCTTTACATTTAGACGTCGGACTTTAACTCTAGGTTTTGGAATTCACATCTAGACATTAGGCTTTACCTCTAGGTATTGGGCTTTACCTCTAGATTTTGTGTTTTAAATCTATATTTTTTGCTTTACCTCTAGAAGCTGGGCTTTACCTCTAGACTTTGGGCTTTACCTCCAGATTTTGGGGTTTACCTCTATATATTGGGCTTTACCTCTAGATGTTGGGGTTTAAATCTAGATATTTGGCTATAACTGTAGATGTTGGGCTTTAACTCTAGATTTTGGAATTCACAACTAGATGTTAGGCTTTACCTCTAGATGATGGGCTTTACCTCTAGATGTTGGTCTTTACCTCTAGATTTTGAAATTCACATCTAGGTGTTTTGCTTTACCTCTAGATGCTTGGCTTTAACTGTAGATGTCGGGCTTTAACACTAGATTTTGGAATTCACCTCTAGATATTAGGCTTTACCTCTAGATGTTGGGCTTTAGGTCTAGATGTTGGGCTTTAGGTCTAGATGTTGGGCTTTACCTCTAGATTTTGGGGTTTACCTCTAGATGTTTGACTTTACCTCTATAAGTTGGGCTTTACATGTAGATATTGGGCTTTACGACTAGATGTTGGGCTTTAACTCTGGATTTTGGAATTAACCTCTAGATGTATGGCTTTACCTCTAGATGTTAGGCTTTACCTCTAGATGTTAGGCTTTACCTCTAGATGTTTGGCTTCAGATCTAGAAATTGGGCTTTTCATCTAGATTTGGGGATTTACCTCTAGATGTTGGGCTTTAGCTCTAGATTTTGGGTTTTAAATCTGGATTTTTGGCCTTGCCTCTAGAAGCTGGGCTTTACCTCCAGACATTGGGCTTTACCTCTAGATGTTGGCTTTTAACCTCTAGATCTTGGGCTTTACCTCTAGATGGTAGGGTTTACATCTAGATCTTTGGCTATAATTCTAGATGTCGGGCTTTAACTCTAGATTTTGGAATTCACCTCTAGATGGTAAGCTTTACCTCTAGATGGTAAGCTTTACCTCTAGATGCTAAGCTTTACCTCTAGATGTTGGGCTTTACCTCTAGATGTTCGGCTTTACCTCTAGATGTTGGGCTTTACCTCTAGATGTTGGGCTTTACCTCTAGATGTTGGGCTTTACCTCTAGATGTTGGGTTTTACATCTAGATGTTTGGCTTTACATTTAGACGTCGGACTTTAACTCTAGGTTTTGGAATTCACATCTAGACATTAGGCTTTACCTCTAGATTTTGTGTTTTAAATCTATATTTTTGGCTTTACCTCTAGAAGCTGGGCTTTACCTCTAGAGTTTGGGCTTTACCTCCAGATTTTGGGTTTTACCTCTATATATTGGGCTTTACCTCTAGATGTTGGGGTTTAAATCTAGATATTTGGCTTTAACTGTAGATGTTGGGCTTTAACTCTAGATTTTGGAATTCACAACTAGATGTTAGGCTTTACCTCTAGATGTTGGTCTTTACCTCTAGATTTTGAAATTCACATCTAGGTGTTTTGCTTTACCTCTAGATGCTTGGCTTTACCTCTAGATTTTGGGGTTTACCTCTAGATGTTTGACTTTACCTCTATAAGTTGGGCTTTACATGTAGATATTGGGCTTTACGACTAGATGTTGGGCTTTAACTCTAGATTTTGGAATTAACCTCTAGATGTTAGGCTTTACCTCCAGATGTTGGGCTTTACATCTAGATGTTGGGCTTTAGGTCTAGAAGTTGGGCTTTACATCCAGGTTTTGGGATTTACTTCTAGATTTGGGGCTTTACCTCTAGATTTTGGATTTCAAATCTAGATTTTTGGCTTTACCTCTAGAAGGTGGGCTTTACATCTAGATGTATTGCTTCTTCTGTAGATATCGGGCTTTAACACTAGATTTTGGAATTCACCTCTAGATGTTAGGCTTTACCTCTAGATGTTAGGCTTTACCTCTAGATGTTTGGCTTTACCTCTAGATGTTTGGCTTCAGATCTAGAAATTGGGCTTTTCATCTAGATTTTGGGATTTACCTCTAGATGTTGGGCTTTACCTCTAGATGTTGGGCTTTACCTCTAGATGTTGGGCTTTACCTCTAGATGTTGGGCTTTACCTCTAGATGTTGGGCTTTACCTCTAGATGTTGGGCTTTACCTCTAGATGTTGGGCTTTACCTCTAGATGTTGGGCTTTACCTCTAGATGTTGGGCTTTACCTCTAGATGTTGGGCTTTACCTGTAGATGTTCGGCTTTACCTCTAGATGTTGGGTTTTACATCTAGATGTTTGGCTTTACATTTAGACGTCGGACTTTAACTCTAGGTTTTGGAATTCACATCTAGACATTAGGCTTTACCTCTAGGTATTGGGCTTTACCTCTAGATTTTGTGTTTTAAATCTATATTTTTGGCTTTACCTCTAGAAGCTGGGCTTTACCTCTAGACTTTGGGCTTTACCTCCAGATTTTGGGTTTTACCTCTATATATTGGGCTTTACCTCTAGATGTTGGGGTTTAAATCTAGATATTTGGCTTTAACTGTAGATGTTGGGCTTTAACTCTAGATTTTGGAATTCACAACTAGATGTTAGGCTTTACCTCTAGATGATGGGCTTTACCTCTAGATGTTGGTCTTTACCTCTAGATTTTGAAATTCACATCTAGGTGTTTTGCTTTACCTCTAGATGCTTGGCTTTAACTGTAGATTTCGGGCTTTAACACTAGATTTTGGAATTCACCTCTAGATATTAGGCTTTACCTCTAGAAGTTGGGCTTTAGGTCTAGATGTTGGGCTTTACCTCTAGATTTTGGGGTTTACCTCTAGATTTTGGGGTTTACCTCCAGATGTTGGGCTTTACATCTAGATGTTGGGCTTTAGGTCTAGAAGTTGGGCTTTACATCCAGGTTTTGGGATTTACCTCTAGATTTGGGGCTTTACCTCTAGATTTTGGATTTCAAATCTAGATTTTTGGCTTTACCTCTAGAAGGTGGGCTTTACATCTAGATGTATTGCTTCTTCTGTAGATATCGGGCTTTAACACTAGATTTTGGAATTCACCTCTAGATGTTAGGCTTTACCTCTAGATGTTAGGCTTTACCTCTAGATGTTAGGCTTTACCTCTAGATGTTAGGCTTTACCTCTAGATGTTAGGCTTTACCTCTAGATGTTTAGCTTTACCTCTAGATGTTTGGCTTCAGATCTAGAAATTGGGCTTTTCATCTAGATTTTGGGATTTACCTCTAGATGTTGGGCTTTAGCTCTAGATTTTGGGTTTTAAATCTGGATTTTTGGCCTTGCCTCTAGAAGCTGGGCTTTACCTCCAGACATTGGGCTTTACCTCTAGATGTTGGCTTTTAACCTCTAGATCTTGGGCTTTACCTCTAGATGGTAGGGTTTACATCTAGATCTTTGGCTATAATTCTAGATGTCGGGCTTTAACTCTAGATTTTGGAATTCACTTCTAGATGTTGGGCTTTACCTCTAGATGTTGGGCTTTACCTCTAGATGTTGGGCTTTACCTCTAGATGTTGGGTTTTACATCTAGATGTTTGGGTTTAGATTTAGACGTCGGACTTTAACTCTAGGTTTTGGAATTCACATCTAGACATTAGGCTTTACCTCTAGATTTTGTGTTTTAAATCTATATTTTTGGCTTTACCTCTAGAAGCTGGGCTTTACCTCTAGAGTTTGGGCTTTACCTCCAGATTTTGGGTTTTACCTCTATATATTGGGCTTTACCTCTAGATGTTGGGGTTTAAATCTAGATATTTGGCTTTAACTGTAGATGTTGGGCTTTAACTCTAGATTTTGGAATTCACAACTAGATGTTAGGCTTTACCTCTAGATGATGGGCTTTACCTCTAGATGTTGGTCTTTACCTCTAGATTTTGAAATTCACATCTAGGTGTTTTGCTTTACCTCTAGATGCTTGGCTTTACCTCTAGATGCTGGGTTTTATATCTAGATGTTTGGCTTTACCTCTAGATATCGGGCCTTAACTCTAGATTTTGGAATTCACCTCTAGATGTTAGGCTTTACCTCTAGATTTTGAAATTCACATCTAGGTTTTTTGCTTTACCTCTAGATGCTTGGCTTTAACTGTAGATGTCGGGCTTTAACACTAGATTTTGGAATTCACCTCTAGATATTAGGCTTTACCTCTCGATGTTGGGCTTTACCTCTAGATGTTAGGCTTTACCTCTAGATGTTTGGCTTTACCTCTAGATGTTTGGCTTCAGATCTAGAAATTGGGCTTTTCATCTAGATTTGGGGATTTACCTCTAGATGTTGGGCTTTAGCTCTAGATTTTGGGTTTTAAATCTGGATTTTTGGCCTTGCCTCTAGAAGCTGGGCTTTACCTCCAGACATTGGGCTTTAACTCTGGATGTTGGCTTTTAACCTCTAGATCTTGGGCTTTACCTCTAGATGTTGGCTTTTAACCTCTAGATCTTGGGCTTTACCTCTAGATGGTAGGGTTTACATCTAGATCTTTGGCTATAATTCTAGATGTCGGGCTTTAACTCTAGATTTTGGAATTCACTTCTAGGTGTTGGGCTTTACCTCTAGATGTTGGGCTTTACCTCTAGATGTTGGGCTTTACCTCTAGATGTTGGGTTTTACATCTAGATGTTTGGCTTTACCTCTAGATATTGGGCTTTACCTCTAGATGTTGGGTTTTACATCTAGATGTTTGGCTTTCATTCTAGATGTCGGGCTTTAACTCTAGATTTTGGAATTCACCTCTAGATGGTAAGCTTTACCTCTAGATGTTTGGCTTTACCTCTAGTTTTTGGTCTTTATCTCTACATTTTGGAATTCACCTCTAGATGTTAGGCTTTACTCTAGATATGAGGCTTTACCACTAGATGTGCGTTTTACAGCTAGATGTTTGGCTTTAACTGTAGATGTCGGGCTTTAACTCTAGATTTTGAAATTCACCTCTAGATGTTAGGCTTTACCTCTAGATTTTTGCCTTTTCCTCTAGATGTTGGGATTCACATCTAGACGTTGAGCTTTACATCTAGATGTTGGGCTTTACCTCGAGATATTGGGCGTTAGCTCTAGATGGTGGGTTTTACATCTAGATGTTTGGCTTTATATTTAGACGTCGGACTTTAACTCTAGGTTTTGGAATTCACATCTAGACATTAGGCTTTACCTCTAGGTATTGGGCTTTACCTCTAGATTTTGTGTTTTAAATCTATATTTTTGGCTTTACCTCTAGAAGCTGGGCTTTACCTCTAGACTTTGGGCTTTACCTCCAGATTTTGGGTTTTACCTCTATATATTGGGCTTTACCTCTAGATGTTGGGGTTTAAATCTAGATATTTGGCTTTAACTGTAGATGTTGGGCTTTAACTCTAGATTTTGGAATTCACAACTAGATGTTAGGCTTTACCTCTAGATGATGGGCTTTACCTCTAGATGTTGGTCTTTACCTCTAGATTTTGAAATTCACATCTAGGTGTTTTGCTTTACCTCTAGATGCTTGGCTTTACCTCTAGATGCTGGGTTTTATATCTAGATGTTTGGCTTTACCTCTAGATATCGGGCCTTAACTCTAGATTTTGGAATTCACCTCTAGATGTTAGGCTTTACCTCTAGATTTTGAAATTCACATCTAGGTGTTTTGCTTTACCTCTAGATGCTTGGCTTTAACTGTAGATGTCGGGCTTTAACACTAGATTTTGGAATTCACCTCTAGATATTAGGCTTTACCTCTAGATGTTGGGCTTTAGGTCTAGATGTTGGGCTTTAGGTCTAGATGTTGGGCTTTACCTCTAGATTTTGGGGTTTACCTCTAGATGTTTGACTTTACCTCTATAAGTTGGGCTTTACATGTAGATATTGGGCTTTACGACTAGATGTTGGGCTTTAACTCTGGATTTTGGAATTAACCTCTAGATGTATGGCTTTACGTCTAGATGTTAGGCTTTACCTCTAGATGTTAGGCTTTACCTCTAGATGTTAGGCTTTACCTCTAGATGTTTGGCTTTACCTCTAGATGTTTGGCTTCAGATCTAGAAATTGGGCTTTTCATCTAGATTTGGGGATTTACCTCTAGATGTTGGGCTTTAGCTCTAGATTTTGGGTTTTAAATCTGGATTTTTGGCCTTGCCTCTAGAAGCTGGGCTTTACCTCCAGACATTGGGCTTTACCTCTAGATGTTGGCTTTTAACCTCTAGATCTTGGGCTTTACCTCTAGATGGTAGGGTTTACATCTAGATCTTTGGCTATAATTCTAGATGTCGGGCTTTAACTCTAGATTTTGGAATTCACCTCTAGATGGTAAGCTTTACCTCTAGATGGTAAGCTTTACCTCTAGATGTTGGGCTTTACCTCTAGATGTTGGGCTTTACCTCTAGATGTTGGGTTTTACATCTAAATGTTTGGCTTTACATTTAGACGTCGGACTTTAACTCTAGGTTTTGGAATTCACATCTAGACATTAGGCTTTACCTCTAGATTTTGTGTTTTAAATCTATATTTTTGGCTTTACCTCTAGAAGCTGGGCTTTACCTCTAGACTTTGGGCTTTACCTCCAGATTTTGGGTTTTACCTCTATATATTGGGCTTTACCTCTAGATGTTGGGGTTTAAATCTAGATATTTGGCTTTAACTGTAGATGTTGGGCTTTAACTCTAGATTTTGGAATTCACAACTAGATGTTAGGCTTTACCTCTAGATGATGGGCTTTACCTCTAGATGTTGGTCTTTACCTCTAGATTTTGAAATTCACATCTAGGTGTTTTGCTTTACCTCTAGATGCTTGGCTTTACCTCTAGATTTTGGGGTTTACCTCTAGATGTTTGACTTTACCTCTATAAGTTGGGCTTTACATGTAGATATTGCGCTTTACGACTAGATGTTGGGCTTTAACTCTGGATTTTGGAATTAACCTCTAGATGTTAGGCTTTACCTCCAGATGTTGGGCTTTACATCTAGATGTTGGGCTTTAGGTCTAGAAGTTGGGCTTTACATCCAGGTTTTGGGATTTACTTCTAGATTTGGGGCTTTACCTCTAGATTTTGGATTTCAAATCTAGATTTTTGGCTTTACCTCTAGAAGGTGGGCTTTACATCTAGATGTATTGCTTCTTCTGTAGATATCGGGCTTTAACACTAGATTTTGGAATTCACCTCTAGATGTTAGGCTTTACCTCTAGATGTTAGGCTTTACCTCTAGATGTTAGGCTTTACCTCTAGATGTTTGGCTTTACCTCTAGATGTTTGGCTTCAGATCTAGAAATTGGGCTTTTCATCTAGATTTTGGGATTTACCTCTAGATGTTGGGCTTTAGCTCTAGATTTTGGGTTTTAAATCTGGATTTTTGGCCTTGCCTCTAGAAGCTGGGCTTTACCTCCAGACATTGGGCTTTACCTCTAGATGTTGGCTTTTAACCTCTAGATCTTGGGCTTTACCTCTAGATGGTAGGGTTTACATCTAGATCTTTGGCTATAATTCTAGATGTCGGGCTTTAACTCTAGATTTTGGAATTCACCTCTAGATGGTAAGCTTTACCTCTAGATGTTTGGCTTTACCTCTAGTTTTTGGTCTTTATCTCTACATTTTGGAATTCACCTCTAGATGTTAGGCTTTACTCTAGATATGAGGCTTTACCACTAGATGTGCGTTTTACAGCTAGATGTTTGGCTTTAACTGTAGATGTCAGGGTTTAACTCTAGATTTTGAAATTCACCTCTAGACGTTAGGCTTTACCTCTGTATATTTGACTTTACCTCCACATGTTGGGCTTCAGCTCTAGACGTTGGGCTTCAGCTCTAGACGTTGGGCTTCAGCTCTAGACGTTGGGCTTTACCTCTAGATGTTGGTCTTTACCTCTAGACTTTGGGCTTTACCTCTAGATGTTGGGCTTCAAATCTAGATTACCGGCTTTACCTCTAGATGTTGGGCTATATTTTTCGATTTTTCGATTTAAAACTAGAGTTTTGTCTTTACCTCTAGATGTTGATCTTTACCTCTAGATTTTGAAATTCACATCTAGGTGTTTTGCTTTACCTCTAGATGCTTGGCTTTAACTGTAGATGTCGGGCTTTAACACTAGATTTTGGAATTCACCTCTAGATATTAGGCTTTACCTCTAGAAGTTGGGCTTTAGGTCTAGATGTTGGGCTTTAGGTCTAGATGTTGGGCTTTACCTCTAGATTTTGGGGTTTACCTCTAGATGTTTGACTTTACCTCTATAAGTTGGGCTTTACATGTAGATATTGGGCTTTACGACTAGATGTTGGGCTTTAACTCTGGATTTTGGAATTAACCTCTAGATGTTAGGCTTTACCTCCAGATGTTGGGCTTTACATCTAGATGTTGGGCTTTAGGTCTAGAAGTTGGGCTTTACATCCAGGTTTTGGGATTTACCTCTAGATTTGGGGCTTTACCTCTAGATTTTGGATTTCAAATCTAGATTTTTGGCTTTACCTCTAGAAGGTGGGCTTTACATCTAGATGTATTGCTTCTTCTGTAGATATCGGGCTTTAACACTAGATTTTGGAATTCACCTCTAGATGTTAGGCTTTACCTCTAGATGTTAGGCTTTACCTCTAGGTGTTAGGCTTTACCTCTAGATGTTTGGCTTCAGATCTAGAAATTGGGCTTTTCATCTAGATTTTGGGATTTACCTCTAGATGTTGGGCTTTAGCTCTAGATTTTGGGTTTTAAATCTGGATTTTTGGCCTTGCTTCTAGAAGCTGGGCTTTACCTCCAGACATTGGGCTTTACCTCTAGATGTTGGCTTTTAACCTCTAGATCTTGGGCTTTACCTCTAGATGGTAGGGTTTACATCTAGATCTTTGGCTATAATTCTAGATGTCGGGCTTTAACTCTAGATTTTGGAATTCACCTCTAGATGGTAAGCTTTACCTCTAGATGTTGGGCTTTACCTCTAGATGTTCGGCTTTACCTCTAGATGTTGGGCTTTACCTCTAGATGTTGGGCTTTACCTCTAGATGTTGGGCTTTACCTCTAGATGTTGGGCTTTACCTCTAGATGTTGGGCTTTACCTCTAGATGTTGGGCTTTACCTCTAGATGTTGGGCTTTAATTCTAGATGTCGGGCTTTAACTCTAGATTTTGAAATTCACCTCTAGATGGTAAGCTTTACCTCTAGATGTTTGGCTTTACCTCTAGTTTTTGGTCTTTATCTCTACATTTTGGAATTCACCTCTAGATGTTAGGCTTTACTCTAGATATGAGGCTTTACCACTAGATGTGCGTTTTACAGCTAGATGTTTGGCTTTAACTGTAGATGTCAGGGTTTAACTCTAGATTTTGAAATTCACCTCTAGATGTTAGGCTTTACCTCTATATATTTGACTTTACCTCCACATGTTGGGCTTCAGCTCTAGATGTTGGGCTTTACCTCTAGATGTTGGGCTTTACCTCTAGATGTTGGGCTTTACCTCTAGATGTTGGGCTTTAACTCTGTAAGTTGGACTTTACCTGTAGACATTGGGCTTTAAGACTAGATGTTGGGCTTTACCTCTAGATGTTGGACTTTACCTCTAGACTTTGGGCTTTACCTCTAGATTTTGGCTTTACATCACTTTGGCTTTACCTCTAGATATTTGGCTTTACCTCTAGATATTTGGCTTTTCCTCTAGATGTTGGTCTTTACCTTTAGAAGTTGGGCTTTACATCCAGATGTTGGGCTTTACCTCTAGATGTTGGGCTTTACCTCTAGATATTTGATTTACATCCAGATGTTAGGCTTTACCTCTAGATGTTGGGTATTGCCTCTGGATGTTGGGCTTTTTTGGGAGGACATTTATGAAATAAGGGACATGTGAACAATCCAGCCCTTTTAGAGAATCTGAGCTGGGACGTACTGGAACTGCTGAAAGCATAAACAACTTCTGGTGCAGGGGGCATGAACATCTTGCAGGTGCAGAAGTAGAGACAGCCGCCATTAATGACGCAGTTTTAATTTCTTGAAGAAGATGGGTGTGAACATTTTTGAACGTGGCTTGAACATGACTCGCACTGTGGCCAATCAGGTTGGACTATGGGCCGTTATTTGCGATGAAGCCAATCAGTATTTATTGGTTGTGGTCGAGGGTTATAAATTGCACTGGAAACACGGAAATTAAGGTTCACTTGTTAGATCACATTGATCGTGTCAGTGTCCTCACGCAGCTCCCGCAAGTGGTGCCCGAACAGGGACCCTCAGATTCCTCAGAACAAAGTTGCAAGACTTGGAGAGGAAGAGGGTGGAAGGCCAACCGAAAGAGATCCGCTGCCCGGGTGGAGTAATTAAAAAAAAAAAAAAGAAAAGGAAAGAAAAATAAAAGAGTAACAGCGATCTGCCCAGTCGCTAAGCAGTGACTCACATAGTTGCCAGGAAGGAGGAGAGAAAAAGAAGGTGCGCACCTCGTCATGAAACGATTACGGAATCTCACCCTGATCAGGTGAGCAGTCGGGGAGACAGATGGGGTTGGACAAGCAACAGGAGGCTGTCCTAAATCTGCTCCAGCACATACTCTCAGTGAGAGGACTGAATCCTCGGCTCTTAAAGTGCTGTTATTATGGGCATGGAATAGAAGTTTAATCCCTTCTGTGGGAGTTGCTTTTGAACTCGCTATGTGGGAGGCCATAGGTAAAGAGTTATGGGAAGATATAAGCTCGGGGGGAGCGAGAGCAAAAGAAGCAGGCAAGTACGCCACGTTATGGAAATTGCTTATGGAGATGTTACGTAGTATGAAAGCTGAAAGAACTGCTGCAGCTTCTGCCTTTGCTGCCTTTACCCCCTCCTCTGGCGATTCTTCACCAACAACTACTACTTCTATTTTTTCTACGCGAATTTCTGTTCCTGTTCCACCTCCCTTGACCCCTGCTAATCAGACGCAGACCGCGAGTTCGGGGGCTGGTGGGGCCTCCTCGGGGACTGCACCCTCGGAGGAGGAGGTGCGCCATAATGGCGGCGACGCGATCGCAGTAAGAAGGGACTCGGAAGAGAACACGGAAAAACTACAAGGGGGCTTGGGCAAAGAAAAGGGGGAAGCACGTGAACCAGCAGACCCACCCAAATCCCACCCCTATCCTGAAGACACAGCAACCCGCCCAACATCCCACCCTTATCACGACGTCACAACGACCCTCCCAGAATCCCGCCCTTATCGCAACGTCACAGTGACCCACCTAGAATCCCGCCCTTATCCCGACATCACAACGACCCGCCCAGAATCCCGCCCTTATCCCACCGTCACAACGGCCTGCCTACAGGAAGACTCTCTTTCTCCGGGGATCATGTCGAAACAAAAGTAGAAAAAGGAACTGCTTGATGAAGTCCTACAGCAACTCATAAACAAACTATCGGCACTCAATACAGCAGCGGACAGCAACAAGAAGAATCCAGAAAACGCTGCGACTCATAATCCTTTTGCTGTACCGTCATCACTACCAGTGCCTTTGTCGCAAATGCCTGTGCCAACTACTTCATTGTCAAATACGCTATTAAGTGAACAAGAAGCAGGACGAAGATGGAAAGGAGTAATTCGTGATGCCCTAATTGAAGGAAATTTTCTTCCTTCTGCCTTTCCTATCGTTACAGATCAGGCAGGAGGTAGAAAATGGGAACCGTTTGATTGGAAAATCCTTGAAAAAGCACGTTTAGCAGTATCACAATATGGGCTTCAATCTAGTTATACTCAACAATTATTACAATCTATTTTTACAGCAGATGTTTTGTTACCACTTGATTCACAACAGATTGCTAATTCTTTTGTCCCCTTCTCAACAGCTTATGTTCTCCAAGGCCTGGCAACAACTCTGTGACTAGGAGGCTGCACGACCAAGGCAGCAAGGGGATCCATTGTATGGGGTACAAGCACAAATGCTAACAGGCCAAAGTCCTTTTGCGAGCGTGGCTTTACAACAAGGTTTTATAGGAGAGGTATTACAATTGTCACAGCAGTTAGCTTACCAAGCAATGATTTCAGTCAGGGAACCAGGAAAGATATGTTCCTTTGCCAACATTCAGCAGGGTCCACAAGAAAGTTTTCCTTCTTTTATTGATCGTTTAGATCAGGTTATTAGAAGTCATCCAGATTTGGCTGAGGGAATGAAGGAAAAGGTTTTTAAAGTGTTTGCCTTTGAGAATGCTAATGATACAACAAAAAAAGCTTTAAGTACCCTACCCAGAGATGCACAAGTAGCTGATATGCTTGAAGTTCTAGAACGCACCAATGGTACCGCGTCCTTACTTGCTGCTGCTGTATACAGTGCGGTTCAGCCCCTCATAGATAGAAAGGAGGGAGGCAAGCAAAAGAGATGTTTCAATTGCAGGACAATGGGTCACTTTATCAGCCAAGGTAAACTCATTTCAGTCCCTCTGTAAATCAAACTTCCGCAGTTACACGGCGTACCAAATTCTAATCGCACTGTAGGTTTGTGCTTGCCAGGCAGGTTTAAAAAGTGCTTAATTTTTCAGTCATTGCAATAGGGTCAAAGCAGGTCCTTAGTTTAAAACTATTTTTTAAACTGTCTTATGATCTGTATGTGTCTGGTCAAAAAGAAAGCTTCATAATGCTATTTTTATCCATGATGTTAGCTGGCTGTAAAATATGAGACATTTTATCTAAAGCAGGTAAAGAAATTCAGGATTCATTTACAAGTTGCCTATAAAGTTGTGTAATTTGAAAAGCAGTGTTCATTATGAAAGAGCTCTCAAGTTCCTTGTAAAGATAATCTAATTAAAAAAAAAAATACAAAAAAGGGGGATCTGCATAAAAGATATAAAAGCCTTTGACAGATTTCTTGAAGTGCAATGGAGAATGGAGAATACCTGCTTGATAACACGTAGTTGTTATTGAGTTTTCTCAGATTCAGTTGACAACCCAGAGGCGACAATCTCTGTCCGGCTGCAGGAGCCAATGAGGACCGGGACTCCCTAGGCGCGCCCCGGGACCTTTTCTCGGAGGGGCTCCCTGACTCATCTGGCTCGCTGCAGGGGCAGACACGGTCCATCTACGGAAAAAGGTATTCTTGCTGGTCTGGTTCTGTAATTTGCTAAATGTTCACACTGTGCACCGATCGGCATTGATGTCAACATGTATTTTCACCACTTGCACTGATATTTAACTACGTGAATGGGGTTAGTCTGCTTGGTGTTGTGGTTGGTATTGTAGTAATCATGTTTGCAGGTGTCTTCTTGTGTCTTTTGTGTGAATGGTGTAAAGGAGCTCCTTGTGTGATAGCGTAGAAACTGGTTATCAATATTTGAATGTGTGAGTGAGTGAGACGCAGTGTTATTGTCATCATTATATAGAAGATATTTTGTTAACCGCACTTTGCTGCTTTTCACAAAAAAAAAAAAAAAAAAAAAAAAAAAGGGGGAGCAATGGGACAACAAAAGAGCTACCGCCCAATATGTTCTTGATTTGCGGCGACCGCGCATTAGCTCCAAGTCATAGGCAGTGGTTGAATATCTTGAATATCTCGTTCCTGTCCCAAAAGCGAAGGCGACGGGCCGCAGCCGGCCTGACGGAGATGTGTGATGATAATGTGGAATTGTGGTCTGCCACTGCTCGAGTGCTTGCATCATTTTTCGCGCCCGGCGTAGCTGCAGCACAAGCACTCAAGCAAATAGAGAAATTAGCTTGCTGGTCAGAAAAGCAGTCTAATATAACTACACAAATCCTAGAACAGATGCTATTAGATCAAAATAGCTTAAGACGTGCGGTCTTGCAGAACCGTGCAGCTATTGATTTCTTGCTTCTAGCACAAGGTCATGGGTGTGAAGATGTCCAAGGGATGTGTTGCTTCAACCTGAGCGATCATGGAGAATTGATTCATCAGCAGTTGCGGTGGCTGAAGGAGCACAGCCAAAAGATTCAGAAGGATACGAATTTGTTCGACTTATGGCTGCAAACATCTTTGGAAATCTCTCCCCTTGGTTACTAGGCTTAATCAAAGAAAGCATACGATGGCTTATTATAATTATATTGCTATTGCTAGGGTTAGGCTTTGTATGGAATTTGCTGCAGAAAGGCATATCGAGTCTCGTTCACAGAGTTTTATTTGTGCAAAACGAAAAAGGGGGAATTGTGGGAGCGTAGCTCGCTGAAAACAGGCATGGAATGCTAGAGGGCCTGCACAGGGAAAACTCTGTTGAACAGTTTGTCTAAACTAATATAGTAGGCCTCAAGGTCGAAGCGTCCTTGAGGGTCAGAATAGAAGAATTAGAAGCTAACATCCGTATGAGGCGGAACGCATTAGTATTAATAGTAAAGTGATAGGTAGAAGCAGATGACTGATGTGTGTATAGCACAATTAGAGTTTATGAAAAACTGCAAGTCATGATGACTTTGGAAAATTATGCTATATAAGAAAGTGCATCTGTACAATAAAAGGAGTTTCCTGATATAACTCATATTGAGTCTTTTGTGGATTCTCCAACTCCCGTCTCCGCACCTGGCCAGGAGAACACAGTGTTTCAGAAGAGCTGTGTTCACACACTCCTTCCTTGAGGTTTGAACATCTGTGCACTCTTTTGATGCCTTCAGAATTTTTTCGTGCTTTTGATACCTGTGACCTGTTCAGAAAAGGTCTGACTTGTAGACATCTCCCAAGGACAGAAAACCATGAGAACGAACTCGCATCTTCAGTTGAAAGTTGCTGTCAACTGGACATTGATGAATCTTTAAATGCTTAATATATGAAAACAGGAACACGTGGAAGTTTAAATACGAATTGGCATCAAAGGTCACAAATTTCCTCCAGCACAAAGGTCTCCAATTTGTTCTTCAGCAATAATAACTGACTGCATGAACCTTGTTATTACCTTCCCCTGATGGCTCAAATGGAGATGATGCACTGATTGCAACAGTAGTGCCTCTGGTACAGTCTTCAGAGGTATTGAAGGCTGTTCGGAAAAAGTTGTGACCCCTCACACTTCAAGACTTGCCTTTTCTTTGGTAAGAGAAATGGTAAGTGTTGCAGTCAAAAGTTTCTTAGCCCTCCAATGACCACCAAGTTTTACTGCTCTGCTGTAGAAGTACGGCTGAGCAATCTCTTCCGTTTGGGACAGGTAACTAATGTGTCTCTGCTTTTGTCCTCAAAGGCTGAGTCGCAGCTCGTGCCTTGCAGGACAGCTGTGTCTGCACTGCAGTTGATGCGTTTAGTTCCATCAGCAAAGCTCTCCATAGTACCCGCCTTTGTGACAGAAGCCGTTGTTCAAGGTGCTGGAATTGGGGTGCAGATGAAGAGTTCCTCAAAGAAGAAAGGTCACTTCTCTGGGAGCTGCCCGGTTCTTAACGGCGATGTCCCTGTGTGTTTCACAGCTGGGCTTCCTTCCCTGCAGTTGTGAAGTCCCACACAACATGGGTTCAGTTCTAGTGAAGGGAACCAGGGTTGTAGCCCTTAACATCTTTGGACATAAGATTGGAGTGGGCCTGCAGGATGTAGGTGTGATCTCCACAGCCCTGGTATTCATAGGACCGGTGTTCTTGTGGCAGGTGGTAGATGCACACCCAGAAGTGGAATGTATAACACTTAAAATGTTTCTAAGAACTCGTGTTCTTGTAAGGTCAGTATTCTTTTCTGCCTGAGCTGCAGGAGGAAGATAAGGAAGTGTTGACACTGAGGAGCTCCTCTCAAAAATGTCGTGCCCTAAGTGTGAGCTTGCTTTCCGTCTGGGCTATCCAGAACTCACTTTACAAGTAAAGCCTTGAGTTAGAAATCCTTCAGGGCAGAAATAACTTTTTTTTTTACGTTGTGCACTCATGTGCATGCAGGTAGCTTTCAAGTAACATTGGGCATTGCTTAACCAATATATTTGCTATGGAAAATATATTGCCATGGACACCATTTCAATGCAAACGAAGGAAGTGTTATCTTGGGTGTGCAAGAGCAGGAAAACCTGGGGAGTGTTATTTCGAGATCGTGTGGAAGACTGGTAAATACACAATCTTGTGCAATCGGTGACAGTCTTTATGAATTCTTATTTTTCTAGAGAGCTCAGATTGGAAGAGGAATAGCTTGATCTGGTCTTGACTGTCCTGTAACTTGCCTAAATCTGTTCTCTTTTAATGTCTTTAGATGAAAAGAATCGATTTGCAGTTGAGCTGGATGAATTTGGGTCAGATACAATGAGTGAAATCAATATTGTTGGGCGAATTATCTTAAATGTTTGGAGAACGATGAGAAATGAGGTAAAGTTTCAAAAGGTTAATGTATTTGACTGGCTGGGTTTTTTTTAATTGTAGTAGATTTTGTTGAACATTTCATGTAACTTGTGTAACTGCCTGTTCTCTGTTTGTACACCTTTTCAAACAGAGCATTCTACCGCTGGGTCAGACTGGGTTTTGCGTGTCACTGGGATGTAAAATACTGAAGCCCTTACCTTTCAGTCATGTTACGTGATGATGTTCCTTTTCACTCCTTTCTGGGTTTTGAGAACAACTTACCCGTTTTCACAACTTGTCAAGTGTGGTGCTTTTACGAAATTAACTACTTGAACTTCCTTTAAGCTGTCAGACTTACTCATTGCTTTGCTGTTTAAGACCTTACATTTAATATTCAGATGGTTCAGTCCTTAGAAGTCCTGTTCTGACCAAATTCAGACCTGACCTTTGTGATTTACTTAATTCAGCGTATTCTTTTCAACTGATGAGGGATATTCTTTCCTGACTTGTAAATAGTTCGGGACTTCTACGTATGTATGTTTACCTTTTTTAGCAAAGAATCCTAATACAAAGTTAATAAATTGAGTTGTCACAGTTTTTAAAAAGTAGGGATTTCTCTGACGATGAAAGACATGACGCAGGTTAACACAGCCTCTGTGTTTTTCTAGGTGCATCTAATGAATTACCCTTTTGAAAACGTGGGCTTTCATGTTCTTCATCACCGTTTTCCTTTATTTACTCTCCGAGTGCTGTCTGATTCGTTTGATAATAAGGCAGATGTCTACGGGTGGAGCTATTGATCCAGTTTGTTTGTTCCTTTTAAGGCCAGATCCTTAACATGGGAATAGGTGTGAGCTAAAGTGAGCATAGGGAGAAATAATCAGTTTAGCTCAGGTACTGGAACAGTCTGTATGCAACAACATGAGCTTATTTACTCTGCTGTTGTGCTGTGCTCTGTTGTGTCGTTGTACCCTCAATATTTCATCTCTCTGTATGTTTCTGTTTAAAGTACACAAAACCAAAGCAAATGCTCAGTCCCAGTTCCACCGTATCTGAATAGATGGACCATGTTGAAGTTCTGGAAGGTTTTTATTTTGTATGTACTATTCCTCAGAAAGACTTTTAATGAACTGCCAGGTTTCTGTTTTACTTCACGGTGCATGCCAACAAAGCTAGGCTCCAAAGGAGAACAAAACAGTGTGCGAGATGTTAAGGCAGTAACTACAGCTGCTTAAAAACAGCCTTTATATGACATGTATCACACTGGGCTTCACTCTTCGCTAGAGTGATTTGGTGTTGTGTGGTGTGAACAGCTCATAAAGCTGAGTGCTGATCTGAGCGTCATTCATGACATACAGATGATTTCTGTTCAAGTTAAATACTTTGCAACTAGGTGGAAACTTGGTTTAGCACTGAAATTATAAATCTATGTGCAGCTGAGATAGGTGTTGTTAATACAGAAGGTGTTATATTAACAGTTGTTTGGATTGTTAATATTGAAGGGGTTTGTTCCACCAAAGTCCACTCAGTTAAAAAACCCTGTAAATGGGGGAAGAGCAACTGGAGTTTCTGTTTCAGTAGTCCTTTGGGGGAGTGGGGAAAACAGTACAAAGTGTGTCATTGAGATAGGCCTTAACAGCAGTTTGCTGTAGCACAGTCTGTGTCTCTCTTTAGAATACATAAGTGTTTATTTCTGTGTGTCACGTTTTTGAAAGAGCCGTGTGAGAATGTCCTGGGGGGAATTTTGTTTGCTGGTTTGTAACAAGCTGTCATAAAAACTCGTTGTTATTAGTAGAAAGAGCAACACTGTCCTGATGGTTTATAACGAGGCGTTGCCTTTCACACATGGAAAACAGTTGCTCATTCTGTTGGCTGGGTCCGTGGGGATCTCCAGTTGTCAGACAAACTGGATTGGATTGAGGGAACGCGTGAGATGGCGAGACTTTTTGGCATTCAGTTCTTACACGTATGAACAAGGGGCTCCCAGGTAAGATCTGGTTTTCCTCACACTTCACAAAAGCAAAACAGTCTTTATACAATCATTCTCCAGGATCTTTTCAGTTAGTGTGTGTATTTTCATAAGGTCACAGAAAACTGTTTCGCATGACATGAAATGTAAAGGAAGGGCATTCAAAAGCGGTACTAATGGACTGAATGGTTAGTCTCAGAGGTTAAAAATAGCTGTTTATTTTTAACAATGAGTGCCCCAGAGGTAATCACGCCAGTGAGTCTCTTCTACTGACTGAGTCTGAGAATGAATGCTTTTTAAAACAATAACCAGTAAATTTAGAACGCCTTAGAAAGATGGGATGGTTTTCTTCCAGGGCAGGCAAAGCTGCATCGAGTGTGTGCTGAGTGACACGTGCTGTGAAGCAGACCTCTGGGTGAGATCTGATGGTAAGACAAGGAGGGCTCTGGCTTTATTAAGGACATGTGTCATGCAAGTCGTGTGTGGTTCTGTTATTTCGATACCAGCATCAGAGGGAGCGGGAGCAGGACAGAGGGATACTTACACTGCTCTTCCTTTGAGACCCCAGCAGTTTCCAGCAATACCAAGGGCTTTCCTTGCCCAGATTCCGAGGGACTGGACCAACTAGACTGTTTTCATGGCTTCTCATGAGCCCTGAACAGCGCCTGAAACAAGAGACAACTCACTCATGTGGTCTGCGCTGCTGTTGTCTTCTTTCCTGCCCTCCTCCTTCTTTCCTGCCCTCCTTCTGCTTTCTGTCTTAACAGATTGTAGCTGAGCTGACCAGGACTGATTATTTTGCCAACTTCTGTGGACAAAAAGACAACTTGGAAACTGCTGTCCTGAGCAGACCAGCGTTGTCCTGAGCCAGCCCGAAACGGGAGTGTCTGAAGCTGCCGGTCCTTAACACTCCAACCCAACTCAAGAGCGTTGCCATCTTTTCCCTTGGACTGCAGTTGCCTGGGTCACCTCGTGCCCCAGTGCAGGTTCTTGTTGGTCTTGCTGGTGCTGGCCCTGTGTTTTGGGCGGGGGGCGGCCCTGGCAGCAGAACCCCGGTGGTGTTCAGTTGGTATTTGCCAGTTCAGCTCCCTGACCCGGTTCACCACGTTCCCCGAAAAGTGCCGCTGTTGGAGCGAGGGAGGAGAAACGCAGAGCTAGGGCCAGGGAGGGGGGGCTGGCGTGCTGCCGACGTAGGGGTGCTTGAGCGGTCACGGCTGCAGCCCGCAGAGCCTGTGCTGCCTGTCATTTTCTCAGATGGCCGTGCGTGGGGGTGAGCACAGAAACAGGCTGCGTGTTCTGTCCTGACTGCTCTTTGCTCTTTCCTTCTGTGCACTCAGGTTTTGTTCCCACTGAAACTTTCCAGATCACAACAATAGCAGTTGCAGCAATTCCCAGTCACCTCAAATAATTTTTTTTCTCTCAGAAGAATCATCGCTGCCATTTATGTAGATACTCCTTTTCTCCTTAGCTGGAAAAGATGTGAAACGGAATAGCACTAAGAACAGATTTCAGATATTTTGTTTTCCATATTTTTGTATCTCATATGAAGTTTTACAAGACCTTTTTTAAAGGTGGATTTTTCTTTTATTAAGCTATCATGACTGTTCCATAGTAGACTAAACAAATCTAAGAGGGAGATGGTCATAGACCTAGGGATTATTAGTCAGATGACTGAAGAACTTGCTGAACACTAGAAAAAAGAAAACAAAACCAACCCAAACCCCTCGCTCTTGCCAGATCCAGTCCCTGAGCACCTCATCACACACCTGAGCTCAGCACTGGACACAGCTTAGTGCAAGGCAGCAGCAGCAGCTCATGCTGCTGCAGAGCTACACTTTCAAACCCCAACCTGTTTGTGAGGTAGCAGGGTCTGGTTAAAGCTGCTGGTTCTCTGAGTTCATTGATAACGTCAGAGTTAAAGAAATTAGACCGAAGCCATTCAGTACAATACTTGAATGTGTAGTGCGTCAGGCAGAGGGCTTTTGAGCCGTGATTGAGTTGCTTACAAAGAACAGAATCAGGATTACCTGGGGCTGTTCTTTGATATTTTGGGATTTTCAGTCCTTTGCCACCCATGTGTGTAATTTTCAGCTATTTTGGCTTTTATTGTGAATGGACACAGTGAATACCTGGCTATCAGTGCTTTTAAAGCCTTACTAAAGCATTGAGTAATAAATAAATAGGGCTGGTTTTTAATCATGTTGCTACGTTTTGTGATGCAACATTTTGTGATGTCTCGAACAAGGTGACAGTTCTTAAACTTTTGGGGGTTTTATGCTTCCTGTACTACTTGTGGCATCCTCAGGCAGAAAGCACGATACCCAGAGCAAAGCAGCAGACTTTTGAACTGGGCTAACTTGGATTCTTCCCTTAGTTCTCTTGCTGCAAAGCACGTTCTAGTTACTCCTCACGGTTAAAAGCTTGGAGGCACAATTACCAGCTGACACAGCTCCCGTGTCATTTCTCTGTTTTCCCAGATGTTGAAATCATAATGCAGTGCCTCATTCCTGGAATGATGACCGGGAAAATGCTCACCAGCTGCATGTTATACTGTGTTTTCTTCAGTGTTCTGCAAGTCCAGCAAAAATACAGTCTAGTAAACGCTTGTTCCCTGACTGCAGCATGGCCATCCGCACATGTTGTTGCAGCCTGTTGGGTGTTTATTTTTCCATAGGTAAAAATTAGAAGTGCTTCATTTTCAGTTATTAGGGCTAAATGATGAGGAAACACATGGAAAAGATCCACTGTATGTGATAGAAAATGTACCTTAAAAGTGAGAGCATGGCTGTTTATTTTGGAAAACTGGTTGTCCGTGCTTTAAATTCAGGAAATGTGAGTGTGTACTCGCACAGTTGGATACAGCCGTGTTTACTCTGCATTTCTGAAGTTACAGTGACTATATCCAACCTGTTGTGCAGTATCGTGTGGAGTCCCTGGTGCTGCGTATTGCAAAGCCAACAAATTGTGTTCCTGGGACACCCAGCATCCAGCAGCGAGCTCAAGGGAAAGCCCTGCAACGTGCTCCCTCAGTACCGGAGCCAGAATCCCGCTCCTGCGGCAGTGCTGTTCTCGTGTGAGCCTTCCAGCCGTTAGAGCCCTCCGGTGGGATAGCGCACAGCTACTGGTTTTCAGCCTGCCTGGGACAGGTTGAAAGCTTAGGGAAGTAAGTGGTTCATCTTTTCTCACAAACTTGAATTCCATGCTGGGGGGGTGGGGGGTGGGGTAAGGGGGTGGTGTATGCACACACATATTCCTATGCACATCAATATGTATTTTTAATTAAACAGAGAATTAGACTCTGTTCTGATAAAAAAAAATCAACTCTGTATGTCCATGTGTGTAGGGCTGTCCCATTCTTGTGGTGAGGCCGTTTTTTTTTCAGAAATAGTTAGAATGTCACATAAATGTACTCCCTGTTTTCCAAACTGGACTGGTATTATTCGGCTGTATGTTAATAAAGGATTGTTGTTCTCTTTTGACAGTTGTAGTTCATTCTGGTCTTAACTATGCAAAATGGAAAGATACAATGAGTTACTCTGTGTGGCCTCCCTGATGGAGCTTAACAGCGATTCTGTTGATTGGAAATCTCATGGGTCATTATAACATGTTATTTGTAATTGTACGTCGCTAAGAAATTTTGAATGACAGTATGTTTGTTTATGGCTGAGATTATAATTGTGACTGTATCCTTGCTAGTGTTACCAGCATTTAATGTGAGTTGGTGGGTTTCCTTGCTCGGGCTGTAAATGAATGAGTTGTCTTCATATTTCATTTTCCTCTTTATCAGACAGGATGCATTCCAATCTGGCCGTGCATCTCTCAGAGCCCTTCCTGACTGACTGTACCAGATTAGAGATGATACCCCAGTGTCACCCACTGGAGGAGCTTTTGTCAAGGTGACGATATCAGGGCTCTGTGACAGGCACTTTCCCTTCCTGTTGGCCGAGCAGCTGAACTTCAACTTGATCTTCTGGTTTCTATTTTGCTGCATTACGAGGAGACAGAAGGGGGGGAGGTTCAGTCTCCCATTTCCCCATGTTTTTTGATATTTGTCAGATGGCTGAACTTCTGGCAGTTCAGGAAATATTTGCACTTTATGCTTTCATGTACCCTGAAGGCTCATTTCAGCAATAATTCAACTGTGTTTTACTTGTGCAGTTTGGGGATCAAACAGTAATTATCTGTGTGTAACACTTCATTCTTCCTCTGCCTGTAGAGCAGAATGTCTTCCCAGAAAAAGAGTCCTGGTTCGGGAGATGAAACTCCCTGACCTCTTTCTGTTCTTCTCATTTTATATGAGGTGTCTGCTGGCTGCTTGGTAAGGAAGTAATAAATATGGCCCGGAGCTCTTTCAAATAATTAGCCAATCACCAGCATACACCTATTTAACGTAAACCACAAACTTCAAGTAAAGAATATTTGCAAGATTTTTAAATGACAATGTTCCTTTAGCATTTACCATTAGGAGAATGAACAGTTAACTCTTGAAGTCCCGTTTCAGTTAACAAGGGTATCTAACCAGTGGGTGAGTGGGGCTGAGGAGAACAAAGAACAACAAGCTGTTTACCCTGCCCTTGAGAGCTTTGCCTGCCTTCGGGGTTGCTCGTGGTAGTTGTGGGAAGAGCCAAACCGTTGGTGCCTGAGGCACCTTGCACATTAATTTGTCCTCTGAACAGCGATTATTTTAACAGTTCTGGGGTTTGCTTTTACTGCTCACTCTTTAGGTTGGGCTTTTGAACGTGATTTTTTTCCTTGGTTCCCTTTGTGGCAGCCTTCAAGAAGAAAGGGTGTGCTGGCGGGAGTGCTGGGAGGGATCTTGGAGCCGAGGACGGCGGTGAAACAGCCCGTGAAGGCTTATGAGCCTGACAAGGCTGTGACTGGAATGCCTGCAGCTCGGCAGTCGGGTCTGGAATTTACAGCTGACGTCACGTGCGGTGCCAGCGGTGCTGATGGCTCTGGAGGAGGGCCGGCGGGGGCGGGGCGGCGCTGCCGCGGCGGGGGCCGCCGCTGGGGAGAGCGGGGCCGGCCCGGGCCTGGGCTGGCGGCCGGGCTGGGCGGCGGAGAGCGGCGGAGCCACCGGCTGCTCGCTGGGGGCTGCTGGGGAGCGGCGGCCCCGGCCCCGGCGGCGTCGCGGGGCTCCCGGCGGGCGGGCGGTGCCGGACTCCGCTGCCCGGGGTGCGGGCTGGTGCCCGCGGGGCAGGAGGAGCCGTCGGCCGAGCGGGAGCGGGGCTTAGGTGTGGAAGAGGCGCGGGCTGTTGGTTTTGCTGTTCAAAGTGCGGGGAAGGCTAACGGAGGGGTTATGACTGCGAGGGCAGAAGGAGGGTGGGGGCGCTTTGGAAGAAGCCCGGGGCTGCGACACTGCGAAAGTTGGGCAAGTTCCTCCCCGCGGGGCAGGGGGAGGCTGCAGCCGCTCGCCGCGACCCTGTGCGTGAGAGCCCGGCCGGGAGCCGCTGCGCCTCGCCTGCTCCTCGCTGCGGGGGGAGATGCTGCAGCCCAGGAGGTCCCGTCGGGTCTGGTTCAGCATCGGCTGGGGCAGAGCCCAGGCGCTGACGAACCTTTCCCCGCGGCGAACGCGCAGAGACGCCCCGGCCCCCGCGGTGCTGCCGCTGGTCGTGTCCGTCTGAGCGAGAGGGGTGCGCAGCGCGGTTCCCGGGACAGAGCGGGCCCCCGGGGAGCCCCTGCTGGCGCCTGGTCTGCCCGTGCGTGAGCCGGGCTATGCCGGCGAAGGACGATTTGAGAGAGGCACCTCTGTCTGTCAGGGATTTGAACTCTCCCTCACTGTCAGCAGTTCTGACTGAAATAGCGGAGCTGTTGCGTTCCAGGGTGCGGAGCGAGGGCCGCGGTAGCTGTCTGTGCTGCCCCGGGGCGCTCCGGTGCCGGGCAGGACGGCGGCTCCGTGCCGAGCGCGGGGCGCTGGTTTCTGCCGCCCGCCGCGGTGGAGCTGCGGGACAGTCCCCGCTCCCCCGGGGGGAGACTTGCCGGGCCGGAGGCTGAGCACGGGCCTCGGGTGCCGAACGGCCGGAGGAGTGACAGGGGGTCGTGGCTGTGGAACGCTCCTGCGGCGCCTCGGTCTGGTCGGGGGCGTTTCCAGCCCCCGCAGCCCAGCCCCCGCCCTGCCGGTCTCCTCCCTCCTGCCCTGCCCCGCCCGCCCCCGCGCTCCCAGCGGAGCCGCAGCCGGCGGGGACTCGCCCGGCGCCCGGCACGTCCCGCCCGGCGCCCTCAGCCGCCGGCCGGGCTCGCCTCTGCCGCGGGCGGACCGGCCCCGGGAACGGCGGGGAGCGGAGGCGGGAGGCGGGGACGGCAGCGGGACCCCCCGAGCCCCGCGTCCGCGGGAGGGGCCGGCGGGAGCGGCTGCCGTGAGCGCTCCGCTCTCCGCACGCCTCCGCGGGGCGCGCTGGCGCGGGCGGTTTGCGGGCAGAGAGCGGGGTGTCTGTGAGGGGCCGAGCGCGGTTTGGGGGGAGGTGGCAGCCGCTCCGGCCGGAGTCGGTCACTGCCGAGCCGCGGCGTCCCGGGGGAGGGGCGCGGCGGTGACGGCGGGGCCGGGGCTGAGCGCTGCCGCCGGGGCGGGCGCTGGGACGCGGCACTGTCCCCCGGGCGCTGCGGGGGTCCCGGCTCCCGGCTGGTCTCCGCTGGGCGCAGGCACCGGGAGAGGGTTTGGGGGCGGCGGGCGATGCCGAGCTGCCAGGTCGGAGCCGGGCGAGGAGAAGGCCCGGTCTCTCGCTGATTCACGTCAGTCGTTGCCGTTAAAAGGATTCGCGCCTCGGGGTGCGAGCCCTCGGCCCTGCCCCCTCGGCGTGTCCCCTGAGCTCGGCCGTCCCTCGCCCCCCCACGAGCGGGAGCGCGGCCGGGGACGGAGCGGAGCGGGCTTCCCGGCACCCCGCGCCCCGCAGGCGCCTTTCGGGTGCGCCATTAGTGATAATAATATCCGTTCTTTTTGTAGCGAGATTGAGGATGGATGGGGGAAAGCGATGGGAAATAATCGCCTTTTTTCCGGTGGAAATAAGGAAACGTGAAAATCATGCACTGGGGCGGGGGGTCGGGAGGGAGGGAGGAGAAAAGCGTTTGTAATTTGAAACAGAAAGAAAAGGCTTTTATTGGGAAAAATACGTCTCTAATCAAATCTGTCTAAATTAAATGCTGTCTACAAACCAGAAGTCACCAACCAACAAAATGTATACGCGCTCAGTTCGGTTTCCCCTTAGTTTCATAGTTTTGCTTCCGACTCGAAATTTCCAAGTGATTACCGCTCCCGATGTCAAGGCTGAAAGAGCATTTTCTGTAAACGTTCGGTTTATAAGTACAGGGAGAAACACGTATTTGGGGATCCTGATATTCAGGCGAAGGCGCCAAGAAGAAACCAGCTGCCGGCGGCGGAAGAACAAATGAACGGGAGAGAAAGATGCGGGGGATGCCCTGCGAATAAAGCAATCGCTACAGAGATATTTAGATGTATTTAATGGGATGCGTTATTCAAAAGCCCTGCTGACTGGTCTAATCATTTAGAATCGCCTGTTTTCCTAAAAACTTTACCAAATATTTACACTCAATAAACATTAATCGATTAACAAGCCGGTCATGCTCTTACAGGACCTTTCCTGCGGTCCCGCCATCGCGCTGTCCCCGCGCGTCTCCACCGTTTTGTCGTTTTGACAAAGTATAAACGGAGCCCTTCAGGCGGTGGTGTTTATAAACCGGCTCGTTTGGGCTCGGAGTGAGTCTCTCCGTCCATCCACATCACCAGATAGAATAATAGTAACGAATCAGACAGGGAAGAGCCGGGCTGTACCACCGGCCTTTTCCCTTTTTCCCCAAGGGTACTGAAGTCCCGAATCACCAATTCTTCTGACTTTCTGGCCGTTGATCCACGGGAATTCGTAGTTCAATGTCAAAGGTAACAACAAAGCATTATTCGACTGTTCGACAGCTGGAGGAAAAGGGTAACTCCTGTGTACGAGCTGCTGCTGAGCTTGGCCAGATTGAGGGGAAAAAAGGGCGAACAGCCCGGCGGGGTGACGTCAGGCGCACCCAGCGCGCTGTCCGGGCTCCGGGGCTCCTTTCCCGGCGGGCCGGCAGGAGCCCCGGCGGGCGGCAGCCGCTGCGCTCTCTCCCCCTGCGCAGCCCGCGCCCTCCCGGCCCGGCCTCCCGCTCTCCCCCGCGGCTCCTCTGGCTGCCGGTGGCGGGACCCGGCTCCCACGGCCGTTCCCGGCTCGCTGTCCCGGGCAAGGCCGGCACCGCGCGCGGGCTCCGGCGGCGGATCCCGCTGCCCCTTGCGAGGCGCGGTGAGACCCGAGTCCTCCGGCCGAGGCGGGGGAAGCCGCGCTCGGCGCCGCTCCTCGGGGCCGGGCCGGGGGCCGGGTGCGGAGCGGAGCGATGCTCTCCCTGAGCCCGCCCGAGGCCCCGCTGCTCCTCCGGCCCCGCTGCCAGGGGCGGCCCGGAGCCCCCCGGGAGAGCCGAGCGCTGGGCGGGCGGCCGGGCTGTCCCCGCCGCTCGGGGGGAGGGAGGGGAGCGGCGGGGCCGGCGGAGGCCGAGCTCCCGCGGGGAGACCCGCCCGTCCCCGCCTCCCCATTCCGGGGCAGCGCCGGCGGGGCTCGCTGCTGCCCACCCTGCCCTCCCCGGGCGTTTGCGGGGCGGACGGACACCCGCCGCCAGGGCTGCCCGGTGCCGGGGATGCTCCCGCCGCGCCCCGGTCCCGCCGTGCCCGGGGCGGGGGGGCTCTCGCCCCTGCAGCCCCCGCAGCCCCCTCTTTTCTTTGCCCCCCCCGGCGCCGCCGTAAAAGGTGGAGCTCTGCAGGGGGTGCGGCGGGGACGGGCGCGGGTGCCCCCGAGGGAGAGGCGACTGCTGCCGGGCGGCCGCTGGCCTCCCCGGGACCGGCGAGAGGCCCGATCCCGTCCGGCCGCGACTTCCCAGCCGAAGCTCTCCCTCCCGCTGGAGCGCTTCGCCGGCGCTGTCGTGCCGACCCGGCGCTCCGCTGTGACGAGCTCTAGCGGCAGCGGCGCTTCCCCGCCCGCTCGTCCCCTCTTCCCGGCCCCGCCGTAGATTACCCGGGGCCGGCCCGGGAAACGCCTGGAGGCGCAACGGCCGGGGGCCGGGCCGGGCCGCGGAGGGTGGGTGGGCTGCTGCGCGCCCGATCCCGAGACAGCTCCGGGACTTGATTTTCGCGGGGGCCACTGCCGCCGCGGAGCCCGGGAGAGCGGCGCTCCCCCCCTCCCCTCCTCGCCCCGTCTCCCCGGCACTGGTTTCCCCGCGGGAGGGGGGAGCAGTCGGGCCCCTCTCCCCCGCGCCGCAGCCAGCGGCCCCGCGGCTCCCCGCCCCCTCGCCCCGACCTCCCCGCTCCGCTCCACTGTGCCCGCTATCCGGGCCCCTCCGGGAAGGGGCTCTGGCCCTGTTGCCCGGGTCCTGCCGCTCCGGAGGAGGGCAAGGAGGGGCCGGGGGAAGGAGCAGGAGCGGCGAAAGCGGCGTGAGAGGGAAGGAGGACACTGCCCCTTCCCGGGCTCTCTCCCCCCGCCCCGTGGGCAGAGCCCAGCTCGGCCAAGGCACGGGCGGGCCGGGGGCGGGCCGGGCGCTCTGGGGGTTCTCCCGCGGCAGCACCGCCGCCCGGCCTGGCAGCCCCTTCCCGCGGCCCCCCGGGGCCCGACGGCGCCGGCCCCGAGCCGAGGGAACCGCGCGGCCGCGCTCCCGGCGGCACCGGCAGCGCGGGCAGAAACGGCTCCGACCGGAGCGGGGCGCCGGGCGCGGGGCCGGGGCCGCTGCGGGGGCGTTTGCCCTGCGGGACAGCGGCGGGGCCGGGGGCTGCGGGGCGCTTCCCTCCCGTGAGATACGGGGAGGAAACTCTTCCCGGGAGGGCGGCGAGGCGCTGGCACAGGCTGCCCGGAGCGGCTGGGGCTGCCCCTGCCTGGCAGGGCTCCAGGCCAGGCTGGACGGGGCTGGGAGCGACTGGGCTGGTGGGAGGTGTCCCTGCCCAGGGCAGCGGGTGGTGGCACTGGGTGGCCTTGGAGGCCCCTTCCAGCCCAAACCCTTCTGGGATGAGTCTGGGAAAGAAGCAGCGCAAACACACTGTAAGCACCAAACTAGTATATGTTAATCCAGGTTTGTGAGGAGAACGTACACTGCAGCCTCTGCCTTCCTCAGTCAGTACACATGGATTACATCAGCTGCATACATTAAAATTAGGGAAAAAAATCAATGTCAGACTGGTGACTTCAGCTCTGTTCGCTGCACAGATTCATACAGGAAATGTGTCAGTTCTGCGAGGGAAACAAACAAAAAAGGACAATAAACCCAGTAAAGAAACCTCACACACAAGTCCTTACACCAGAAAGAAAACAACAACAATTCAAAGCAGAAGAAAAATGTCAAATGATTCAATCTTCTGGGGATATTCTAAAACCTGATGCTTTGGGGTGGGAATTAGCTTTGTATTTGTTCTGGCACCATTTACTCCAAAATATACCACACTAAAGCATACAGCCCTAGTGGGGGGGAGGGCGGGGAACAACACCCCAAAACCAACAAACAAAAACATGGCTCTGCTTTTATTCACTTAACATCCCGGGGAAGTTAGATAATGGAAAAGTAATTCTGTGGAGCCTTGCTAAGTTTTAATGCATTTGTAATCATTAATTATTCTTCCAATATATTTAATTTCTTCACAGTGAATGCGAACAGTTTAAACATCTTGTCTCTACAATGGAAAAATCATATGTTTATTACAATTATTTGTCAATATTAGAAAATTGTTTACTCTTCCTCCATATGCAATCTCTCCAAGCGGGCAGAGAGATCATTCTTTCTAGTCTAATTCTGTTTAGGATGACTGAACACCTACACAGAACGTTAAATGCTGCTTGCAAAGTGCTCTCAAAATATAAGTAACCCTCTTCACCACCTCTTGAGTGGGTAAATATTGCACCTTTTTTTAAAGGGAGTAAATAATGTCATTTAAATCTGTTTATGGTAGTGTAACCCAGGAAAGATCTCAAAGGAACTACTTTGGTATACAAGCAACAGGTACCCAGAACATGGCTCAGCCCAGCGGGGTCGGTAATTTTCAGGAATTCTGACTAACTGTGATTATTTGAGTGTTGGATGCAGTTCCCTCGGCTGCAATGAAGAGAGCTCACGCTTCAGTTACCACACTGACCTAACTAAAACTTTGGACAGTGTTAATCCGCAACTCGACCGAAACCAAATGGCTTTTTTCCAGTTTTTGTTCCCACTTGGTCTACTTCGGGAAAAAGGCCACTTTTTTTTGATTTGAGGATTTGCCTTTTCCAGAGCTTGTTTTTCCAGGGATGAAGGCAGAATTTTTTTTTTTCTCATTTTTAGAAAAGGCACCCAGACAATGTGGGCTCAGAAGGAACTTGTGTACCCCTTCAGTACTGCAACTCGTGATGCCTGACATTCCTGAAAGTGTTACAGATTATTTATTTGTTTATTTTAACCTGGATAATGATGATATTGGCCACTAGCTCCTCCTCGCCCCCGGTCTTTATACTACCTCTAAAGCCAGGATCTCTTGAGGTAGAAAAGAAGATAAAGAGATGAGGAGATTTACACTAATCAATTTCCCTAAGTCAGAAATATCTTTTTCTTTTCTGACTGTTCTAGTTACACCTATAGCTCTACTAATCAGAAAAATACATTTCAAGACGTCTCACTGAAATGTTCCAGAAATTATCTCAAATTTATACTTCCACGAGGTGAAGGGTTCTCGCTCACCACCTGCAGCAAAGCTCACGACCAAAGTGCACCCATCTGCCTCTCACAGGACTGTGAACTCCGCTCACAACCACAAGAGCTGTTTCCATAGCAACAAGCGAATTGTTCAGGGTTACAGATGACAGAGCTCCTGCATCCCTCTGTCAGCAGGCTGACAAATGAACCAACAGAGCCTTCAGTCAAAAAGCTGCCTCTCAGACCGTGAGGGACAAAAGGGGAGACGTCAAGTTTCTGAAGTAAGTAGGAACACAGACAGCAGGACTCCAGAAGACCTGCCCTGGACCGTGGAATCCATCACCTCCACCTGCCCCCAGCATCTCAGGTGACCAGGCCCAGCATTCCCATCACACAGTCCTCAAACTCCACCTTAAACACAGACTTTGGCTTTTCCACCCACTCCAGCCAGGCTTTTGCAGTTCAGGCTGTAAACGAACGACCAAAGCCACCCACCTCTGTCCACACCAGCGTGCAGGCATGTCAGCAGGCCCTCTGACACCAGGCTTTTACCAAGAGCACCTTTGCAGATCTCGCTGATTTCCTGCAGCCTCAGTCACTGCCCTCTGGTTTGCCCTGACCTGGAAGGCTTTGGGGTGCTGCCTCCTCCGTTGGGGTCAGGGCTTCTACTTCCACGCTACCAGAAGCCTCACGTGGTGCTTCCCTGCTGGCTGCAATACTAAGGAAAGCGGGAGGCTCTGGTTCTTTGGTGGTCTCCATGGGTTTTTCCTTTGATGTTTTCTTCTCTGTCGAGCCAGATCCCCGCTCGCGGTGCCTGGAGGCAGTTTTGTTCCTGCCCGGCCTGGCCTGCGTAGCTTTGGGCTGTCCCTGCTCGGGACGTCTGCTCCAACCCCTTGTTCCTGCTCCGCGGGCAGTGAGTCTTGCTCCTGCCCCGACGAGGCAGCTGGTTGCTATTCCTGCCCCACTTGAACTGGCCGGTTTGGCCCCTGCCCCAAACTGAGGTCATCCAGTTTTCCCAGTGTCCACTCGGAGCAGTTGGTTTTCCTCCTGCTCAGCTCAGGGCAGTTCGTTCTGCCCCTGCTCCACCCGGGGAGACTTTCTTCTTTTTATCCCCCGCTGAGTTTTGTCCCTGCCCTGCTCCCGCCCTGCTCGGAGTGCCATTTTTTGTCCCAAAAAGCCTCATTTTTATGCTCCAGACCCTCCTTTTAGGGTACAAACTCCTCCCTTAGAGAACAAAGCTTCATTTTCTTCATGTCCAAAGCCTCATTTTTAGGGTCCAAAAGGTCAGCTTGACTTGCAAAATCTCACTTTCAGGCTCCAGAGCCTCGTTTTTAGGATCCTGCCAGGCATTTTTAGGGCCCAAGCTGCATTGTGAGTCCAAACCCGCATTTGGAGGGTCCAAATCCCTCTTTTAGGGCTCAAAGTCTCAGTTTGAGTTCTGAAAGACGCATTTTTACGGTCCAAACCCTCCTTTTAGTGTACAAGCTTCTCCCTTAGGGCTCAAAGCCTCATTTTCTTCATGTCCAACGCCTCAATTTCAGCACCCAAAGACCCATTTTTAGGCTGGAAAGCCCCATTTGTAGGGCCCACATCCTCCTTTTTAGGCTCCAAGCCTGCCTTTTAGCACCCATAGCCTTTCCCCATCTTCCTCCTCCTCACTCTGAAGCTTTTAACGCCACAGCCCTGCACACAGCAGAGCAGCAGCGCAGCAATCCTTGCTGCACTCCGGAGCTCACCTCAGGAAGAGCCATTTGAATCTCTCCACACTGACCCCCGTTTCTGCTGGATCGCATCAATATTTCGTCACGTGAAACCAGCTGCACCCAGGGCACCTCATCCCGCTGCTTCTCCCGCTTACAAAACAACAGGAGCTGCAAAATGGTGTCAGAATGAACAGTCCCGAGCCATGAGCATTTTTCCCTGTTATCCAGGGTATCAGGTGGCCACCAGCCATTCCAATACAGAATGAGGGGGGGCCCAGACATACACACACACAGAGCCCTGCAATCAAAAGCTGGTTGGGGACATGGGGAGTGACACACGTGGGACACGGAGGGACAGGAAGGGACAGAGATACAGAAGTGAGTTTATTGCTTAACTCAGCAAGCGCTCGGCTGGGACGGTCACTGTCCAGGCACAAGCACCTTGTGAACAGCTGAATTAATTCTGCAGTTCCTTGCTGCAGGCAGCGTTCAGGCTTTAGGAGCCTTCATCAGTTGCTTCACACCTTGATGTGGACGACTCAAGGCAGCGGAGCACCGTGCTACAACACACCACTGAATTCCGCCTCGGTCCGGACTACAGCTGACCACAGACCCCCCGTTATTGCTGGGTCTCCGTCTGTCTCACCGCTTCAATTACACTGGAGTTGCATAAAACCCGGATTGTGTTTATGCCTTCCCAGCCTTATCTTCCTCCCCTGATGCTCCTGGTTTCCTAAAATACCTGTCAGCCTAGGAAAGAAATCGTGTGTAAAGACAAAGCTTGATTTGAGGTTATGCTCCATGCCCGGTGTCACTTCAGGACACCTCTCCTAATGAAGCTCATGGGTCACGACCACCTGGACCTGCATATGCAGACAGCGAGGAGACACGGCCAGAAATGAGAGCTTGGCCCTCTGAAACTCCACAGGGCAGAGCTGTGAAAGAGGAAAGAGCAGGTGAGTGCAATGGCTCAATGCTGACCTCTCCATAATGTACTCGTTCAGTTGAAAAGGTTGGGAAAAATGCGGCTCAGCCCCTGTTTTTCCCCAGTGGGACATGGAAAAAAGCGGGTCCTGATGGGCAGACCGTAACTACGACCTTCTTCAGTGGGGTGTGAAGCAGTTACGCCTGATCCAACAGCGGCGATACCCTCCGTCTTCTGCATTTTTCTGTTGGTATTTAGGCAGACGTGGACACACGCATATAAAATTTCTCACCAGTTATGTCAAATCTGAACTGGTTTCTGCAGAGTTATTATTATGCTGAAGCTCAGACATACTCTGACGGCTTAGAGGTCTTGCAGTTTCCAAATGGACGAATGGGAAAGAAATCAGCCAACCCGGCCACTCCTCAGAATTGCTGCCCAGATACACACCTGCATAAATCAGCATATTGTCCCCAAAGACACTTCAGAGAAGCATTTCCTGATGGCAAGAAAGAAATTACCTTCCCTGATCAAACTATGAAGAATTATTTAGGGATGGGCAGAAGAAAGTGTCTTTCCAGACAGCGCTGCTGTTCATATCCAGCAGCTTTACCTCTTCAGGTGCCCGAGGCTGCTGCTGGGAGAGGAGCAGTTTGGGCTCACTGACAGAGGCAGGGTGTGGTGACAGAGCCAGCTCGAGAAGTTCACACTGGAACATACTGCACTGTAAACATGGATGTACTGCTGGAAAGTTGGATTTTGTTGTTTTTTGATAGCTTGGAGGAGACATAAAGGCTGAATAGCCGTGTGTATTTCCTCCTACCCTAATCTGAGGGATTTTTCTCGCTTGTGCATAGTTCTGGAGAACATGGGAGAACCAAGGTGGTGCGGCAGGCAGGTCTGACGGACAGCTGATAACTGAGAGCACTCAAAACATCACAGTTTACACTCTGCTTGGCCTGCTGCAGCAATAGACTTAGTGCAGAAGAGGTGTGGTAGAGGCTCTCAAGTATAAAGAAGTCAGGTCAGTTTTGCAGAAACAGGTTTTTGAGTACCAGCCAGCTGGGATGACACTTAACAGGCTTTCCACAAACATCGTATTTTTAAGTTCTTCCTTCATTTAGGCTTGCATATTGAATGTTTTTTCTGAGATTAAGCTGAAGCCTATATATAGTCCTTAATTTATTTTTTTTTAAATACTTCTACACATTTCTTTAATGCAGAGATGGAAACAAAACTATGGAGCTCAGTAATGGCCAGAGAGAAGTACACACATCACAGTTCAAGAGACAGGAGCACCCAGAGGGTGTTGTCACGACTGTACCTGAAGGGACAGCAGGAAAGTACGTACGGCTCTGGGAGAGTCATGGCCAAGGATGGTGATATCACCAGGGGCACCGATTGCGGGTAACGTCAAAACTGTTGGGAGTGTTGGCACATCAGCAAAAAGAACGTACATTCCTGTAAGCAAGAGGAGAAACCCCTTTAAGCTTGTTGTGTATATATTGTTTACAGTTTTCCTGAAATAAAATTGGTTTTCAGTGGGTGTCAATCTATCAGAGCTTTTCCTATTTTTTTCCCATTTCTACTTTTAAGCAGCAGTTTATTGGTTCAGTGTTCTGTCACATGTAGTTTAGAGGGTCGGGTTTTTTAAATCCTCAGCTGTCAGTGGAAATCCATCAAACAGCTGTAGATTACCTTCTTTCAGACATCTAAGAAAAAAGAATCTTCAATCCAAGGGAAAAGGTTGTGCTGTTGGAATCCCTGCCATGGTGAAATACAGCAGGTGGCCAGCTTTAAGCGTCTGGGTATCAGCTTACTTGTTGCTTGACTTCCTCTGCAGTTCGCCTTAGGCGATTCTTCTTCCCTCAGAATCCCATTTTCTCTCCCTCTCACAGTCAGGAGGCAGCAGCATCAGCAGACCCCAAAGTCTGCTCTGCCAACTGCTCCTCTACGTTCATGAGGCCAGGACAGGGGAGACTGGGGAACAGGTTCATGCTCTGAACTACTCAGAAATGTGGGAGGAAACACAGCAACAGCACAGCTCATCTCACCCCGTTCTTCCACCTCACGGGCACTTTGAAGCTGACTTGTCTTTTAAACTCCCGCAGTACCTACAAGCTCAGTGCTGCTGCCAGTGTCTGCTCCAGCTCTCCAGTGCAGTGGGTGCTGGGAAATGTCACTCTCTCACACAGCGGAAGGCACTCGCTTTCTTCCCCTTGTTCCCGCGCTTCTCCTCCGGGCAAGCGAGCTCTGCCCTCCCTGTGCCTGCGCCTTGTTACCCCAGGGGCACCCCAGCTTGCAGCAGTGAGACCTGCGCTCACTCACAGCTGGGAGGGGCTTGGTGGGGCGGGTGGGCAGGTCCTGGCACCCCTGAACAGCAGCTCGTAGGGAACGCAGGGCTAAGTCCCTTTCATGAGCATTGATAAGCAAGTCCTGTTTTGGTTTGGTTTTTATTAAATGAAAATAAGGAAAGAGAGACATTCTGAAGCCAGCACGCGACAGCTCTACTGGGCGTTTGCACCAGCACACGGCACGTGTCTGATTAACCCCAGAGGGTGTCCTAAAACTGTGAGGGGGCCCTTCCGCTGCCAGCACAGACAGGCCGGCCACCCCGCAGCAGCCTGAGCAACACGCCTGAGGGCAGTTTTGCACACTTCTTTCACGTGATCTTGAGGGAAGAGACGTACATAAGGATATGTGTGTACATGTGCAGGAATGGGCACACACCGAAACACAGGAGGTCCCCTCTGAACATCAGGAAACACTTTTGTACTGTGAGGGTGACCGAGCACTGGAACTGGTTGTGGAGTCTTCATCGTGCCTGTTTTTTCCCTGATAATCTGGGCAGCGTTCTCTGTGGGGAGACCGAAAGGGGCTGAGCCGTATATGGAAGGGAAATACTATGTAGGAGTAAGTCAGAGGCGACCTTTGGAAGCCAGCCAGGCACGGTTGCTTTGGTTGGCGGGAAGCCGTGGGAACGTTAACAGTTACCAGGGCTCGCAAGAGGGTCTAAATAAGTTTGTTACTAAATAAAGTATCTCCGCTGGGTATAAGTAGGTTGTTGCTAAATACAGTATCTCAGCTGGGTATAAATAAGTGTGCCTGCTGAACAAAGGTGTCTCAGTGTGAGCTTTCACCTCAGCCTGAGCCCGTGCCTTCAATTGCCACAATACCACACTAGTACAATAGAGACATCCACAAGAGCCCTGACACATGGCAGCGGGAAAGAGACACAAGCTTGCAGGCGCAGGCTGAGAAACCTCCTGTTTACTCCAACACGTTCCAATGAACACTGCAGCTCCCGGAGGAGGAAGGAGGTGCAGGGACACCCCAAACACATCCATCTCATCACGACTGAAAACAGAAAACACAGCAGCAACGCAAATATGTTCAGAACAAAGGCAGTGACACTCCCCTACCCCCAACGACTCACTCCCAGTTCCAGACGGGTACTGCAGAAGTCTGTCCCCAAACAGGCCTGGAACACAAACAAGAGTGACAGCACAGTAATGAAATCGTCACCTCCCCTCCAAGCCTTCTAACAAGACACTAGAACAAGAGTGCCCAGCACCAGCTGTTTGTCTGTTTTGTTCACAAACTGACTCCTTGAGACGCCCCTCTTTCATCCTACAACAGAAATCACAAGCTTGAAGTTCTGACACCCAAAGAAATGACGGAGATGGAACAGGGACAGGTTTCAACGGAAAGATCCGGCTCAATCAGAAGGCAGCTCGTCCTTTTCTAACCTCTGGGAGTTTTGGCAGTTTAGCAAACATTTTAAGGAGCTATTACTAAGAGCAAGTGAAAAGTACCTCTTCAGAAACATGGGTATGACACCTGCCAGGCAGTACCTATCCAGATTATTCACAAAAATTTTGGTCTCGAAATTTTCATCAGTTTAAAACCTGTTTCCCCAGCCTGACTTTGATAGATCAAAGCATCTATTAAACAAAACAGAGCCCCAAGAATATCGCACAGCGGTGCACTGCAGAGGTTAATTCCACTTTGCCTTCAGAACATGTTCTTTGGTGGGTTTTACGTGTGTCTCAAATTCAACTGACTGCACCTTCAATTCTGGAAAATACAACAAGGCAAACAACCCAGGACAACCCGGGTTTCCTTTCAGAGTTAAGACACAGGGGCAGCTCCCCACAGAAACAAACCAACCCACAGTGGAGCACCCACCGCACAGAGGTGTTTTGTGGGAGCCCCGCCTGCACAGCGCTGATGCAGCCCTACATTTCTCATCCCGATATCCAGGACGTGTTCTGGAGGAAGGGGTGCCAGAGCCTGCTGCTGACTCTGCCCGGGAACAGTTGCCTGCAGGGGGTCGTCCCGCTGCTCATACCGAATGTCACAGCCCTGGCCCACCCGCACGGCGCTTCCTCAGGGCAACAGCAGTGCAACCACTGGGAGAGGCCGGTGCTGGAAACGGGGGTGTTTCAAACATTGCACAGAACAGGGGTGTCGCAGAAATCACCAGATTTAGGATTTTAGAATACTGCTTAGAAGTCCCCTTACTTTTCCCATTTTGATTTGAATATCAAGAATTCTAATCAGTGGATATTAGTAGGAGAGACTAATGATTATTTTGGGAAAATAAGTCTCA
Organism: Leptosomus discolor; assembly: GCF_034619465.1. Lineage (NCBI taxonomy): Eukaryota > Metazoa > Chordata > Aves > Leptosomiformes > Leptosomidae > Leptosomus > Leptosomus discolor. The sequence continues at coordinate 115,533 of NW_028237739.1, read as the reverse complement.
AACAGAATAAATGATCAAATTGTCTGTACTGCCAATGCTGCTAGGATACTCCTGTAAAGTCCCAGACCTGAGGTATTCATTAACCAATGATCTGTTAGTGGTTAGAAACAAGGATAATGTGTTGCAGTCCAAGATGTCTGCTAGACAGGATTTCTGATGGTTCCCGCTGTGTATAATCTTTGAATGGTGACCAAAGGAGGTACGAGCCAAGAGCCTACGAGCCAAGGACATGTTCCTTGACCAAACATGGTCAATTCGAGGAGTGGTCGAGACCTCCGACTCATGGACCACCTACCCAAATTATACCCCCTACTCACAAGGGAACAATACAAGACTACGACAGAGGCTCCATGCTAATTTGCATCAGAAGCGAGAGAAGAAGAACCAATCATCGAGAAAAGGATAATGAATATGCATTGTATAGACTGAATCTGTATGAATTCAATGTATAAATATTTGTTGATTGCAACGTGCAGGTGGATATCTTTGGGAAGGATCCCATGTCCCCGGTGCGCATCGTTAATAAAGGACGTCTCTACTGATCTGACTGTGTGTAGAGGAGTTTTTCTTAACCACTGCAGATTGACAACAGGGGCGATTCTTTTTCCGTTGAAAATGTTAAGAAATGAATAGTCTCAAAGCAGAGCACAAAGTGATTTTCAGGAGTCTGTCACCTATCAGCTGGCTGGCGATTGACCACTCGTGTAACACAAGGATGGCATATCCAGTTTTCTTTTCCTAGAACTTTAACAGCAAAATAAGAACACAATAAGACACTGTACGGCCCCTCCCATGACAGCCCATGCAGGGCTCTATTATAAGAACCACTGCCCCATAGGCACCCCACAGACACCCCACAGACACCCCCTGTGAGGGGCCCTATAGGCACCACCCCCTCATAGGCACCCCACAGACACCCCATGCAGGGCCCTCAAACGTCATAGGTGCATGATACGTAACGTAACACACATCTTTCTTAAATAATTCTTTGTAAGGGCATAGAGAACAGAATGTGAAGCTGTAGTTTCATGAGTTTTGACAAATCCATAAGGACGAAATGATAACACGAGCGTTTGTTGCTATTGTTCACTCGTTAATTAAATGGAGCTGAAGTTGAAATGGAAGCGAGGATGAGCCGTCTTCCCACCAAAGAGCTCACTAGGCCTAATTAGGCTTCTCATCCCAGAGCTCGTTAGGCTGCTCTAGAGCAGACACCGCCGCTTTCAAACGGCATCCAGCCCTTTCACCAGGACAACCCTCCCTGCCGCTCCCCGTCCCCTGCCACCCCCACAACAGCTCTGCCACCGCCCACCCTGCGTGTCACCGCCCGCCCTCCCCCGCTGTGCTCAAACCCGGACCTCCGCTCTCCCGCCCGGCAGGGAGCGATCGGGCCTGGCGGCGTCTCGCCGCCCGCCGCAGCCCAGCCCCGCCTCAGGGCGCCAACATGGCGGCAGAGGCTGCCCGTGAGGGCCGCGGCAGCCCCCGCCCCCGCCTCGCCGTGATTGGCTGTCATGGGAAGGCGGGCCGGCGACGCGCGCGGTGATTGGTGGCTGGTCGGGGAGGCTGTTCTGGCGCGCAGCGGTCCTCCAGGCTGCTGCCACGAGGCTGCCGTCCGTCCGTCCTCTGCGCTGAGGGGAGGCGCGGCCCGGCCCGGCCCGACCCGACCCCGGCAGCGTCGGTAGGTCCGTGCTCCAGCCTCTTCCCCGGCGGTGGTGCTCTGGGGCCGGCTGGGAGGGAAGGGGCAAAAAGGGAAAAAAAAAAGAAAGGGCGGGGGCGGCGGTGAGGAGAGACCGAGAGGAGCCACGGGGCCGGGCAGCGGCTGGGGATGGGAGCCGGGGCTAGGGCAGGCGGGGGGTCGCAAGGGACTCGGCGGAAAAGAGAAGCGATCGCTCGGGGGCGCGTGGCCGGGGAGGGGGTTTGCGGGGCGGGAGCGGCGGGTCCGGCCGTGCCGGTGGCGGGGCGGGAGGGGCGGAGCGGCCCTGGGGCGGCGGGGGGTGCGGGGCGGGCGAGCGCCTGCTGCGGGGCAGGGTCGGCCCTGCGGGGAAACGGGGGTGCGTTTGGGGAGGGTTTGTGTCTGCCCGCTGCGTTTTACTTTGTGCCGGGGGCTGGGAGTAACCTGCGGGGCGGCTCGGCCGCGGAGTGCGGGGGTGCGCCGTAGGGAACTTGCCTTTGGGGTTTTTTAAAGTCACGACACCCTCGTGAGTGGAAGGGAGGAGTTCTCCTGGGTGGCTGACGGTGATGAGGAACTTAACAGAAGAAAACTGAAAGCTTTGTGGTGGTTGAATTCTGAGATGACTCCAGTGGCCTTGATGTTTTGAAGTTCTGACCATGTTGTTACTAGGAAATAGTGTTGAGAAGATGTAAAAAGTAATGTTTGTCTTCTGCAGTGTTGCAAGTGTGACGAGTCCATTTGTACGTGTTATTTGTGTGTGTAAAACGTGCAGTTTGTGGAAAGCTCTAGCATTTGCAAAAGGTTCAGGGAAAAAGACACTTTAATTGTGTCTTGGGATGTTGTCAAATACCGAGTTTTTAGGCTAAAAATACCTTGTGTTGATCTATGTGTATATTTTATAAGCAAGTAAATCAGCGTTGATCTATTAAATACGCTCGTAGTTAAATAACGACAGAATGACTGTGATTAGAGTTGATTGTATAACAATTCCTCGCTTCTGGTTCTAGTTGCCTTAAATGCTGCACTCCTAAAAGCTCTGGCACCGCCTCTGTGGGCGATGAGCTCAGTGCCACAGGGTCCAGTTGCTTCTCCTCCGGTGATTCCGCTGGTTTAGGCAGACTGTTTTGTGAGAGGCTTCTGTGAGAGCTGTGTAGAGCCTGTGTGTGCTGTGCAGAAGGGCAGGTGTGGGGGCCCGTACAGCGGAATTGAAGAGCCTTCCTGGGAGGTTGTCAGTGGGTGCTTTTAGTATAATCTGCCGTGTGTTCTAAAGGTTTTAACAGCCCCCTCGATATCTGATGGGATAGCTAAAAGAGAATAGTTGGGCTCAAATGACAAATGAATCCTGGAATGTTACCGGCCCTGTGTTTTCCTCTCGCTGAGGATAAATATCACTGCCCCCTCCGAAGGTTTTGTTCAGCCTTGCCAAAACCATCGGATGACAAACAGTTACTAGAGATGAGTTTGCAGATGGTGCTAGTAGGAAGGAAACTTTCTGAAAAAGGAGGTACCTGTAGTGTATGTCGCGGTGTGAATTGTACTGTTTCAAAAATAGTCGTGTGTATGTGTTTTGAGATGGGAAAGTAGAAAATATCTGAAAATATTCTTTTTGAAATATGTGATATGCTTTAGTCTCTGCAATATTAGCTAGCTAGCCTTGTCTTTGGTAAACAAGAGTGTGACCCCCTGCCCTTGGCAGGGCTTAAGTAGGGTCTTTATCACTTGAAGGCCTGCTTCATTGTGCTCAAGTAGGGTCTTGATCACTCGAAGGCCTGCTTCATTGTTTTAGGTGAGATGGGGATGGGGGAGGAATTGTATTTGTGCAAGAGACCGTGACCACGGAGGGGGATGTTGCCTTGAGCTGTGGTCGTGGGGTGGAGGTGGGGGGGTGTGTGGAGACGAGACGAGACACTGCCCAGCTGTGGCTGAACTGCGCACTCTGGAGGACGGGTTCAAAAGGACAGTCATGATGAAGACTATCGAGGAACTCTTACTTCCTCCCCAAGACCACCAAAAGATCCCCGAAGGGGAAGACTGTGCCTGCGCAAGGGGGAGGAGATCTAATTGACATCCGAAGCGGGACAGAGTGATAAATAGGTAAATATGTAAGTTTTGTTGCTTTAAATAGGACGCAATTACCGCGGCTCGGGGTGCAGCATCCTTAGGGTACCTGACCCTCGCTGCACCCAGCGCTGCAGAGCTGTAATAAACAGACCTGCTTCACCATCAGCTTGGGTTGTGGAGTTCTTTCGCAGATCAGTTCAATGACAGCTTTTGAAATCCTCAAATGCGTCTGAAGTGTCTGTGGGAAGTTTGAGATTTCGTTTAAAATGCGGCTCTACTTTTAGCTTCAAATTTAGAGTTTGGGTTTGCATCTGAGCTGCCTGTTTCAGGGTGAGCCTTTTGGTTTGGTTTTTACCTCACCTTTAGTCTTGGGGTTTGCATCTGATCTGGCTGTTTCTGGGTGAGGTTTTTGGTTCGGCTCTTAGGTTCACCTTTAGAGTTTGTGTTTGCATCTGACCTGCCTGTTTCAGGGTAAGCTTTTTGGTTCGGCTTCAAGCTCACATTTCAAGTTTGGTTTGCATCTGACCTTCCTGTTTTGGGGTGAGCCTTTTTGTTCGGTTTTTACCTCCCCTTTAGAGTTGGGATTTGCATCTGACCTGCCTGTTTCAGGGCGTGCTCTTTGGTTCGTGCTTTAAGCTCACGTTTAGAGTTTGTGTTTGCATCTGACCTGCCTGTTTCTGAGTGGGGTTTTTCGTTCGGCTTTTAGCTTCAAATTTAAAGTTTGGGTTTGCATTGGATCTGCCTGTTTATCTGTGAGCTTTTTCGTTTGGCTTTTAGCTCACCTTTAGGGTTTGGGTTTGCATCTGAGCTGCCTTTTCAGGGTGAGCTCTTGGTTTAGGCTTTAGCTTGCCTTTAGATTTTGGGTTTGCTCTGACCTGCCTGTTTCAGGGTGAGTCTTTTGTTTCGGCTTCTAGCTCACCTTTAGACTTCGAGTTTGCATCTGACCTGCGTGTTTCACGGTTAGGTTTTTGGTTCGGGGTTTAGCTCACCTTTTAGAGTTACGGTCTGCATCTGAGCTGCCTGTTTCAGGGCGAGCTTTTTTGGTTCGGCTTTTAGCTCACCTTTAGACTTTGGGTTTGCATTTGAACTGCTTGTTTCAGGGTGAGCTTTTTTGTTCGGGCTTTTAGCTTACATTATGTCATTTTAGCTTTAGACTTCGTTTATGTCTTTTTATGTTTAGATGTTACATAATTATATGTCTATGTGTTATGTTTTGGTTTTTAAGTCTAGACTTTATTTTTTATAATTAGGTATAGTTTTTAGGTTTGGGTTTCAGGTTATGATTTTATATCGTTTTCGGGTTAGGTTGGACGGGTGGAATCTGTCGAGGCACAGGCTGCTTTGCCCAAGCCCAAACCCCTGGGGAAATGGAGCCGAGGCAAGAGCAGAGCTCGCTCCCGCTACAAACTGCAAAGGGCACGAGAGCCCGAGGGAGCCAGGGCACAAGCAGCGCCTGGGAGGTGCGAGAGCCGCAGGCAAGAAGCTGGCCAGAATGGCCCAGAGGAGCCCTGGCAAGGGGCTGTGCTGCAGAGGAAGGCAAAAAACCCCCGGGGACACTTGCTAGCCCACCTCGGGGGTAAAAAAGCCTTCCTCCGCCCAGCTCCAGGGCCCGAGAGGCCGTTGTCGTGGGGCAGGAGCAGCAGGCAGTGACCCAGCCAAACCGGAGCAGAGGGGCCCTCACAAGTGGTGGTGCTCAGTGCTGCAGAGGAAGGCCGGGGGTCTGCCAATCTGCCCCGGGGGAAAATTCCTTCCTGACCCCAGCGCTGGTGATCGGCTGCTCCCTGAGCATGTGAGCATGACCTGCCTCCTCCTCCTCCCACAGGCTGGTCGCGCCTCCCAGGAGGTGCCTGACCCCTGCTTCTCCCTCAACCTGGAGCCACCTCCGGGGCTGCCCAGAGCGGCCAAATGCCCCCGGCCTGATCGACCTCGGGGGCAAGAATCCCCCTCCACCACGCCTGGCAGGGCACCTGTGAGTGCTCCAAAGCACTGGCACCCCTGCCAGCGTGCCTGCGTCCCCCTTCTTACTGCTGCTGCCCCTGGCTCCGCAGGGGTGAGGATGGCGAGCTCCGCAGTGCTCCTCCAGAAGGCATCCCCTTGCCTGGCCGCTGCTCTCCAGCTGGAAAGGCCCGACAGCCCTGGGCACCTCCGGCTGTCGCTGGTGGTTCTCCTCCCCAGCAGCCCCGTGCGGCCTCCGCTCGTCCTCCCTCAGCCCCTCCAAGCCATTCCGCCGGCTCCTCAGGGACCTCCTTGGGAATGTCTCCCTTGGGCTGCCCGGGCCAGCTCTGGCAGGGACAGGGCAGGGGGCTCCCTTGATCCTGCCCCGGGGCATTGTGCCATGGGGGTGATGCAGCCCCCATGCACCGCCCCGCCCACCACCCCTCTGCCCAGCCCCCTTCAGCAGAAGGCCTGGGGGCACACAGGGGGGCGATTTCAACAGCCGCAGCCCAGAGGAAACCCAAAGTCTGGGGGGTAAAATAGTGCTGTACTGCCCTGGAGCAGAACTTGTGATTCTTGGAGTGCAAATTTTCAGCAAGACACAGATCTGTTCCTGTGTTAGGGCTTGTGTCTCTGTTGGAGACACTTCACCCCTCACCAGGAAGACTCTGCTTTAGAATTTTCTTACCGCAGTCCAAAAAGCGGCAAAGCTTTTTGTCTTTAGAAGTGCTCAGCTGATTTATTAAGAGTTTATAAATGGAAAAGGAATGGCTAAGAGGCTTAAAATGGTTAATAAGTGATATTTAGATATATGACATTAGGATATATATATAAGTAAAAGAAATGGTTAGTCTCTTCTTTTTCCCCTTATTCATGTTTTTTCTTTGGTATTTCTTTTTCTATTATTCCGTTCTCTACCTCCTTAACAGTAAAATGCTGTGCTGACCCTGCTGCCTGTAGAAGGGTTCAGGCTCGCTCTTAGTTTTTGGGCTCTGCATAGCAACAGAAGTTGGCAAGAGGAAAGGAGCTCCCCAGTATAACAACAGTCTGGGGAAGAATCAGCAATTGGAAAAATTCTTCCTGAAGGGAAGCATGTTCTTTGTCCTTTTCAAAATGAGCTGTAGTGTTTCTAGACAGAATCATCTTGAAGAGAATAATAAAGACAAAAACCAAAATGTGTGTTATCTTGGATGTCCTTTGTGGTTTGTTAAACATTCTTTTTAGTTTGGAGATTGTTTTTGGCATGTGCTTCTCTGGCAGTAACTGACTTCCTGTGTTGGAAGAGGAAGATAATAGGGGATCTAAAAACCGCTTTTGTGGTCTACCGTGAAGTCTCCATCTGCTAAAGTGTTGTAAAGCAAGAACTGTCACGTAGGGGGTTGTAGAACTCAGCTCTATGGTACTAACACAGAATTGTCTTACTCTTTTGTAGCTGGTTCCTGGAGGAGAAGGACCGGAATTGCTATTGTTGTCATCTCTGAAGACCTGTTGTAAATACGTGGGTATATAATCTAAATGGAGCTTTTGGGGTATGAGTGTGGGTGGGATTTGGTGTGGGGTTTTTGTGGGGATTTTTATTCACACACTCTTGCAGCTGACATTTGAAAAAGGGTCGGGATTCCCTCTTCAGGAGAGGTGCATTGCTAATGATAATGCTGACTTTGTAAGTTGCAATGGTGGCTTTCTTGTAAAATGCACTAATCTGTTCTGAAGAAAAGGCTTTCTTTTTGTTAGTGACTGTGTTCTGTTACGGAAGTGCACGAGTTAAGTAGTTTTAGAACTGGTTGCTGGAATGGAAAATAATAGTTACGTTTCGGTTGCTCTCAGTCTTCAGGTTTTCTACATCTGTGGCATTTGTTTGTGGCCCAAGTCTATCTGAAACCCGAGCCCTGAGCCGAGAGACTGCTGTTCGTTAGAGTGCTGGCAGGTACTAAGCTGGATCGTTTGTTGAAAAGCAGCTTCAGGCTGCGTCACCAGAAACCTTGTGGCAGAGCACTGTCGAGTTCTGAAAGCTCTTCAAAGTGCATCCATCTGTTTGATGCTCAGCAGCCTTTTGTTCTGCTGGCCTGGAGGTTCTGCTGTCCCAAAATCAGGGTTCTTTTACCCAGTGTGCAAAGAGCAGACAACCACAGAGTCCAGATACTGGTTTAATTCCAGTCTGCACAAAAAAGGGTGTGAGGTGGTAACTCCATAAAGCTAGCGCGGCTTTTGAGAACTAAAGCTGGGTCTTATATACAAAACTACAGTGAAGTCAGTGATGTCACTCCTAACCTTACATATGAAACCAGACCTTTAACATTCTTTTATGTCGATTCTCTTGTTGTCTTTGAGATTAGTTGGGTGCCACCAAGGCAACAGACACACAAGTTGGTTGGATTGCTGGTGATAAACTCGCTGTCTGCAAAGCACGTGCAAGTTTCGGGTAAGAGTAACACAGCCTGGCTATAAAACACACTAAGTTATAAAAGCAACTCGACAGAGATTTCTAAGTTTGCTGGGGAGCACGTGGTGCAAGCGAGTGTTTGAGTCTTACCCAAAGGTCTCCCTGTGGGGGGAAAGAGGGGCTCAGCCTGTCGACTGATCCCAGAAGTTTAAGGGAGTCTGTGACTTGTCAGCGATGACATCTTCCCGAACATCCTCCTCTCTTAAGCTATTTTTATACTATTTTTTACTTTTTGGGTGGAGCTTGAGTGACTCCAGTCGTACAGACCCTCATTATGATTGGTGTCCAACTCTCCCGCTTCACTTTTAGAGGTACAGGCTAGAGACATTCAGGGCTCAAGCTCAGCGAGGGATGGCCACACCTTGAAGGCGAGTAGCTTTTGGGATGGAGGCGTGTTCTGGGATTATAGTGAGATTATGATGGGCAAAGTCCACCCAAAGGACAGTGTTCTCTCAAGGAATGACAGCGTCGGCCCCGGGTAGCAAATACGCAGCTTATCGGTTCCGCAGCACCATCCAGTTCCCATCGCAGGGCGATACCACAGAGCCTGGCCGCCCCCACCCTCTGTGCCGTGCCGTTTGTCTCTCAGAGTCAGCACATCAAGCTCCCCTGATGTTGCCAACAGCCAAGGTTGCCTGGGGAGCTCCTGGGGAATGGATTCCTTGTGTACCCACCGCACTCTGCTTTTGTGCCCTTCCTTAGCGGGGGAACACTGCTGCACCGTTAATCCAAGTCTAATTTCCAAGTTGCCTCTAGCTCTGCTTCCACAGCTGCGCAGAGGGGAAGGATCACTGCCCTCAGCCTGCCAGCAGCACTCCTCGCAAGGCAGCCCTGGGTGCTGTTGGCCGCCTTTGCAGCAAGGGCACGTTGCTGCCTCGTGTTCAACTTGGTGTCCCCCAGGTCCTTTTCTGCAAAGCCACTTTCCAGCCAGGCAGCCCCCAGCATATACTGGTGCCTGGGGTTGTTCCTCTCCAGGGGCAGTTGGGGACTATCCAATCAGCTGTGCTTAGTGGAAAGATCCACTTTCCTGCAAGTGCATTGAGGAGATAGTGCTGGGTACCAGGACCGTCGTGTAAGATGAATGCAGCCAGTTTTCTTGTGGTCCTGTTCTGAGCAATGTTTAATCTGTACTGTAAAGGTATCCCGCGTTTCCTGAGCACTCAAATCTGATAGGCAGGTTTCCTCCGGCTACTCCTGAAAGGTCGGTGAAGAAGTATTCCCTGTTTAAGCCTTCCTTGGACACTGAGCTGCCTGTGATTTCTTTAGGAGTGCCGCTTCACATGCTGATGGTGAAGCGAGAAGGAATATGGGTTCTTCTCCTAAGTTTGCAGGATTTGGAAACGAGCTTGGACAAGCGAGCGCCTTGGGATTGGTAGGAGGGAGATTCCAGGTGATAGGTTTGATTTTAGTTCAGTATCCTGTGCCCATGATATAAGTAGAGTTACCTTCCTCATAGTGGAATGGGAATATTTGTTCCGTCTTTTAAAACCCTTTTTCCCCTCTGGGGGGAACCTTCACTTCCAGGGCCCCAAGGGCGAGAACAGCCTTAATGACCCTGCTCAGCCTCTCCTGGGGTCTCCCCCCAGCCTGCCCCCAGCCCAGGAGCTCCATTGAAGCTCAGCCTGAGGCTATAACCTCCTCCCTGAGCAGTGCTGTGGGAGCGTGGGTCTTCATTGCTCCCGGCCCCAGCATGCTGGCTGTTAGTCGGTCTGTCTGTCTTGTCCTTGTAGGCCTGCCTGGCCCCCGCGGGACTGTGTCTGACCTTGGCTGTGCTGGCTGGCCGTGATCCTGACTTACCTTCCTGGCTTGGTATGGGCCCTGCCTTGTCCCCGTGGCTTTGCCTGGTGCTCTGGACTTGTAGCCACCTCTGGGGCTGCCCTGCTGCCTTACTGGGGTGCTGAGGTAGGTCCTGCTGGCCCGGAGATCCCCATCCCGTCAGGAGCAGCCTGCTCTTGCTGTGCCTGGACTGGGAAGCAACCTTTCCTTCTGCTTCTAGAGCTGGCTCAAAGCAGGTTAGATCACAGCCCTGGCGTGGCAATATGACGGCAGGAAGGTTTTGGTTTGGTGTGGGGTTTTTTTGTGGGGAAAGGGGTTATTTCATTGTTTGTTCTTGTTTGAAATCAGAATCTCTAGTTGAGCACAAAGACCTACATTATGGATTATGAAACCTATTGGAAGTATTGGCGTCCCCTTACTTGGATAGGTTATAAATACTGTTTGAGGGAAGTCTGTCATTTTAGGTGTAGAGTTGACCTTTTTTTGTTTAGGTTTTACCTGTCGATTTTATGGCATTTTCCATTTAGATTATTTTTCTGAATCTGTTTCTGAGCTGAAGAGCAGTCATAGAGGTACAGAAAGGAGCAGCAGGATTTTATGCCACTTTACAGTGAGATTTTAGGTCTAGATTTTCGATTTCGATTTTCGGTTTAGATTTTGTCCTATTTTCCATTTAGATTTTACATCATTTTAGGTTTTGTTTTTATGTTTACGTTTTATGTCACTTTACAATTTGATTTTAGGGTTAGATTTTACATTCAGATTTCAAGTTCAACTTTTTAAGTCTAGATTTAACATCTAGTATTTATACAACTTTATGTTTAGATTTTAGGTCTGGATGTTAGGCTGAGATTTGAGATTTAGATTCTATCTCTTTTTATGTTTACGTTTCTGATTCAGATTTTACATTTAACTTTTCTGTAATTTTCAGTTTAAATTACACATTTACTTTTTTGGCCTAGCTTTCACATATTTGTTCTATGTCATTTTACTTTTGTTTTTGTGAATCTGTTTCTGAGCCGATGCTCCCGAGCACTGACACAACTCCCGTGTGTCGCCAGGAGCAGGCTGATGCGCTCTTCAGTTCAGCTTGAAAAGACATCCCTTGCAACCTGGTGAGGGACGGTCACAGGGGTCCAGAAAAGAGCAGCGGGGGATTATGTCATTTCACGTTTGGGTTTACACCTAGGTGTTAGGTTTAGGGTTTATGTTGGGACGTTGGGGTTTACGTTGGGAAGTTGGGGTTTGGATCGGTTTAGGGTTCGGAGGTTAGGGTTTACGTCGGGATTTTGGGGTTTGGATCGGTTTAGGGTTCGGAGGTTAGGGTTTACGTCGGGATTTTGGGGTTTGGATCGGTTTAGGGTTCGGAGGTTAGGGTTTACGTCGGGATTTTGGGGTTTGGATCGGTTTAGGGTTCGGAGGTTAGGGTTTACGTCGGGATTTTGGGGTTTGGATCGGTTTAGGGTTCGGAGGTTAGGGTTTACGTCGGGATTTTGGGGTTTGGATCGGTTTAGGGTTCGGAGGTTAGGGTTTACGTCGGGATTTTGGGGTTTGGATCGGTTTAGGGTTCGGAGGTTAGGGTTTACGTCGGGATTTTGGGGTTTGGATCGGTTTAGGGTTCGGAGGTTAGGGTTTACGTCGGGATTTTGGGGTTTGGATCGGTTTAGGGTTCGGAGGTTAGGGTTTACGTCGGGATTTTGGGGTTTGGATCGGTTTAGGGTTCGGAGGTTAGGGTTTACGTCGGGATTTTGGGGTTTGGATCGGTTTAGGGTTCGGAGGTTAGGGTTTACGTCGGGATTTTGGGGTTTGGATCGGTTTAGGGTTCGGAGGTTAGGGTTTACGTCGGGATTTTGGGGTTTGGATCGGTTTAGGGTTCGGAGGTTAGGGTTTACGTCGGGATTTTAGGGTTTGGATCGGTTTAGGCTTTGGACGGGGACGTTTGGCAGGCTTTGGAGGGGGACGTTTGGCAGGCTTTGGAGGGGGACGTTTGGCAGGCTTTGGAGGGGGACGTTTGGCAGGCTTTGGAGGGGGACGTTTGGCAGGCTTTGGAGGGGGACGTTTGGCAGGCTTTGGAGGGGGACGTTTGGCAGGCTTTGGAGGGGGACGTTTGGCAGGCTTTGGAGGGGGACGTTTGGCAGGCTTTGGAGGGGGACGTTTGGCAGGCTTTGGAGGGGGACGTTTGGCAGGCTTTGGAGGGGGACGTTTGGCAGGCTTTGGAGGGGGACGTTTGGCAGGCTTTGGAGGGGGACGTTTGGCAGGCTTTGGAGGGGGACGTTTGGCAGGCTTTGGAGGGGGACGTTTGGCAGGCTTTGGACGGGGACGTTTGGCAGGCTTTGGACGGGGACAGGGTCTACATCTGGATGTGACGGTTTACCTGTCTTTGGGGTGGTAGATGGCTTTGGGGTGTGCCTCTGGATGTGACGGTTTACCCGGCGTTGGGGTGGTAGATGGCGTTGGGGTGGTAGATGGCGTTGGGGTGGTAGATGGCGTTGGGGTGGTAGATGGCGTTGGGGTGTACATCTGGATGTGACGGTTTACCCGGCTTTGCGGTCGTAGAAGGCTTTGCGGTCGTAGAAGGCTTTGCGGTCGTAGAAGGCTTTGCGGTCGTAGAAGGCTTTGCGGTCGTAGAAGGCTTTGCGGTGTACCTCTGGATGTGACGGTTTACCCGGCTTTGCGGTCGTAGAAGGCTTTGGGGTGTACCTCTGGATGTGACGGTTTACCCGGCGTTGGGGTCGTCGAGGGCGTTGGGGTCGTCGAGGGCGTTGGGGTCGTCGAGGGCGTTGGGGTCGTCGAGGGCGTTGGGGTCGTCGAGGGCGTTGGGGTCGTCGAGGGCGTTGGGGTCGTCGAGGGCGTTGGGGTCGTCGAGGGCGTTGGGGTCGTCGAGGGCGTTGGGGTCGTCGAGGGCGTTGGGGTCGTCGAGGGCGTTGGGGTCGTCGAGGGCTTTGGGGCGTACATCTGGATGTGACGGTTTACCTGGCTTTGGGGTCGTCGAGGGCTTTGGGGTCGTCGAGGGCTTTGGGGTCGTCGAGGGCTTTGGGGTCGTCGAGGGCTTTGGGGTCGTCGAGGGCTTTGGGGCGTACATCTGGATGTGACGGTTTACGTGGCGTTGGGGTCGTCGAGGGCGTTGGGGTCGTCGAGGGCGTTGGGGTCGTCGAGGGCGTTGGGGTCGTCGAGGGCGTTGGGGTCGTCGAGGGCGTTGGGGTCGTCGAGGGCGTTGGGGTCGTCGAGGGCGTTGGGGTCGTCGAGGGCGTTGGGGTCGTCGAGGGCGTTGGGGCGTACATCTGGATGTGACGGTTTACCTGGCTTTGGGGTCGTCGAGGGCGTTGGGGCGTACATCTGGATGTGACGGTTTACCTGGCTTTGGGGTCGTCGAGGGCTTTGGGGTCGTCGAGGGCTTTGGGGTCGTCGAGGGCTTTGGGGTCGTCGAGGGCTTTGGGGTCGTCGAGGGCTTTGGGGTCGTCGAGGGCTTTGGGGTCGTCGAGGGGGTTGGGGCGTACATGTGGATGTGACGGTTTACCGGGCGTTGGGGTCGTCGAGGGGGTTGGGGCGTACATGTGGATGTGACGGTTTACCGGGCGTTGGGGTCGTCGAGGGCGTTGGGGCGTACATCTGGATGTGACGGTTTACCTGGCGTTGGGGTCGTCGAGGGCTTTGGGGTCGTCGAGGGCTTTGGGGTCGTCGAGGGCTTTGGGGTCGTCGAGGGCTTTGGGGTCGTCGAGGGCTTTGGGGTGTACATCTGGATGTGACGGTTTACCTGGCTTTGGGGTCGTCGAGGGCTTTGGGGTCGTCGAGGGCTTTGGGGTCGTCGAGGGCTTTGGGGTCGTCGAGGGCTTTGGGGTGTACATCTGGATGTGACGGTTTACCTGGCTTTGGGGTCGTCGAGGGCTTTGGGGTCGTCGAGGGCTTTGGGGTGTACATCTGGATGTGACGGTTTACCTGGCTTTGAGGTCGTCGAGGGCTTTGAGGTGTACATCTGGATGTGACGGTTTACCGGGCGTTGGGGCGTACATCTGGATGTGACGGTTTACCGGGCGTTGGAGTCGTCGAGGGCGTTGGGGTCGTCGAGGGCGTTGGGGGATACATGTGGATGTGACGGTTTACCGGGCGTTGGCGTCGTCGAGGGCGTTGGGGCGTACATCTGGATGTGACGGTTTACCGGGCGTTGGCGTCGTCGAGGGCGTTGGGGCGTACATCTGGATGTGACGGTTTACCGGGCGTTGGCGTCGTCGAGGGCGTTGGGGTCGTCGAGGGCTTTGGGGTGTACATCTGGATGTGACGGTTTACCGGGCTTTGAGGTCGTCGAGGGCTTTGGGGCGTACATCTGGATGTGACGGTTTACCTGGCTTTGATGTCGTCGAGGGCTTTGGGGCGTACATCTGGCTGTGACGGTTTACCGGGCGTTGGGGTCGTCGAGGGCGTTGGGGTCGTCGAGGGCTTTGGGGTGTACATCCAGCTGTGACGGTTTACCGGGCGTTGGGGTCGTCGAGGGCGTTGGGGTCGTCGAGGGCGTTGGGGTGTACATCTGGATGTGACGGTTTACCTGGCTTTTGGGTCGTCGAGGGCGTTGGGGTCGTCGAGGGCGTTGGGGCGTGCATCTGGATGTGACGGTTTACCGGGCGTTGGGGTCGTTGAGGGCTTTGGGGCGTACATCTGGATGTGACGGTTTCCCGGGCATTGGGGTGGTCGAGGGCGTTGGGGTGGTCGAGGGCGTTGGGGTGTACATCTGGATGTGACGGTTTACCGGGCGTTGGGGTCGTCGAGGGCGTTGGGGTGTACATCTGGATGTGACGGTTTACCGGGCGTTGGGGTCGTCGAGGGCGTTGGGGTCGTAGAGGGCTTTGGGGTCGTAGATCGCTTTGGCGTCTATGTGTGAATGTCACGGTTTACCTGGCTTTACGGTCTACATCTGCATATTACTCTTTACCTCGCTTTAGGGCCTTCCCTCGCTTTGGGGTCTACATCTTGATGTTAGGGTCTGCATCGGTTTAATGTTTCCATATGGATGTTGGGGTTTGCCTCGGTTTAGGGGTTTGCCTCGGTTTAGGGGTTCCACCTGGGTGTTATGGTTTACGTTGGTTTAGGGTTTACATCTGGATGTTAGGGTTTCACACCGGTTTAGGGTTTACATGTGAATGTTACGGTTCACCTTGGTTTCGGGTTTCACCTCGGTTTTGCGTTTACATCTGGATGTTACGGTTTATGTCGGTTTAGGGGTTTACGTTGGTTTAGGGGTTACACCTGGATATTACCGTTTGCATCGGTTTAGGGGTTTGCATCGGTTTAGGGGTTACATCTGGATGTTCCCTTTTACGTCGGTTTAGGGGTTCACGTCGGTTTAGGGGTTCACGTCGGTTTAGGGGTTACATCTGGATGTTCCCTTTTACCTCGGTTTAGGGGTTTACCTCGGTTTAGGGGTTTACATCTGGATGTTACGGTTTAGATCGGTTTAGGGTTTACATCTGGATGTTACGGTTCACATCGGCTTAGGGGTTCACATCGGCTTAGGGGTTCACATCGGCTTAGGCTTTACGTTTAGATGTTAGAATTTACATCGGCTTAGGCTTTACGTTTAGATGTTAGAGTTTACGTCCAGATGTTATTGTCTACCTTACTTTAGGCTCTACATTGCTTTAGGCTTTTTATCTAGATGTTGGGGTTTGCATCCCCTTAGGTTTTTCATTGCCTTGGATTTTAGATCTAGATTGTAGGTTTCATGTCATTTTTCTGTATATGTTGCCAGTCCGATGCTCCTGAGCACTGGCACAACGCCCGTGTGTCACCAGGAGCAGGCTGATGCGCTCTTCAGTTCAGCTTGAAAAGACATCCCTTGCAGCCTGGTGGTCCAGAAAGGAGCAGCGGGGGGTTATGTCATTTCACGTTTGGGTTCTGTTTAGAGTTTAGGTTTGGATTTTAACTTCCTATTTCAGGGTGAGCTTTTCGGTTCATGTTCTAGCCCACGTTGAGGGTTTGGGTTTGCACCTGAGCTGCCTGTTTCAGAGTGAGATTTTTGGTTTCACTTTTAGTTTCAAATTTAGAGTTTGGGTTTGCATCAGACCTTCCTGTTTCAGGTGATGTACGGAAAACGCACTCCCCAATCTGTGAGACTGTAAAGTAAGTATGTGTATTCAGCGCTGGGCAGCACGGGGAGCAGCCCCACCAAAATCGTGCGCGCCCCAACGCGGCAACTTGTCTCTGATTTAAACGGTCAGATGCTACATATACCCAAGGTTTCCCAATACACCTATACATAGGCATAACCTGTCCCTGCTTTGTATTAAAATTAGTTCCAAAAGGTCGTTTCCATAAACTCCTCCTAACTGCGCTTGCGCAGTGCCTCCTTGTGGTGGTCGTCGGGGGGGGGGGGGGGGGGGGGGGCAGGTAGGGGGGTCGTGGAGATGAAGGCTGATGGCTCCTCTTCATCACCGCTAGTAACCCCTTGTTCTTGCGCAGACTCAGTTGCTCCTTGGCTCTTGCTCAAACCGTAGGGTTGGTTTCAGTCGGTTCTTGAGGCATCGCCCAGGTTCTTATCAGGAACTATCCTTGTGTGGAGCCATAAATCTTCGTGATTCTGTGAGTTTATCAGGAATTGTCTTTTGTAAGGGGCCACAACATTCCTTGCTTCAACTAGTTTGTACAATAGTCAGCAAAATATTAAGCGGTATCCGTTAGCCTAATTCTTTGGGTTACACAGTAATCTAGATCATCATTAAGCAATAATATTTTCACCAAGATTTCCTTAGCCCCTTCCCTCACAGAAGGAGTTTTTTGGTTTGGGTTTTAGCTTCAAATTTAGAGTTTGGGTTTGCATCTGACCTGCCTGTTTCAGGGTCAGCTTTTTGCTTCGGCTTTTAGCTTCAAATTTAAAGTTCAGGTTTGTGTCTGATCTGCCTGTTTCAGGGTGAGCTTTTTGTTTCAGGCTTTAGCTCACCTTTAGACTTGGGGTTTGCATCTGAGATGCCAGTTTCAGGGTGAGCTTTTTAGTTCTGGTTTTTATTTCACTTTTAGAGTTCGGGTTTGCATCTGACCTACCTGTCTCAGTGACCTTTCTGGTTTGGGCTTTAGCTCACCTTTAGGCTTGGGGTTTGCATCTGAGCTGCCTGTTTCAGGGTGGGCTTTTTGGTTCAGCTTTTATCTCAGAAGAAGCAAACAGGTTTGGGTTCAGCCTGATGCTGAGTCAGCTGAGTGCACCACAGCTGGCAGGGTGGCAGTAGGCCTGTGTCCCTGGTTTACAGGCTGAAAATTCCCAGCTTCCTTAACCTCAACTGTTGATTAGGGCTCCTCGAGAAGCCTCAGGTCAACTGTGAGGAAGGGAACTGGATTTCTTATCTCTGATCAAATTCACATTCAGCGATTCCTGCCCTTGCCCAGATTATTTGAGATGCTCTTTTTCTTCATACATGCCTCGTCTGCTGCGGGAGTTGAGATCAGCACTTGGAGCTTCAAGGCATCTTCAGGTGTCTGAGTCAACCTGCAGGAGGTTAAAATCAGGCACCTGGAGTTGGTCCCGTCTGTGTTCACTCCTGGAGTCTTGGGCAGAGGCTGTTGCCCCTGAGCTGGGAACAGTGAACAGCTTGTGGTGGATCACCTGAAGTTTCCCAGTTCCCAGCTGGCTTTATGAAGGTGAATCATCCCCAGCAGGGACAGGATCCCTCTGCTGTTGTGTGTGGAATCACAGGGTGCAGTGAGAGCTCTCAGCTGCATCCAGACAGGAGAGCTGATAAGCAAGGCCTGTATTTGCAGGTCAGGTTTTTAGCTGATGGCACACAGTAGCTGTTGGGTTTAATAGTCACATTTAGACCCCATCCAGGGAGTTCTGCGAAGCCTGGAAACCAAAGGATGCTCTTTCACATTTTTCTGAATGCTTGTTTTAATAGTGCAAGGCACGCAGCAGCTTCCGTTCCTGATAGGAGTTGAAATACCTAAACGTACTCTAAGGGCATTAAAGGATCGTTGATCATAGAGTTAACACCAGTCTGAATGTAGATATGATTCTCGTTTTCCACGTGTGGAGCAAATGCATCCCCTGTTGCTCACGTTCTTTCCAGCCGATGCAGAACTCACAGGAATGAGCCATTTTCCAGCCAAGAGTGGCCTGGATATTTCTGTGACGGTGTTTGTTTTCTCTCACTGTGATTTCCTTCCACCAGGCGTATGCCTGGGGCCTGAGGGACAAATACTGGTGCGATAAATATCCTTTGAAACGCTGGTTGGACCTCCCCAGTTCCAGTTTTAAGAAAACCCAACAAACCAAATCCCAGGCATTTCTGTTTGCTTTTGCATTTATTAACCACCCTGCATCAATTTTCTTCAAAACTGTAGCCATTTTCCAAATGCTGCGAATCTTTTACAGTCTCAGGCTTCTAAATCATCCATATGTTGTTCTGTCATGTATCTGGGTGCCCCGGACGACTTTAGGGTCTCATTTTCACAGACTGCAGCTGTATGCCAAATCCCTTCTTGTTTCTGGGTACGTTAAAGAAATCCATGAGCTTGTTGCCCCTTTGCAGCTACTGCAAACACTTCTTTCCTTTGTACTGTCCTTGTTTTTCTCTGCCAGCTGGATCACAGGAAAGCAAAAGAGACACGGCAAGAAGGTGCTTCAGCTTCCCCTAGATCTTTTTCTGTGGTCGTAGAACTGTTTAAAAGGTGCAGTACCCAGCTACAGATGACTCTGCTGATTGGAGTTCTGTGAAGAAAGGAGCAGCTGAAAGAGCTCCCTTTGTCCTGGCACTCCTGTTTCACAGCCAGGTGAATGGAGCCGGAATAAAATTCCCAAGGCTGCCATGGGTGCTGTGTTCCTTTACCGCAGGAGAAGGGACGTCCCTGGGGCAGCACCATTTAACCGCAGTGAGGACAGGCCCTCCGGCTCACCGCTGTGCCTGGTGCCTGAGGGCAGCTGCAGAGGGACGGGACAGGACTGATTTTGTGACACTTCTGTTGTGGGAAAAGTAGAGAAACTTCCTTTTATTGTTTTTCCTCTAGGATAGTTCATTTGCCTTTTTAGGCCTGGAATTTTTCCTCTGTGTTTAAGAGGATAAGAGCAAAGTCCCTTTGGCCACCGTCTCTTTAAACGCCAGTAGCGCAGAGCTGTTCTTGTCATGGCAGACGTTTTTATGGAAGACTCCTAGATCTATTTCTGTTATTATTGCTGTATATTTGAGACATATACTGGAAGTTTAGGTGCAAACGGTTCAAAATGTTTGTCTTGCGTTTCTAAAGAACATCTTGCAGAAGCAGAATGAACTCATCTGTCCAGCTTCTCAGCATGTGAGACCTTGGTTCCAAGTGAACTGCCCTGGATAATGCTCGCTCCATGTTTTGCAAAATTCTGTTCTAATTCCTTGGCCTGAGGTCTGTCAGGAAGACTTGCTGATCTGGAATTTGGAGACTGCTGAAAGACAGAGTTGCGGTGGCTCCTGTCTGCCCAGTGATGCTTTTTCTTCGTAGTATATTTGTGTTCGCAGCTTGCACGTCTGTGTAGAAAATGAGATTCCAAATGTTTCTGTTTATCCAAGGAATAAGCTGATGGATCTACTTTTTTTTTCATCTGGTTACCATTTTTATCTAGAATAGGGCAAAAATCTGGACTAGGTTTGTTTTAAGGAAGCTGTACTTTAGGGAGCAGTGAGCACTGCAGGGATGCATTTTATGTAATCATCCTTTGAAATAATACAGCTGGACCAAATTCACTCTTTAAAATAGCCAGTAAAGTTGGTGTCGATGCATGGAGAAACAAAATGTGCTTTTGCTGATGGAGTTCATAGTGAGTCAGCCACTGCAATCACCTGTTAAGGCAAGTTCATGTTGATGTTGGAGTAGCTGTGGCTGCATCAGGTTTTTTTTTTTTTGTAGGTATAGAAAAATCATCTCTAACCCTCTGCCAGGGAAGAAACTGGCACCGAAGACTGGACCTTAAAAAATGGGCGCTCTCTGAGCAGTTCTGGGTAAGAAAGAAACAGGTGGAGTCTCGTGTCTCTGTTCTCTCTAGGTGACGTATCTGATAGCGACCAACGGGACACCAGAGCTGCAGAACCCCGAGCAACTGTGCGCTGAGTTTCGGGCCTTTTGGAGCTGCTGCCTGGAGGTGGACGTGGGCAGGCGAGGGTCTGCCCAGGACCTTCTGCAGGTAAAACGCGAAGCGGCTGCAGGTGAAAGAGCTGCGCTGTGTCCTGGTTTTGTCATCAGCTGAACTCGAAGGCATCAGATGGAGCCCCCTCATACAGCCTGGTCTGTACTTGCAGGCCGGTAACGGGCTTTGGTACCGAATGGAAGAGGCCTCAACAGCCCTTCCTGACACCAAACCGGTGCTCAGTCAAGGCGCTTACGTACTGTTTTGTATCAGGTGACAACAACTACCGGTCGCTGGGCAGGGCGGGACCTGCACCTCTGAGCACACTGACGTATCTGGTGCCCACGTGGAGGGGACAGCAGAAGTGACCCTGGACTGCTCTTCCGGACCCACCTGGGTATAGCCCGCGGGCATCTGGAGAACCAGCGTGCCTGTGAGGTCAGACATAGTGCATTTGGCTCCCGAGGAAAGGCACAAAAGATTTCAGCCACGTATTTCAGCCATTAACTTTGAAGTGCGCTGCAGTTAGACAGATCACTGTCCTCGAAGGCTCACCATCCGCTCCAGCCTTGCAGACTCTTTCACCAGTGGGTTCCTGAAGCCACACTTGAGAAGACAGGCCTTGTTTTCCTTCATTTCTTAACCCAGAAAGCAAACAGGGTATATAACTCTCCCTCTCATCTCAAAGACAGAGAAAGGTGTTTTGAAATGTATTCACACAAGAGCTCTATCCTAGAGGCACGACAGGTGAGGTACTAGAGACACGACACCTCCCAAAACAGGTCCATCCACCCTTCTCCACTTCGGCTTCTTCCCCGCGCACGGAGAACGAGGAAACACAAGAGTGTGCAGACTCGGTAACTCAATGGCACCGGGTGTACGCTGGAGGGGCTTGGTGGGGCGTGGGGCCTGGCAGGTCTCTGAGGTGACAGAGCCCTGCCCTGCTGTGCTGTGCCACGCCAGCTGTGGGCAACGCTCCGGCAGCGGTGGCAGCAGCAGCAGCAGCCGGTAGCAGCATGGTGCGAGCGTGTGGGGCCCGGGTCCTTACCCGCCTCCTTCTCCTCCTCCTGGTGGTCCTGCAAGCCCGCAGGCTGTTCCAAGACAAGCACAGGGAGCAGGTAGGCAGGCAGAGGGCCAGCACCCAGCCCCGAGGAGTGCGGTGTGGTATCCAGTGCGCCTCAGTGGGGTGGCGGCGGGGCCAAGGCTAAGGCTGGGTCTGGGAGAGCAGCTGGGCCAGGCTGGGCAAGCCAGGCAGGCACCGCGGTGCGGGCAGAGGGGGCAGACACCCTGCGGGGAGCTGTAGAGGGGCTGTTGCTGCTTTGGGGGCATTTTCTGGTGGGAGCGGCCGTGCAGGGTAAGAAACCCAGCACTAAGTCCCTGTGGGGACACCCGGCTCCGTGCCACAGTGCCCTGCCTCAGGGCAGCCTGCCCCCGCTGTGTGCCAGGGCGGGTGAGCGCGTGGCACCACGGGAGCCAGACAACAGCCCACGGCAGCGTTTCTCCCCAGGCTGGCTGCAGTCCTGCCCAGGGCCATGGCTCTGCCACTCCCTGGCTGGATCCCAGCTGTCAGCCTCGTGGCCACCCCAGAGGGGCACGCTCAGGAGAGGTCTGCTCGGGAAAACAGGAGCATTTCTGCTCCAGTCCTGCAGTCCTGCTCCCCTCGGATGAACCACAGGTCCCCAGCCTGCAGGAACAGGCAGGGGTAGCGCTGCTGCCACCTGGAACAGCCTGTTGTCGCTTTTTCCTCCAGTTCCCAGGGGTGGGCTTCCTCTGTGTGCATGGAAACTTCTCTGAGCTCTGCTGGATTGCAGGTGATGGCCTTGGCCTGGCTTATCAAGCTTCTCAGCTAGAGCCTGATTAGGAGCCTTGGGAGTTCCAGGGAGCTGACAGCTTCACACCACTGCAGGCAGCTGGTAACTATCTGCAAGAGGCACCTGAGCAGAAGGCGAGAGGAGCGCTCTGGACCAGTCCTGTGTCTGAGCTGCATTCGCTGGCATTCAGACCTGAAGCAGCACATTGAAACGTTTCACAGGAGCTGCTCTGTCCTGCGTTCATTCACGGACACGGTTGCAGGCGAGGGCTGTCCAGCTTCCCGGCTGGGTTCCAGGGCTGAGCTGCAGAGAGGTCGCGTGGGTGCGTCATGGCCTTGTCCTTAAACCTTCGGGAGCTGCCAGCTCCAAGCCCAAAGTCAGCCAGGCGCCTCTGCGGGGGTGAGAACGCAGCCCTGCGCGCCTGTGCTGTGTCATGATGTGGCCCCTTTCTCTGTTCTGCTGTTCAGTTACGGCCCCGTGGGTCAGAACACATGATGGTAACTTCTCGTGGGTGTTTGGTTGCAGATGCGGCCACCGGGAGGGCTTTTCCAACTCCTCGGCTGGATCCCAGGCTGATTCCTAGCTGGCATCTCAGGGGTGAGTAGTCCAGCTTTGCTGACTTTACAGAGTAAGAACTCATTTTCAGTATTTTATTCGCGTGACATTTACCTTCATACTTTCTGTTAATGTTGTTAAAGAGGGAAGTAGAAAGCTAGAATAGGGAGCTATTCCCAAAAAACCTCCCAAGTTCCAAAGGAAATCCCGACAGCCTCGGAGAAAGCAGCACCCGGTCAGTGTATTTCCCTCTGGTAACCGTCTGACTTTGGAAGCTGAGGTTCAGATCCATGCGTGGACGTGCTGTAGCCTGCAGAGCAGGAAGGGATCAGTCAGAGCCTCGCTGCAGCGACGCTCAATTTCATGCCTTGCGTGGGCTGGTGAGCCACAGAGATGGCCCAGCACAGTGTCTGCTACCAGTTGTGGTTCCAGCTGAGTCCCAGGGGCAGCTGCTGCGCCAGTTGCACTGGTCAGAGGTGCTTTGTGCAGATGCTGGTATCCAGATGTCGGGAACCAGATGGTTTGGCCATCACAATGATGTCATCAATGTATTGCAGGTGTTGTGGAGCTTCACCTGTTGCAGTGTAGTCTGAATCCGTCCATGGCAAATGGTGGGACTGTGTTTCCACCCCTGGGGCAGTCGATTCCAGGGGTACTGGACACCCCTCCAAGTGAAAGCAGACGGTGCCCTGCACTCTGCTGCCAAAGGGATTGAGAAAAACGCATGAGCGATACCAGTTGTGGCGTACCCCTTGGCTGCCTTTGACGCCAGTTGGGATTGAAGTTCTAGCGTGGCTGGCACGGCAGCACTCAGGGGTGGCGTGACTTCATTCAGGCCACCATAGTCTACTGTTAGTCTCCACTCTCCATTAGATTTTCACACTGGCCACATGGGGCTGTTAAAGGGTGAGCGAGTTGTGCCGATCACCCCTTGACTCTCCAGTTGCTGAATCAGCTCATGGGTGGGAATCGGAGAGTCTTGGTTGGTGCAACATTGCTGCCGATGTACCACTGTGGTAGCGATTGGCACCCGTTATTCTTCAGCCTTCAGCAGCCCCACCACAGAAGGGTCCTCCGAGAGACTGGGCAAGGTGGACAACTATTCAACTTCCTCCGTCTCCAAGGCAGCTATACCAAAGGCCCACAGGTACCCTCTTGGGTTCTTGAAATACCCTCTCCTGAGGCAGTCTGTGTCAAGGATGCGCGGAGCCTTTGGGCCAGTCACAATGGGGTGTTTATGCCAGTCATTCCCAGTTAGACTCAGGTCAGCTTCCAGTACAGTTAGCTGTTGGGATGCACCTGTCACTCCAGAAAGACGAAAGGGTTCTGCCCCTCTATAGCTCGATGGCATTAGGGTACAGTGTGCACCAGCGTCTCCTGGAGCCTTAGACTCCTGTGGGTCTGACGTGCCAGGCCATCGGGCCCACGCAGTCCAGTAAAGCCGGTTGTCCCTTTCCTCCCCCTGGCTGGAGGCAGGGCCCCTCTAATCCTCATCAGAGTCACTCCTTGTGAAAATTACTCAGAAGGTCCAGAGACCTTCTCTTCCCCTTGAGGGCACTGAGCAGTGCTGAGAAGGGCTCAGTAGGCATGGGCCAAGCCCCAGCATATTGCAGTGATTTGTGTCTCTCTGGAATTGCCAGGGTGACAGCATACCTTTTCCAAGTATCTTACTAGTTTTTCAGGATTCTGTATTTGTTCAGGGGTGAAATTCCAAAACACTGGGGGTGACCACTGTCCCAGGCACTTGCCCGTACTCTCCCACACACCCTGCCACTCATAATTATCCATCCTCAGGGCAGATCTCTGGTGGTGTTCTTAGCAAAAGTTTGTTTAACCGTGAACAATGCCCTGGGACACATTCAGGAGATAGAGCAAGAACATGCTGGCTTGGGCATCCCAGGGATATTTGGAATTCTCAAAAGCTGCTATAATGAGCCTGAATGTGGAAGGAGAGGTGGAAGAGTGGGAGAAAGTGACCTCCTTTGTCCCTTCTGTGGGCTGGGTGCGATGAGTAACAAATGCCATGAGAAGGTGCCTGGGGGATGGGTATGACAGCAATGCCACATACAAATACCAGCTTAACCTCGTGACCAGTGATGCAGTGGCCAGGGATGCAATCAGACCCTAAGTCGACATCAGCCGGTGCAGCAAGATGCTAGTCCTGATCCCCCTCCCAGAGGTCCCGACCATCAGCGCAGGGAGCACACAGTGCCTGTACGAGTTGACACAGCACCGCTGCGTGAGCAGCCGAACCAGCGTGACCAGTGGTGATTTAACTGCTGTCACAGAGGGGTGTGACAGACCTTTCAACGCGCTCTGGCCAGATCTGCCGTTATCTCAACCCCTCTTGCCCCATGTCGGGCACCAAAAAGGACGCGTGGTTTGGGCCCGGCTGGGAGCAGGCACCACGTGGCCGCTCACTCACCCCTCGCCCTGTGGCGGGGTGGGGAGGAGAATGGGGAGAAAAGGGTGAAACCCCGTGGGTTGAGATAAGAACAGTTTTAATGGAACAGCACAAAGAGAGAAGAAACAACGGTAACAACAACAGTACTAATGAGATAATGCATACAGCGAGTGACGTGGAATGCAACCTATGTCCCTGAAGAGGAAGGAAAAGACTGAAAATGTAGCTGAAGGTACACTTGGACGAAAATTATCAAATATCACAGAGCACTGCAAATCTATACATTCACAGCAAGTTTATGTAATCTGTGTGTAAAACTTGGTGCCATGATATAGTTTTTATGTTGTGTTCTTGAGATCTTGAGTTGCAAGAGCAACTAGGATTATTTTTTACCTTTAAAAAAACAGCTTTGTTCTAGCACTCTTGTAAGTCTGTTTTTAAATATGTCTTTGTGGACTTGTAATCATACTTAGAGTATCTTTATTTCCTTAATTTAAATGCAGTGCCTCCCATTTTGAGACAACATGGGACTGGAGAGGGGTTGTTGAGAAGGCAGCCTCTCTGTGAGAGTCCCTGCTTGCACAGGGCCAATTCCAGCCACTGAAAAAACCCCACATAACACAGGCATCCAAGAGCAGTGGTTGCTTACTGATGTGTCCCTCTTTTTAATGAAGCTGGACAAGGAGGCTTTTTCAGCTTTGTGGGTTTTTGTCCCCATGCATGCGACTTAGGTTTTTAAACATTCCTCTGCACTTAGGAGTTTTGTCAACTTTTGCTCTGAAGGAAAGCAGAAACCACTGGATTCCAAGAATTTGCAACATGCTAATGGAATAATCATACCGTGCAACTTTCCGTGTCTGTGTGCCTGAGATGAACATAGAATATAATTTGGAGGTGTGAAAGGCTGCTTCCCCAAGTACCATGCAGCGAGCTAGAAAGCTGTCTGACCTGACAGCGTGGTGGAGGTGATTCTCTTTCCATTCCCAGGGGGGCTTTTCAGCCTTCCAAGTGTATTCCATGGCCTGAGGAGGATCGTTAAGAGGATCAGCGTTGGGGACCCATTTCCTCAGTCATCTGCAGGGCACCTGAAGAAATGACTCATCCAACAGTGCTTTAACGTTCTTGGCCCTAACCTGTAACTGCGGGGTGCCAAATGTTCGCTTTTGCAATACATAGTTACACTTTGTGAAGAGAGGGTTTCCTTTTCCCCAGTTGATTCAACCTCAGATTGAACACACACTCCCTTTGAAAATCCAGTTCCTCCGATCTCCTTTTTTGCTGTTTAAATTTCCGTGTTTCCTTTCAGATCCTAAGAAAGAGCAAATCCCACTTGCAGGTTGGTGGGGTTTATTTATGGGTTTCCTGTGTGTGTATGTTTGGGGTTTTTTGTTTGGTTGGCTTTTTGTTTGGGTGGTTGTTGTTGTTGTCATTTACTGTCTCTGTCTTACCTAGAGCGGTTTGCCTGTCTTCAGCATTCTGTGCAGGCCTGTAAGATGCAGGGTTTTTGTTTGTTTGCTTTCCTCTAGCAAACCATGTGGCTTCCACGGTACCAAAGAAAACCAAATTGGAGTGGCTTGAGTTTGTTCTTGGTGAGAACCCCTTTAATAAACTCCAGTGATCAACTTCTCTTTATGGTATGAATCCAGCCTTCTTACATGATTTTTGTCTGTCCCACCTTATCTTGCAAGCAGGAATCATCAGGATTCAAATATTTCATTGGTCAAAAAGGGGGGGGGGCAGCGAAGTTACGGCGTTAATCCCACTCAATCCGCATATTGCGGTCACTAGAGGTCAGACTTGTACTTCACTGGATATAGTAGTAACTGCAAGCTAGTAATTAGAGCTGAAGAAGCAGAAATAGTTGCTAAATGAAAACAAACATTTTTGATGCTTTTTTGAAATAAAGCAAATAGAAACATTACCATTTTCATTTTACTTAAAGATGCTTCATTGTGGATGTCATTGTTGCTGTGTTTTCTGAATTGCTTCACTGCTCTGAAATTTGCTTGCTCTCGTTTATTTGAAATAACATTGACAGGATTGGTGGGCAAGCTTGATTCCCTTCTGTCTCCCACTTTGTATGCACATTGCCTCATAGAAACCATGTGTTTGCATATGTTCTGTGCTCAAAGTCTACTGAGTCCACTGTATTTTCCATTCAGTGAACTAACAAAAGAATATTGAGATAGAAATGAGTTGCCTGATATTTGAGGCCAAAATCACCATTATTGCACTACATCTCTGCAATTCTTTTCCCAGTGTGAAGCTTGAAGACTGTTCTGCCATGCAGGGAAGCATTTTGCACTGGTATGAAGAGTTGACATGCACCAACAGAGAGGTATGACACTGGAAATACCTTACAATTAATGGCTTTAGTCATTTTCTTTTAAATGACATTGAGATTAATGCAAAGCAACCCTCTCTCAGTCTTAGAATTTCATGCCTACTTACTTGTCTTGGCTGTGCTTTCCCCTTTAAATCCCCCAAATGCAGGTATGTTAATGAAATACAGTAACGGAATTGATTTGCTCAACATTGTCTTGTGGATCATAAACATAACTCTGTTTTATTGCTTGTTATCTTAGATTTCAAAACCAGCGAGAGAACATCTGGGAAGTCCCTACATTGTAGTAAAAGGCTCATTTAGTACTGGTGTTAGCAATTTGATTAGTTGATAGAGACATTAAGTGTGCTGAGGCCTAGCATAAGAGTGCTGGGGGAGTGTGGATTATCAGCTATTTGTAATAAAATTCACAAGAGTTTATAAAAATAGCCTTCAAAGAGGTGTTGCTATTAACAGCTCCTCCTTTCTTGGGTTTCATGCTATCTAATGACTGATTTAAAGATTCAGCTCTTCAAATTATGTTCATTTAAATTCTTGATTTTAAAATTCTTGACTTTAATTAAAGTAACCGCCCGATGGTTCTCTTATTTGAAACCCAAAAAAATATCTTGCAAGTCCTTGAAGCTTCAGAGTTAGACGCCAAACTGTGGAGTTCATAATGACTTTTATTTGAAACCATACAATTGTTGACTCAGTCCTGGAATCTCCTCTGGTCTTAAGATGTTCTGTCTGTAAGATTCTGTCTTCTACCTACCCTATAAATAGTGCAAGTATCTCGATAGATGAACAACACCGAAAGGGCCTTTCTTTTTCCCTGAGCTCCCTCTGTATTGGTACCTCTTCATTGCCAGCTGTTCTGGGGTGAAGGCTGGTAAACATCCCCCTGTGCAGGCCCTGGGCAAAGAGCAGTGACCTCGGTTATGCACAGCCGTACCCCTCCATTTGGCAAAGACCTGTTGGGAGATGCAACGTTCAGCAGAGCCGAAGCGAAGGCCACACACGCTGCTCACACAGGAGATTCAAAATGCAGTAGGATTTCCTCCTTTTTGTACAAAGAACTCTTTCAACATCCTCTGTTTTCTGCCTTTGTTTCTTAGCTGAATCATTCCTGCAGCTCGGGTGGTTGGACACTAAATTGGTGTGGCTCTTCGATAAGGGCTAAGGTGTGAGATGAGTAACAGTTAAGAAGAATATATGCAAACAGAAGATATTTTCTCACCTCTTCTCACTTACAAGTATGTTACCAGCTGCCTGTAACAACAGCAGGTACAGCACAGTCGGATCAAAATTATGATACGTGAAGGTGATACTGGACTGCAGCGTTGTGCTTGGCTGAGCAGAGCTGCCGCGGCAGCCTTCAGGAGGTGTTTGCTGGAGAGGCTGATTGCTGCAAGACATATCATGAAGACACCTTCCTTTGAACAAACACTTGAGAAGTCACAAAGGCTTTTGAAGACTAGTTGACACTTGTATTTCAAGTTGTCTTTTCTGGGTCTCCTTGTCTCCCTTTGTACCTCCACCCCCCTGCCTTCCTTTTTTGCTCAGCTTTGTGGCTCCTGGACTGCTCAGCTCTTGCTTTTCTGATGGTCGTGTTCACTCGCCTTGCTCTGACTGCCCTCTCTCTAGCCACAAGAAGCTGGATGTACGCTTCTCTCCTCCTTATTGAAGACTTTGCTTTAATGTTTTGCTTAATTTTTTTATCTAGTTTCATGAATATTTCGAAGGAATGATGAAACTTGGGTGAATCAGGGCTGAAAATAAAAGAACAGTGTCTTTTCTTACCCATTTAATGCACTATTAAGAAATGATGTTCAGGAAAACAAGCAATATCGCTACATTCAGGTATTCTGGTATTATCAGATGATTAACTTTCATTTGCACTAAACATTTCATGCTCTAGGTTAACATTTTTTCAGTGCAAAATGTGTTGGACTATGGATTGTGCTGATGATCTACAGCTGCTTGCAATGGAGGCCTTTTTGAGAACGCTTGGAGAACTAAAGAGAATTGGCTAAGTGGAATTAAAATTGGCCTTATTCTGGTGGACAGTTATCTGTTTATAGTGCCCAGAAGCTTTTCATTGAACAGCGATATATTGTATATGTAGTACTAAATAAATATCAGGTACTGCAGCAAGATTACAGAGCTATTTTAGGCTGGGGAGGACATTAAAATGAACAGATTTGGAATTTGATGTACACACCTTCAGGACCTGTCTTCCCAAGCTTCAGGTGTGCGTGCACAGGCGTCTTCCTGGTCTCAGTAAGTTCATGGCCACTGTGCAGGTCCTTGTTTGATGGTTCCTGTGTTCCCACACGGGTAACCGGGAATTCTTGCTGTTCTCTCTCAGCAGGTGTTGCGTAGCAGTAGCAGTACGTACAGCAATGCTGTGACTCTGCTGTGCCCACTCTACAGACAAGCATGTGCACTGTCAACCACCTCTTTCCTCTGCAGAACAGTTCCTCACTTGTGGGAGCAGGTCCCATACGCTGGCTTGGAAGAGCTTGGCAAGGCAAAGAGGCTGGTCCCCAGTAGTTCAGAGTGGTCTGAAAGGGCCCAGGAGCACACCTAAGGGAGGAGATAACCGCTGTGTTTTCAACTCTCTTTTCACAGCCAAGTTTCCAAACTTGTGCAAGCTGTGTAAACGTCCAAGTGAAAGCAACTTCTGCTCATATGGAAACACTATGCCTTATGCCAAGCTTTGTCGTAATGAGAAATTCAGTTGCATGACTTTGTTTGAGGGCGTAAGCTGAATTAACCTAGGAAAGTCAGGTTTTTCCTTTTGAAATGCATAATCTGTTGGATATCACCAGATCAGCCCTTTCAGCGCTCACCCTGTTCCACCCAAAGGGAAAGCTGTGTAGAAAGAAGGAGGAAAATTTCTTTTGAAACTCAGGATAAACCCATTCTCTTCTCAGCCCTATCTCCCCCTCTCTCTCCATCTAGCATGGAGCAGGTGGCAGAAACCTGTCCTAATCCTGGTGGATGCATGGGCATGTCAGGTGTTCAGATGAGATGCCTCTATGTTATTTTCTCCCCCCTGTCCGGCCCTGCCCCCCCCAGCCTCTTAGAATTAAAGTCTCTTAGGAGGCAAGACTTGGGATCCATCAGGAGGTGATAGTGAAAAGCACTTCCCATACTTGTATCACCCTCTGATTTTCAGACAGAGTCCATGTGGATAAGCCCCTGACAAGTTGGAAAGGGATTGCATTTTCTGTTTGTGTGATTCTGAACTATAGCCAGAATCATAACATCTAATGTGATTAGCTGGGATAGTTCTCAGATCTCTAGCACCTTTAGGAGCCTTTTCCAATTTGGAAGCTGGTTACTGTTTTGTGTAGCTTTGTGTATCAGATACTCTTTAAGCTGTGAGGCCCTTAGGCAAAGGGTTATGTTGCTGGAGTGTTTGGAATACTTTGGTATCGTACAGCTCCTGAAAAAGCTTTTTACTAGGGGATGAAGTTTGCATCAGTGGCTCTGAGTGAGCTGGTAAATGAAAGCGAAGCTGGTTGCTGTGAGCTGTAGGGATACACAGGCAGGTTTGCTCGCAGTTCCCACTTGCTTGACAGCACTTCTTAAACTTGGTCCCTTCAAAAGGACATTTGAAGTGTTGGCAGGTGCTAAGCAAACGGGGAAGCAGCATCCTGACGAGTACTGGGAGCGGCCATTCTCTTTTCATTTACTTGGGTCTCCGTGGTGCTTCTGTTTCCCATGGAGATGGTGGCCTCCTGGGTCCTGGGGGTTCCTGAGCCCATGTCCTCAGGCTCGGGCGGGTACCTCCAGCCTGTAGCTCTTCCAGACTGTAACATCTTCACCAGGAATAATCTCTTTGCTAGAGGTTAGGTGAATACTTCAAAATCTTGAAGTATTTCATCTCTAGTTAGCGTTGGTTTGAGCAGCAGTTGCCATTTATCAAGGAGTCCTGGTAGGAAGAAGGTGGGTAAATTTTACTCCTGTCAAGCCAGAGGTAATAGTTTATAGAGCTCAGGGGATGCAAGTTGTTTATTGATAACATGGGGCAGATTGTATACGTACTGTGAATCGGTGTAGTCAGCTGAAGAAAGGGCCTTGCTGAGGTTGTGACCTGTGACTTAAAGTAGGTAACAAGATTGAAGAGTGTGGTGGTTAGCTGTGGCATCTAGTACTACTGCACTGTTCCGGAAGATGCCTGCTTCCTCATTTTCCTCCAACTCAAGCTGATATTTCTATCTTTAATCCCATTTTAGATTAAGCCTCCGTGAATCCAGTATTGTATTTCCTTCATGCAGTAATTGAGGAGTGCAGGGTACATGTTGAGCTCCAGGCAATCCTTGTTTGCTTTTGACTCTGGGCAGCAGCTTTCTTGGGTTGGAATCATAGACTGGTTTGGGTGGAAGGGACCTCAAGATCATCTAGTTCCAACCCCCTGCCATGGCAGGGACACCTCCCACCAGACCAGGCTGCTCAAGGCTCCATCCAACCTGGCCTTGAACACTGCCAGGGATGGAGCAGCCACAGATTCCTTAGGCAACCTGTGCCAGTGTCTCACCACTCTTAGGGTGAAGAACTTCCTCCTTGTATCTGGTGTAAACCTGCCCTCTCCCAACGTCTATGGTGGTTGACATAACTCTGTGTTAGAGTGAGCTGGATAACCAGTGTCTGGCCAGCATCTGATTCTGTGTCTGAGCCTTTTAACAGTGTGTTCAGTTGTGAACACTGAGGTTGGGTAATGTCACTGCAAGCCTGTATCTCAAATGGGGGCTGTAGTGGGATAGCCCACTGCAGTCACTTGCCAGCTACTGCTGTGTCCCCCTTTGTGTTGTCAGAGGTGCATGAAGAGCTGGCCATTACGTGTTGGGTGCATGACCAGGTGTGTGGTGGGACACACCATGCACATTGTTTTCACTCATGGAGGCCTCTCTGTGGTCACGGCGGTCTTTGGAATGTGGACACCTGGTGAGTGTTGTGGTGTGAACATCAGTCTGGCACTGATGGGATGGACCTTGCAGCAGACCATGGTTGAGGATATAGTTCAGCAGACAGTTTTGATAACTGAGTATCTGCAGCTTCCACAGGGAATACTCTTGGCCCAGTGGTGAGGTAAAGTGGGTATATTCCGCAAACCTCCTCCACTGAATCTTCTGCATTCAAATCTCCGATCGTTTGCCTTTCATAAGCCAAAAATGTGCTTGACCTGGCTTTTGCTGTAGGCTGAAGTGCTGTACAGCTCAGCTACTCAAATTGCAGTAACTTAGTCCTGTTTCTAAGCTCATAAATCTGTTTAACCTAAATCGAAGTAGTGAATGATTTGCCTTGTGAGGCTTCAGCTTCGTGGTTTCTTTCATCTGAAATCAGTCTGGGTTTTGTGACACACTGGCAGCCACATATGTCATGGATGTAAATTCTAACATTAGAATTATTCAGGTTGGAAAAGACCTTTGAGATCATTGAGTCCAACCATCAACCCTACTGTACCAAGGACACCCCTAAACCATATCTCCAAGCACCACATCTAAATGACCTTTAAACACATTGAGGGATGGTGACTCGACCTCCTCCCTGGGCAGCCTATTCCAATGTCTGGCAACCCTTTCAGTGAACAAATTTTTCCTAATGTCAAGCCTAAACCTACCCTGGTGCAGCTTGAGCCTGTTTCCTCTTGTTCTGTCATTAATTACCCATGAGAAGAGACCAGCACCTGCCTCTCTACAATGTCCTCTCAGGCAGTTGTAGAGAGCAGTAAGGTCTCCCCTCAGACTCCTTCACTTAAGACTAAACAGCCCCAGTTCCCTCAGCAGCTCTTCATAAGACTTGTTCTCTAGGCCCTTCACCAGCTTTGTTGCCCTTCTCTGCACTCTCTCCAGCACCTCAATGACCTTCTTGTATTGAGGTGCCCAGAACTGGACACAGTGCTCGAGGTGTGGCCTCACCAGTGCTAAGTAGACAGGGACAATCACCTCCCTACTCCTGCTGGCCGCACAATTTCTAATACAAGCCAGGATGCCATCGGCTTTTTTGGCCACCTGGGCACACCGCTGACTCATTTTCAGCTACCTGTCAATCAATATCAACATTCAGTACAGCTTTATTTCCCTGGCATCCTCTGAGCTTCGTGGTGTTGAGGAAGCAGCCTAAGGTAACTGAGAATCAACAACTCTGAGACTGAAATAAGAATTGGAGGCTGCTGAGTTGGTTTTGATTTACTAATGTGAGCTCCTGTGTAAAGAAGGGCTTGTTCTTGTATATGTAGTATAACTTCCATGGCCTAAACAAGCAGGAAATTTTAGAAGCCTGCAGAGTTGAATTTCTGTAACAGCCTGTGAAAAGTTACATGGCAAAGGTGATCTGGGGAAAGCAAAATGTCAAATATCAAACACTCACTGAGGGATGTAACTGGCTTCTAATTTGGTGTAGGGCTTACGTACAGCGCGTCGTGTCACTGAGCTCTAGCAGGCTGCAGCACAAATGGTCTTACATGTCTTTGTGACACATGGAATTCCGGATTTGATGTGCTTTGCATGTTTCACGCCATGTCTGCCTGGCATGCAGTGCAGGTCTGATGCCTGTTTGGGCACGCTGCATTGCATGTGCATGTTTAGCTATTTTTCTGGATGTCTAGTCAGCTCCGTTCCTTATTCTTGGAGAATAAGAGGATATTTGAGGTGGGAGACAGAAGACCTGAACTAATTGTTCCCATTATGAGAGTGATATGATAAATCACCAACCTGAGCTGAGTATCAAAGTTTTAGGCCTGTGTAAGATCACCAGTTGGGTTAGTGTAAAACACAAACCTCTTGACACGGCACTGTGGATTTTTGGCTTTATCTGGTGTGAGGAATGCTTAGAATACGCTTTTTTTACGGACTTTAACGTGTCAGAATTTTCTCATTGTAAGAAGTGATTAAGTTGTACTGAAAAAGCTCTAAATCATGAACTGACATTTGTGCCTTGTTTTGTTTCTATAGACAAGATGGATAAGATTTTTTTCTCTTTTAATTTTTTAGTCCTGAAATCAGCTGTCTTATGGCTCAGATTCAGTCCATCTGAATGCTTAAACTTAGGCATCTACTTACCATTGCAGGAGCCAGAGTCGCATAATAAAATAACAGTAATGATAGAAATAACAAACGTTTTAAAATTTAAAAAGGGGGGAAAGTTATTTTTAAATGCCAAATTGAAATAAAAGAGAAAATAGCCACTAGATGACACCTGAAACCTGTGTAATGAGATAGTACTGTTTTCAAAATCATTACAAATTTTAATAGACCCAAAAGGATTTTAAGTGGATCTGCATAGTTCTGAGAGATGGTGGTGTTTCCAAAAACAGAGTCAAAGTTCCTTCAGCTGTATCTCCTTCTTCTGTGATCAAATTAAACCCTGCACTAAGGAATCTAATCTGCATTAAAAGCTCATTCCTGATGCTTAAAATGCTGCCTTCAGAAAAAAAGAGAAATACAGGTATTACTGATCTATGTGGACAATGTTTCAGGGTCTGTATGTGAGTGCTTCCTCAGTTCTGGACCCCTGTTTTCATTGCTGTCATGCAACTATTTAGTCTGTCAAAATTTCTCCCTTACTTTAACCTGCTGAAAGTCAGTGGGTTTTGGGTTGTGCTGCTGCTGTGCTCTGTACTGCTCTGCAGACAAGCGCTTGTCTCCTGTCTGAGAGGTGGAGGCATTTCACAGCCTGCTCTGTGTTCTGGAGGAGAAGTGTGCTATTGAGAAATGGCTCTGGGGGGAAGCCCTGCAAGGCACTGACTCTGCCTCCTCTGCGTTTGGGATTTCAGACGTTTTGTTCTGCTCACCCTCCCGGGGTTCTTGGCACTCTCTCCTGTTGTGGCAGCAGACATAGGAGCAAAAAGAACCGCTGCTTTGGAGCAAAAGGATGACAAAGCTTTCTGGCTGGGGGGGTCCTGCCTCCTTCACCTAGGAGCAGGGCCAGGTTTAGGAGCGCAGGTGTCCCAGTGTATCCATCCCCGGGGTGACTGACCTCTTGTGGGGGGCTTGGTGCTGCTCTCCGGTGCCCATCTCCTTGGCGTTGCCACTGGTGTCTGGAAAGGCAGCTCTCACTCCAAGAAGCAGCTGTCTTCTGTGCTTTATGACCCGGAATTTTGACTGGAGTCTCGTTAACGTTTCGGTGCAGTAAGTGTAGCTGTGGCCTGTGACTTGCCGGGTTTCTTGTTGTTCCTGCCTCTGCAGCTGCTGAAGGCTGCAATGAGCCCTGCAATAGCAGGTGGCCTGTTTTGCTTAAGACATGAGTCTTCAGCCAACTGTTTTTTTTCAAGTGACTGTGGAAGAAAGCCACACAATCTGAAAAAAAAAAAGTCAATGCAAAAGGGTTATGACTGGCTACTTCAGACTCTTTAGATGGCGTCCTTCTGTGGTGAGCAGTGTTCCCCTCAGCTGCACCAGTGAGCTGCTCTGCAGACAGTTGCAGGCCATCATTTGGGCAGGTTGGCTGGTGTTCTGTTTCCATGGTGCATGCTGCTTGTGGCTGGGGTTTTGTTTTAAGTTTACTTTTAAAAGGGTGAGCCTTCGGTGTAAGCTTCCCTTTGCCTCCCTGCCCGCCCCACCCTTGCCTGCTCCCCCTGGGCTGGCACCTGGAACCCCCAGGGCTGGGTTCCAAAGCCGCATTAGAAGTAAGCACCTCCAACCCCTTCCCCTGCTGCCCAGGCTTGGCCTCTGCTCTGTGTCCTCCCTCTCCTCCAACCCCGAGCTCACGGGGAGCCTGCTCTGAGTAAGCCTCGAGCACCTCGTTGGCTTTCCTCTGGGCCTGCGAAGGTCTCCTGTGAGGGCATGGCTCAGCAGAGCTGCTGAACGCCAGCGTGGCTTCTCCTCTTCCCTGTCATTTCCCTCTTCCCAAAACACTGGGTGGTGGCTCGATATGGCTGAAGAGGTGACCCGGGGGTGCAGGAGCCCCAAAGCAGGCAACGTGCCCAGCCCCTCACCCGGGGGTTGGGGACAGCAGGAGCGGTGCCTGGCTGGCCGATGGGACCTGTCCCCCCGCACCCCAGCAGCTGCACCAGCTGGCGCCCAGCCGTGCCCCTCGCTGTGCCCGGGAGCACTGCCAGCCTGGGGGGCAGCCAGCCGGTGGGGTGCCCTGCCCTGGGCTGCCCTGCAGCCCTTGCCTGCCTGCTCCTCCCTGCCTGCCTGCCTGGGGCCAGCACCCCAGCCGCTCCCTTTCGGCCCCGCTGTATCCAGTGCGGGCACCAGTGCCGTGATGCGGTTACTGGCCATTGCATCGCAGCCCTGGCACGGGTCACCTTTGGCACTGGGTAGCGGCCGCATTTCTGCTGCCTCCTCCTCCTTTTCCCCGACCAATTGCCCATGGCGTGCCAATCCCTCCTGCTCCCACACTGCTGTGCCATTTGGGCAGGCTTGTTTCCCGTGCCACCTCCTTCCCTTCCGCACTTAATGCTCACCTACTGCGGAGCTGCTGGGCTGGGGGACGTGTACCGTGTTGGAGTGGCGTCGGTGTTTTGTTTTGGTGTGGAAGCGGTGTGTTTCTGCCAAACAGCGACTCCATTGCCCGAGCAGAGCGAGCGTTTCCTGCAGGGTGGGTGGCTTGCCATTTCATCCGCGAGAGGTTCCTTAAAGCTTGGTTCAAAATAGAGCCAAACCTGCTGTGCCCAGCCTCAGCAACTCCATTGGGAAAGTGCTGGGCACTTTGTTATTTTTACAAAATGGATAATTAGTGTTTGAGGTCCTGACTTTTTTCAGGGATTAGGTGTATTTAGGATAAAGCATAGTAGAAAATAAAGGCTTAACCATATCCTAAACCATATCTCACTTTATAAAGGTTATTTCTGTAGGTCCAGGAGCCGACTCCCACAAGGCTGGGAGCTGGTACCTTCCAGCACTGACAGGTTTAAGATAAATGTACTGATTTGTTTTACCTAATAAGTGACTGTTGGCATTCAGCCTGGGGAACGACCATTCAGATGGAGGGAAAAAGACGGCAAACAGCAACATAATGAAAGACTTCAGAGAACTGGGGCAGTGGTTGTATTTATAAAGCTTGTCCAAACTCCTGTCCTACTTGTGTTCAGGACATTTTGAGTCCTTTTTAAAAATACTTTTTTAGTTACATATTTGCAATGTCATGCACCACTTAGTTTTCATAATGAGATTAATTTTTTCTATGTTTTGCCTATGGAGTAGGGACAATGACCCATGATGACCTGGGTGGTTTGTCCAGCAGTGACGTTGTCCAGCAGTGACGTTGCCCTGCGTGCCTCAGCCACGGGGGTCCCGGGGCGCTGGGTGACCCCTGACAGACACTTCCCTTCCGCTGCTCCTGTGCCGCTGCCTGCGAGTGAGTGCTCCCACGGGCTCGGCCTCTGGTTGCCTTCCCCTCAGCAGAGCCACCCACTTGTGCTCTGCGTTAAGGATGTGGAAAATAAGGCTAATTGCTGATGTCTTTTTTTTGTATTCAAAGCCCGTTATTTTGTCTCTGTCAAGCTAAATGATGAGCTTTCACAGAGCTTTTCCTTTATTTTTCTTTGCCCTATTTCTTCATTCTTTTCTTTTCCTTTGCCCTTTTTTTACTCTTTTTGCTTCCATCATCTTTCCCTGACTTTCTACTGTTTTCTCTTTCCTTTCTTTTTTTTTTTTTATTTTTTTGAGTGTATTTTCTAGATTACAGCTGCCAAGTAGTTTGCCCTACTGACAACAAGCACTTGCTGGCAGCCTGATGATGGTACACTCTTACCTTGGTTTTCCAGTACCGTACCTAATGTGGCACTCACAAATTTGGGTTAAATACGGAATTCAGGTCCAGTCATCTGTGTGTATTCTCTGGCAGGGGTGTAAGGAAGACCCGATGGTCGAGATCTATGCTAAGTTTTGTCTCTTTAATTTCCTGATCGCTGTGCTCATGCACTGTAACAATAGGATCCAGTTCCTAAGTGTGTCTTTTGAGGGCAATTTTGTAGCAGGCAGGATTTGCCTGTCTGCCACTTATTTCAATGAGGACATTCCTGAAGGCTGAAGAAATCCCTACAAGGTAAAATATTGTTTTATTATATTTCTTCATGTTGTCTTCTTTAAAAGAAGAGAAATAGAAAGAAAAACAAAAAAGAAATCTTTGTTTTAAATCAGCTATCATTAAAAGACTTTGCAGTAGATTACGTATCTTCTCCTGACTTTTCAAGCTTTATTTTTTTTGTATTATGGTTGAGTCTTATGGAAAG
The DNA here is from genome assembly GCF_034619465.1 of Leptosomus discolor. NCBI lineage: Eukaryota > Metazoa > Chordata > Aves > Leptosomiformes > Leptosomidae > Leptosomus > Leptosomus discolor. The sequence goes on along the minus strand of NW_028237739.1, from coordinate 77,293 downwards.
GTTCATGTTCATTGAGTACAGTTGCCTGAAATGGTGACACAAGCACATCTAGGCAGAGTATTCCTTGCACAGAATAAGCAAGCTTTTTCTATGCATTGAATGGATGAGGTGTTCTTGTTCAGTTCTTGTGCCATCCTGTGCACTCGCTGTCTGTGTGGTTTCCATTTTAAAAGCAGATTTGGAGAAAGCCAGCACTTGAAACGCCCTTTAGAGTATTAGGTACGAAAGATTCACTTAAAACAATTTTAAAAGTGCTGTTGACATCCTTTTGATCTTGGGGCTTAATTTTACGTGTTAGAGAACAAAGAAAGCAAGCAACTCAGATCTGAGTTTTAAGTCAGTTTAAAATAATTTCTGAAGATGGAAGAGCATGTCATTAAAAATTAAGTGAGACCTGTTGCTGTGTTGCCAAGCATTTCATGTCGTGACAGTCTGTCCCAAACCTCTGCTAGCAAACAGGGCTCCACCACATCCTCCATTAAACCATCACATCGCTGAAAATTAGAAAGCTCATTAATGGCTTTCGGCTGTGCAACAATAAAGAATATATTCACTGACTAGTTAGTAATTAGCATCAACCAGTTCTTGTTCTTCATTATAGAAATATTCTGGTTCAGTTATTCCAGAGTGAAAATAAATTTATTTTAAAAAAACTTGTTGCATGATGTAGGTGTATTTTACTGTCAGCAATCTCCTTTTGCATTTATTTGAAAATTCAAATACCTCTTCAGCCCACTAGACCTGTGAGAACATGAACTCATGTCCCAGTCGCCTGCTTCTTTGTTGGAACAGCTCAGGTCACTGACTCAGTCACCCCCAGTACACCAAGCCATTAGTGCCGTAGTTTGGTCCCCTTTTCTCTCTTTGGTATTTGTTTTTATAAGGTAGTAGAGAATTAGATCGTGTAAAACGGAGCAGAAGGTGTGGGAAATCCACTTGAAACTTTCCCTTTGTTCCTTTGTACCGGTTATCTTCATGGAGTCAGCTGAGGGCCCAGCTGGACTCCAGGAAATGGGGTTTTAAGGTAACAGGAAACCAGAAATTCATTTCCACTGTCCTCATGGAGGTGAGATGAGCGTTGCTGAAGTTCAGACATTCTTCCACAGAGAACCTTCCCACAGGGAAGTCAAAACCACCGTAGTCAAAATTCACATCTCCAGGGTTCTGCTTCTGCAGGTGTTGGATTTCTTTCTAGCCTGTATCACTGTGTGCCTTACAGCGCCTGGTTGCTTTTGAAGAGCTTTGTAAGGATTTCTGTGTCTGTAGACATAGTTTGGGAAATGCCTGGTGAGTGCAGCTGGTTCAGCACAACCACTAGCAGCATTCTTGGTGACAGGTCAACTGTGGGGTGAGCTTGTCCCAAAACGAGGACCGCAGAAGTCAGTCTGCTGTCTGTTATCAGGTTTTGTAAATAACAGAGGATGATAGGAGGAAAACAAAACTTAATGTTCATGAAGGTAATCAAACACTTGTTTTTAATGAACACTCAAAGAAAAAGAAGACCTGCATACAGTTGTCTCATTGAAATAGAAACATATGCTGTAAAAAACCTGAACAATTATTCTTCTCCCCTGCTCCACCCCACCATCCAGCTCTTTTCTTAAGGAATCTATTTTTTTCTCTCTGAAGCCCTATTAGGTATACGTATTTCTGAGTCATCCAATAAAACTGTCATTCTTTGGTTAATGTTTCAAGGACTAGAAAGGAAATAATACAGCCAGCACACACACACACACACAAAAAAAGAAATGGAATTGTTAAATTTTTTTACTGGTGTAATATCTCTCTTCTATTTGATCTGTATCTGCACCAAAGGGAGGTGTAGAACATCACCCTGAAGGTATCTCTTGCTGTCAGTGGATCATGAATGTCAGCCTTGACAAGCATCCTCTGGTGATGTTATAAAGCATCTATGGCTTCCTGTAAGCAAAGCTGTCCGTACTTTTGTCTTGTCTTGTTGGAGTATTCCTACTTTTTCCATAGCATCTCTCGCTTGTCATCCTTACGCTGAGAAATGTCTTGTAAAATCTCATTAGCTTGTTTTCATTGTCTGCCCTCCTGCTAACTTTTAAAAGCCATTGCGTCTGCCTTAAAAGATACATGGTATTTTTACTCGTACTTTAGAAGAAAAGACTTTTTTTGTGATCTGGTTCATAAATTCCAGTTATTGCAGACTTTGCACTGTGGGTGTCGTGTATCCTTGTCTACATTGAGCCTGTACCCGGGGCTAAGCTGTAACAGTCACTCTGTCACCTGGTGAACCCTCACCAGCCAGGGAGGGGAATTGGGGAAAAGGAGAGCAGACCTGGGGTAGAAGTGCAGCAGATTTAGTGAAAACACCACCAATACCGCCAGAGACGTGCTTAGCCAAGGGAATATGCAGCTGTCCCCATTGGCCAGAGGGCAGTCCTGAGGAGAAGCCAGAGGAACCCCACAGGAGCTCCCTCTCCTCAGCAAACCTTCCCCCTTTAGAATGACCATGCCATCATGGTGTGGGCTACCCCTGGAGCTAACTCAGGTCGGCTGCCCTGGCTGCCCTGGAACTGCCTAGTGTGGCTGGGCTGTGATTCTATCCCAGCCAAACCGGGACAAGCTTCTATACTTTTAAGCCCCAAATCCTGCAAAGACTCTGACTTTCCAGGGAACTATTTAACGGCCAAGCTTAAACCCATGCTTCGGTTCTGGTACAGTCCAGGTCCAGCTCGCTTTCCAAAAGCCTGCTGCTAGGGATGCTTGCCAGCACTCAGGGATCCCTGAGAGGGAGAGCAGGAGTCGGTATTTTGGCTTGCTTCTGTCTGCCAGCTTCCCATCTCCCGTACAAAACAAGCAACTAACAAGGTACTGATGATGTGTTGAGGGGAAAAAAAATCGGGTAAATAAATAGAATCTGAAAAGTCCTCTAAATGGATTCCACTGATGTTTTGCCATTCAAAAAGTAAATAATGCCAGTAAAACTTGTGCTGTCATATAATCATATGTGCATTCACGTGACCATGGAGTGCCTTGTCTAAGTAGTTACGCTGTGTCTTGCCAAAATTTTCCATACAAAAAAAATGAATGAAAGTGTCCATGTTAGCTGTGTTTTGCATTTGATTGGATTTATTTTCTTTTGATGGGACAGCTTCTCTCATAATTATATTAATAGTATGTGAATATATCAACAATTATGACAGAAGTGCCCATGAAGTGTGGTAGCAATATGGTAGATGAAGCAATCCAAAGGAAAACAAGTTCATCACACTATGTCAGCATCCCTTTTTTAAGAGGAAAAGTCCTATGCGATGTACTAGAGAATTAGAACATTTTTCATTATGCCAATCCTACATTTGACTGAGAGGCATCAGCAACAAGTGAATCCCAAAAAAGTCTCTGAAATGCAGGTCAAAACTTAGAACTTGAATAAGCAAAAATGGGGGGAAAAGATTTGGAAACACAGATTTATTAAAATACAGGGGTTGAAATATTTTACCTGTTCATGCTATGAACGACCCCCTATTTTATAGGAGAGAAGAGAGGGCACAGAGGATAGATTATGTAGCTCGACATACTTAAGGGGCGGGGGGCTTCCAGGCCATGCTGCAAAGGTAAAGTTTGAAGTCAGTCTGTGGCCTCAGTCCTTCCATCAGTGGGGCTAAATCCTGAGGATTTTTGTTGTTGACGATTGCAGAGATTCACTCCAAAGTTGAAGCAAAGAGCGACCGTGTGTCTTCCTGTAGTAAGTGGTGCCTGTGTAACAGCCAGGATCTGACTTACTCTGTGTCTCGGATCTCCTAAATGTGTGTTCAGCCTAGAGGATGATGACCCATCTTGCTCAAAAGCCTCTTTAGAGTAGAACTGCTGCTTCAGGGTGATGACTCAGGTTAAATGGTTCACAATTTAAGAAAACAACCTTCTGAACACCACTTGAATTCTTGGAGCTGAGCATACATTTTTATTTCCGCACTAATGTGCAGTAAGCTTTGGTTCATTTATTTTAAGCTTTGTAATGGCATCCGCCAGCTCCCTCAACACTTGTCGGTGCATCCCATCAGGGCCCATGGATTTGTGGGTGTCTAGTTTACCTAGAAGATCCCTAACCCAATCCTTCTCGACCAAGGGGTAGTCTTCCTTTCTTCTGACTTCTTTCCCTAGTGCCAGGGTCAGGGACTCCTGAGGGTCAGCTTTAGTAGTAAAGACTGAGGCAAAGGCAGCACTTAACAACTCCACCTTCTCCATATCCTCCGTCACCAGGGCACCCGCCTCGTTCAGCAATGGGCCCACAGTTTCCCTCGTCTTTCTTTTACTGCCAATGTGTTTGAAGAAGCCCTTCTTGTTGTTTTTGACATCCTTGGCTAGCTTTAAGTCCTGGTTGCATCCCTGCGTTCTCTGGCAGTGTTTCTATATCCCTCCCAAGTGACTAGCCCCTTTTTCCACCTGCTGTACATTTCTTTCTTCTCTTTGAGTTTTACTAGAAGCTCCTTGCCCATCCAAGCAGGCCTCCTGCCTCCTTTGCTCCACTTCTTCCTCATAGGAATGCACCCATCTTGAGCTTGGAGGAAGTGCTGCTTGAATAGCAACCAGCTCTCTTGGGCCCCTCTGCTTTCTAGAGCCCCAGCCCACAGGATTCTTCCAAGTAGGTTTTTGAGGAGGCTGAAGTTGGCTCTCCAAGTCCAGGGTTGCCATCCTACTTAGTGCCCTGCTTCTTCCATGCAGGACCCTAAACTCCACCATCTCGTGGTCACTACAGCAAGGGTGCCCCCAACCTTCACATTTCCAACCCATCCTTCTTTGTTTGTCAGTATGAGGTCAAGCAGCGCCCCTCTCCTCATTGCTTCCTCCACCACCTGTGTCAGAAAGTATCCTCAGTGCTCTGTAGGAACCTCTTGGACTGTGGCTCCTTGGCTGGGTTGCTTTTCCAGCAAATGTCAGGGTAGTTGAAGTCCCCCATGAGACCCAGAGCCTGTGATTGTGAGGCCACTTTCAGCTGGCTGTAGAAGGCCTCATTGACTTCCTCCTCCTGGTCAGGTGGCCTGTAGTAAACACCCACAATAGTGTCACCCACATTAGCCTGCCCCTTAAGTTTCACCCGTAAGCTCTCAACTTGTTCCTCCCCTAGGCAAAGCTCGATACATTCCAGATCCTTTTTCACAGAGGGCAACTCCCCCACCTCGCCTGGCTGGCCTGTCTTTCCTGAAGAGCCCGTAGCCATCCATGACAGTGTTCCCGTCATTGCGCTGTCCCACTGTGTCTCCGTTACTGCTATGAGATCACGGCCCTGCAGCCGCACACAGATCTCTAACTCCTCCTGTTTGCTCCCCGTGCTGTGTGCGTTGGTGTACAGGCATTTTGGGGAGGTAACTGAGCATGCAGGTTTCCCTGGAGGGACGGAGGAGGATCTACCATAGCTAGACATGCCCTGGAGGGAGCTGGCCTTCTGGTTTTCTTCTGGAGAGGCAGCTGTGGGACACTTGTTGCTCTGCTTCGCCTGGTCTATTCCCCAGTCAAATGAAACGGCAGGGGCATTGCCACCCTGGACCCCATGCCTGGGCACATTCAGTTTGAAGCCCTCCTTACCAAGCTGGCCGGCCTTTTACCAAAGATACCCTTGCCTCTGCCAGACAGGTGAACTCCATCCCTCCCCAACAGGTTAATGTCAAAGGATGCCCCACTGTCATACACCCCAAAGCCCTCACAACGGCACCAGCCGCACAACCAAGAGTTGATGTGCATTATCTGTTGATTTGTGGCTGCCTCTTTCCCCCCCTAACTGGTAAAATGCAGGAAAAGGTAACTCGGGCACCTGAATTTTGCACTGTTGACCCCAGGACATTGTAGTCTTCTTTGATTCTACACAGGTTGTGACTTGTTAGGTCATTCATGCCCACATGAAAGAGGAACAGTGGGTAGCAGTCCATGCTCTTGACAAGCTGTGGTACCTTCTCAGCTCCGTCTTGGATCTCACCCCTTCCCTTTTGTTGCTGCTAGGTGTCACTCCTTGGCGCAGATGGTTTAGAGCGGGATGCTGATGGAACCGAAGAGAAGTCCTCAGATCAACGAGCTTGCCGACCAGTGAATGCGTTTTTCTTGTTCTGCAAACACCATCGCGCTCTCGTGCGTAAAGAACACCCTTGGCTCAATAGCCGTGATGCAACCAAGGTCCTGGCGGGTCGGTGGGCTGTTGTAGAGACAGAAGAAGAGCAGAAATACACTAACATGGCCAAGGAGGTGTGTTCTGCCGGGATGTAATGGAGTTCATTACCTATTTGCCTGTTTTCTGTTTCTCTGTGTATTCAATGTTTTCTGTGAGGTCTTTCTCTTCCCTGAGTTCCTCAGCTTCCCCAGTGGGATTCTGGTGCCCAGAGCAGCTGCTGTTCTTGCTTTGAATCACGTGGTCCTTTGGACCAGAATGAAAAGAAATTGGTCTGTGTACACAAACTAACCTGGCTCTAGTAGTCATTGGCACAAATCTACGTATTTTGTGGTAGATATCACCTGGTAATCCCTGCGGTACGAGCATTAACACGGGGACAGTGCATGGGCAGGGGCCACTGAACACAGTAACATACAGTTCAGTGTCAGCTGACCAGTGATCCTTCGCTCAGGCTGTGCATTTGCTATCGGTAATACAGGTTGCTGTTATAATACAGGTGGACAAAAGAAAAAGCGTAGTCAACAAATGTAGTTGCTTTTTACTTTTGATGCTAAAGAATTTAAAAATTCTTAGTGTTTCATGAAGTACTCTCCCTATGTATTGTTCCCCAGTTTCCGACAGAGCAACGTTTCGTGAGGCAGAGTCCGGTGTCTGAATCAGAGAGCAACCCATTGTCAGAGTCCTTTAACTGGGAGCAAGGAAAAGAGATTTATCCCCATATTTCACAAAGTATCTTTAGGTCAACTTCAAATTTAAATGAGGCCTTTTAAGAAATAGCTTGCTTGGTAAGCTGGCCCCAAGAAGGCTGCAGATCTCAGTAGCAGAGTGAGGGGGACACAGCCAGGCACTCAGGCTGATAACATCACCCCAGAACAGATCCCTGTAGTTACCCGTGTGATGTAGATTGTGGGTAACCACTGAACTCGATCTTAGGAAAAATGATGGAGGGCCAGTCAGAAGGAAGGACATCTCTCATTTGTCCAGCAACGGTGGAGCGCTACAAGAAGCACAGAGAGCTGTGAAATGATGGAGAAACCATTCTCTGTACCTGTACCTGTCACACGAAGTTGTCTGTTACTGTTAACACACGGGTACAAGGTTTGGCGGTTCAGTACTTTGTGTGAGCACGGAAGAGCCCACAGGGAAATTGAAGTGTTCTGCATGGCAGGTCATTTTTGAAGCGGGGTCTGGAATGCCTCTGTAGTTCCCTGTCTGTGACACAGTGTAGAAATACTTGAGTATCAGCTTTGTCCAGCTGTTCCTGGTTTGTTCTGCATTCCCACTCACAAATTGGTGATGCTTCCTGAAAGGTGTGGGAAAAGGGCAGTTAGGAGATCCATCACTATTTTTCTTAGCCTTTTGTCTTGAATGAAGGAAACTCATTCATTGACAAGGAAAATAATTGCAGGAGTTCTGCATGGAGTGACAGATTTGAAACTATTAATGATACTGCTGTAGAAATCATTGCTCCCGTAGCGATTTATTTCTTTTTCTTGTCATGAAGAACAAATTGCATACTCACAGTCAAAGCAAAACAATAAATCTAAGTAGTTTGCATCATTACAACTGGTTCCAAGAATGTGTAGAAGAGAGATAGCATATAATTGTTATTCTTTAAACACCTGCCCTGGAGAGCTCGTGCTGTGCCTGTAGAACTCAGTGTTGGCTTCTGTTGGTGGTTTCCTTAGCAGCAGGCTTTCTATTTGTATCCTGCAGATTCCCTTGATCAACTTAACTTTTAAAGTTCCACGATCTAGGATATAAGCCCGTTAGCTGAGAGGATTTATCAAGTGGAACCACAAGCGTTCCTGCCGTTCGTTAGTGTTTCCCTTCACCGAGGGGAAAATGAAATCTGGCCACTCGTAAACGTGCTCCAGCGTTTTTAGTTACTCCCATAACAGGGGTAGTGTTCTTCTGTTAACTCTCACAGGCCTTACTGGGAATATCCAGCTGCCTTGGAAAATCGCCAGCCAGGTTACGGTTGCTCAAGCCCCGTTTCCCTTGCGAGAAAGCCCGTCATTTTTAAACACGGCCGTGCGTCAGCAAGACCCCGGCAGTGGGGATTGTTCCTGCAGGGAGCAGCCTGATGAATCCCGGCTGCTGCTGCTCAGTGACGGAGCTGGACGGGTCTGCCCGTGAGTGCTCGGCCAGTGGTTCCGCAGGTACAGGCAGCCCAGCTGGGAGCTCCTGTCCTTGCTGTGCTGCTGCTTTGGCAGCCGCCTGCGGTAGGAGGGGACAAGTGTTGCCCTCCCGCAGTTTGCTCCCTCCCCTTTGGGGAGAGCGGTTGATGTTCAGCCCTGGCTTTGCAGAGCAAATCCATTCATACAGCAGCTCACGTGAACTGCTCCTGTTGGGGACCGACGGAAAGCTGATCGCTGCCTTGTCTGGCGAACGGCAGGCGTTCAGGTTCTCCTGTGATGGACAGCCTGTCAGCTCGTCGGATTTCTCCGTGGAACAGTTCGGTTACTCGAAGCAGCAAGGCTGATACGAAGAGCTCACACACCTCATTGCTAGCGGTTCTGTGCTTTCCACTCTGCAGGCTGGAAACGTGATTCCTGCGTGGGCTGTGGCTTTAACGAGGGGAGGCAAAGCTGCTTCACTGTGTATTTCCCTCCCACCTCTTTCCTTACCCCCTCCTCTTCCCTTCCCTCCACCAGGCTATTTTTGTGGCGTACTGAGCTCCCAAACCGAACTGGGGGAAAGGGGCGAGGTGAGAAGTGTTGCAGTCCTCAGGCTGCAGATTGAAGACACGGGCCCTATTCAGAAAAGGCGGGGGGTGTGGGGGGGTCAGCGGGCCCTGCAGGGTTTTGTTGTTTACAGCCGTTCCTGTAAATCCAGGCTTTCACACGGCGGGTTCACTCGGCGCTGAGCTGCTTGGCCACTGAATAGTTTTCCCCCTTGCTACAGCCTGCAGGCAGCAAATGCCGGCTGGCAGGTTCGGATGGAGATGAAAGCAAGCGACGCACGTGCGATGGTGATCCTGCCGCAAGGCGTGCGGGGTGTTGGGCTGGGAACCACTGCAGGGACTTCCATCAGAGGGCCAGGTTCCCGGAGCTGTTTCTGTGTGGGACACCCAAGGGGTTTTCTTCCTTCTGCGCGTGTTTCTGTGCAGGCACACGCGTGAAACGTAGGTGCTTCTCTGTGCCGTGGTGGGGCCTGGCGGCAGCTGGTGAGTGGGAACATGTGCAAGCCCAGGAGAACTTCCTGCAGCTGCCCTGCCGTGTGCTTCAGGGTAGAACAGCTCTTCTGGTCCTTTGCTGCCATCGAGAGCTGCTGACTGCCTGGGAAGGTGGTGAGTGTTGGGTTCCTCCTCCCTGGGGTCAGCACTGGTCCTTGCTGGGTGGCCTCCCACAGCAGCCAGTGCTGTACACCCCTGTCAGCCGTCAGGCAGACATCTGCAGCAAGATCAGCAAGATACTTGGAAAACATCACTGTTGCATTTTGTGAACGAAATAGGTCCCCATCCTTCCCCTACTCCCCAAACTGTTGAGAATCCAGAGCTTTTCCCCCACCCTGCTACGTGTAGCCTGGCTTTGTTTTGGTGCCTGCTACCACGAATATAGCAAACAAGTGAGATGTGTGCTGTGTGCTCTGGGCCAAAGAAAGTTTTAAATGGTCCCAGTTTATTGTATGCAGCCATGCAGCACGTACATTTGGAAGGAACGCTGGGATGATGTATCAGAAATTACTGAAAACAAAATGATACTGGTAGTGGTTTACATTTGGTGCCTGGTTTGGGAAAGCATATACTCCAATATTCTAAAATACAGATCTCCTAGAGAACAATGAGTGCAAGTTAGGGAGCATCATGCTGCATTTATTGCTAAATGTATGTTTTAATTGCATTCAAACTAGAAAGTAAACCAAGATTGTACCTGCAAAAGAACTGGAATGGTGTCTGTTTCCCAGAGTGAGCGTACAAGCACTGGAGAGCAGCTTGCAGGACCAGAACTTCAGCCTGCTCTGGGTGATAGAGCCTCAGGAGAGGGAAGAGAAAACCCACTTTTTAAAATACAGCTCTACTGATCTTATTATTTCTTCTTATTAAATTGTGTTGTCAGTGAGACTCTCGGCATGTGATTGAACTGTTAAAAATCAAGATATTTAAGGATTATTTACTGTATTAAATCCTCTTACAAGGGGTGCGCTCTGTTGCCCTGTGAATAGTATAATGCCATGACTGGCGTAACGGGTCCTTTTCCTTTTCTTTGCTAGCACAAAGATGAATTTATGAAGGCAAATCCCGGGTACAAGTGGTGCCCAACAACAAACCAACCTGTGAAAACCAAGACATCCGCTGTTAGAAACAGGAAAAAGCTGCGGGCCTTGGCATCAGACTCTGCAAAAGATTTACCAAGCCAGAGGGAAGTGACAGAAAGTGAAGAAATGCCCCAGTTTAACTTGGGGATGGCGGGTGAGATTTCCATCCATGTTACTCAGACGCAGTGTCCTTGTTTTGTTGGAGGGTGGGTGCGGCATTGAAACGGAACTGTGACACCGCTTTGCCTTACTGCACATGGGACTGCCATGCAAATACCTTTCCTGTCCCTAATTAAGCTGCCAGGCTCTAGTTAAACCTCTGCATAACAACTTTCTAAAATTTTCCTTCGTGCATGATTGCTGTCGGGTGTCGAGTCCAGATCTATGGCAGCATATCATAACCCACACTGCCTTTGGGGTCCAGATTTGGTTGATTTTTAATCCCAGCTTGTCTGTTAGAGATGTTCATTTTCTCATCAAAAAGGGAAATGCTGGTTGTGTGCATTCTGTTTCACTGTCACAGAGCGGTGTTCTGTCGTTAGGAATTTGCATTTACGACAAGAACTTATGGGTGTCTGTGAAGTTGGAGGTGTTGACATTCTTGTGGATGAATGTACAGGTGGAGCTAACCTTTATTTAACCTGTATTTAAATCAAGAGAAGTGTAATTTAATTTCACTTACACTATGCTCTTTTCCCCATTATACCTTGGAGGGGCAGATTCGAACCTTTGAAACATTTAAAAAAAAATAATAATCTGTGAATAAGTGTATGTGAAGTGCCTGAACTGGTGAAAGGCAGATCATCTCTCACTGATACCCACAAATAGAACTGTTGCAACCACGACCTGGAAATACAGAGACATTAATGTTAAATACTGTCAGCTTAAGAACATAACGGTCAAGGTAGAATATAATTTTTCCCCCACCATCCTTTTTTCTTTTTTTTTCCTTTTTTTTTTTGTGCTTTAAAGTTTCTAATTTTATAAATACTGATGTATTTGAAACTTTGATGTATCCTGCCCGGTTTATGACAGGTTATGTGGCAGATAGGACTTTTCTGCTTAGAGAGGTCATGGGCTGGAGGGTGGAAAATGCTTTTCTGGAACAGGTGTAAAAGGATAAAAAGGCTTGTAAGCCTTTTTGCTAGTATAGTGGTTGTGAAAATGCCAGTCATGAAATTCCTTCTGGCTATGAAGGAACTGGGAAATGTGATCAAAATAAAGTTTTTCATGATACCTAGTTATGATATATGGGAGACCCATTCTAAAAATCGCAGTCCCCTTCATCAGGCCTGCTTTTGCTCTCAGAGAGTGACATCTATGGTCCTTAAGGTTTATTGGCGTAACACAAAGAACAAGGAATAGGTCCTGATCCGCCAGTCTGCCGTTCCCCACTGCTCCTGCTGGGCTATCCCAATGTAGAGTTTCTGAGTACAAAGAGATCTTGAATCAAAGTAGAGGACAGAGAATGTCAGAATTAATTAGAAACTAATCTTCTCCATTGTTTTATCTACAGAGCCATTCACTTCTGAAGACGGCCCTTTTGTGCTACATGTGATTTAATTGATTGATTGATTGATTTACTGCAGGCTGAGTCAGTGAGCGTAGTAATTGCCAGGGTCTCACCCCAGCCCTAATGCCAATGAGTGCTGGCTACTGCTTAGGGATAACAACAGCTCCTGAAGTCACGGCAGCTCCTGACAGAGATGTTGGCACATCCAAATCACGACCAGCCTGCCACGCCAAAGGGATGAGCGTTTTGTCAGCTGTGTGCCAGTTCATGCTGAATCTGGTTTGTGGTGTTCTGCTCCCCTCAGCTTCCTGTGATAGTGCAACTCAACGCTGACTCTTCTATCCAGCACAACCTCTTTTAAAACCCAGGCTGTATACCAGCTGATGAGCTAAAAGGTAGCTGAACTACCTCAGAAACACTTTCACCTTTGACATGTCACTGGCTGTCTTGCACCTTCAAGGCATGTAGCTTCCTTAGGACAGGGATGATATGATTCCAGAATAATTCCAGGAATTTGTTTTACTTGTTGGTAACTGTTAATCCTGTCTTGATTGCTTTTTGCATATTGCATTTCATTTTGTAAAATGGAATAGAGGGAGAATAAGATCTTGCTTTCTTTTTTTTAAAATCCCCCAGAGGCCAGATCTCTCCTCTATTTTGGCATTCCAACAGGAACCACTCCACCTTTAAGTTTCTCATGCTGACTTATCATTGTGTCAAGAACCTGAGGTGTGGCACCAGCACTGGGCTTCTCACCTGCAGACCTGCTGGTGGTGTCCTTGCTCGTCCGGCCCAGGAGTTGTAACTGAGCAGGTTTTCCTCATGACGTGGCTCACCTGTGATGTGTTGGGGCAGAAGGCAAAGCCCATTGCTGTTTGCAGGGGGGTGTTACCGGTGCAGCATCTGCCCTCGCAGCTGCAGAGCTAAGTGGGCAACAGCTTTCCCATATGAATGTGCAAGATTCCCAGTGCTTTCACATTTCTGCATCAGGAGAAAACCATCTGGGCCAAAAAGCTTTCTAGTGAGGCAAAGAGTGGAAAAAACACACTTCCTAGAATAGCCAATATCCTGAGAGAGATGCAGTTTTTGTTTGTAGAGAGAAGCTTCATTCTGCTCCCAGGAGGAAGTTAGTTGAAACTGGTACCTGCTGGCCTTCTTTCTGCATAGTTCTTCCTCGGTTCTTTCTTTCCTCTGATGGAAAACCTGCCGTGATGGACAAGCCATCCTGCTGAGTTTCTAACTAGACCAACACTAACAGAGTATGTCATTCCCAAACAGTGAGATGCTTCCAAGCTTCATCAGTAGGAAAAGCTGTTGAGAAAGTCACGAATCGTTTACCATTCTGCAACTCAAGTTCTTGACTATTTTCTCACTACTGTTGCTTTAACTGTGAATTGCTTTAAAACAGCACTTCAAGCTTGTAATTTTTCATACCAGTAAGTTCTTGGTGCCCTAAGAGAAACGTTGTGCTGAGACGGCCCTACAAACAGGTGGCAATGTTGGTATGTATGCGTTTTGTCTTCTCTTAGATGAAGTTACTGTGTCATTTGAAACCTTAGTGGAAGGATGTTTGGTTTTCTCAGGATCAGACATCTAAGTGCCAGCCCTCTGCTACAGCTGCAGCAGAAGTATTCAAGTTGCTTACGCACCAAAATAAACTTTCCCTTCCCACTTAGCTGTCATTTTTTTCTCCCTTCCTCTTAATTTTTATATTTAAATTAACAGTTTAAGTGTTTGCTTACTTGGGGAGACCCCCAGTGCTATGTTTGTCCTGTTACAATAAGCTACTTACTTGAAGGGCAGAGACCCCCGAGAACACATTTAGAAGGGGGAAAGAATTTTAGAGCCATAAGCTGGATGTGCTTCAGCTGGCCAGAACTGAGGAGGGGGGAGGAGACCTGCAGGTAGCTGAAGGGAAGCACTTGAGAGCAGCTGGGAGACACCAGTGTGCTGTGGGGATAAGAAAGTGCTGCCCTGCAGTGTGTCAGGGCAAGTGTTTTCAGGAGCCCTCGAGAAGAGTTATTGCCCCTGAACAGCGCCCAGCTGGGCTGATGTGGTTTCCCTGCTGACCCTTCACGTACCAGCAAGATGAACTCCCCCTGGAAAAACTGGAGAGGAGAGCTGCAGGGATCGCTGGGACATGGGGGGTGGACCTGTGTGATGACACCAGGAGTTCTTGATTTGCTTAGGCTAGAAAAGCAAGTGGAAGAAGAGTGGGGTGAGTGCTGTAAATGCAGACGAGGGAAATAACGCTTTAGGGAGAACAGTTACTAAGCTGAAAGGTATGGGCACTAGAAAAAATGTGTACCGCCTGGCCCTGAGTGAATTTAAGCTGAAAACTACAAGAAGACTCATAATGGTTAGAAGATTTGGGTTCTGCAACGGCCTTCCAATGGGAATAAAGAAAGGAGAAAGCAACCAGCCAACCCCTTCTTGCTTAATACGGAGTTCAGTAAGTCTATGATGAGCCTGGAGGTCTCTTCCAATCTCTCCTTCCTCCAAAAGAACTGCCTCTTCAGGCATTGTCTTTCAAGATACGTGTTCCCTTTTCACTTTTTCATTGCTCGGATGTCCCTTGTTTGAAGGACTGAACTGTTTGCTGATCAAGTATTTTGATGGCAAAAAGTGCTCTGCTGACAGGATCACTTCACTTGTGGATCGTGCTTTGGAACTTGCTGAGCCTTCCCATTTTCTGTCTCTATTTCTTCCATCACTGCTTGTTACTAGATCCTACTCTTCTGACAATGCCTTGTCTCTTTGTAGACACGTAATACCTTTTGTTCCCTTTTTTATTTAAAAGTAAAAGGTTTTAAAAACCAAACCAACAAAAACCTGTACACCTTCTACCTGTTCATCACAGCAGCGGTTTGAAGCCAGATGCTCTTTAGGCTGTGTTCTTAAGAGGATGAGCCGCTCTTCTGTCCTTGAGACAATGGATGAGCTTGGGTTCCTCACATGGACATCCTCTGCTGCTGTTCACCGCTGCTCTAAGAGGGTATGGAAGAACCTACCCGGTGTCTGTGAGCGTGAGGTGCTGTCTGAGGGAGCCCTTTTGGCAGCATCTCTGGTATTGAATTAAACAGCACCAGCGAGTGCTCCCGTGAACTGGACCTTGATCATCTGCAGTGCTAAATCATTTGGAGGTTAACAGTTACAGGTTTGGCCAATGTCATTTAAAAAGCTCAACAAATTCCCTGGCACCACTGACGAGTGGGAAGGGGCCCGGGGATTTCCCAGGGGGCATTTTCAGCGCAGCTACTCTGCACCCAAATTTTGCACAACAAAATGCCACCAAATGGACAAGAGTAACACCTTCAGGAATGTCAGGCATCACGAGTTGCAGTACTGAAGGGGTACACAAGTTCCTTCTGAGCCCACGTTGTCTGGGTGCCTTTTCTAAAGATGAGAAAAAATGTTCTGCCTTCATCCCAGGAAAAAGAAGCTCAGGAAAAGGCAAATCCTCAAATCGTGAAGAAAAGTGGCCTTTTCCACGAAGTGGACCGAGTGGGAACAAAAACCAGGAAAAGCCATTCGCATTCAGTCGAGTTGCGGATTAACACTGTCCGAAGCTTTAGTTAGGTCAGTGTGGTAACTGAAGCGTGAGCTCTCTTCATTGCAGCCGAGGGAACTGCATCCAACACTCAAATAATCACAGTTAGTCAGAATTCCTGAAAATTACCGACCCCACTGGGCTGAGCCATGTTCTGGGTACCTGTTGCTTGTATACCAAAGTAGTTCCTTTGAGATCTTTCCTGGGTTACACTACCATAAACAGATTTAAATGACATTATTTACTCCCTTTAAAAAAAGGTGCAATATTTACCCACTCAAGAGGTGGTGAAGAGGGTTACTTATATTTTGAGAGCACTTTGCAAGCAGCATTTAACGTTCTGTGTAGATGTTCAGTCATCCTAAACAGAATTAGACTAGAAAGAATGATCTCTCTGCCCGCTTGGAGAGATTGCATATGGAGGAAGAGTAAACAATTTTCTAATATTGACAAATAATTGTGATAAATATATAATTTTTCCATTGTAGAGACAAGATGTTTAAACTGTTCATATGCACTGTGAAGAAATTAAATGTATTGGAAGAATAATTAATGATTACAAATGCATCAAAACTTAGCAAGGCTCCACAGAATTACTTTTCCATTATCTAACTTCTCCGGGATGTTGGGTGAATAAAAGCAGAGCCATGTTTTTGTTTGTTGGTTTTGGGGTGTTGTTCCCCGCCCTCCCCCCCACTAGGGCTGTATGCTTTAGTGTGATATATTTTGGAGTAAATGGTGCCAGAACAAATACAAAGCTAATTCCCACCCCAAAAGCGTCAGGTTTTAGAATATCCCCAGAAGATTGAATCATTTGACATTTTTCTTCTGGTTTGAATTGTTGTTGTTTTCTTTCTGGTTTAAGGACTTTTCTGTGAGGTTTATTTACTGGCTTTATTGTCCTTTTTTGTTTGTTTCCCTCGCAGAACAGACACATTTCCTGTATGAATCTGTGCAGCAAACAGAGCTGAAGTCACCAGTCTGACATTGATTTTTTTCCCTAATTTTAATATCTGCAGCTGATGTAATCCATGTGTACTGACTGAGGAAGGCAGAGGCTGCAGTGTACGTTCTCATCACAAACCTGGATTAACGTATACTAGTTTGGTGCTTACAGTGTGTTTGCGCTGCTTCTTTCACAGATTCATCCCAGAAGGGTTTGGGCTGGAAGGGGCCTCCAAGGCCACCCAGTGCCACCCGCTGCCCTGGGCAGGGACACCTCCCACCAGCCCAGTCGCTCCCAGCCCCGTCCAGCCTGGCCTGGAGCCCTGCCAGGCAGGGGCAGCCCCAGCCGCTCCGGGCAGCCTGTGCCAGCGCCTCGCCGCCCTCCCGGGAAGAGTTTCCTCCCCGCATCTCACGGGAGGGAAGCGCCCCGCAGCCCCCGGCCCCGCCGCTGTCCCGCAGGGCAAACGCCCCCGCAGCGGCCCCGGCCCCGCGCCCGGCGCCCCGCTCCGGTCGGAGCCGTTTCTGCCCGCGCTGCCGGTGCCGCCGGGAGCGCGGCCGCGCGGTTCCCTCGGCTCGGGGCCGGCGCCGTCGGGCCCCGGGGGGCCGCGGGAAGGGGCTGCCAGGCCGGGCGGCGGTGCCGCCGCGGGGGAACCCCCAGATCGCCCGGCACGGCCCCGGCCCGCCCGTGCCTTGGCCGAGCTAGGCTCTGCCCACGGGGCGGGGGGAGAGAGCCCGGGAAGGGGCAGTGTCCTCCTTCCCTCTCACGCCGCTTTCGCCGCTCCTGCTCCTTCCCCCGGCCCCTCCTTGCCCTCCTCCGGAGCGGCAGGACCCGGGCAACAGGGTCAGAGCCCCTTCCCGGAGGGGCCCGGATAGCGGGCACAGCGGAGCGGAGCGGGGAGGTCGGGGCGAGGGGGCGGGGAGCCGCGGGGCCGCCGGCTGCGGCGCGGGGGAGAGGGGAGAGGGGCCCGACTGCTCCCCTCTCCCGAGGGGAAACCAGTGCCGGGGAGACGGGGCGAGGAGGGGAGGGGGGGAGCGCCGCTCTCCCGGGCTCCACGGCGGCAGTGCCCCCCGCGAAAATCAAGTCCCGGAGCTGTCTCGGGATCGGGCGCGCAGCAGCCCACCCACCCTCCGCGGCCCGGCCCGGCCCCCGGCCGTTGCCCCTCCAGGCGTTTCCCGGGCCGGACCGGAATAATCTACGGCGGGGCCGGGAAGAGGGGACGAGCGGGCGGGGAAGCGCCGCTGCCGCTAGAGCTCGTCACAGCGGAGCGCCGGGTCGGCACGACAGCGCCGGCGAAGCGCTGCCAGCGGGAGGGGAGAGCTTCGGCCGGCAAGTCGCGGCCGGACGGGATCGGGTCCCTCGCCGGTCCCGGGGAGGCCAGCGGCCGCCCGGCAGCAGTCGCCTCTCTCTCGGGGGCACCCGCGCCCGTCCCCGCCGCGCCCCCTGCAGAGCTCCGCCTTTTACGGCGGCGCCGGGGGGGGGGCAAAGAAAAGAGGGGGCTGTGGGGACTGCAGGGGCGAGAGACCCCCGCCCCGGGCACGGCGGGACCGGGGCGCGGCGGGAGCATCCCCGGCACCGGGCAGCCCTGGCGGCGGGTGTCCGTCCGCCCCGCAAACGCCCGGGGAGGGCAGGGTGGGCAGCAGCGGCAGCCCCGAGACCGCCCGCAGCCGTCCCGGGGCGGGCGAGCCCCGCCGGCGCTGCCCCGGGACGGGGAGGCGAGGACGGGCGGGTCCCCCCGCGGGAGCTCGGCCGCCGCCGGCCCCGCCGCCCCCCTCCCTCCCCCCGAGCGGCGGGGACAGCCCGGCCGCCCGCCCAGCGCTCGGCTCTCCCGGGGGGCTCCGGGCCGCCCCTGGCAGCGGGGCCAGAGGAGCAGCGGGGCCCCGGGCGGGCTCAGGGAGAGCATCGCTCCGCTCCGCACCCGGCCCCCGGCCCGGCCCCGAGGAGCGGCGCCGAGCGCTGCTTCCCCCGCCTCGGCTGGAGGACTCGGGTCTCACCGCGCCTCGGAAGGGGCAGCGGGATCCGCCGCCGGAGCCCGCGCGCGGTGCCGGCCTTGCCCGGGACAGCGAGCCGGGAACGGCCGTGGGAGCCGGGTCCCGCCACCGGCAGCCAGAGGAGCCGCGGGGGAGAGCGGGAGGCCGGGCCGGGAGGGCGCGGGCTGCGCAGGGGGAGAAAGCGCAGCGGCTGCCGCCCGCCGGGGCTCCTGCCGGCCCGCCGGGAAAGGAGCCCCGGAGCCCGGACAGCGCGCTGGGTGCGCCTGACGTCACCCCGCCGGGCTGTTCGCCCTTTTTTCCCCTCAATCTGGCCAAGCTCAGCAGCAGCTCGTACACAGGAGTTACCCTTTTCCTCCAGCTGTCGAACAGTCGAATACTGTTTTGTTGTTACCTTTGTCGTTGAACTACGAATTCCCGTGGATCAACGGCCAGAAAGTCAGAAGAATTGGTGATTCGGGACTTCAGTACCCCTGGGGAAAAAGGGAAAAGGGTGGTGGTTCAGCCCGGCTCTTCCCTGTCTGATTCGTTACTATTATTCTATCTGGTGATGTGGATGGACGGAGACTCACTCTGAGCCCAGATGAGCCGGTTTATAAAACACCACCGCCTGAAGGGCTCCGTTTATACTTTGTCAAAACGACAAAACGGTGGAGACGCGCGGGGACAGCGCGATGGCGGGACCGCAGGAAAGGTCCTGTAAGAGCACGACCGGCTTGTTAATCGATTAACGTTTATTGAGTGTAAATATTTGGTAAAGTTTTTAGGAAAACAGGCGATTCTAAATGATTAGACCAGTCAGCAGGGCTTTTGAATAACGCATCCCATTAAATACATCTAAATATCTCTGTAGCGATTGCTTTATTCGCAGGGCATCGCCCGCACCTTTCTCTCCCGTTCATTTGTTTTGCCGCCGCCGGCAGCTGGTTTCTTCTTGGCGCGTTCGCCTGAATATCAGGATCCCCAAATACGTGTTTCTCCCTGTACGTATAAACCGAACGTTTACAGAAAATGCTCTTTCAGCCTTGACATCGGGAGCGGTAATCACTTGGAAATTTCGAGTCGGAAGCAAAACTATGAAACTAAGGGGAAACCGAACTGAGCGCGTATATATTTTGCTGGTTGGTGACTTCTGGTTTGTAGACAGCATTTAATTTAGACAGATTTGATTAGAGACGTATTTTCCCCAATAAAAGCTTTTTCTTTCTGTTTCAAATTACAAACGCTTTTCTCCTCCCTCCCTCCCGACCCCCCGCCCCCGCGCCCCAGTGCATGATTTTCACGTTTCCTTATTTCCACCGGAAAAAAGGCGATTATTTCCCATCGCTTTCCCCCATCCATCCTCAATCTCGCTACAAAAAGAACGGATATTATTATCACTAATGACGCACCCGAAAGGCGCCTGCGGGGCGCGGGGTGCCGGGGAGCCCGCTCCGCTCCGTCCCCGGCCGCGCTCCCACTCGGGGGGGGGAGGGCGAGGGACGGCCGAGCTCAGGGGACACGCCGAGGGGGCAGGGCCGAGGGCTCGCACCCCGAGGCCCGAATCCTTTTAACGACGGCGCGGCTCAGCAGTGACCGACTCCGGCCGGAGCGGCTGCCACCTCCCCCCAAACCGCGCTCGGCCCCTCACAGACATCCCGCTCTCTGCCCGCAAACCGCCCGCGCCAGCGCGCCCCGCGGAGGCGTGCGGAGAGCGGAGCGCTCACGGCAGCCGCTCCCGCCGGCCCTTCCCGCGGACGCGGGGCTCGGGGGGTCCCGCTGCCGTCCCCGCCTCCCGCCCCTGCTCCCGGCCGCTCCGGGGGCCGGTCCGCCCGCGGCAGAGCGGGACGTACCGGGCGCCGGGCGAGTCCCCGCCGGCTGCGGCTCCGCTGGGAGCGCGGGGGCGAGCGGGGCAGGGCGGGAGGGAGGAGACCGGCAGGGCGGGGGCTGGGCTGCGGGGGCTGGAGCGTTCCACAGCCACGACCCCCTGTCACTCCTCCGGCCGTTCGGCACTCGAGGCCCGTGCTCAGCCTCCGGCCCGGCAAGTCTCCCCCCGGGGGAGCGGGGACGGTCCCGCAGCTCCACCGCGGCGGGCGGCAGAAACCAGCGCCCCGCGCTCGGCACGGAGCCGCCGTCCTGCCCGGCACCGGAGCGCCCCGGGGCAGCACAGACAGCTTTCGCGGCCCTCGCTCCGCACCCTGGAACGCAACAGCTCCGCTATTTCAGTCAGAACTGCTGACAGTGAGGGAGAGTTCAAATCCCTGACAGACAGAGGTGCCTCTCTCAAATCGTCCTTCGCCGGCACAGCCCGGCTCACGCACGGGCAGACCAGGCGCCAGCAGGGGCTCCCCGGGGGCCCGCTCTGTCCCGGGAACCGCGCTGCGCACCCCTCTCACTCAGACGGACACGACCAGCGGCAGCACCGCGGGGGCCGGGGCGTCTCTGCGCGTTCGCCGCGGGGAAAGGAGGTTCGTCAGCGCCTGGGCTCTGCCCCAGCCGATGCTGAACCAGACCCGACGGGACCTCCTGGGCTGCAGCATCTCCCCCCGCAGCGAGGAGCAGGCGAGGCGCAGCGGCTCCCGGCCGGGCTCTCACGCAGAGGGTCGCGGCGAGCGGCTGCAGCCTCCCCCTGCCCCACGGGGAGGAACTTGCCCAACTTTCGCAGTGTCGCAGCCCGGGGCTTCTCCCAAAGCGCCCCCACCCTCCTTCTGCCCTCGCAGTCATAACCCCTCCGTTACCCTTCCCTGCACTTTGAACAGCAAAACCCACAGCCCGCGCCTCTTCCACACCTAAGCCCCGCTCCCGCTCGGCCGACGGCTCCTCCTGCCCCGCGGGCACCAGCCCGCGCCCCGGGCAGCGGAGTCCGGCACCGCCCGCCCGCCGGGAGCCCCGCGACGCCGCCGGGGCCGGGGCCGCCGCTCCCCAGCAGCCCCCAGCGAGCAGCCGGTGGCTCCGCCGCTCTCCGCCGCCCAGCCCGGCCGCCAGCCCAGCCCCGGGCCGGCCCCGCTCTCCCCAGCGGCGGCCCCCGCCGCGGCAGCGCCGCCCCGCCCCCGCCGGCCCTCCTCCAGAGCCATCAGCACCGCTGGCACCGCACGTGACGTCAGCTGTAAATTCCAGGCCCGACTGCCGGGCTGCAGGCATTCCAGTCACAGCCTTGTCAGGCTCATAAGCCTTCACGGGCTGTTTCACCGCCGTCCTCGGCTCCAAGATCCCTCCCAGCACTCCCGCCAGCACACCCTTTCTTCTTGAAGGCTGCCACAAAGGGAACCAAGGAAAAAAATCACGTTCAAAAGCCCAACCTAAAGAGTGAGCAGTAAAAGCAAAACCCAGAACTGTTAAGATAATCGCTGTTCAGAGGACAAATTAGTTTGCAAGGTGTCTCAGGCACCAACGGTTTGGCTCTTCCCACAACTACCACGAGCAACCCCGAATGCAGGCAAAGCTCTCAAGGGCAGGGTAAACAGCGTGTTGTTCTTTTTTCTCCTCAGCCCCACTCACCCACTGGTTAGATACCCTTGTTAACTGAAACGGGACTTCAAGAGTTAACTGTTCATTCTCCTAATGGTAAATGCTAAAGGAATATTGTCATTTAAAAATCTTGCAAATATTCTTTACTTGAAGTTTGTGGTTTACATTAAATAGGTGTATGCTGGTGATTGGCTAATTATTTGAAAGAGCTCCAGGCCATATTTATTACTTCCTTACAAAGCAGCCAGCAGACACCTCATATAAAATGAGAAGAACAGAAAGAGGTCAGGGAGTTTCATCTCCCGAACCAGGACTCTTTTTCTGGGAAGACATTCTGCTCTACAGGCAGAGGAAGAATGAAGTGTTACACACAGATAATTACTGTTTGATCCCCAAACTGCACAAGTAAAACACAGTTGAATTATTGATGAAAT
This sequence comes from Leptosomus discolor, assembly GCF_034619465.1. Lineage (NCBI taxonomy): Eukaryota > Metazoa > Chordata > Aves > Leptosomiformes > Leptosomidae > Leptosomus > Leptosomus discolor. The sequence goes on along the minus strand of NW_028237739.1, from coordinate 55,028 downwards.
GAGCCTTCAGGGTACATGAAAGCATAAAGTGTAAATATTTCCTGAACTGCCAGAAGTTCAGCCATCTGACAAATATCAAAAAACATGGGGAAATGGGAGACTGAACCTCCCCCCCTTCTGTCTGCTCGTAATGCAGCAAAATAGAAACTAGAAGATCAAGTTGGTCTTCAGCTGCTTGGCCAACAGGAAGGGAAAGTGCCTGTCAGAGAGCCCTGATATCATCACCTTGACAAAAGCTCCTCCACTAGGTGAACACTGGGGTATCATCTCTAATCTGGTAAAGTCAGTCAGGAAGTGCTCTGAGAGATGCACGGCCAGATTGGAATGCATCCTATCTGATAAAGAGGAAAATGAAATATGAAGACAACTCATTCATTTACAGCCCGAGCAAGGAAACCCACCAACTCACATTAAATGCTGGTAACACTACCAAGGATACAGTCACAATTACAATCTCAGCTATAAACAAACATACTGTCATTCAAAATTTCTTAGCGATGTACAATTACAAATAACACGTTATAATGACCCATGAGATTTCCAATCAACAGAATCTCTGTTAAGCTCCATAAGAGAGGCCACACAGAGTAACTCATTGTATCTTTCCATTTTGCATAGTTAAGACCAGAATGAACTACAACTGTCAAAAGAGAACAACAATCATTTATTAACATACAGCCGAATAATACCAGTCCAGTGTTGAAAACAGGGAGTACATTTATGTGACATTCTAACTATTTCTGAACAAAAAAAAAGGCCTCACCACAAGAATGGGACAGCCCTACACACATGGACATACAGAGCTGATTTTTTTTTTTTTATCAGAACAGAGTCTAATTCTGTGTTTAATTAAAAATACATATTGATGTGCACAGGAATATGTGTGTGCATACACCACCCCCTTACCCCACCCCCCACCCCCCCAGCATGGAATTCAAGTTTGTGAGAAAAGATGAACCACTTACTTCCCTAAGCTTTCAACCTGTCCCAGGCAGGCTGAAAACCAGTAGCTGTGTGCTATCCCAGCAGAGGGCTCTAACGGCTGGAAGGCTCACACGAGAACAGCACTGCCGCAGGAGCGGGATTCTGGCTCCGGTACTGAGGGAGCACGTTGCAGGGCTTTCCCTTGAGCTCGCTGCTGGATGCTGGGTGTCCCAGGAACACAATTCGTTGGCTTTGCAATACGCAGCACCACGGACTCCACATGATACTGCACAACAGGTTGGATACAGTCACTGTAATTTCAGAAATGCAGAGTAAACACGGCTGTATCCAACTGTGCGAGTACACACTCACATTTCCTGAATTTAAAGCACGGACAACCAGTTTTCCAAAATAAACAGCCAGACTCTCACTTTTAAGGTACATTTTCTATCACATACAGTGGAACTTTCCCATGTGTTTCCTCATCATTTAGCCCTAATAACTGAAAATGAAGCACTTCTAATTTTTACCTATGGAAAAATAAACACCCAACAAGCTGCAACAACATGTGCGGATGGCCATGCTGCAGTCAGGGAACAAGCGTTTACTAAACTGTAGTTTTGTTGGACTTGCAGAACACTGAAGAAAACACAGTATAACATGCAGCTGGTGAGCATTTTCCTGGTCATCATTGCAGGAAAGAGGCACTGCATTATGATTTCAACATCTGGGAAAACAGAGAAATGACACGGGAGCTGTGTCAGCTGGTAATTGTGCCTCCAAGCTTTTAACCGTGAGGAGTAACTAGAACGTGCTTTGCAGCAAGAGAACTAAGGGAAGAATCCAAGTTAGCCCAGTTCAAAAGTCTGCTGCTTTGCTCTGGGTATCGTGCTTTCTGCCTGAGGATGCCACAAGTAGTACAGGAAGCATAAAAACCCAAAAGTTTAAGAACTGTCACCTTGTTCGAGACATCACAAAATGTTGCATCACAAAACGTAGCAACATGATTAAAAACCAGCCCTATTTATTTATTACTCAATGCTTTAGTAAGGCTTTAAAAGCACTGATAGCCAGGTATTCACTGTGTCCATTCACAATAAAAAACAAAGTAGTTGAAAATTACACACATGGGTGGCAAAGGACTGAAAATCCCAAAATATCAAAGAACAGCCCCATGTAATCCTGATTCTGTTCTTTGTAAGCAACTCAATCACTGCTCAAAAGCCCTCTGCCTGACGCACTACACATTCAAGTATTGTACTGAATGGCTTCGGTCTAATTTCTTTAACTCTGACGTTATCAATGAACTCAGAGAACCAGCAGCTTTAACCAGACCCTGCTACCTCACAAACAGGTTGGGGTTTGAAAGTGTAGCTCTGCAGCAGCATGAGCTGCTGCTGCTGCCTTGCACTAAGCTGTGTCCAGTGCTGAGCTCAGGTGTGTGATGAGGTGCTCATGGACTGGATCTGGCAAGAGCGAGGGGTTTGGGTTGGTTTTGTTTTCTTTTTTCTAGTGTTCAGCAAGTTCTTCAGTCATCTGACTAATAATCCCTAGGTCTATGACCATCTCCCTCTTAGATTTGTTTAGTCTACTATGGAACAGTCATGATAGCTTAATAAAAGAAAAATCCACCTTTAAAAAAGGTCTTGTAAAACTTCATATGAGATATAAAAATACGGAAAAAATAACATATCTGAAATCTCTTCCTAGTGCTATTCCGTTTCACATCTTTTCCAGCTAAGGAGAAAAGGAGTATCTACATAAATGGCAGCAATGATGCTTCTGAGAGAAAAAAAATTATTTGAGGTGACTGGGAATTGCTGCAACTGCTATTTTTTGATCTGGAAAGCTTCAGTGGGAACAAAACCTGAGTGCACAGAAGGAAAGAGCAAAGAGCAGTCAGGACAGGACATGCAGCCTGTTTCTGTGCTCACCCCCACGCACGGCCATCTGAGAAAATGACAGGCAGCACAGGCTCTGCGGGCTGCAGCCGTGACCGCTCAAGCACCCCTACGTCGGCAGCACGCCAGCCCCCCCTCCCTGGCCCTAGCTCTGCGTTTCTCCTCCCTCGCTCCAACAGCGGCACTTTTTGGGGAACGTGGTGAACCGGGTCAGGGAGCTGAACTGGCAAATACCAACTGAACACCACCGGGGTTCTGCGGCCAGGGCTGCCCCCCGCCCAAAACACAGGGCCAGCACCAGCAAGACCAACAAGAACCTGCACTGGGGCATGAGGTGACCCAGGCAACTGCAGTCAAAGGGAAAAGATGGCAACGCTCTTGAGCTGGGTTGGAGTGTTAAGGACCGGCAGCTTCAGACACTCCCGTTTCGGGCTGGCTCAGGACAACGCTGGTCTGCTCAGGACAGCAGTTTCCAAGTTGTCTTTTTGTCCACAGAAGTTGGCAAAATAATCAGTCCTGGTCAGCTCAGCTACAGTCTGTTAAGACAGAAAGCAGAAGGAGAGCAGGAAAGAAGACAACAGCAGCGCAGACCACATGAGTGAGAGTAGTTGTCTCTCGTTTCAGGCGCTGTTCAGGGCTCATGAGAAGCCATGAAAACAGTCTAGTTAGTCCAGTCCCTCTGAATCTGGGCAAGGAAAGCCCTTGGTATTGCTGGAAACTGCTGGGGTCTCAAAGGAAGAGCAGTGTAAGTATCCCTCTGTCCTGCTCCCGCTCCCTCTGATGCTGGTATCGAAATAACAGAACCACACACGACTTGCATGACACATGTCCTTAATAAAGCCAGAGCCCTTCTTGTCTTACCATCAGACCTCACCCAGAGGTCTGCTTCACAGCACGTGTCACTCAGCACACACTCGATGCAGCTTTGCCTGCCCTGGAAGAAAATCATCTCCTCTTTCTAAGGCGTTCTCAACTTACTGGTTATTGTTTTAAAAAGCATTCATTCTCAGACTCAGTCAGTAGAAGAGACTCACTGGCGTGATTACCTCTGGGGCACTCATTGTTAAAAATAAACAGCTATTTTTAACCTCTGAGACTAACCATTCAGTCCATTAGTACCGCTTTTGAATGCCCTTCCTTTACATTTCATGTCATGCAAAACAGTTTTCTGTGACCTTATGAAAATACACACATTAACTGAAAAGATACTGGAGAATGACTGTATAAAGACTGTTTTGCTTTTGTGAAATGTAAGGAAATCCAGATCTTACCTGGGAGCCCCTTGTTCATACGTGTAAGAACTGAATGCCAAAAAGTCTCGCCATCTCACGCGTTCCCTCAATCCAATCCAGTTTGTCTGACAACTGGAGATCCCCACGGACCCAGCCAACAGAATGATCGACCGCTTTCCATGTGTGAAAGGCAACGCCTCGTTATAAACCATCAGCACAGTGTTGCTCTTTCTACTAGTAACAACGTGGTTTTATGACAGCTTGTTACAAACCAGCAAACAAAATTCCCCCCAGGACATTCTCACACGGCTCTTTCAAAAACGTGGCACACACAAATAAACACTTATGTATTCTAAAGAGAGACACAGACTGTGCTACAGCAAACTGCTGTTAAGGCCTATCTCAATGACACACTTTGTACTGTTTTCCCCACTCCCCCAAAGGACTACTGAAACAGAAACTCCAGTTGCTCTTGCCCTGTTTACATGGGTTTTTAACTGAGTGGGCTTTGGTGGAACAAACCCCTTCAATATTAACAATCCAAACAACTGTTAATATAACACCTTCTGTATTAACAACACCTATCTCAGCTGCACTTAGATTTATAATTTCAGCACTAAACCAAGTTTCCACCTAGTTGCAAAGTTTTTAACTTGAACAGAAATCATCTGTATGTCATGAATGACGCTCAGATCAGCACTCAGCTTTATGAGCTGTTCACACCACACAACTCCAAATCACTCCAACGAAGAGTGAAAGCCCGGTGTGATTCATGTCATATAAAGGCTGTTTTTAAGCTGCTGTAGTGACTGTCTTAATATCTCGCACACTGTTTTGTTCTCCTTTGAAGCCTAGCTTTGTTGGCATGCACCGTGAAGTAAAACAGAAACCTGGCAGTTCATTAAAAGTCTTTCTGAGGAATAGTACATACAAAATAAATACCTTCCAGAACTTCAAAATGGTCCATCTATTCAGACACGTTGGAACTGGGACTGAGCATTTGCTTTGGTTTTGTGTACTTTAAACAGAAACATACAGAGAGATGAAATATTGAGGGTACAACGACACAACAGAGCACAGCACAACAGCAGAGTAAATAAGCTCATGTTGCTGCATACAGACTGTTCCAGTACCTGAGCTAAACTGATTATTTCTCCCTACGCTGACTTTAGCTTATACCAATTCCCATGCTAAGGATCTGGCCTTAAAAAGAACAAACAAACTGGAGGAAGAGATCCACCCATAGACATCTGCCTTATTATCAAACGAATCAGACAGCACTCAGAGAGTAAATAAAGGAAAACGGTGATGAAGAACATGAAAGCCCACGTTTTCGAAAGGGTAATTCATTAGATGCACCTAGAAAAACACAGAGGCTGCGTTAACCTGCGTGATGTCTTTCATCGTCAGAGAAATCCCTACTTTTTAAAAACTGTGACAACTCAATTTATTAACTTTGTATTAGGATTCTTTGCTAAAATGGTAAACGTACACACTTAGAAGTCCCGAACTATTTACAAGTCAGGAAAGAATGTCCCTCATCAATCGAAAAGAATAGGCGGAACTAAGTAAATCACAAAGGTCAGGTCTGAATTTGGTCAGAACAAGACTTCTAAGGACTGAACCATCTGAGTATTAAATGTAAGGTCTTAAACAGCAAAGCAATGAGTAAGTCTGACAGCTTAAATTAAGTTCAAGTAGTTAATTTCGTAAAAGCACCACACTTGACAAGTTGTGAAAATGGGTAAGTTGTTCTCAAAACCCAGAAAGGAGTGAAAAGGAACATCATCACGTAACATGACTGAAAGGTAAGGGCTTCAGTATTTTACATTCCAGTAACACACAAAACCCAGTCTGACCCAGTGGTAGAATGCTCTATTTGAAAAGGTGTACAAACTGAGAACAAACAGTTACACAAGTTACATGAAATGTTCAACAAAATCTACAATCATTAAACCCCCCCCAGTCAGTCAAATACATTAACCTTTTGAAACTTTACCTCATTTCTCATCGTTCTCCAAACATTTAAGATAATTCGCCCAACAATACTGATTTCACTCACTGTATCTGACCCAAATTCATCCAGCTCCGCTGCAAATCGGTTCTCTGTCTTTTCATCTAAAGACATTAAAAGAGAACAGATTTAGGCAAGTTACAGGATAGTCAAGACCAGACCAAGCTATCCCTCTTCTAATTTGAGCTCTCTAGAAAAATAAGAATCCATAAAGACTGTCACCGATTGCACAAGATTGTGTATTTACCAGTCTTCCACACGATCTCCAAAAAAACACTCCCCCCAGGTTTTCCTGCTCCTGCACATCCAAGATAACGCTTCCTTCGTTTTCAATTGAAATGGTGTCCATGGCAATATATTTTCCATAGCAAATACATTGGTTAAGCAATGCCCAACACTACTTCAGAGCTACCTGCATGCACATGAGTGCACAACACTAAAAAAAAGAAGTTATTTCTGCCCTGAAGCATTTCTAACTCAAGGCTTTACTTGTAATGATCTTACCTAGTCGGAACGAGGTCACGGGAGAGAAAACTCAGTGCCTTCTGCCCAGTAAAAGCAAACCCACCGCGGCGGCAGCAGGCAGGCGTGAGTTCTGGATAGCCCAGACGGAAAGAGAAGGGAATAGGAAGGCACAAACGGAGAGGCAGAAGCAGCACTCGGAATCTCTCTGTAAGGGAACGGTGACTATGGCACAGGAAGAGATACCCTCTTTCGCCACCCTTGGGTTTTTTCATGCTTTGAAATACTACAGCACAAAAGAGGACAGTCTGTGTGGCAGACGTTTCCTGAAACTGTCTTTTGTCAGTCAGCCTAAGGCTACGGTTTTGGTATTTTCCTGAGTTTACAGGGGTCTTGTTTAAAAGGTACAACACAGGTTGAAACTAAATATGAAAACACACTGCAGTATTTGATCCTCCAGTCTTGTTCCTTCTTAGTAGTTTCACAGAAGAGAAAGCACTTTGCAGCAATTTTCCATCCATTCTAAATCCACACCCATTTTTCAGCTGCTGGTTGTGTACTCTGCACTACTCATTTATCAGAGAGCCCTGCACAGTACCCTACTCAGAAAAAGCAGAGTATTTTGGACAGAGCATACAGCAGTGTGGATACACGATGCTTTGCAATAATGATCGGAACGGAGCAAGTAGTTCCTTGGGCAGCCATGAAGCACATTGACCCTTGAAGACAGAAGTAAAAATTGCCTGAAGTTCTGCAGAACTGCTGTGAAACAACGTAATACAGACTTTGAAATACGCATCAGATCAATCCAAATACGGGCAAGAAAACCTATTTGTTATTTACTGACCTTACCAATAAATCACAGAGCCTTAACAAAATTTGGCAGACCTTTCATACACTTTATAAAAATGCACACCATCTTTTTAACCTCCTGACTGTTTCAGATTTTTAAAGAAGAAAAAGAGCAATTTGCCTTTTCAGGTTTGTTTGGAAAAAAAGCCCCACAAGCAGCAACATTTTTTCTTCTGCTTTTCTTCATTTCCACATGCTGGATCTCCTGTGAAAGTGAAGAACTTAAATTCCCCCCCACCCCTCGCCCCATTTTGGTTTTGTTTGGGTTTTGGTTTTTTTTTCTTGGAAGCAGAAGCTCTCAGTTCGACATTCAGCAGTGTCATCCTAGTTCTCTTTTGACTTGTTTAGGAGATTCCCCATGTTTCTTGAGTTCACTTCATGTCTTGCTGGTCACAAAAGAGACCCACTGCCCCGATGAACAAGAGACTCCGTGTGTGACGAGCATCGCAACATCACCAAACCCTGTGGCGCTGTACAGCTGCTGGGGGCAATATATCACCAGAACCACGTGAGCCTCCTTGGAAACGAAGAAAGAAGCAGAACTGGACCTTCTCCCTATCTTGCAAGGGCATGAGATGAAATACAAAGAAGTCTCCTCTCACCCTCTGCTGCCCACGCCCTAACTTTGAGCTGTGAGGCAAAGGAGGAAACGGGAGGCCACAGCGCGCACCCACAAAACGCCGCTACGCACAGGCACAGCACTCACTGCTCTTGTGCTGTGTCCTAAGGAGCTACGAACAGTTCCCCTGGAGGTGGCAGAGGCAGCACCAGCCTCAGCTGATAAAGCCAAACCAGAAAGAAGTCCACCTTGCTTTTTGGGAAGTTGAGATCCCAGGAAAGGGAAGGAAAAGCACCCTCCATTTTTATTTTGATAGGAGGAAAGAGGAGCACAGTGCTTGAAGGAGCACTTCTGTTCTGAAAACACATCATGTGAACAAGGGAGGGAAATAGGAAGCATAGGGGTTGGAAAAGGACAAGGAACACAGAGGGGGTCAAAACCACGGACAAGGAGGCCACAAAGCAACAGAGAACACCCCACTTGTACGTTTATGGCCATGCACGCAAGCTCACCCTTAGGGCATGACGTTTTTGAGAGGAGCTCCTCAGTGTCAACATTTCCTTGTCTTCCTCCTGCAGCTCAGGCAGAAAAGAATACTGACCTTACAAGAACACGAGTTCTTAGAAACATTTTAAGTGTTACACATTCCACTTCTGGGTGTGCATCTACCTCCATAAACCTAAACTGTTTCCACTTCAGCAACTTGCAAACAAACCCTTTCCTTTTAAAGTAAACCTCTTAATGATCCAATTTGAATGTGTAACAACTTACACTGAGGTTTATGTTTGCTGTAAGCCATTAAAGTCATTCCAATTAAATGCTTTTAAATGTTAAGGAAATCATGTCTAACACAAACCTTCGTAAAGAAAATCAAACCATGGAAATGGAAAAGCAAGCAGCCTAGAATTACAGAGTTTTTCTAAATCCAGCTTGTGACAGAGACCATCTCTCCCAAGCAGGTGCAGAACAAGTAACTTCACTTTGTCTTTCTCAAACAGATCAATGATATTCATTCAACATTGAGGAAGAGCTGAAAACTTAGTTTTGATTCCATTAATTTCTACTACGTGGAAATGACTCAGGTATTCCTTCTTGTCATTGAAGACAATAGAATGAGTTAAAAAATTTCAACAAGGAACAAAATCTGAAATACAAACTAGTTGGATAAACCTATTTTAAGGCAGGTTTATTAAATGTAATTCTTCTGTCAGAGAACAGATTGACAGAACAGTCGAGGTTGGAAGGAGCTTCTGGAGACCATCTAGTCCAACCTCCCTGCTCAAAGCCTATGACCTCGTCTAGTCTTTCAGTTGGCTTTGGATTTTTTTAATTTGACTCCAGTTTCTACACAAAGGTATGTTTCACAAATTCATTTTCACAAACGTATGATTTTTGTGTATAGGAACTGATGTGTTTTGCTAACCCGTTGGAGCACGGGTGGAAGGAGCCATCCCCCGTGCTGCCCGGCACCGTAATACAGAATCCTTGCTTAATAACACTGAGTTGTCAGTGAGTTTTCTTTGAGTCAGTTACAGCACTGCTTCAGCAAATGCTTCCCAGGCTCTGGAGGTGAAGTGGCCTCACGAAGAACTCAGTTTGGGTAAACATCAAGATTTTAACTATGCAGAGGCAAATTAAGCTTCAAAACACACATTTAAAGAGATACACCGACACACAAGTCAGCAGAGCGTGTGATTCTGTGATTTTTCTGAACACAAATGGCACTAAACACAGGACTAAAACTTTCTTAAAACATACACTTAAACCAAAAAATGGTCCAAGTTTCAGATGTTCAAATGCCTACAACTTCTACAGCCTAAACTTAGAGAACATAATAGGTGTAGAACAAGGCTTGAATTTTCCAAATTTGCCAGAAGTAGGGAGGTACTGAGAAGCTACTATAAGCTGTCTTAAAACAAGAATTTTTACCATAGTGAAAAAAACCCCACTGAAACGCAAAATCCAAACCAGTTTGGGGTTTTGTATGGGGTGGGGTTTTTTTTTTGTTGGTTGGTTTTGGTTGTGGTTTTTGGGTTTGGTTCATTTGTTGGCTGCATTTTTAAATGACAATCAAGTTGAGGACATCAATACCAAGTACAAAAAAAACCCCGCAAACCACTCCCTCTCCCCACTCCCTCTCCCGTAAGTAGAAGTAGGATGAGTTGCCTCCTCTTGTTGTCCCACAAATCCAACTCTTCTACAATCCTTTCCTCCCTATATCTAAAGTATAAAACCAGCTCGAACTTGTTTAAAAAGCAGTGACCATCAAGACAGAACACAAAGGCTTACAGCACCGTCAAGACTCAATGGTTGAAACCGTTTCCTCAGTTGCAAGTCGTGCCATCCCCTTACCACTATGTACCTCCCAGAAACAGTACTTTCCCCTTCTCTCACAGAGGAAAATAAATTCTAGATTGGAAGGTAAAAAAGAACGGGGGGCGGGGGGGGTGTTTGAAGCGGGTAAGCAGAAGCCTGAGCTCTCACCACGGAGGCGAACAGGAGGTTTATCACTCATGACGCTGCTCCTGGATCCCACGCTGCCACCGGGAAGGCGAACTCACCCGGGAAAGTCGAGTTTCAGATTGATTTCTGCCCGAGGGAAGGAACCGCAGGGAGATCCTGCCTACGTCAGCTCCCCAGCCACATCCCCCACGGCGCCACACGAGCCTCCCCAGCTCGCGCGCTCCGTTTTGAGATGAAAAACAGCTAAAAAGGAGCTACAAGGCGCTGGCCCAAGGGCACCTCCTACCTGCCAGCTCTGCAGCCTCGTCAGAGGGGGGGGTCAGGCCCCAAGCCCCGGCGGTGGCCGATGACCCTGTGCCCGATCGCGGCTTTGTCTCGGAGCCGCGCGTGCCTCCCGCCCGCCGCCCCGCGAGCGCGTTCATCGCCGCAGCGGGGACCGAAGGCGGAAGCAACCGGCGGGACGCTCGCAGCCCCGGGACCGTTGTCCCGCAGGCGCCGGCACGGCGGGAGACGCGGCCCGGACGCGCCCGCCCTCCCCCGGGCAGCGGAGGGGCCGCCCCGGCCCCGACCCCCGCCCCGGGCCGCCCTCCCCGCGCCGCGCCGGCGCCTGCGCTCTTGCGCCGCTCGCACTTGCGGTGAGAGCCCGGGGGAAGAGGCGCTGCCGGGGCCGCCTCGCCGTCCGGCGGCGGGGCCGGCGCTGCGGCTGCCGCGACACCAGCCCCGGCCCGGGCCGAGGGAGCTGCAGCCCCGCGGCCGGGAGGCCTCTCCCGGCGGGAGCGCCGCTGCGGGGCCCCGGAGGGGAGCGAGGTAACGCGGCGTCCGCCCGCGGGGCCTCCGGTCCCGCTCTCTGCGTCCCTGCCGCCGGGCCCGCTCCCCTTCCCTGGCCGCCCCGTGCCTTCGGAGAGCCGCCTGCCGGGGACGGCCGCGGCGGGGTGGAGGTGAGAGGGTTTCATCTCGGCGCTGCCGGGGGGGAGGCAGGGAGGGAGGGAGGGAGGGAGGGAGGGAAGTGCTTGACGGCCCTTGCCGTAACTGCAGACCGTGGGGGCTGGGAGCTGAACTGGGAAGCCGCAGCTTTCGGGACTTGTCACCTTGGCCGTGACGCCGTACTCGAGGTCACCTCGCCGGGAAGCGAGGGAGGGCAGAGCTGAATCGTTGGACTCGGAGATGCGGTTGTGTTTAACTGAAGCAAAATGACAATCAATGCCCCTGGTTGTGCTTTCTTACAGCACACAGTGGGTTTTCCTTAGGAGAACCCTCGCTGTTGAAAGCTGTGGGAACGGAGCCGATAGTTTTGAATTCAGGTGGCCTCTTAAGTGGCAAATAAATATGTTCCATGGGAAGATAATGTTCTAGCTTTTGGCTTTGTAGGTGAGGTAAAAATTTCAGCTGTTGAGCTGCAGCAGGCACAGTTCTCTGTAGCTTCAGTAATGCCAGTGTCAGTAACCCTTGCTGCTTGTTGGCGTGAGTTTTGAGGGGAGATGGTATTTTACTTGGTATGAAGGACTCAACACTGTCTTACTGTCTGCAGTCACAATTTGATGCTCTGTTGACCATTCGCAGTGTGTTCAGAAGCGTTCTTAGTGTCACCTTCCTTCAGAGAAGTCCTCTCTGATGTCTCTGGTGTACCTACTGTTCTACAGTTTCCCAAACCTCAACCCAAATCAAAAGGCAGTACCTAGGAATCGTTCCCTTTTGGGTGGAGTTTCTAAACAGTTTTGTGTAGGTGCCTCCAGCAAAGAAGATAAAAATAGCCATTTCAGTTTCTAGGTGCTTTGCCTGAAGTTTCTGCAAAGCTTTAAGCTCACTCACATCAATCAGTGAGGCTTTAGAATTATCTCTTGTTTTATTTTGTTTTGTGGTTTTGTTTGGATTTTTTTAAACACAACTTTTCCTGTGTCCCTTGAAACAACTCTCCTGGTAGAGGTGGAGGGAGAAGGACTGGCAAGAGTCATGGCTCAGGGGTGATGTAGCCAGGCACGCTGCTGGATGCAAACTCTAACGGACTGAGGCCCGTGGACTGCAATTAGACAGCCCAAACTGCTACAGCCCCCAAAGGTGTTCCTGGTGCTTCTGAGTGTGGCTGTGCTCGAGGCAGGAGTGTTTGGCCTTCCTGTGAACCGCCAGTTGAGCCCTGTGTTTGAGGGTGCTGTAACACTGGGTAGTATGATGACTTGGGGAACTTTTCTGCCCAGTTAGAATCCCACAACTTTGCAAAGGCAGTAACTTTTGTAATCACGTCTTTTTTTACGAGGTGCTTGGTGGACGAGGAGAAGCTGAGCCTGGAAAGCTGTGGCTGAGCAACCCCGAGACGATACTTACGGACTGGTCCCACGTGTGGGATTGGAGAGATGGGAGCAGGTCAGTTAACAAACACCTCCATCTCGGGGGGACATGAAACAAGCTTTTTTTGGCAATGAAGGGGGAGAGAAATGGCTAGCTTCATCTAACTAGAGACAGGCTGATTCAAAGTGTGAAAGAGTCTCCTCAAAAACAAAGAACCCTGAAGTAGTGGAGAACTTGCTGTGCTTCAGAAGGTTTGGTTAAAATTTAGGCACTCACAAATAAGAACCTCTAAATACCTGTAGCCTGTGCACGTAAATACAACGTAGGCAGAGAAGTTTCTTGGAAAAGCTTTAGACCTCTACCGTGCTTTACCAGTTCAGCAGTGTCAGCAACTGGGGATTTTAAAAGCTCTGATTCTCAGATCAGAGTTCACGGTACAGGTTTCTAGGTGTGCGCTGTGTGTTTTATTCTGGCAGAAGAACAGGCCTGTATGCTGTGACCCCTGGGGTACCTTGTGGGTGTAGCTATCAGTACACCTTCAAGGTGAAGAGTGTGTGTATGTCCAGAGAACCCAGTTATTTCCAGGCCCACCCAGTTTCCTGGAGGATGGTGAGGACTGTGCAAGGACTGAGCTGTGAACGGAAGGAGTTTGCCATCAGCTGAAGTAAAGGTCTGCGGGGTTGTTTTGTGATTAGGAAAGATAATTGGCTGCTGGTCTTCCAGTTCCTCGAGCCCCTTGCTTCTGTCAGGAAAAAGGGCAGCTGTCTGGTACAAGACCAGTTGTGCTGGTGGGTTGCTGGGGAGGTGTTCAAACCAGGGCTCGCTTGCCAAGGGCAGCGTCAGGTGGTGAAGAGGGAGACCCCCGGGTCCGAGTTGCCGGGGCCAGGAGCAGCAGTCGGTCTCTGCCCAGACTTCTGGAATGCCGTGGGGACAGGTTTGCTCGTGCCAGGCTGGGGTCTGTTAGATACAGCCTACGCTCAGCCACGGGGAGTGGAATTTCGGGGTGGGATTACTGTGCAGCACAGGGGGGCACAAATTCCTGTGTTTTCATCTCCCCCTTTAGCGTAAGACTTAAGTTTTTATACGGTGCTGACTCAGCAGCCTATTTCAGCAGCTTAGAATTAGGAAAGGTTGTTTCACAATTAAAGCCACTGAATTTTGTGCTGCTAGTCAGAAGCTGGAGATGTGAAGTAATTCGAATTCAGATGTTTCATGTGGCTGTAAATGATTCCTGGGTTGTCACCTGGGGGGTCAGTCTGTGGGCGCGGGGGTGGAGGCGGCACAGCAGGAGGTGTGTTCCTGCGGGGCGGGTGGCGAAGGGGTGAGCGTGCGAGGGGAGACCTCTGGGCGTAGTCACAAGGGAGACTTGTGCAGGACTTGCAAAGTGGGGGTTTTATGGTGGTCCTACGCTAGCGTGGTACAAACTGCCTACAACGGCGGGCACTGGTGCTGCGCTGCAGAAGGGAACGTCCTAACCCCTGGCCCGTGTTGCCCCCGAGACTTCCTCATGTCACATCCCACTTCTTCGTTGCCCCTTCTCCATGGGCTCAGGGTTACAGTCTTCCCGTGTCTCAAGTGTGTTTCTGACCATCAGAACAAATTTCTAATGAGTTTAATATTTAGGAAAATGAATGTAATACTTATTGTAGTTTACTCATGCATTAATTACCGAGTTGGAAAAAAAGCTGTGTTCTTTGAGATGTGAGCCATGTTCAGCGTCCTTGTTGTGATCCATTTTATACTCACGTTGTGTAATGCTGACCTTGGGGATGAAGGTATTTCTGCGTGTTTTATTGACTTACATCTTGAAAGTGAGGTGTTGATATGTACGTTAGATGTTAGGCAAGACAAAAACATAATAAAAAAGCACAGTAATGGTATCTTTCCTCTCACCCAGTTATTATGGTAGAGCAGGTTTTTTTTGTTGGGGCTTTTGTTGTTGTTGGTGGTGGGTTGGGTTTTTTTGTATTTAGAATGGTCTGTCTGTTCCTGTTTAGACACAGAGGCATGTGAGATGTTAAAGCTGTTGTGACCTGATGCATCTACAGCTCCAAATTAAGTGGATGAGTGGGTTAATTGATACAATATTGAAACAGAGGAGCCTATTTTATTGTAGTTCTGATTTTGCATACATACGAGATATGATGTAATAATATTTATGCAATGCATGAGTAACTATTCATTATTAAAAACTGTAGAGCCTGAGGTGGTCTGGCAGGTATCAGGCTTTCTGTGTGTGAGGTTAACTCCTTCAGGCTCATTTTCTTTTAAGAAAATGTTTAGGCTCTGCCATATCACGAATGCGGCATCACAAAGTAAACAGTGAAGTAGTTTAGTTGTCCAGCTGTTAGAAACACAGTAGGAAATCCCTGGCTTCTCAAGCCATAAACTGTGATATGAGTTTGCATAATACAGGCGTTTCTAATTTGTCTTGGTTAGAGAAGACACTTCACTGTAGTCTGCAAAGGAAGTGTGATTTGGCCATTTTCTATCTGTTTCCATGTGAAACTTTTTAATGGCTTTTTTTGCTTTCTATACCTTTAGTGATGATTGCTAATAATCTTCAAGAACTTCTTATTACATCTGTGGTTTGTTTTTTTTTTAAAAAAAAGGAGATAAATGTAATTCTGTCTCTTTTCAGGGGTGTTGGACCCACACGGTTGTTGTCAGAAGTCCTGTAGGTGACTTCAGAGAGGCACCTATCCAATTATTTGCTTGAGAGTTGAAATACAGAAGGAAATCAAGTGTAATCGCCTCTGTCTACACTGACATTTTCCTTGAGGAGAAAGAAATAGCAGAAACAACTTCTAACCTGCTGTACAAGAGAGCGGAGTGTCCTTCCTGTTTGGCTCGCAGGCAGCGCGATGCTTGTCTTCCCTGGAGTTGGTAGGGATCAGAACGACCCTTTCTCACGGGGTCTGACATGCGTGTCTTGCCTGCAGGAAGGCGCTCAGCTGCCGGGCTGCCTGCCTGCCAGCCACCCACCCTGCCTGTACAGGCTGCTGCTCCTCTGGCGTGGGGAGCTCTGCACCAGCCTCCGTCTGTGTCAGGCTGGGTGTCCAGGCTGGGCAGCTGCTGGGGAGTCAGGGTCAGCCCAGGCTCCTCGTTCCACCTGCGCAGTGAAGGGGCGGATGGGCACGTGGAAGCGGCTGATGCGGATGTTCAGAAGCCGAACGTCCAGCAGCGCTGCAGCTCGTGGCTAGTGCCAGCTGTGGGCGCTGGCTCTGAAGCTGCCTACCTAGTCTTTCTGCCTCTTCTTCTGGAGGGGTTGTGCTCAGCGAGGTGTATGAACAAGGCCTGCCAGTGTTCTTCTCTCTGAGGGCTTTTGTGTGCTCCTGTGCTCAGCCATCGGTTTGTAAAGGTTTGCTGGTACAATCTAGGAAGTTAAAGTGGTTTGTGCTGTGGTGGTTGGGGGAAGTGAAACCCTGACTTTTAATTGAAAATGGTGGAAGGATCATCTCCTCGAATGGACTGTGCTGGCACTAAGGTTTGACAACTTCTGTAGGTCTTCTGAAGGAGAAATCTCGTTGCATTTGGCAAGACTATGGGCGTCATCTCTTGATGTCCTGCATCTTTACGTAGTAAGAGCTTGAAAGGCAAGGCATCAAACTTTTGTTTGAACCCAAAAATCCGCCTACGATTTTCTGTTGTTCTGTAAAATACAGAGAGTAAAATTTTGACTACAGTAGCAAAGTGAAGTGAAGCACCACTAGAATTCATGTTTGAATGCATCTTAGCTGGTTGAGCCCTTTTATTCCATTTTAGCCCTTCGGTGCTTGGAGCAGACTGGCTTGTCTGTTGACACAGTGACTTGGACAAAAGTGTAATTTCAGAAATGCTGTAACGCTGCCGTGGTGGTAATACAATGAAAGCAGAGTTAAATTCATGCTTTGAGGTGTAAGGTTGTCGGTATTATTTGATGCGGTAGTCTTTGTATCTCTAAAGGAGTCTCACAATGTTGCTGCTTATATATAGAAACAATAGCTTGTAATTCACTAGGCAATGCTGAACTATGAAACAAAATTTCGTTACCTTCTAAGGCAGTATTTCCTTTCAACACACAAAAAAAACCCTTTGAGAAATTGCAAGGCCTGTTTATTAGAGTAAAATCATAATGAAAATGGGGTTTTCTGTTTACATACGGCCTTTTGTTTAGTTGGTGATTCTTGAATTGTTCTTGTTGCTAACTTGGGGTGTATGGAGGTATCAAAGTTTTGATTTATTTCCTACCAGCTCTTGGCCATTTCAAGCTCTTGAGTCTTTCCTCAAGATTTCCGTGACTGCTTCAAAATGAGTATGTGACTGTTCAGTTGGGCGTTTCTGTCAGGTGCTTATTCAATTGCAGGAAGACAGAACCAAGCTGTAAATCCAGCTGTAAAGAAATCAGGGGGAGACTAGATGTCATGTTAGGGGAGACATTAACAAACGAGCCGACGTTGCTAAATTACTGCTTTGCTTAACAAGCCTGAGTGCAAAGCAGCTGAGGACACTGAGAGTAAACAGCATACAAGATACCTGTTGGGGTGTGATGAGTGTTGTAAAACAGATAGGTGAAGTGTTTTTAAAAATCAGAATTCTGATTTGAGGCTGCTACGTGACAAATTTTACAGAAATAGGTACACGTTTTAAAATTGCATTTGAAGGGTGTTAGCCTGAGAAATGTGTGTTCAGTTGACAGGAGGGCCTTTGGAGAAGGCAGATTAGGAAGTTACCTAAGAGAAAGCAACGTGTAATTTGAGGAATATTATAACTGCTGTCCTCAACTGCCACCTTATGTATTTGTCTCTTTTTGAAGGGTTTTGTATTTTACATTATGAAATCACTGATCCAAGAATGAATCTTACTTCAGGGCAGCACAAACACTCAGCCAAAGAGGAGGATGTTCTGAAGTCACTCTTGCGTGCTTTTGATGGCGAGTTTTTCTGAGGCTAGGTGTGATTCAGAGTAGGGGGTTGCAGTCAGCAAAATCTGAATGCATTTCAGGTAGGGGTCTAAGTTTGGTGGCTTCTCCTTGGTTTTCTGAGAGGGGAAAAAAGCAGAGGCAAGTGCTCCAGCTCTAATCCGGCTCCCTTCTAGCAGCAGTAGCTCTGGTCTGGCTCAGTGAGGGGGCCTGCTTCTCTTCTTTCCTCTGTTCTTCCCTTCCCTCCCCTGGGCTGTGTATCTGATGCCATCCAAGTGTCTGTCTCTCCTCCACTGCTGCTCACTTGAGAAGGAATGAGCTCATGGCAGGAACTCGCTGCTTTCTACACTCAGCTCGGGATTAACTTTTCATTTCCCGCAGTACTCCTGCCCCGTAGCCTCCTTGGTTCACTGTCCCAGTGCTCACGGCCCGGCATCGTTCCAGTTGCCGTCACTTCCCGTGTTCCGTTTTTCAGAAGTGGGCACTTCTTGTCCACAGCCTTCCAGTCCCTTCTGCGGTTTCATAGGGAGGGGCTGAGGCTGCAAAGCGGATACAGGCATTGTGGTGCGGCTTATGCCTCTGCCTTCCTTTCTCACACCCTCTCCCAAACTACCCCAGCGTCCAGCTCCGGACAGGGGGTTATTCTGCGGGCTGCAGCGTGGCCTCGCAGATTGTCGGCATCGTACAGTGTAGCTCCGCTTCCAGCACACCATTTCTGCGCCTCGCACGGGCAGGCTTCTCGTGCTTCTGAAGAGCTCTTTGGAAAATAGCCTCCTGTCCTTTTGTTTCTCTTTTTTCTCCAGAGGTTTATAGCTTCTGTGAGCTGTGAATAGGGCTGGAGTAGGACTGAGGAATTGGAGACCGTGTAGTTATTCTGAGATTGTTTTCAGTGTTGGAATTTTGTCAGTGATGAGATGGGAGGTCATTAGCCTCTACCTTCCCTGGTTCTTAAAAGGATGTGTTGTCTGGTGTGTCGTGGGGGTGTTTTTTGGAGAACCTTCTCCTTTTTTGAGGCGTTTGTTCCATACTTTGTATAGATTGCCTGCTGAGTTGTTTGAGCAATGAGAGGCTGCCTGAATAGACTGCGAGATTCAGCTCTGCTGGCATGAAACTCGTTCAGTAGCAAATTTAGTACCCATCTGTGGTACCGTATATACAGCTTGCTTTAGTTCTGTTTCTTGAATAAACCTTAAAATACTGTGACAAAATCGGTGTTCTAGAATGCAGATATTGCTTTCATAACCGTTCTTCGGTTTGCTACTGTAGATCACCTCTTGATCAAGTCACTGAATATATTCGTGCTTTTGTAATTCGATCAAATACACGTATAGCTGACACTGCATGCTTACAACTCCATCAGCTGGAGGCATCAAAGTGTTTCACAAAGTAGCTGCTTCTATACTGGGTCTAATATATAACTTGGGACTGATGTTTATGATCAGTGCCCCTGGAAGTAGGCTAGCAGCTTATCTCTCTCAGCTACAACTTCCAGTTCTGTCACATACTTCTTAAGGGTGCTCTTTGGCTGCTTGTTGAAACATCTTCTTTTTCAGGGTGTAAAGTGAACCTCCTCAAAATAACATGCTGGCCTGAAAACAGTTGTCTGTCTTGTGTTGTCTCTCTCTGTACAGCCTGTTTGTGTGTCCGGGTGAACACAGTCGCATCCAAATGGTGTGGAAAGGTTGCCAAGTAGCTGTCTTGAAGTTGATGACCCTGCAGCTGTAAAAGTTACTGGCAGGTTTTGGCACTGTTAGTGAAAACTGATTTAGATTTGAAAAGCAGAAGAAAAGAAAGAGATTAACTCCAGAGACCATGTCAGCTTGGGTTTGTTCCTCAGTGACAGGTTCTTTTCCTGAAACTTGCAGAGAAAGTAGGAGCAGACCCTGCTTATTTCCATCCCAGTTGTGCCTCTGTGCTGTTTGCTGCCTAAACCAGTGTGTGCTACAGCAAGGCTGTATGTCCTGTTTCAGGTGCAATATCAGTACGCGGTACCCAGTGGGAATGTTGAAAGGGCTGTGGGATGTTGCAGCTAATCCATAATGCTTGGCATTGCTCCTCAGGGGAGGTTTGCAATACAAGTTTTCTGAGTTGTGTATGATGAGATGTACAATGAGTCTTTCCTTTTGTGTTTGAAACTGCCGAGGTGAGTTTCTGTGTAGCACAGTTCTGGTTAAGCAGTGGGAACTGGAAACTGATTTGGGCCTCACTTCTGCGGGTCCTGCCTTCAGATCAGTAATGAACACGTTTTTATTGCTGCCACCCCTATTATATTTGTCATCCAGTGGAGGAGGTTGTTTTCTGGAGTTCTCGATACAGCAGCTTTTGTATTTCCTTTTAAAAAGCTGTATGTTTAACCTAGCTAAAATGTTACAAAAGACTTTCATCACAGGTGAATCTTCCTTCATGTTCTTGTGTGGTTTTATCTGTTGACTGTTAAGCAAACGGTTTTGTGGCATTCACATTTGTAAGCAGTGAAACCTGGTGTGCTGTCTGTAGGAAACTGAGAGAGATTACAGGCAGTTTCTTACATTGAGGTAAAATGAAGCTGGTTTTATAAATACTTGGTATCAAATATTTGGATTTTTGAGCTGTTTGAATTAGCTTTGTAGTACTGAGGCTTAATCATCTTTACTGTTAGGTGTAAATAGCAGCAGGAAAACCAACCCAGTTCTGCTGCAAGTATTATCTGTTCCTCTGTTTCCTACCACAGAAGTGGGTTTTTTACCCTCAGATTAATGTTCAGGTTGGAAGGGACCTCTAGAGATCGTTTAGTTAGTCCAAGCGCCCTGCTCCCATCAGGGTCACCTAGACCAGCTCCAGGGATGGAAACGCCACAACCTGTCTGGGTAAGTTCCAGTGTTTGACCACCCTCATAGAAAAACAAAACAAACAGCAAGGAGCAGGGGGGAAGAAAGAAACCAAACCCACCCCAAACTTCCTTTTTAAGTTTCTTGTGTTTCCAGTTGTGCCTGTTGCCTCTTGTCCATTCACTGGGCACCACTTGGGTGAGTCAGACCCACTCTTTTTTACTGCTTCCCATCAGGTTTTTATACGCATCGATAAGATTCTTTCCCGCCACCCCCAGTCCTTCTTGAGGCTACAAAATCCTGGCTCACACAGCCTTCCCTTGTATGTCCGATGCTCCAAGCCCTTCCTCGGGCTCCAGTATGTCCGTGTTTGCCTTGTACTGGGGAGCCTAGACCTGGGCCCAGCACTCCAGATGTGTCTCACCAGTGCTGAGCAGAGGGAAAGGGTCACGTCCCCCGACCTGCTGGTGCTCTTCCTAATGCAGCCCGGGACACTGTTGGCCGCCTTTGTGGCCGAGGCGCGTTGCTGGCTGCTTCACCCAGGACCCTGGGTCCTGTTCTGCAGAGCTGCTTTCCAGACAGTCTGCCTCCAGCCCGCAGTGAGGGACGGGGTTATTCCTCCCCGCGTGAGGACTTTGCATTTCCCCTTGTAGGGCTTCAGGAGATTCCTCTCTGCCCGTTTCTCCGGCCTGCCGAGGTCCTGCTGAATGTCAGCACAACCCTCTGGTGTGTAAGGCACTCCTCCAAATGTTATCATCTGCAGACCTGCTGAGGGTACACCTGTTCGCTGTCCAGGCCGTTAATGAAGGTGTTCAGCAATATTGGCCTCAGTGTTGACCTCTGGAGCACCACTAGTGACTGGCCTCTGTGTTGCATTACCACAAGGCTGCTTCTCCTCGCTTCAGTTTCATTTCTCTCTCCGCTGCATAACAGCCAAATCTGGTTTAGAGCTCTCCAGGGTGTGTTTTGTTGTTACCTCTTCCTTTTTTTAACATGCCGTCCTCTGGGGTGAACGTGTACGCGCTGCATTTCATTTCTGATTACAGCAAGGCTTGTTTTGTAGCTTTTAGAAAACTTTTATGTTGATATCTTGGGTATGGTATGACTAAAGTAATAGTGACAAATCCTGAGTCTGTATTTTCTGATTTTTGATGGTATGTATTACCTGAACAGAAAACACAGGAATGATCTAAAATAACTGAATATAAGTCGTCATTTGACTAAGAAGGTGTTCTGTACCAGAAATACAGTTTTAAATTGTCCCATGTTTTCTTTACTTCAGAAGAGTGGCATATGTTGTGCATAAAGTAATTTAACTTGCCATGGTAATTCAGGTCATTCTTTATTATGTTTTTTTTTAATGGATGCTTCTTAAGGAATTTGTGCATTCACATGTATGTTTGTGAACCTGCAATGCCCATGCAGAGATGGATTTAGTACCTTTACAGTCTAGATTTCTGTTTTGAGTCTGGAGCTTGAAACACCCCCAAAACCCACCAACAAAACCGCCCACCATAGGATAGATGGGAAGAACAGACTAAAGCTCTGCTAAGCATTTAGAGGTTGTGCCAGCATGTCAGGTTTTGGTGAGCTTGTGTTCTTATGCCAGCAGTTGGAAAACTAATCAAGGAAATAAATAGTCTTTTTTAACCACAGCTATATTAAAGATGAAAGACTTAAGAACAGAAACGAGTTGGTTTAGACAGTGTAATGGTGGATAGTCCTCACTCCAAAAGAATTCTGTTCTCTATAAAAGGAGGAATTAAAAGGTGTAGGAGGAGTGATAGGTTACAAAAACAGATGGCATGGCAATATTGTTAGTTGTCATTTTGAAGTGAAATTTTGTAGGAGGGATTGCCCGAGTGGACAAACAGGAGGAGGGGAGGATGTGTTGAAAGGAAGGCTGGGAGTGGAAAGGGAGATGCAGAGCATGTGAGGTGAGGTGGGGGGGAGGGTGGGGGTGGCTGGAGGAAGAGAGTGCTGAGAGCCAGGGCTGCAGAAAATGCTGACGTGGGAGTTGCAACAACAGGGACCAGTGATCCAAGGTGCTCCCTTTTGGTTTCGCTTGCTTTGGTTCACGGGGCTGACTCATCCCCTGGAATTTCTTATCTCCAGACTTGTTGAAGTAGATGAAGTGTTAGGTGAGGTTGATTGCTCTGTGCAGTGGGAGAGGAGAGAAGGAGAACAAAGTCCCCCTGGCTGAGAAGTGTCCAAGAGGTGTTGAACATAGTGGAGAACTACAGTGTTCTCGTGAGCACTGTGCAGTTTGTGAGCACGTTTTGTGTTGCCTGCTTTCGTGAAAATTTGGGTGGTTATATTTAGGTTAAGGGATGTGAAAATGTAAATAAAATGAATTCCAGATATCTAGTGTTCATCTTCCCCGTGTATCAGCAGAAATAAACTAAAACCAGCCAGACTTCAAGCCTGACTGCAGGGTGATGCGTGCACAAGAAAATACTTTTGCTGGCGGAGAAAGCTTGGTGGAGCTGCCTAATCTAGGTGCCTATGTGGCAGATTTAAAAAACAGAACAAAACACAAACACAGTGAGAAACAGGTCACTTCTTCAACTGATCATCTCTTCTTTAGGCTCAGGAGGCTTTCTGTAGCCTGTTTGTTTGTCATGTTCTTCAGTTGCTTCCATAAATACCTTACTTGTTTTGTGGGAGCTTGAGTTGTTGAAAGAAAACCTTAGCAACATCTGATTCTTTCCAAGGTAGTCTTCGGCTTTTTCAGAATGTCATTCTCTTGTGGAAACCACTAGCAATGCGATATTTTAATTTTATTAATAATCTGGTTTCTGTCAATAGTCATCTGTCTCGTAGTAAACCATTTAATTTCACTGGATGTTTGAATTCTGTAGTTTCTAAAGGTTGAGCGGTTCCGTTTTTTTACTTGTAGTACCCTCATGATCAGGGACTTGGTATTTTGATAGCAGAACATTGACGGCGAGAGGCCGAAGCTTATACATTTGACAATAAAATTGTGGAGATAAAATGGTGATGGAGAAGTAACAGTAGATCAGAGGGGCGTTGGCCAAAGACCCTTTAGTAAGAAGTTGGTTTAGGAGAAACCTTGGCGACTAAGATTGCAGCGTAATGCTTTTATTTATCTGAAGATAGATAATTTGGTGTAGAAGGGTCAGGAGAAGCACAAGTAATGCTTAAAACTGAGTAGTACAAAACTTTGGCCGTTTTTACAGCTGCTTTGCAGCAGCCATCAGTTGAAACTGGAAGCTTGGTCATGCAGTTGAATCTGCACCTGCCTCGAAGGTGGATGGCTGAGTTTTCAAATCCAGTAGCTTGCATTATTTTTCTTTTATGTTTCGTTAATAATCCTAGATGTTTCGTGGTGTGCAATAGTGAACAGGAGTTTCCTAGTGCGAGGGTTTGATGCAGCAGCCGTCACACGGCGTAAATGTTGCTTTCTGAAGCCGTCTGATTTCATTGGGCTTGTTTGGACAAAGGCACGGTGTGGCTATTTGTGAGTGCCTTTAGACTAGAAAGTCACTTAGAATTGTGGGGCAGGGGGAAGCAGAGGGGAAAGCCTGATGCAATTTATTTGCTGAGCTGAGGAGGGCTGGGGGGTGTTTTGGTTCGGGTTTTTTCTTCTGGAGGTCGACTCAGTCTGTTGTCCTCAAATGACTGAGTTCTTTGTTAGCACTAATGGAGGTTTGAGCTGTTCTGGAGCTGAAAGTAGTTTACTGTTTCAGAGTATTTTGTGAGCTGCCTGTGGATGCTGCGATGAGTAACTAAAGAAGGGCAGGGGATTTTCTACCAGTTGTGTGTCCTGAAATGCTGCACACACTGAAGCTCTGCAGAGGAATTCTGCTGTTTCAGCTCCTCAAACCAGGGTACTGCTAGCACTAGAGGTAGTGTATTCATGTGAGGATTATGTTCTGGAGTTGTCTGTGTTAACAGAGACCTTGATCCCTGGCTATTGACCAGTAGCAGCCACAATAACAGGATGAATGTGTCCAAAATGTCACATTTAAATATTTTTGTTAGCTTGCCGTTGTTGTAGGAAATCATGTATTAGATCTATCTTTTTGTTTTAAGACAGTTTCTTAATAGTTGAGACATGATTAAAATTTCAAGGGGCAATCCTTCCGTTGGGTGCAAGGAAGTTTGTCAGGAGATGATCTGCCTGGTCTGGCTCCATAACATCGAGAACGTGGTTTTTCAAAAGTATAGAATGATCACAATTCCTATAAAATCAGTGTATGTCTGGCTGCCTCCAGGAGTTCCACCCTTAATCTTTTTTTCCTAGAAATACGCTACAAATGTTTTTAGTTAGAAACAATAATTGGAGCCCTGCATTTTTCTAATGCATAATTGTCAAGGAGAGTTACTTATTTGTAGGAGAGAAGCAGCAGAACCCACGGTCTCATTTGTGAGTCGTGTATGGGCTTAAGTTTTTAGTTCTTCAGGATGGTAACTTTGAAGTGATTGCTGTTGTTCATGCAGTCATAACTTCAGGGTTTTGTCTCCCCCACAACTCCCCAGTTCATGTCCTGAACAGAGTTTTGTACCTCAAGACCTGAAAACCTCCTAATAGCAAGAGTCATCAAAAGGCTTGCCGTGTCAAACCACTGCCCTTTTAAGCAATATCTCTGTTGTTGGGTGCTTTTACTGGAGTTATTTGAAATTGGATTAAACTCTCGCCAGAGGATGATTCCTTCACGTTGGCCTTTCCAGACTGTGTTCAGATTGAAAGCTGAGAATTGTGTGCAGAACCTTTGCAAAGGCTCTTGATTTTTTTCTTGCTTTTAATTCTACTCCTGCAAAGAAATTGTTTTCAGTGTTTATCGCCCATACAGACTGCCTGACTGCATTTGTGTCTGAGTGCCACGTATGCAGTTAGCAAATGATTTTAAAAAATTTTAAATATTTGAGCAATTCTTAATTTGGTATTTTAGATGTGGAATATAGAGCGAGGGATTGGATGACCTGTACAGGGTCGCGAGGGATTTGAAGGGGGGTTCGTCCTCCTTTTCTTGCCTTTAGGTGCCTTAATCACAAGACCATCATTTAAGATAACAGTGTGCAGCAGTGCTTCTAAGAAACCCTCACCAGATCTGTGCCTTTGTGCTGTAACGCTGTGTGCAGATTTGTACAGCTAAACTGATGGGCAATAGACTGGAAACAGGCGCTGTAGAATTGCATTGAAAAGTCATCAAACCAAAGGTGTTATTAAAAGGTTGTATTTTGAGGGGAGCCAAAGATGTCTGTGTTCATCAATTTCAGCTTGATTTCATTAAAGTTTATGCTTTTTTCGTCATGTGTTAAGAACAACTTTGAGTATTCTGTACTGGTAAATGATTTCCAAGACTCACAGCATAGCATTTTGGTTTTTGAAGACTAAAGTTTTGACTGTGCTGTGTCTTGTAATGGTTTTGAACCGTATTCAGATACAAGTCTGCATACGTGCTGGTGCACTTCCACTTTCTGCAAGAACTGTTGGAAGGAGAGTCCCTGACACAGCTTAGCTCACACAGTTCCTTTCTTTTTTTTTTTTAAAAAAAAAAGCGCCAAACAAAGCCAAGCCAAACCCTGGACAGGGAAACTTGGCAGACAGTCATATTGGAAAATAGTAAACAGGCCTCTGCCAGGAGTGTTTGAAGTTGTTACGTTTGTCTGGTCGGGACTCGTAGCTGCTTAGAAATCTCTGAATAGCAACAGAGGAGGCAGAGGAACAATTTTTCTACAGGCACAGGGTTGAAATGATTCTTATTTGGAAGTCTGCCTTTGTCATCAAAGAGCTAGAAATATAGTGGGTTTTTCTCTTAAAGGTGGTTTTTGTTTTGTTTTGTTTTCTGAAGAAATGAATATGAAGTTTGCTGGAGCATTCATTTTAGAACAGGACAGTGCAGAAACACCCCGGTGACACTGATGAATGAGTTTCTGACCAAAGCCACGACAAAATAAATAGCCTGACCTGTGGTTTTAGATCTCAAGGTCTTCTGGTGGTTTCGATGGCAATTCTTTTCTGCTTTTCCTAGAAATAAAGGAATTCTTTGTCTCTTAAAGGGCTAGAGCCCCAGGGATTTGAATGGCCAGCTTCTCTGTAGAGTTGCACAAGCCTTAGTCTTACTTTCTGTCAATAGGAGGTTTTCAGGTGGTTGTCCCAGCCCCAGCCATCGCTATTAATACTATGCTGTGGCGGTCACCTGTGTGAGAAGTTCCTGTTGGTTTGTGCTTTGCTCTCAATGCACTTTGTGTTTATTTTACTTTTGATATACTCAAGTTAATTGGCCAGGACTTGCAATAATCAGTCAAGTGTTGGCCTTAACTATGCAAAATACTTTTAAAGCACAGATTTTTATTCCTGGTTACAGTCTGTTTATTTCAGTTGTCCCAAGTGTTGGAATGACCACTGGAAGAGTAAGTGTTGACTGAAGAGCAGTCTGATGGTTAGGGTGTGAGAGTTCAGAGTTTGGTTTTTCCATCAATTTCTACTGAGGCTTTGGAAAATGCTTCTAATATCGATAAAAATGTCAAATGAAGTAAAGTCCTAATTTATAATTTGGCACAGTGCTGCACTGGTAATCTGATCTGAATGATTTGAATCTACTTTATAGCATTTTCCCTTCTTGGTCTAATTACAAATGAAAAATAGATCCTTTTCTTCATCGTCCTGAACTTTGCTCTCAATACTTCCAGGTTCTTTTGTTCTGGATGCCTGAACAAGTTTGTGTGTGTCAGTTCTTTCTTAAACTCATTGTTGGTAACCTCATCGTTATTGTTCAAAGGACTGATGAAACCTTTCTCTCAAAAGGACCGGGAGCCAGGACAGCAAAATAATAAAATTGGCTAGAACAAAAGTGATGCCATTAGTACTGGAAATAAAATGCAAACACTTCCAAATCTGAAACACGAGAACGGGAATAGTTGTGTTCTGTGATACTGGTGTTCACAGAGAGTTTTCCAGTCTCAAACTAGAGCCTCTAGTTAAGTAGTACTCTGACTGCTTTACAAAACTGAGTGCGTCCTGACAACCTTTTTATTTTGAGTGAGAGACAGTTGCAACTTTATAGTTCAGCAGCCCCAAAACATTTTACTAGCTAGTGATCTTTGTGGACTGTGAGTTCAGTGCAGCGATAACTCTCCAACCGACCTCGGGGACAAAAAACTTGGAGGTATGATTTGTCAGTGTACTTCTGAACTTGTACAACTTCTTGATCTGTCTCCTGACACTGGATGATTAGCATGAAGTTGTTGCACGGCTTCAGAAAGACAGCCTGTCTTTTCAGTTCTTGGAAATGTCAGTGACAGTTTCTGAGGAAGACTTAAGTGCTCTTTTGAGGTGTGTCTTCACTAAGCAATGAGCAGTAGGGCTGTTGCAAAGTGTATCACACCGTTGACGTTAACACCCTGCGTGCTTTCGGACCTGGTCACGTCCAGTGACTTTAGGAAAAGTCATAGCTTGGCGTTCAAGTGCATTCCTTACTCAAGCTTGTCATGACGGGGCACGTAAGCTGACATAATGTGCCGGTAAAAGCTCTTAGAGCATCTCACTACAAAAAGTAGAATATACCACTAGAGGCACATGGCTGAACAAAACCAGTGTGGAAGGTGCAGAATCACTGAATGGTGTTTTACAAGGTTCACCTGGGTCTTCAGATTTGGTTGTTAATCTTTGGAGTTCTCCATAGGGTAACCAGCTGCAAGGGTATCTAAACACACGGGTATAAAGCAAAGTCTGTTTTGAAAGAGATCGAGACAATCACTTCTCTGACAATGAACAGGAAAATATATTCAGTAGCTTCTAGTCCTCTCTTTTTTTCTTTTAGGGCTAGCTTCTACTATGCCAGTAGCTGTAGCATGGGAAAACAATGGTTTGGGCAGATTACCATGTGTGTATTCTGCCATCAGCGGAAAAAAAAAAGACCTAATTAATGCTTATTTCTGTAAGCCCTTGGGTAAAAAGCAATAAAACCACTACAGAAAACCAACTAGTAGGGAATAAACTGGCTTCAAATGTTTACTTTGTAATAGCTTCATCAAAAGTTATATTCATATGCATAAAATGCATAAAACTACCTCTCATGGCTAATCTATAGTGTTATCCCCAAGTTTTACCTGCTGCTGTGATAAGGAGACTTTGTCCTGTTCACTTACAAAGTGTACAGTGTCCTGGGAGTTAAACGGATTGTATTTTGTTTAGTTTTATCCCCTCTCCATTGCACCTTCCTTTGGCGACTATTTAGTCCAAAAAGTCTCCAGTGTGCTTTATGGGTTTTGTTTTTTTCCAGATCTGTACTACCCCGGCTTTTGTACAGAAACCCTTAGTCCCCATGGACCTTTGAGTAACGCAGTGAGATGTCTGTGTTTTGTTTGGATGTTGTTATTTCAGGTGTCAGGTTGTACTGAGGAGCTTAAGGAAGTCCTCTGGGTATCTTAAATGTGGGAAGTCCTCTGTTCTTTATTAAAGCTCTGTTATTAAATATGGAGCCTTTAAACAGATAACAGATAAAAAGCGAGGACTTACTTTGATCCGACTAAATGATGATGATGGTGGTTATTTTTTTTTTTTTCTCAGTGCATTGGAAATGCAAGTTCTCTTCCATTCTTTAAGCAGTCCTGTTGCTTTTGATGATCCATTCCACTCAAAGGCTTAATACAGTAAGATTTGAAATATTTGTAGTGAACTTGTGTAGCTATTTGATTCCTTTTTCTGAACATGGTAATCAGTAGCCATAAATTTTCATAACCTGAATCAATGAAGTTCTGTTGGTGGAACTTTGTGTGCAGATTTGTGTAATACATGCTGTTCCTTGCCATCTTCAATTTAAGCAGGATTTTGTGTAAAGCCAAACTTCTTAGAATAATAGCAGCAATCCCAGGGGACATAAAAGAAAGTGTCTTGGGAACAGAGGTAGACCTGTGTTTTTGATTTTGTTTTCAAATGAGAACCAGTTCTGTAGTTGTAGTTGC
This sequence comes from Leptosomus discolor, assembly GCF_034619465.1. Taxonomy (NCBI): domain Eukaryota; kingdom Metazoa; phylum Chordata; class Aves; order Leptosomiformes; family Leptosomidae; genus Leptosomus; species Leptosomus discolor. Next base: position 25,697 of record NW_028237739.1, on the reverse strand, counting down.
CAGGAAACATTCAACACCAAAACCAAGTCAATCCAGTAACACACTGTCTGCTTGAGCTGTCAGAGAGCTTAAAACAATAGCTCTGAGGTATGAACTGACCCATTCTTAAAACTGTGCCAGTAGTGATTGTAGAATCATGGAATCATTAGGCTGGAGTAGACCTTGAAGATGATGAAGTCCAACTGTCGATCTAACACCACCATGCGCACTAAACCATGTCTAGAAGCACTACATCAACACGTTTTTTGAACACCTCCAAGGCTGGTGACTCCACCACTTCCCTCGGCAGCCTGTCCCAATGCTGGATAACCCTTTCGGTAAAGAAATTTATCCTGATGTCCAATCTAAACCTCCCCTGGCGCAACATAGAAGAATCATTTTGGTTGGAAAAGACCTTTAAGATCATCAGGTCCAACCGTTATCCTAACACTACCAAGCTGACCACACCTCCAGGGATGGTGACTCCACCACCTCCCTGGGCAGCCTGTTCCAATGTCTGACCACTCTTTCAGTAAAGAAAATTTTCCTCATGTCCAATCTAAACCTCCCCTGGCACAACTTGAGGACATTTCCTCTTGTCCTATGGCTTGTCACTTGGGACAAGAGACCGACCCCACCTCACTCCACCCTCCTTTCAGGCAGTTGCAGAGAGCAGTAAGGTCTCCCCTCAGCCTCCTCTTCTCCAGACTAAACCACCCCAGCTCCCTCAGCTGCTCCCCATCAGACCTGTTCTCCAGAGCCCTCACCAGCTTCGCTGCCCTTCTCTGGACACGCTCCAGCACCTCCGTGTCTGTCTTGTCCTGAGGGGCCCAAAACCACACCCAGCATTCGAGGGGCGGCCTCACCAGTGCCCAGTACAGGGGCACGATCACCTCCCTGCTCCTGCTGGCCACACCATGGCTGACACAGGCCAGGATGCTGTTGGCCGCCTTGCCCACCTGGGCACACTGCCGGCTCACGTTCAGCTGCCTGTCGACCAGCACCCCCAGGTCCCTCTCTGCCGGGCAGCTTCCCAGCCACTCCTCCCCAGCCTGTAGCGCTGCTGGGGGTTGTTGTGGCCGAAGTGCAGGACCCGGCACTTGACCTTGTTGCAACTCGTGGAACTGGCCTTGGCCCAGTGATCCAGCCTGTCCAGATCCCTCTGTAGAGCTTCCCTGCCCTCGAGCAGATCGACGCTCCCACCCAGCATGGTGTCATCTGCAAGCTCCCTGCAGGAGCACTTGATCCCCTCATCCAGCTCATTGATCAAGATGTGACACCAGAGCGGTCCCAATGCTGAGCCCTGGGGGACACCCCTTGTGACCGGCCGCCAGCTGGATTGAACTCCCTTCACCACCACTCTCTGTGCTTGGCCATCCAGCCAGTTTTTAGCCCAGCTTGGAGTGATGATCGGAAATGTCCGAGTACTTTACTGTGTCACTGTTCATTGAGATAGAAAGTAGGACCATATCTATATACATCTTGCATTCTGAAAAATGTAGAGCCCAGACAGGCTGATAGAGTCAATAAAATGAGTAAAAGAACAGGTGTAGGTGGATATTAAACTAAACAGCTGCAAAGTCTTAGATTTGGAATTGCTTTTTGTGAAGTAGGTATTGTAAAACTTTAGACTCACTGCTATAATTATTGTCAATTCAGGATGCTTCAGTTGCAGGGCGTACACATGTTCATTGGTGATGTTCAATAGTATTTATTGCCTTGAAGAAAAACTACCTTCACTTACCTTTTCTTTTGCTTCTTTGTTGTTGGGCTTAAGGTTAACTGTGATTGGATGGCTTGAACACTTGTCAGAATACCTTTGTGTAGAAACTGGAGTCAAATAAAAAAATCCAAAGCCAACTGAAAGACTAGACGAGGTCATAGGCTTTGAGCAGGGAGGTTGGACTAGATGGTCTCCAGAAGTTCCTTCCAACCTCGACTGTTCTGTCAATCTGTTCTGTGACAGAATAACTGCATTTAATAAACCTGCCTTAACATAGGTTTATCCCAGTAATTTGTATTTCAGACTTTGTTCCTTGTTTTGTTGAAATTTTTTAACTCATTCTGTTTGTGATAAGTAGAGACACGGACAATTTAAAGTGTCAAAATCCAATGCGAATTTTATTATATTAGCAAGCGAACAAGAGCAAAGGCAGCGCTGGGCGGCCGGGGAGTCTGCGCTCCGCCAACGGCTTGCGCCTTCCCGCCTCATGTAAGCACATTATATACAGTCTCATTTCCTGCATTCGCGATGTCGCAATCAGGTCGATACTCTGCGCATGTTCCTTTTGTTGCTGGGGGGTCTTTCTCTGCCTCCTGGTGGTCGTAAGGATGAAGGCTGAAGGTCTTCCTCGTTGCCCTGTGGGTGAACTTATGCAAGAATGTGATTACTCAACCCCCTCAGCTGTGGGTCTTGTTTACTTTGCCGAATGTCCTTCGGTTGAGCTATCAAGCCTTGGGGGCACATAAATCTTCCATCCATACCTTCCCATACAGGTTTAATGAACAAAACACAATATGCTACCTATTACAATCCCCCCTTTTTCTTTTGTCCATTATTTTGTTCATTGAACCGTTGTAGCTCTTGAGCACTCAAAATAAGGGTTTCTGCCAAATCGGGCTCACCAGATACCGATTCGTACTTCGCTCGAACAAGCATCAGGTGAGCGGCTTCTAAACGGTTCTTAACTATCGCGATAACTTTATTAAAAATACAAGGTCCAAATGCAAGCGTTAAAGTGAGCAGTATTAATGGTCCCGCCAATGTTGACAATAAAGTAGTAAGCCAAGGAGAATGGTTAAACCGTGATTCGTACCAACTTTGTTGGGATTCTCGCTCTCTCCTTCGTTGTTCCAACCCCTTTCTTAGCTCTGCCATTGTGTCCCGTACTATTCCGGTATGATCTGCATACACACAGCACTCTTCCTTTAAAGCTGCACACAATCCCCCTTGCTGCAAGAATAACAAATCCAAGCCACGTCTATTCTGAAGCACCACTTCTGATAGTGATCTTAGTGATTTTTCCAATGCGTCTATCGATTTTTCTATTCTGCTCAAATCCTCATCCACTGCTACTCTAAGTGACTTAAATTCAGCTTGTTGATTAATAGAGAGGTCATCCCTGTGGTCGCTCCGGTTCCTCCAATTGTAAGGAGGGTGGCTATGGTCAGAGCTGTAAACGGTTCCCTCCTAGCAAGATGGTGCTCGGGGGTGGTTTGATAATTGTAGACAAACTCATTTGAGTGATATACAATTTTTGGAATTATTGCTACTTGCATGCAATAATCTTTGCTTTTATTAACATTTCAGAGGCTCAAGCAAGGTGTTACTCCGATGCTTGAGCACACCCATTTTGTGTTTGCCGCTGGTATTAACCAATCCGCAGGAGCTTCCTTTGTGAGTGAAATACTTACATTACACAAATGTTGTTTTGTGGGTGGAATTGTCCCAACGCACCGTCCTTTTCCCGTTACTTGTTCCAAGGTGAGACCTTGGACCTGATCCTTTCCTTTTTCTCCATAAACATTGTGCAGGGTTTGTCCCATTTACCTGCCTAGCCTTGGATGTAATTCCTACAGCCTCGTAAAAGGGCGGTTTAATGCTATAACATAGCCAGCAGGAGCTGGTTATTTGCGGGTTAGTCTTATTTAGTATTCGGTAGCTAGCTTGCGTCACTTTCCATAGGGTATTTCCTTCTAAGTTTTCTTCTTCTGAGATAGTTATACCAGAGTGAGTATTATTACCAGTAAACTAAGTATCATTGCTTATACCAGAGTGAGTACTATTACCAGTAAACTGGGTATCATTGCTAGTTTCAGTATCATTCGCGGGTCCCAGAGTTTGTTCATGTGTTAGCACGGGATTTGGTCCAATTGGTTCCGGATCATTTGGAATGGTCTCTTTTTTTATTAGTATCAGGCCTCCTCTATCAGTTCCCGGTTCCCAATAACGCATTCCCCAAGTTTTTCCCACAAACCATGTAGGGTTCTGGTCTTGAGAAATATTCATGTATACAAACTGGCAATTTCCAGACAATAGTATACCACCAGAACTATCACGCTGAGGGGGTGCACATCCCACTGGTCCCCATGTTACTGTAATAAACTTGTCATTCCCTCCCCCGGGAGCCCAGTCCGATGCTATGGTTTCACAACCCCAGTATGTGCAATAATAATGTCCTGGTGAATTACAATAGGTCCTTCCTGGATTTGAACGAGGGCAAAAATAAAACCCTTTCAGGTTTAAGCATGGTTGTATTGGCACGAGTTGGCACAATGTGGGAGTAAAACTGGGAGGTCCAGAGACTATTTTTGTCTGTACTACAGCTTGGTCTTCCCATCTAAACAGGGTCCATTTAAAAGGTTCATGCGCGTACGGCTCACAAACAGGGATGCATAATACTACCCAGATTGCCCCTATAAATACGTATCGGGAAAAGTGGTGGTTTTTGTAATATACCAATTGCTTATTCCTACCCCGATTTGATACCCGTCCCCGATTTTTGTCGTTTGCACTCCAGGGCTTCGCCTTTTCGCTACCATCCTTGAGGCAGGATCTCAAGCACTGCTTTACGGTCCCAATCGTTGGGTTCATTCCTCCACAGTTTTTTACTCCTCTGCCTCGCTCGTCAACTCGGTTGCTTCGAGCCACGAGGGGTACCATCTTCTCGGCAGCAGGGATATTCTTCAGGAGGACTCGTGCTTACTTTAGCCACTTGCCTCAGGATGTATGAACTCCAGTTGGTATCTTTAACTTGGGGTGCATTGCACTTCACCCCTTTCAGGAACTTCCGGCACTGCCCTCTTACTATTTCAGCGACAAAAGGAATTGGTTCATTCGAATGGTAACAATAATTTTCGGGCCAAATTCCTTTAGCAAATATCTCCCACCATTCCTCTGATTCAAGAATAATCTCTCCCTGTGTTTCTTTTAATTTTAATGCCAATTCTGTGAGTTCCCTTTCCCACTCCCAGCAGATCCGGCAGACACTCTTTGGGGTCTTCCGTTTCGGCAATGGGCCCACCACCGTTCCCGACACACCTTACACACAAAGCACACGAATGGGTAACAGTTAATATACCACACTTGATTTCAGCATCTACATGCCCATCTTCAGTCAGAATTGGATTCTCACTATATTCAATTTTAAAGGTGTTCATTCAGGTCCTTTGAAATTTTATTTTTAGGTCCCCGGGTACACTGGTCACTTGCCACTGTTGATTCTTTACGGGTCCTTTGATTCGGCTGGCGTGAGTCCACCCTCTTTCAGCTGTTCGTATGGAGGTTTCTGTAGTAAGTAAAACAGGATAAGGCCCTTCCCACTATGGGGTTAGTAAGGTCTCTTTACTTTCAGGTCCCAGCTGGCTGAGTAAAATATACGGATTTGCCACAACTGGGAACCTTGCAAGTGTTCTTTTGTTAATTTCCCGTAGGTCATGGACTAATCTATAGGACCCACCAGTTTTCTTTACGGGTAAGATGGGTGTATTGAAGGGAGACATGCATGGTTCCAGTAGCCTTGGTTTAATTAATCTTTCAATCTCTGGTTTCAACCCCATCCTGCCTTCTCGTGAGATTGGGTATTGGTTTATTTTTATTGGAATTTCCGGATCCTTGATAGTTACAGTGAAGGGTGGGATATCTAATTTGCCCGCTGTCTCCGGAGTGTACCAAACCTCGGGGTTAATTTCATCCTCACTTCTAAGGGGACATAATTTTACTTGCATCTCACTATTTTTAACTTCCAAATTAATGCCCAGTGTGATGATCATATCTCGTCCCAATAGGTTATAATCTGCTTCTGGGACCAACAATAGGGATCCCACCCCAAATTTAGATTCCATTTCAAAAAGAACGTCTTTTATTACTGGAACCCCGAAAGGCTCTCCTTTTGCTCCAATTACTTGCATTGTCTCCGGGGACAAGTGACATCCCCGGGGTAATTCTTGTACTGTGGACCTTTCGGCCCCAGAGTCCACAAGGAACTCGATTTCCTGTTGCTGGGGACTTACTTTAATTTTTATCAAGGGCTCGGTTTTATGTCTAGCCCCCAGCAAATAGAGCCCCTGACACCCCTAATCCTCCTTGAATATTTTCTCATCCTGCAGCCGCTTTCTGCATTCCCTTCTCATATGACCCTTCCTCCCACAATAATAACACCCTACGTCCTTTCTCCTTGTTCCTTCCACCCCGGGTCTTGGGTCCGTTTTGTGAGTCGATCTAATCCCACCTCCACGTTGTCCTTCCCGAGCCACTGCTACCATCACCTTTGTCTGCTTCTTAAACCTCTCGTCTTTCCTTCTGACAAACACCTTCTGTGCCTCCCTCAATAGCCTGTCCAAACCTCTGTTCTGCCTACAACAAACAGGGATATCTCTAACGAGGTCAGGTTGCTCAGAGCCCCATCAGGCCTGACCTTGAATGGCTCCAGGGATGGGGCTTCCAGTACCTCTCTGGCAACCTCTTCCAGTGACCCAGCACCCTCATATTAAAGAACTTTTTCCTAATGTCCAACCGAAATCTACACTTTTCTAGCTCAAAACCACTACCTCTCGTCCTATTGCTACAAACCCTTGCGAATTGTTCTTCCCTGCCTTCTTAGAGGCCCCCTTCAGGTATTGCAAGGTTGCTACCAGGTCCTCCTGGAGCCTTCTCTTCTCCAGGCTGAACAACCCCAACTCTCTCAGCCTGTCTTCATAGGGGTGTCAGACCTTGGTGGCACCAAACTGATCTCAAACAAAGACAACAGGAGTTTGAAGATAAGAGAACGGTAAATGTCTGATTTCCTAGGTCAAGTTAGGAGGGACATCATTTACTTCACTGCAGTTCCTTTGTTGTTGTTTTGTGTCTTAAGACCCAGCTTCTTTCCCCAAAGGGGTGCTAGCTTTGTGGAGGTACCACCTAGCACACTTTTCTGTGCAGGACTGGAATTAAACAAATATCCTGACTGTGTTTTTCAGCTCTTTGCAGACTGAGTAAAAGAACCCTGATTTGGGGGACAACAGGACTTACAGTGCTAATACACCCCCCCGCTTTTTGGAAAGCACATAGAAGAAAGTGTGACAAAGGAGCTCATAGAGAGGAGGGGGGAAGAAAACCCACCAGATGACTAAGAGCTATGTCTGTAGTTGGATAAAGCTGCTCCGAGAGAGAGAGACATCCATCTTCCCTGCATGGGAGAGTCAGGGCAACGACTAGAAATGAGGAGCTGTAATCAGGTGTCCTTTTTCAACCCCAGTGTCGAAGCTGTCCTTTGAGCATTTCCTAATCCCACTGCAGCTGAAGTGGGTCAGGTACCTCAAAAGCATCTCTTGACTGACCCAGCTGATCTCTGCACTTGTCCACATGTGAAGGCGGAAAATACCCGCTTTGAGTAATGGCCTCATTAATGCCTTTAGCCTTAGGGTCTGGGTATGGACTCTGACAAGCAGGAGGAGTTGAATAGACCTTCTGATGGGTCTCCCCCTGTTGCTGCTAGTGTTTCTGTAGGGATCCTTCATCTGTTAAGTACAGTTCTTGCCTCCTGTCCCACTCCTCCCTCTCTGCTGGTTTCAGCTGGTAGTGAAAAGTCGGGGGTTTTCTCCATTTTTTCACTTTGTAAAGCAAGGGGTTTATGGTGTAAAAAAAAAAGCTAATGCTGCCTTTAATTGAATAGTCACCTCCCCTGTTGGTCTGTTGTGCTTCTGACTGCAAATGAGCCTCAACACGCAGGACAAGTGGAGGGTGGGAGGTGAAAATGATGCCTTGCTGTAGCTGGAGTTCCAGGGCAGTAACCTGGGCGGCCTCCAAACCAGGTGCCTGGTGTCATGCTCTGCCTAACGGGGCAGTGAGCTGGCTGAGCCAGATCTGAACACCCTCTACAACCAGAGCTTGGCTTGGGCTGCTTTGTATGCTGACTGCTTTAGATAAAACAGCCGTGTGTACAGCTGAGCCTCTGGACTATAAAAACTGAACACCGTGTTAAGAGCAGGAGGCTCTCCTGGCAGCATTCTCTGCAGATTGGTTCATGTTCTCACACTCTTCCATAAACAAACCCAAGGTAATACTGAATTTACTGCATGAGCTGTGTTTAACAGACTGCTTTGTTATTTCTCCTTCCACTAGAAGGCCCTTCCAGAATCAGCAACAGCACAGCAAATACATTGAACGAAAAGAAGCCGGTGTTAAACTGTCTTGTTTAGTGTCATCAGGAAGCTGATGGGAATATCCTTAAGTCAAAACTGGTATGGAACTGGAAATGGGTCCAAAACCTCTGCTGTGTGGCCCTTAGTAGGGTTGAAACCTTTTCCTTTCCTGGTGATTAGTTCTAGCTGTCCAGAGCAATGCAAATCAGTTGTGTTAAGTTGGTAGCAACTTGGATCTTTTCTTCTATCCCCAAATGTTTTTCAAAAGAGGTAGTTGTGGCTTCTAAATTGGGTCAAGTTATCTAAAAATCATCAGCAGGATTTTTTTTCTCATTTCTGTTAGTGCTGGGTAAAAGAGTAGAAGTTGATTTGGAAACCTGTAAGCTGAAGGGTGTTTCCCAATAAGTTTCTTTTTTTGCTTTTGTGGAGTCTTCAGCATTTTATTTTCTGCCACAGTACTTGTAGGCTGCAGAAGCAGCCCCAGAGGCACTATGAATTACTTGTGCAATTAGCTTGGCTCCTGCTAAGGATATAGATTGCCGTCATACTCAGAAGCTGGTTGAAGCGATGAAGCCATGTGGGCTATTTGAAGACGAGGAAGAACTGAATCGCAGGTCTAACAAGGCTGTAAAACTTGTTCACCTCTTCATTTTTTTAGGACAAACGGATGAGTTTTCTTTACAGGCTGGTTGTTCCTGGAAAACTGAGTAACTTGATCAAAGAATGGATGTCAGACCTTGGTGAGAGCAAGGGAAGGATTTTTTATACGTTCTTCTCAAAACAGCTGAAGCCTTTTGATTTCTTTTCAAGGCCGTACCTACTGGGCTTTATGCTAAAGCTCAACTTTTGACTTTCTTCTCAAGTATTGAGTGGAGCCGCTGTAACTGTCATTGAAATAAGGTCTAAAAGATACCTCAGATGAAGATCTTGAAGTCTTTGGGGCCCCGAATCAGTCTGTGAAGTGGCTCCATCAGTTGACTTGTAGCAGTTCACAAAGCTGGAACAAGGTGTTGTGGGGGAGGTAGATGGTAAATGGGCACTGATTTGCCCCAAACAGCCTGCAGCACCCAGTCTGCTTCGACATTGTGACAGGAGATTTGCCTTTTGTATAGCTGCTTCATGTGTGCCTGCTGCAGGGAAGACCAACCATAGGTCTTATTTTGGGTAAAGTAATGAAAGGAATGCTACATTGGGGTGGGGGTGGGGGTTGGGGGGGTGTGCTTTTGGGTTTTTTGAGTTGCAAGCACTCACTGCAGAAAACCAGCATCAGTCTGTTAGACTAACCACTGGGTACGGGCCTGAGAAGACACTTTATGGAGGCTGTTCTGGTAATGGTGGTGACGGGAGCCTCGGTGGAGTTGACAGCATTTGTGTTTCCTTTCAGCAGAGTGCTTTACCTGAGGAGAGTTGAGAGCAGAAGGAAAAGACTTGTGTTCTTCTGGTTGTTTGATCCAGCCTTGTTCTTCCTTCATTAAACCGCCTGTAATTGCCGTGCTATGGAATCAATTAGTGCTGTGTGTGAGCTGGTGGCTCCGTGAAGGCGCTGTAGAGCATTCAGCCTAAAGCAATGCAGGGGCAGCAGGCCCACCCCAGCTCAGATGCCCCTTTCCGCTGAGGAGGTACATCCATGTGACGATTACTGGGTGAACACTCTCAGTTCCGTTGAAGCTGCTCTAGACTGAGCTGCGGATGGGAGCAGTCTGACCTTCAGTCATCCGGTTGCCCAGCAGGGTTGAGATTAATGGAGGAGAAAGAAAAGGACAAGGCTGCTGGGGAAGGACAGGAGGAGCAGAGCAGGAAGGAGGATGGGAGGACAGCGTGAGTAACAGTGGCAGGGAGAGGGGATGGAGGAAAGAAGAGACTGAGATGAAGAGGAGGCAAGCAAACAGGAGGGCGCAAGCGTGGGGTCAAACCCTTTCTCTCTCTCTGGAGAAAAGCTGCTACTTAGCTGAGTCATGTTTTTCTGCCAAACAACTGCTCTTTTAACGTAATAATGATGGTGATGCTGCAGACCGTGGAAGACAGAAAACTCTTTCCTTGTTCTCTTTGGTCTATAAGAGTTGCTGAGGTAGTGTGGGTGGCCCTTGTGGCTAACTGCTGTGCGGCAGGAGTGTATTGTGAGGGGTGTTTGTGAGAAGATCCAACAGGAATGCCCAGTATAAACCCCTTGAATCCACTCAGTCATTGCTTCAAGGGAGTCATGCCTTTTCGTCTCCTTTTGCCAGCTTACATAACCCAGAAGTGATGTGAGTTGCAGGGCACAGAGAGAAGTGTCCGAGTTTTTAGACTGGGGAGGGGTGAGGGTGTTGCAAGGAGATGTTGAGTTCTGTATTTAATTTATGGTTTATCAGCATTTGGATGACGGATGTTCTATCCCCAGTCTGGTAGGCAGAGGTCTGTGAAGCAGATGAGGCAAATCTTAGGGAATGAGCTGGTGGAAGACTTGCCCGCTGGCAGGAGAGGCCTAGAATGGACAAGTGCTGCTTTTGATGGAACGTTTCCTGTAATGCCTTATTTCGCTTCTAGATTTGGCTGTTGCTTTGAACTGAATTTGATGATCCTTTAAATCTAACTTTCACTGCATTTGCTTGGAAATGCTGAGGTAGGAGAAGCCAGTTTTGTTATCTCCAGTCAAAAGTTATATGTGCTGAATGGAGATGATGTCTTGTAACTGGCAACATCTATCCTGAAAATTAAACAACATCGTTGTAGAGATAAAAGAAGGAGAAAAGCCTTTGCCTTTGTATTTGATCTATTGCTGCCATCTTTCCTGCATGCTGACTGAAAATAATTCATCTCTTCACATTGTGTAGGGGTGTGCAGTACAGACCAAAGGTGACAGTTAATTATTTAATGAGGGTAAATGCAACAATGCAGAGAAAGGATTAGAAACATCCAAAGTACTCTAGACTGTAATTCTGAAGAGAAGAGCAGAGCATCTTCCAACTGAAGGAGGCTGTAAGGCAGGAGAAGAAAGGCACAGCAAGAGAGGCCTTGTGGAGCTAGTGTCTGTGAGCAAAGACAGACCCAGGCTGGGAGGGTGCCGGTCCATAGCGAGTTCAGGCTTTGGATGAGACCCCTAGGTAAACTTGGGCAGCTGGCAGACATAATACTAAAACATCAGAGAAAACTGTTAATTAAAAGTCCATGAGCGTAGTAGTGCTTTATGTTAGAAGACTGATGTGCCAGGAAATAGATTTCGCAAAGCTCCATCCTGGTTGATAAGGGTGGACGGGGACACGTGCTTTTGAAGTCAGACACACGCAAAGTTGTCTTCATCCAGCTCTTTTTGCTGTGCATAGCGTGGCTGTCCCTGGCGCTGCACGGAGGGAATACGGAAGGCAAAGACAGGACCTGAACAACTGCTCCTTCCTCTCCTGCTGATGTGTTACTATGGCACGTGTATTCGTTTTCGTGTTGTCATCGATAGACGGTGATACACGGGCCTTTGGAGATCCCGATAGAGAGTCCCACTGTGAGAGGCACAGTATAAACCTCTTGCCTATCTCTGGGTTTCTCACAACTTTTAGCGTGAAGTCACGTCACATCAGATCTATAGAGAAGCCTGCTCAGCACTACGGTGAGGATATGTCGACCAGACACACCTTAAACTGGTAAGGAGGGCAGCCGAGGAGAGGGGGGATCCTGGGGGGCCGAGTACTTGCTTGAAAGATGTGAGAGGATGTGACTGTTTTGTGTTCTACATGAGCGCTTTAAGCGTGACTGAGTTCCTGAGTTTGTGTTAATAGCTCTCGCATACTGCAAGTGAGCGCTGTAAGACAGGAATTTGCTCTCAACAGCTCCCTCCAAGGAAGTTGTAGTGAGGCTGGTGTTGGTCTCTTCTCCCAAGTAACTAATGACAGGACAAGAGGTAATGGCCAGGGCAGACTGGCTATTAGGAAAAATTTCTTCACTGAAAGTGTGGTCAGACATTGGCCCAGGCTGCCCCGGGAGGTGTTGGAGTCACCATCCCTGGAGGTGTTCAAAAGACGTATAGATGTGGTGCTTAGGGACCTGGTTTAGGGGTGGGCTTGGTCATGTTAGGTTAATGGTTGGACCTGATGATCTTAAAGGTCTTTTCCGACCAAAACGCTTCTCTGATTCTATAACATTTTTTCGGTCATTTTTCGAGTGAAAAGACAAATGCATTTGGTAGAATGGCAGTTCCCCTCTCGGCTGTTACAGAGGTACCACTGGCACTAGAGAAGATCCTACAGACAGCTCTGTGCTGTATTATCCAGCCACGTGGTAGTTAGTCTTGGAGAATGCTGGTTCTCCAGGGAAGCCCAATATGTGAGGTACCCACCAGCAGGATAGATGTTTGCATGTGGGTTTATGCTGTGTTTATCTGGGTGTTTGGGAGTTGTCCAGAACTGGCATTATTGTGACCATTTCTCAGAGAAATAAATCTCTGTTGAACATGGGTTCTTGATGCATCAGAGGGAAGGCAGCTTCTCTCAGCCTTTGTTCCACTCACGCTTTATCAGGGTCACTAAAAGTGGGCTGAAGTGAGATTTGTCAATCGTAAAAGGCTCAGGAGATGGATGACCACAAGGGATGTTACTTTTGAAAGTTGTTAAACTAGGAGGGAGATGAGAATCGGACGCAGACGCAGACTGACTGACTTCCAAGCCAGTCAAACCCTAGATTGGGGTGGCACCAAGGCTAAGTTTAAATGTTCTTCAGGTGGAGTTTTTCATTCAGTAAGGCCTGCAATTGGCTGGTAGGTGTTGGCTGTGCAGGTATATGGGGAAAATGACAGGCTTTCCAATTCAGGAAATTGCACTGGAGATTTAAAGCAATTGTTCATCCATATAGTTTGAACGCAGAGCTGCGGCTTTCAGCGATTGGATCAATTTTGAAATGCCACCCTCCCTCGTAAGATGTCCGAGACTTCAGCCAAGGCTTTGGCACTTTCTGCCTGTTTTCCCAGTCCCTGGTTTCTGCATCTTTACAGGAGAGAACCTAGAGAGCTACAGGAGCTCGCAAAAGAGGCGTCCTTAGCAGCAGTGGCGGAACTCAGTGTTAGGATTTTGAGAATTTAAATGCAGATTCTTAAGCCCGCAGGGTTCCCTGGTATGCTGCAAATGAATTGTATCAGGATGGGGTTTAGCTTTTAGTCAGACAGCAGTGATCATTTCAGCAAGATGGGTTTGCGTTATTAAGCATTCAAAATCCAGTGTAAAGCTCCTAAAATACACAGTGTTGTCCACAAATATAGAACCGTCTGGTTGTGCCTGCACTGAATCCACAGGAAAACAAGTGAAGCCTTAAATCATTATGCCATGAAGAGCAGAGTTGATTTAAAATGAGTTTCATGCCCTTTTTTTCCTATCACAGTCCTAACTTTCTTTTGATTGTAAAGTTAATCCTGGTTTTAGCTGTGTATTTTGGTAGAGAAGAGAATGATTGCATCTAGTGTAGAAGCTACTAACTTGAATGGTAAGGTGTCAACCAAAATTTGTGAAAGTAATCTTAGAGGTAGCATGGGAGCTTGGTCAAGATGTGTGAGGCTGCGGCTGTTCAGTATTCTAAATGCTCCTTCTTTCCACTTGACATCTACAGGGCACTCCAGAGCAGTGGGCCAGGCTGGTCCAGACCTCCAGCGTAACAAAACTGGAGCAGAAGAAGAACCGACAAGCTGTTCTAGCTGTTCTCAAATTCAGACTGGGTACAGGGTATACTTGTTTTGTGCGTTTTATGAGTTATTGTGGGATCCTTTGAGCAATGTGTTCGTGTTCCAGAGGAAGAGAATTTTTTGGGATGCTTTGTGACACAGCACATTTTTCAGGGCTGCTGTCATGATGTCACGGGAACGTTGGCCCAGAGGAGAAGGAAAGTGTCAGTGCCCAGAGCAGCCTTTGTAGCACGCTCCTTCCAGGAGGGTGTGACGAGAGTGCCCTTTTGTCCCCTTGGTTGGGCCCCGTCTGCAGACTTGTAGTGTAGCACTGCAAAGATGAAGGAGCAAGTCTGTGGTGTGTTCTTTTGCCTTTGGCCCATTCCTTCTGGTTTTTGCTAGACAAAGTGTGGCTGATGACGGATCTAGCAGGTAAGCAGAGGGGTTTACTAGGTGCAGGATATCTGGCTTCTGTATCGATGTGTCCTTTTGCAGTTCCTTAATAACCTTAATAAAATACCATTAAGGTACCGATAGTGCAGAGGAGCCCACAAAGGTGGTGAGGGGGCTGGAGCACCTGCCCTGTGAGGACAGTCTGAGAGAGTTGGTGTTGTTCAGCCTGGAGAAGAGAAGGCTCCGGGGAGACCTTCTCGCGCCCTTCCAGTGCTTAAAGGGGGGCTACAGGCAAGGTGGGGAGGGACTCTTTGTCAGGGAGTGCCGTGATAGGACGAAGGGTAACGGTTTGAAACTGAACGAGGGGAGATTTCAATGCGATCTTGGGAAGAAATTCTTTCCTGGGAGGGTGGTGAGACACTGGAAGAGGTTGCCCAGAGAAGCTGTGGCTGCCCCCTCCCTGGCAGGGTTCAAGGCCAGGCTGGATGGGGCTGGGAGCAACCTGGTCTGGGGGAAGGTGTCCCTGCCCACAGCAGGGGGTTGGAACGAGATGGTCTTTAAGGTCCCTTCCAGCCCAAACCATTCTACGAAAAGAAGCTGCTTTACCTCTTGGGCAGAGCAGAAGCATTGACTGTTAAAGAGCAATTTGCATTTTCTTCATCAAGTTTCTGTTTATTTTATTGGCTGGCAAAACCGGGCAAAACATAGACACCAGAAACTCTAGAAAAAGAGTAGCCTAGTATATTGTCCTGCTGTCTTGCTTGCTATGTAAAATAGCTGTGGCTGCTGGAGGGCTGTTGTGAAAGAGAAATGCTATCTGTTTGGATTTACTTGTTTTGTGGGGTTCCCCCCATCAGGCAGTTTTATAACGGCATCTGGTTAATTCTCCCTTGCACGTTGCAGGTGAAAGCGCCCATGGATACCCAGAAGCCCGTCCTTCGGTGAGTGTGAAAGGAACCTCTTCCTTCCATGGCGTTTCAGAACTGTGGAACAGGCTCTGAGCTTTGCCTTTGGTGACAGAGTGCCAGCCTCGTAGGCTGAACGAAAATACCTTTTGGTGTCTATGCAGCGGCAGTAAAGGGGTCACTGGCTGTTCTCTAATTTTCTGTTCAAGAACTTTTAGACAGATGAAAGTCTGGTTCTGCAGACAGAAGATCGCTTGCTGTTCTTGGGCATGGTGGAATATATCATTCACAACAGTATTCAGTACTGTCTAATTAATCCATTTTAATTTTTAACAACTTAGTGTCGATTTCTGTTACTTGTTATGATTTATCCTTAGTGCAGCTGGATGTGGAGCTGAATATAGATAAGGTTAGAATTGATACGTAAGTGACTGGAACCATTGCAAGAAAGTTTGAAATAATCCTCCACTCTAATGAATACTGGATTGCATAGCAATCCCAGAGATGTAGTCATGCCCTCCCCGTGAATATTGACCAGCTTTAGTAGTGTTGATGTGAGTGGACTGAATAGCAAATGACTGAACGGGGATTTGGCCTTTATTTTCGAGTATCAAGCACCTTAATTTGAGGTTTGGGATTACACAGCAGAGAGCGTGTCTAACAAAATGAAAGTCATCTTTGAATAGTCACACTTCAGATTTTCAGTTGATGCCACTTTCATCATCTTGCTAAAACACACCTTTAAAAGGAAGTTTGGGGTTCAGCAGAGCACCGTAAGCCTTCCCCATGGCTTTTCCCGTGGGTACGGGCCCATTGGCGGATGCTGTGGCAGTTTGCTCTAGCAGACGTAGGCAGTGGTGAGACAGTCCAGACGGGAGCTTTCAAAAGTTACTGACTCAGAGAATGCTGGTTGGATGTCACAGTGCAGGGAAAAGCAGACTCAAGTGTGGTGTGATTATCAAACCTCCCAAGTGCCAGAATGGGGACTGTCACTCACGCTGCTGTCTGTCTGTCCACAGAGCACAAAACCAGCCTCACAACCCCCACCAGCTCCCTCTGTTTCTGAAGGAGAGGATGAAGGTGATGAAGAAGAGGAAGAGGACAACAAACCTCCCCCTGTTATCGCCCCGTGGCCTGAACATACAAAACCAGGAAGTCCCAGCTTTGGTCAGCACTGCAGCGGGTGTCATTCAGAGCTACATGTTTCGGATCAGACAGCATTTGCTGTCCACGGATGAACGGGCTGGAGTCCTACCGTGACCCAGTGCTTCACCCACGTCACCGACACCAGGAAAGTGTGCCTTGAACTTTCCCATGTAGTCATGAGTTTCCTGTGATTCTGAGAGGGACCGTGTGTTCATCAGTATCAGATAAGAGGCAGCACTGTGTCTGTTAATGCCAGCGGTGTCAACGTGAGCAGCTTTGTCCAAAGTGCCTGTATGGGCTCTCTGGCATCAGCGGAGAGAGCGGTCATCAGACACAGTCCACCCCCTTGCGGGATCCTTAGGAGAAAGTGTCCCCTGGAGGTAGCCGTCGCTCTCCGCAGGCTGTACAAGTAGGTAAATGAAGAGCTTAGGCTGCCCCCTTAGCTTTTCCATGGCTGCAGTTTGGTGAGGAGAATCCTGCACAGCTCTGCCTTGTGAAGAGAAGGGAGGTCTCTGAAGGACTGGAACGCAGTTCCTCGTGGCCACTCCCTACGGCTTGAAATCCTGATGAGAAGTCAGTTCCACCGTTGTGATCAGAAAAGGGAGATGCTTCCTGCTTCTGTTCAGACACTTGCGTAGCAGCTAAAGAGTCGTGTCGTTACCCGAGAAAACACACGAGCATCAAGGCACAAGGCTCTGGGGCCCTGGACAGACCTATTTCTGTATCCTTGCACCACAGTAAATTCATTGTTTGAGGCATCTTTTCAGAAAATCAATGAAAATTGAAAATGAAACTGACCGTGAACTTGTGTAAAGCCAGCCTTTCACTTTTGTCTGTTGAGGTTGAGAAGGGGAGAGCAAACCCAAACATTTTAAGAGCCCTGGATGGGGCAGACAGCATCTTCCTAAGGGTTTGCATTTGAAACACGATCTCAGGGGCATCTCTGCAAGCTGCTTTTCTGACACAAAATACTTTCTCGTCACAGACCTACACCCGCTCTGTAATTGAACCTGCGGCTGCACCAGCACCAGCTGAAGGAGCCACCACTCGCCAGCCTGAAAACTCAAATGCTTTGTACAGAGACACGGACCGGTGGCGAAAGAAACCCGAAATGAGCGATGAGGAGATCCTAGAGAAACTGAGTATGTGTTCTGTATTTCTTGTCTGATAAAGCAGCGTGTGCTCTACGCGTGTCTCGGGGTTACAGGTGCTCAGTGTTCATCCTCAGTTCAGTGTCGCAGCGTCCCGACTCCCTACACGAACTGTGACTGTGCTGAAGAGGAAGCGAGAGAGCGCTCTGGGTGTTCCTTGTGCCGCCGAGGGCAGCTGTGACGCGGTTGGATTTGCCTGAGCTGCCTTCTCCGCTGAAGGCAGAAGCAGAGATTGTTTCTGGTTGAGCAGAAGGCTGTGACCTCTTGACTGGCCTAGCGAACGCCTGTGTGCTAATGGCCAAATGGACCAGAAGATTTGGGTTCCTGAGTGATCTTTAGACTCCTGATTCTCGGCAGTCATTGGAGCCAAATATACTTTGCAGAAATCTGTTGGGCTGTTGGTTTGGGATTGTTTTGGTTTGTGGTTTTGTTGGGTTTGGTTTCTTTTTTAACCCATAGACAACCACAGCACTAAGCTGATTCTTTCAGCCTCAAGGAGCTCTCCTGCCCCAGATACTCCATTGGTGACATTTTTATGCCTGCTGTTACTACTACTGCTTCTACTAATAGATGGGAGTTCATTTTCATAAGAATTCTCTGTTTTTGTCAGAGAGAACTCCTTTGAAAGAACATCAGTTGACACTGTGGATAGAGAGGAGGAGGTGTTTTCAATGTGCCCCAACAGAAAAAAGAAAAAACTTTTATAACAATCCTTGTTTTATTTCTTAGCTTTATGCTTCTAAAGATGTACCCAAGACACATCTGCGTGGCACGATCAGGTAAAACTGCACTGCAGGCGTGTCTCAGGAGGCAGCCTGCAGCACATCCACCGTATATCCTTCCGATACGGGGCACTTTGTCATAGCTCATTCCCAGCCAGTTCATACCATTAGAATCCTGACCGTTGGCCCCAACCCCTGGCTAGGCCCTACTCTAGGAAAAGACACCAAGCCCTTTGTGATTCTGCAGTACAAGAGCTTAATCTGCTTCTTGCACTTCATAACGGCCAGTGCTGTGTTCTCAGATGGAAACTTGTTGGGTCCATAGCACAGCCCAGTTTACTCTGTGTCTGCTGTTGACTGTTAGGACAGCAAGCGGATGGAGCTACACCTCCTCGTGTGTGATCTCAAAGCCAACACCATTCTGTCTGTAACAGGGACAACAGCTTGTAAAGGGGTGCAGTCTGGCTGTGGCTTCTTCACAGCGGCTGTCAGTGCTCGTCCTTGTGCTGTACCACCCTTTCTGTCGCACCTGCCCTGCCACTGATGGCTGGTGTGACTGCAGAGGCTGAAGCCTTCCTCAGCTGGGAGATTTCAGCTGCTCCTGTAGAGTTCTTTGCACCCTTAGCAGGTTGACAGGACTCTCAAGAACTGAATCTCAGTGCCATGAGGGAGTATCCAAGGTCTCAGTTCAATAGCTTTAGCTGAGGGCACAATGAAGTAAATTCCAGGGCAGAGGGTTCCTTGCAGGTATGCCAGCTTATAAAGGGAGGAATTAGAGCGTCTTCAACAGAGGCTAAATGTTTGAGGCAGGCTTTGCAAAACAGTGTTAGCAGGGGGTGTAGCCGGTGGTGGGGTTGCCCCGTCGTCTTGCCGTGCTGGCAGGCAGGATTCCTGGCTAGGCATCCAGTCAGATGCCCATGTGGATGCTGAAGCCCTCTTCTCCAGAGAAAATGCCTGGACAGGGGAGGGAGGTATTTGTTCCTACTTACAGTGAATGGTGCGTCACCCGGTTTTGCTTTGGATGCACAGGTGAACAAAGAAGCCTGTGTTTGTGTTGGTGATACAGGAATATTGCCAGATGGGTCAAACAAAATATGCTGTGAAACACTGGAATTCTTCCTCCTGAACTAAGATTCTTCAAGTATTTCAGTGATGTACGTTGCAAGTGAAACCTTGAGAAGTCATTTGCATTGAGCGATCACCTTCGTTGTTTGTGTTTTATCTGGGAAACTACCGGACCAGAGAAAGCAGTATGGTTTTTTTCAGTTATTCCTTCAGATTAGTGTAGCAGATCTTGGCTCTTTCACTCAACACAAACACGGCACCCTAATGACTGCTTGCTCTCCTCGCCGTTCAGACCGCCTGCACCTCCGAGTGGGCCAGAAGCCGTCAGGCAGCGCACGCTTCCCTGTTGGCCTTCAGTGGCAGCTGAGCTGCACGGTGGCTGGTGGAGCCGGCCTGTCCCACGGCCTGTGCCGGCCGGGCTGGCCCTGCCTTCCCCTGCCGCAGCGCAGAGCTGCCGGGAGGCGGCAGCAGCCCACCTGGCCTGCCTGCTGACTCGCCTCCCCTGCACCCCTGAAATGATCAGCATCTCGGTTGTGCAGCTCTGGCTGACACCAGCGCCTGAGGAGTGTTGCTGCTGCTGTTGTCCAGCACGGCTGTGCTTGTTGGGGGAGGTCAGCGTGTGTGCAGTGTCGGGAGTGCGAGTCAAATGCTGGTCACGGATCCGGGTCACGCTGAGGACAAGCAGCGTGGTTCTTCAGATGGCACAAACAAGGTCTGCTGGGGGCCTTAGCCTGGTAATACGGGAGGAGGGTCATAGTTCTCAGAGCCCTGTAGTTCTTGGTTGTAACAGGAGACGCTGTTCTCTAAAAACATAACGGCATTCTTTTGGCAAGCCGCTGAAACGTTGAGAAGATCCCCTCCTGGGAACACTGTGCAATATTCTCCCTGTCTGCAAGTGGCACCTGTTCATCAGAATGGATTCCAGAACCCAAGGGGCAGTTAACCTCCAGAAGTCTTAAACCTTCTGGGGAATCGCACAGACTATTTCTTGCTAAGAAGATGAAGGCTCTGTTGTTGCAGCTGTCCTTAGTGTTTCGAGACAACAAGCACTTGCACTGGTACTTGTTCTTTTCTGATCTGCGGCTCCTGTGAATGTTTCTCCAAGTTCTTGGTTTCCTGTCCGGGTGACTCTCCAGAGGACTGTAAAAATCAGTCTTCGTGGAGACTCTCTGTGCTGCGGAGCTGCCTGTATCGTTGTTGTCACCCAGCTGCCTACAAACGGCTCCCAACCCCAGACAGTGGGGCGGCATTTCTGATCTGCTGGAAGGGGGTGTCTCCATTTTTAATGTTGTTTCTTTCAGGGAGCACTGTGAGCGTGGCAGATCCTAAGCAGAAATACACTCGATTTGAACAAGTCGGGCAAGGGTAAGTCCAGTCACAGTTACTTCTACAAAATCATGGGCCAGGTATTTTGCTGGTGTAATATCAAGCGTGAAGTCGGGCAAGCTCCAAACGTGTTCAGACCCTGGGCTTAGATTCTCCTGTCTCTCAGTACTGATCAGAATTGGTGCCTGTGGTCAGAAGGCGTCGTCAAAGAGCACTTGATGCTGGTAACGTCTTGTCTGCAGCGAGGGGCAGGACCTGGAAGATCTACTGTCCCTCAAGTTTGTAGCACCCGTTTGCTTGTTTTCTTAGGGGAAATCATTTTTGTGTGTCTCAAAATAATACGGCCACGCTAAAGAAAGAAGAAAAATCTTTATTACCTGAAAGAGCAACTTAGAACCTGATAGCTGTCAGATAAATAACACTTCTCAAGAACATTTCTTTCCACTCTTTTGCTTTAAAAAAGTATTTAGTGATCAGGATTATAACGGTATAGTTTAGAAATTGCAACCAGAGATTATATATTCAGCTCTCTTTTCTGGGAGAGGTAGTGAAAACCAACCATTCAGTAATACATGCAGTGTCAATGCACTGTCCTTTCCTCAGATGGCTGGCACGTGTGTTCAGGGCTCTCAGAATGACTGCGTGGTGTTGCCTGAGTTTTGCAGATAGATCCAAAGAAGAGGTCTGAGAAGGCACAGCTAGACTGTGCGTGTGTTACATTCTCTGGAAAAAAATCCACACACACACCCCGCAAGGAAAAAAAAAAAAAAAAAAAAAAGAAAAAGGAAAAAACTAAACCTCAACAGAGCAAAACTGGAGAAAAGGGGAAAAGAATTAAATCTATTATTCTCCAGTCTCTGTAGGCACCTTGCCCTTCAGTTTTGGACTGAAAGAATTTAGTATGAACTCTGGAGATTTGCACCAGCCCTTTTTCTTCCTCTTGGACCTAAGTTTTCACTTGGATAGCCTGCATGGCAGGGGGCTTCTGGGCTGCTGCGCTGTGCACTGCTGGCTGAAGGAGTGGAGGAACCAAGGTGTTTTAGAAACACTACAGGCAGCAGAGAGCTCCTGTCAGGGCTTTCACTTCCAGGGTCTAAACCACTTCTCGTGTCTCTGCTGCTCTTTTGTTTCTAGGGCGTCTGGAACTGTCTATACAGCACTCGACATCACCACAGGACAAGAGGTGGGTGTCAGCAGCCCCAGCAGATTTGGCAGGGGTTCAGCGCTTTCCCCCCTGGTGCGAACAGCGGATGGGCTTTCGGATTGCCAGGAGATCTTTACTGCAAAGACTTCCACATGGCTGGGGGCGTGTGGCTGGGGGTGGGGGCAGTGTCCGAACACTGGGCTCCCCCCTGGGCTGCACATTCACTGACGGACACCCACCCCTCATCCTGCCCAGCCGCACGCCCGACGTGCAGCCCCCCAGCGATGTCTCCCCACCCACGCACCATTCCGTGCCCCCCCAGCCGTATGCCCCCCAAGACCCCAACTACGCACCCCTCCATTTCCATTTACCCCCTCAGCCGTGCCCCCCCCATGCCCCTCACCCACTTTGGGCCGAGCTCTCCTGTGCTCCCCAGCCATGTCCCCCCACCCAGCCATGCCCCCCCCCCATTTTGGGCGATGCCCCCTGAGCCCCTCCAGCCATGCCCCTGCACCCCTGCTGGCCCCTCCCCCCGTGCTTTGCCCGCACCCCCGGGCTGCGCTCCCCTGCCCGCGCGCCCCCGACCCGGCCGTGGCCCCGCCCCCCGCCCCTCCCCATTGGCTCCCGCCGCGCCGCTCCCCTCTTAGTTTTCGAATATAAATAGGGGCGGCCGCGGGCGCGCGCCCCCCCCCCCCCGCGCACCGGACGGCGGAGCATCGGCGCGGCCCCGCTCCGCTCCGCCGGGGCCGGGAACGGTCGCTCCAACGGGTGTCATTAACGCCTCCCTTCCTTTCCTGCACTCGCCATGGCGGCGCAGGGCGGCCCCGGTGGCCGTGGGCTAGCCGGAGTGGCCAGGAGGCGAGCGGGCATGTCGCCGGTCACCCCGCTGACGCTGGATACGGACAAGCTGGTGGGACTGGGAAGGTGAGTGGAGACGGGGGGGCTGCCCCGCACCGCACCCCCCTCCCCCCCACGCGTGAATGCTGCCGGCTCAGGGCAGTGCTGAGCGCGGAGAGGGGGGACACCACCCACCGCCCCACCCGAGGGGGGCACCCCGAGGGGTACCGGTGGGTCCCCACGGGCTGATCGCCGCCCCCGCCCTGCCCGCAGCCACTGGGACACCCCGAAGCGGCGGGTGGCGGGGCTGTCCTTGCAGAGGCGCCGGGCCAGCCCGTGCCGGGGGTCGTCAGCCTTGGGCTCCCCCCGCAGCTCCGTCTCCTCCGAGTCCTCGGACGCGGGTGAGCGATGGGTGCTGTTGCCACACCCGCCCCTGCCCCGACCCCCCTCCTCCCCGGGGCTGGGGGTGTGCAGGGGGAGCTGTGCCGGGGGGGTGGGCGTTGGGCAGGGGGTCACTGCATGCAGGGGGGGGGGGGTGTCTGGGAAGGCAGGGGAGGGGTTTGAGGGTGGGGAAGGGTCTTTCTGGGGGTGCACGTGGGAGCCGGGGCCCCTGCTCTGTCTCAGCTCCTGGCCATGCTCTGAGTCAGACTGGGATTTTAAACTGGGATTTCCTCCCCAGCGCTTCCTTCCCTGTGCTGGATGATGGGTGGGAGCCCCCCCACCCGCCCAGGCCTGCACCCCGGGGGGGGGCTCGGCTGTGGACCACCCCAGTGGGGGTCCCTGGGCAGGGTGATGTGGGACATGTTGGCCAGGATGGGTGGTCCCAGGGTCGTCCCTTTACCATGCTGGAGGACAGGGGGAGCTTTGGGTGAGGGTCCCGCCTGAGCACACAGCAGATCCCACCCTGTGGCCCCCTCCCCAGCGCTAGAAGGGAACATAGCTGGGGTGGGGGGGGCTCCCCTGCACCCTGCCAGCGCCCCACAGGAGCAGGGGGGGGACCTGTGCTGGAGCAGGGTCCCGGGGGCACGGCGTGCCTCCCACCCGCCCCCCCCTGGTGCTACCCCTGCCCCTTGTTCCCGCAGGAGTGGGGCTGGACTCCCCCACGCAGGAGGACCCCGCGGCACTGGAGGAAGTGTGAGTGTCCCTCGCCCCACATCCCCCCACTCCGGGAGGTCTCCACCCTTGCCCACTGTGTCCCCCCTGCTCACCCTCCCCAGGCTGCCTGCAGTGCCCACGCTCAGCCTGTCCCAGCCTTGCTGGGGGGCTGTGCTTCCAGCTGTGCCCTCCACCCCAAAATTGATTTTTGGTGGGGGGTGGTGTGAGAAACCACCTCTAGTGGGGGTGTCAGTGCTGGTGCTCGGCCCAGCCCTGCTGCAGGCAGGGGTCTGGCAGCGGGTGCAGGCAGGAAGCCTCTGCGGTGCTGCCGTGCCAAGTCCTCCTCTGGCAGGGACGGCTGGCAGACGGCTCGCTGCCTCACCACGCAGCGGGGTGAGGGTGCTGAGCACCTCCCTGGGCTCCCAGCACCCCCGCCTCAGCCTCCTTGGGGTGCTGCTGCCCAGGCCTGGCAGATTTGGGGTGTAGGGATCAGCTGAGAGCCGAGCTCTGCAGGGCTGAGGGGCTCTGGGTGCCACGCCGGTGGCTTCGCCCACTCCCGGGGCCGTTGGCAGAGCCCCTCTCTGGCAGATGTTGGGTGACTGAGTAACTGGGGGCAGATGGTGATGCTGGGGCAGCCTTGGGGCTGGGTGGGCTGGGCTGCAGGGGACACGCCAGTGCCCCCTTCGTCCTGTAGCAGTGTGCAGCTGCATGGCCATATGGCCGACGGCCAGCATCCCCAGCATCTCCGCTGCTGGATTTACATACAGGTGGAGAGCGGGCGCCACTGCCACCAGCTACATCTGGGCCCCGAGCAGGGTCAGCGGGGTGCCCTGAACCACCCCAGGGTGCTGCTTAACCCCCCAGCCCAGATTGGGGTCCCCCCGTCTGAAACCAGTGATTTCCAGATGGGGTTTTAACCCTTTGTGGGGCTGAAAGCCGCTCAGCTGCTCTCCCCTTGGGGGGGCTGATGACCCCTGCGTGGGGTGGGGTCCCTGTAAGGGCTGCGGCTGCCCAACCCCAGGGCTCCTGGGCTGCTCAGGCTGGGGCACGGGATGCCATCCCCCCTAACCCTGGCTCCTCTCTTCCCGCAGCTTTGAGGCAGCAATCCTAGAATCCAGGAGAGCTCTCAAAGAGTAAGTGAAGGGGCTCTGTCCCTGTGCCCAGACCCGAAAGCCAGGCTGTCTGTCTGCCCTTCCCTGGGGTTTGGATCAAGCTGTCGGTGTTGCTCAGTGGCTGGAGGAATTGCTGCCCTGGGGTCCTGTCCGGGGAGGTCTCACCCCACTGTGGGGACCCAGGGGACAAGGGGGTCCATGCCAGCTTCGGGGCGGTGGGGGGGGTGGGATGCTGCTGGTCCAGGGCATCTTCTCTCCTCATTCAATCCTTTTCTTTTTGCAGCAATAAGCTCCTTATCCGGAGGATCCACTCACTGCCGGTAAGTCCCGGGGGCTCTGCAGGGCTGAGCTGAGGGCGGCTGGATCCTGCTGTGCCCCTGGCTGAGCTGGGAGGAGGA
Organism: Leptosomus discolor; assembly: GCF_034619465.1. NCBI lineage: Eukaryota > Metazoa > Chordata > Aves > Leptosomiformes > Leptosomidae > Leptosomus > Leptosomus discolor. Next base: position 683 of record NW_028237739.1, on the reverse strand, counting down.
GGAGGAGAAGGAGGAGGATGGAGCTGGGGAGCGCAGGGGCTGTGCAGCAGCTCTCACCCCTCCCAACCCACCCTGCAGCCACAGCTCCTGGGGGCCAGCCCGGTCCTGAAGAACATCTCCCACTGCCGGGAGTTCAACAGCCACGGGGCCAGGGAGCAGAGGGGCCCAAGGAAGCCTGAGGACAAGGTGAGGGGGGGCAGCAAGGCTGGGGAGAGGGAGGCAGGACCGGGGAAGGGGCAGGGGGATGCCATGCCCACCCCCCCCTCCCCTACTGCTGCAGGAGGGGTTTGTCTTCAAGAAGCTGCAGAGGCCAAGTCAGCGCAGCCGGCTGCCCGCCAGCGATGGGGCTGCGGGGAGGGACCCCCTCAGCCAGAGACTCGGCTCTGCACCCGGCCTGCTGGTGAGAGGGGCTGGGGGCGCTGAGAGGGGGGCACCGGGGGTGGGTGGTCCTGCTGCAGTGGCTGCTGAGCCGGGACCTGCTGCTCCAGCCTCCCTGTTTGCACTGGAGACCTGTGGGTGTGGGAGCTGGGGGGATTGGGGTCACTGTGTCTGCAAACAGGGCTGGTGTGGGGCTGGCCCCACTCCTGAGCCATGGGCTGTGTCGTGTCCCCTCCCCAGTTCGGCACCCCCGAGAAGGAAAACGCCACCCAGGGCGAGAGCCCCATCATCCTGCGCCGGTGCTC